>NW_027205603.1:39311758-39971758 GCF_024711535.1 Dipodomys merriami
GGGTTTCCGGTTGTGGGCCCGAACTCTGGGCCTGGACGCTGTCCCTCAGCTCTTCAGCTCAAGGCTAGCGCTCTACCACTTGAGCCACAGTGCCACTTCTGGCTTTTTTCTTTTTGCTTATGTGGTGCTGAGGAATCGAACTCAGGGCCTCATGCATGCAAGGCAAGCGCTCTACCACTGAGCCACCTTCCCAGCCCCAAAAAAACTCTTATCTCCAATAAACTACTAAAATACCAGAACTAGAGGTATGGCTCAAATGGTAGAGAGCTAGCCTTGAGTGGGCAGTGCCCTGACCCTGAGTTCAAGTCACAGGACTGGCATATACACACCAAAGACTCATGTCTAAGGATATGGATGAATAGTTTGGTAGCAGAGCCTTGGATTCCAATACCAGCTTTCCGCTCCCCTGTTGTGGTTATCGTTCCTTTTCATAGAATTGTTTATCTTGTGTTTGTTTGTTTGTTTGTTTGTTTGGGGTCCGGTCGTGGGGCCTGAACTCTGGGCCTGGGCGCTGTCCCTCAGCTCTTCAGCTCAAGGCTAGCGCTCTACCACTTGAGCCACAGAGCCACTTCCAGCTTTTTTCTTTTTGCTTATGTGGTGCTGAGGAATCGAACCCAGGGCCTCATGCATGCAAGGCAAGCACTCTACCACTGAGCCACCTTCCCAGCCCTTTATCTTGTTTTTGTTTTACAAAAATAATGGGCTTCATTAGGACATTTTTTTCAATACTTGAAATTATTTTTTTTATGTGGTGCTGGGGTTTGAACTCAGATTCTCTTGCTTGCTAGGTAAGGGCTTTACCACTTGAGCCACACCTCTAGCTCATTATGACATGTTTTATACATCAATGCAATGTAAATGTATTTCAGTTATGTCTACCCCCTATGACAGCAAATAATCCTCTTTGTACATTTGTGTCTTTTTGTTTGTAGGTTTAAATTATCCGTATGAGAGAAAATGTGCTAGCTATTAGTTTTTCTGAATCTAAGTTATTTCCCTTATTTCCAGTTCCATTCTACTTCCTCCATAATACATTATTCCATTCTTCTTCATGGCTGAATAATACTCCATTTCACATACTGTTTATTTTTGGCTGGTAGTGGGGTGCTTGAACTCAGCTTCATGTTCCTAACTTTCTTGTTCATAGCTCTTGCTCTCCCACTTGAGGCATATTCTAGTCCTGGTTTTGGCTGGTTATTTTGAAGATGTAGTATTCCAGGCTTTTCTGTCTGGGCAGTGCTTTATATCTCAGCCTGTGTAGCTAGCATTACAGATGTGAGTACTGCCACCGGGCGTTTGCCATCATTTCCACTGTTGGGCTAATTGCATGCACACCTTAAAAGCTACTGTGAATAGTGCTTGCTTGGGAGAGGTCACAGGACCATGCCTAACTGATCATCTCTTTAGTAGGTATCGGGCACCAAAGACTGTACATGACTTGTGAAAACACTTAGGAAATTTCACATGCTATAAATGCAGTTATTGTTCTCAAGAAGGAATCTTTAGTATTCCCTTCTCCATTCAGTGAAGGTCTGGGTAGAGTTCCATTGGGAAGAGGGCTCATTTAGAATAAAGAGAAAGATGCATCTTCAGGCCAGTCCTGCAAACAACCGCCAAACAAGGACTAAAAACTTACTGTATGTGGTTTCTGTGAATTCTCTTTCATAGGGTGCTTGTCCAAATTCAGATGACAAGTTTCAGAAGTATCTAGTTTTGTCACTAAAATCCTATTAAAAGGGACTTTTGCCCTGAGCCTAGGAGTCCTTTTCTTGTTTTTATCTTCTGTTTTTCTTAGTTGACTAAGAGCCATCTTGTGCTAATGCAAACAGAGAACAGCAATCATGGACCAAGGTTCAGGCCACAGACATTTCGTCAAATAAACACATCTGTCAGACCTGAAGTCACCTTGCTTTATTACAGCAATTTCTTACCCTAAGCAAGCAGCAAGGTGTTTAAATTTCACACATGTGAAATACATATTACGTTTCCTAGCAGGGCAGGAGCTTCAGTCAATATTTCTTCAGTAACATAGTTCTCAGATTTAAAGATTTACTTAACCAAATAGATACTGCCCTTGATACCAGACTGCAGGGTGGACGTCATTAGTGAATGGCACTTATTGGTACTTCCTGGTTTGAAGTCATCACTTCTTTTTTTCTTTTTATCTTGGGTCTTATCACACTTGCCACCTGTCTCCGCCACAGATTGGAAATAAATTCTCTGGAATTATAAGCTCCTTAAGCAAAGCTCTGTAATGAGTTAGCGCTTTAGCTAGAAAATTAGCCTGGTTTCAAAATCCAACTCCCTTGTTTACAGGCTGGTGACCCAAGGCAATTACTTCATCATTCTTATATTCTCCTTTACGAAACAAGAGCATAAACTCAACCCACCTTCGCCTTTATTTTTTCAAGTAGTATTAAACAGGTTTCATTCTGGATCTATTGAAATAGTAGAAAAGAGACCTTAGTATGAAAATTGGACTCCATCCTGAGTATGGTGTAAGCCAGTCAGAATTGATAACCTAGGGGGAGAGATGGGGTCAGTAGATGAAAATTATTGAACTATTAGGAAGGATTCTGGCTTAGCAGATATAAGGCAAGTCAGGGTATTTGATTAAAAGAGTGGGAGATTAAGAATATAATGTTGAGAATTGCCAGATATTAAGAGAGATTTTTCTGTGAACTGAAATTCACAACTTGTTCTGCAACTGGGTGAGGCTAGACCCAGAGGCACATAAACAACATAAGTTCAGTCAGACAGAATCCTTGTCAGACAGTAGAGTGTGGTATTATTTTGAAACAAATGGTATTTGGAGGGGAGTGTCAGGCTAGAGGGCGGACTTGGGGCTTCATGCTTGTTAAGTAGTCACTTTGTTACTTCAGCTATGCTTCCAACCCTTTTTCTTGTTCTCTTTTGCTCTGGTTAGTTGTTTTTTGTTTTTTGGTTTGAGTCTTGATTTATGTTCCAGATGGTCTGGACTGTGATCCTCCTATTTTCAATTCCCCTCATACCACCACCATCCTCTGACCACATTCTTTCCAATTTCTACCTCCTGAGTAGCTAGGAAAGGTAAGCTACTGGTGCCTGGCCATAAGAAAGTATTTTTGTAAAAATTAATTGTATTATTTCTTACACTTTTGTAGGGCTTAAATGAGATAATGCAGTTAGTATTAGTTACTTGCATCTCCATCACTCCTACTACTACCACCATCATCACCACCTCTGAATCCGCACAAACCCAGTATGTTGCCTTGCACTGCATGATTCATTTCATAGTTAATTCATTTCATAGTTCATTCAACCTAGTGGTGAACTATAAGACTTGAGATATAATCTACCAGGATTACAATTCCAATTCTAACGCACTTCCATTGTACTGGGTTCTGGTTTGGGGAGATAAGGAGAAAGTAACTTTGTAAATGATGGCCAAACTAACCCTTTAAATCCATCTGTATATATCAAAGTTCCTAATAACTCTCAGCATATTATAGTAAATATTTTGTAAAGAGCAGAGAGATAAAGAGTTTGTATTTAAGAGGATGACTTGTTGAAAGTCTAAGAGACAGGAATGTTAGTTTTGGATGCTCCTTGAGTTAAACTACATGAAGTGAAATTTTATTTGGTGTTTAATCACATGGATGCCATTATCTTCGGTAAATGTTTTCTTAGGAAACCCAGGCAATGGAAAATTCCTCCACAGTTGTGGGTTGGCAGGGATTTTCTACGTTACTTCACTGAAGAGCCCTCTCCATCAGCTCTTCTCCAGTGTGGGGTGAACAGTGGCTCTTAACTGGGAAACTCTTTGGAACTGCCCTAGGGAAAAAAGCCACAGCCCAGCCCAGCCCTGAAACATTTGCTTTGGGATAATAAGAGTGGGATGGGGGAGGGGGCACTAGACACTGAAATTCTTTTTATTTATTTATGTTTATTAAATGTATATTTAATAAAATAATATTATTGTAAGGATACTGTACAGAGGGGTTACAATTACATGAGTAAGGTAATGAGGACAATTCCTATTGAGCACTGTTACCTCCTCCTTTGCTTTTCCCCATCATCCTTTCCTCTCCCACCTCCCCAATTCTTCCCTCCCCGCACAACCACGCAGAAGTTATAAAGTTCATTTTCAAGATAGTAGACACTTAAAGGCTTCCTAAGTGATTCTGGAGAGAGTCTGTTCTAGCTCTTGCCCTTACAGCTCTATACTTCATACATGTTAATAGACTTGGCCACATGAAAATTTCATCCTATTTGTAACTTCCCTTAAGGGGGATATTTTTAACTTTGGAAAAGTTAAAAGTAAGGGTTATTATTTTTCTTTTTGAAAAATTTATCATTAAAGTCTTTATTAAAATCACAAATAAATGTTCTTTTTTTGAAACATATAAACAATTTAACTGAACTGCCAGAATTGTTTGGCTGAGTTATAGCTAAACTACTGCTACAGCGGTAGTTGACAGCTGCATCATTTCACAGGATCCAAGGAAGCACCTGTCTTTTTTTCTCCTGAATTCACTTAACACTCCTAATGACTCTTGGCCAGATTATTTATCCCTTGGAAATTTACAGTGATGGAATGGGCTAGGGAATTTGGTGTAGTGGCACAGCCTTTGCCTGGTATAAGCAAGGCCCTGGGTTCTGTCTCTAGCACTACAAAAGGAGTCCAAACACAACAAACCAAACCAACCCAACCAAAAAACAAAAAAGTAAATTTAACCCCACAAAGTGAAGTCATAGTGATGGAACACGCCGTGGTTAGTGGCACTGACGGCTGTGCTGCACCTTTCCCCAGGAACCACACCAGCATCACCGAAGACTTCGGGGGGCCTAGCACCACTCCTGGAAGTGACTTTTCAGAAGCCTGCTGGAAAGTTCTTACCTGCAACCTGGAAAGACCCAGCTTCCACACCTAGTCCCCAGGTCCTGGGGAGGACCCTCATCCCCTCAAGCTGCCCAAACGGGCTACCAGTGATCCATGTCTGGCCACTCACTCTTCCTAGAGGCCTTTACTTTCCCTTGGCAGTAAACTCTCCTTTTAGTCACGTTCTTCCCCTGTTCTTGGCTCTATTTCCAGACTGGTCCACAGGACAAGGATCGGCTTGCATGGCAGTGGTTCCATGTATTGTAACTATCACGGCAGAAATGGCCGATTAGTCAAGACTTTTTTTTTTTTTTTTTTTTTTTACTGGAAACAAAATACCCGACAAAACAAGGGAAAGTTGATTTTTGGCTTCTGGCTTCAGAAGATTCAGTTTATCGTTGATTTACCATGGGCAAAGCATCACAAAAGCTCTCCGGGTAACATATGCAGTGAGACAAAGAAGCAGAAAGGAAGAAAGAGGGGGAGAGAGAGAGAGAGGGAGGGAGAGGAAGGGAGAGAGGGAGAGGGAGAGAGAAGGGAGAGGGAGAAAGAAGGGAGAGAGAGGGGAGAAGGTGAGAGGGAGAGAGAGGGAGGGAGAGAGAGGGAGAAAGAAGGGAGAGGGGGAGAGGGAGAGAGAAGGAAGGAGGAAGAGGGTGAGGGAGAAGGAGAGAGGAGGAGGGGAGGAGAGGGGAGAGGGGAGGAGAGGGGAGAATGGGAGAGGGGAGAGAGAGGAGAAAGGGGTGCATGGGCTAGGTTCAGTGGTCAGAGACAGACTCCCAGGTACCTACTTCCTGTGGCTAGGACACTCCTCCCCTTCCCCCACCCCACCCCCTCCCACTCCACGGCAATAGCTAGGTCTTAGCACCTCTCAAAATAGCGCCACCAGCTGGGGACCTAGTGTTTAACACATATGACATTTCATACTCAAACCAAATGTTGTAGAGGGAACAAAAATGCTAACCACAAAGGCAGCAATGTTTTTTATCCATTATGTCGGGCAGCCTTTAAATTAGAATGTATTTTTAGAGCTATTTTCATTGCATTATGCCATGGTTTAAAAAAATGAGCCTGCTAAGATATGAAATGTAAATGAGATACCCTGTTCCACATGCTCATGAGTTACAGAGTTTTGGATGAATCCAATATTTTATATGATGCTACTGAAGATTCTGTGCTGATGTGTACCTGTCATTCTTATAAGAATCCTAACCAAATGTTATAATTGAGGAAGATATGTAAATGTCCTAATGAGCTCATATCATAGAACCTACAAGATTAACATTTAACACCCCTCTACCTACCATCCCTCCAATTTTCTATCTTCTGGAAAGGCCTTGGCTTACCTCTAGAGTTCACTCTTCTAAGTTCTCATTTTTGAAATGTGAATTCTTTATTTCACAACACTTTTACTTCAGTGCTTTTCACATTAAGGAGTTATTTCCGTGAGTTAGTCACTCTCTTTTACTTACCTCATTTGAAACTCACTCCTGGAAAGTCTTACTGCCTAATTGAATATGACGCCATTGATCTTTTGATAATTGATCTTAAGAAACGATATAAACTTGTAGTAGCATCCTGTGTAATGAGAACATATGACAGAAAGATCCTGCATTTCTTCCATTTAAATAGCCAGGTCTCAACAGTCTCTTTTACCTGCCTGGAATATATTTGCATCACCAGCAGCCCCTTCATCTGGTTCTTTTCAGGTCTCTGTTGTCTTTAAGGAAGTTGTGTCTAATCTTCTCTGCTCACTGACTTAGATCATTTTGTAGCCTATCTCCAAAGTCTCAACTTTCTAACTCTGACCCAATAACAAATCTAGAGTGTATGTTTGCTTTCATTCATTAGTGAATTTCTAGCACTCAGCCCAATGTTGGGTCTGTGGATGACTAGTATCAACAAATAGGTGAATAAGAATTTGTACTTTCTTTCTTTCTTTCTTTTCTTTTCTTTTCTTTTTTTTTTTTGCCGGTCATGGGGCCTGAACTCTGGACTTGGGCGCTGTCCCTCAGCTCTTCAGCTCCAGGCAAGCGCTCTACCACTTGAGCCACAGCGCTACTTCTGGCTTTTTTCTGCGTATGTGGTGCTGAGAAATCGAACCCAGGGCCTCATGCATGCAAGACAAGCACTCTACCACTGAGCCACCTTCCCAGCCCTGTACTTTCTTTTAAAATATAATTGCTACACAAGTATACAACTTTTGGGTGGAGATGGGAGGGAGGGACTTGGAGAGAGTGAGAGAGCAGAAGATACTGTAGGAAATGTACTCACTACCTGACTCATGTAATTGTAATTCCTCTGTATGTCACTTTTATAATAACAAAAAAGTAAATTAATTTAAAATGTTGTATATGAACACATAAGCCTTGCCAGCCTTCCCCCCTCCCTAGTCTGTTACTACTGGATCAGACACATTTCTACATAGTTGTCCAACCATGTTTTCGTCATGCTTATTCAATGAAGATTCCATATAACCCCAAAGGAGCTGGCATTAGTGGCTCATGCCTGTAATCCAAACTACTCAGGAGGCTGATATCTGAGAGTCACAATTCCAAGTCAACCCAGGCAGGAAAGTCTATGAGACTCTTGTCTACAATTAACTACCCAAAAGCAGGAAATGGAGCTGTGGCCCAAGTGATAGAGTGAGCCAAAAAAATCTCAGAGACAGCACCCAAACCCTGAGTTCAAACCCCACTGGCACAACACACACACATACACACACACACACACACACACACACACAATGACAACAATAACAAAAGGTAGTTGCAGTTTCACTTTAACATTTTGCAATACTTACTTTTTTATTTATTTATTTTTTTTTTTTTTACTTTTTTTTTCTTTTTTCTTTTTTTTTTTTTTTTTACTTTTTTAAAGTTAAAGGTTTATACAGTACTTAAAAAGTAGTGGTTTATGAAGAATAACTAATAGTGCAAAAATAGGCTTTACTAAAATGCTTGTTCTCAAACTGAATTTAAAAAACCTACCCATATTCTTATTGCTATACCAACTAAACTGCATGCGGTAGAGCAACACATTTGCATCCTAGCACTCAAGAGGCAGAGACAAGAGAAGCTGGAGTTTGAGGCCAGCCTAGGCCTGAATTTAAGGACAGTCTGAGATACACCATGTGATTCTATCTCAAAAACCAAAAGCTAGAGATGGAGCTCAGATATAACTGATTGTTGTATTTCATTAAAGGGCACTGCTCGTCAGTTGCCAGAGTTTGAATAGTTGCTTCTTTAATAACGTTAGGGTTTTTTAAAATTATTTTTTACTTCTCCACATGATAATGGACTGCTTCCTAAACTCTGGTTAGAAATCAGGAGCTGTGAGAAACAGTATTTTATTCTTTGTGACCTAAAAAATTAACGCCCTCTAGAGGCAAAAGTGTTTTTCAATGTTTACACAGTGTAGCCTTAGGCTTTGCTGCTCACCCTGCCTAAGCAAATCACAAATTCCACCTTCAGTCTTGGGAGCCAAACTCAGGAGTAGCCCCTTTTCCTTCAGCCTTTTTCAGTTGATAGATCTTACTTGAAATGATAGGAACTGTTTTCTCTGGTGGCTTTATATAAGTGCGTGAGCATTGTTTAAAATAGAGATTCAACTACAGTGACACAGTATCATCTCTTGATGAAGTGTCTAGGATGGTGTGAAGATATAAAACTGGTTGGATTAGCTGAGCCCAGGTAGCTGACACCTGTAATCAGGAGGCTAAGATCTGATGGCTCCAGGTTGGGAAAAGGAAACCATGCAACTCTTGTCTCCAATTAATCACCAAAAAGCTAGAAGTGGAGCTGTGGCTCAAGTGGTAGAGGCTAAACTTGAGGGGGAAAAACAAGCTCAAGAACAGTACCAGTCCCAGGACTCACACACACACACACACACACACACACACACACACACACACACACACACACACTTACTCCATATAAGCACACACACAAAGCTGGATTAATGTAGTGAGCAGTTAAAACTTCTGCTTTATTAATGTTGCATGATTTTTCTAGCAATTTTAAACCAACCAAAGAGTGCTGGTCTTAGAACAAAAAGAAAATAACATTTGAAGACTCCCACTGTGCAGGTCAGGAGCTGTACTTCCTCAATGCAAAGTCTCTGGAAGCACAGTTCCAAATTGTTGTCTGAGCTGAACACTAACTAGCTCACAAGGGATGAAAAGTGGACATGGCACATATTTTGGTATAATGGATGCAGTGTAATAGCAGACTGTATGGTCATGCATGTTTTATTCTTTCTGTTGTGTTTTCCAGAGGGATAACCCATTGGCTGATAGAGTAACAAATGAGAAGTAACCTGACTCCATTGGCCTGCTTAACCCTGCAGGGAATGATGGGAAGGGGCAGCCGTTTGCTTTGAAACAGTGGAAACAGGTATGGAAAAGCCTCTTTCCACGTTGCCTCCTTCTATGTCTCTGCACATCTATTTCCAGATTGATTGAAAACAGCAAGTCCTTCCCGAGTGATATCAGAATTGGAGCCCTAGGCACAGGTACTGTGGCGTTGCTTGTAAGATTTCTGAATTATCCCATCTTCAAGCTGCTGTTTATATCAATACTGGAGACAGTTGTTTTCAAAGAGCAAATAAGTAACCGCGTTAGGGAGAGTGATTTCCTTTAAATGTAGAATTAACGTGGCAGAAGTGCATTTCACTTTAAGATACATTATTTGTATTGTGGGGACTTTGGTCCACCGAACAGGTTTCCAGGCAGGGGTAATAACACAATGAGCAAGGGTGATGCTTTCCGGACTGACAGGTGTTGAAAGTATGCTTCTTGTGTGGAGTGGACAATTTCTTCCAGTCATAACGGGACCCTGCTCAGAAAGGCATAGTTTGATATTTCTCTAGTTTTAAAAATTTGCAAAACAGAACCTTTTTTGAAAGGAAGTTATTTCAACATGAAAATTTATAGAAAAGCATCCTTAACCATCCCGGAGGTTTCAGTTCTTTAAAAATACTCATTTTGAGTCATTGGCCTGTCACCATCAAGGTACAGTGCCTTCTCTCAGTTCTAATTACTACTTAGAAACAGGTGAGCCACATCTGGTTGGGTAGTGACTGCCTAGTGAGCAACAATTTAAGAAATTACCATATTAATGTCATTATAATGCAACTACAAAACAGTTTTAAGGCCAGAAACGTAAGTACTATGTACTGGATGATCAAAATTAAATTACTGAGGTGGGAATGTGGCTTTGTAGTAGAGTGCTTGCCTAGCATACATGAAACTCTGGGTTCGATTCCTTAGTACCACATTAACAGAAAAAGCCAGAAGTGGCACTGTGGGTCAAGTGGTAGGGTACTAGCTTTGAGCAAAAGACGCTCAGGGACAGTGCTCAGGCCCTGAGTTCAGCCCTAGGACTGGAAAAAAAAAATAAATTACTTACTGACTTTACATGGCAACATTTTTTTCTATTGGATGGATTATAGATGAGGGACCATGAATAAGTTATGAAGACTTGAATTTTGTATAGGAATATTAGAATTCAGAAGACTACAGGTAAAGAATTAAGAATTATGTCTTATATAACTAATTAGATGAAGTTATGGCTCCTTTATCCATTTAAGGCTGTTAGGAATGGTTTTTACAGGATATTTTGAGTACTATTCTGTATTTGGTATATTGTTGAGATACATCTTTATTTTCATACATTAAGGGGTTCAAGGTTTTGCTGTATTGAATTTGAGACTTAATGTCATCTAAATCAATAATATATGAAGAGTCTGGTTTCCAGCTCAGCATGGAGACAGAAAAAGTATGCCATTCCTGCAGCTGTACAGAGCGAGCATGTAGTCAGCCTTCCCTTTGTGTTTCACTTTATAGAAACAGTTGACAGCTAACTTCATTGGCCAACTATTGACCAATTGTCTTTGCCTTACAATACAACACAAATAGACTTTTAAAGAAGTGGCTTAATTAAGAGGAATTATCTGTCTAAAGAGGAATATCTTTGTAATAATAGCAAAGACAGGGAACATAACAAACTTTCCACACCATAAAACAATAGTCAGCTACTAGATCTCACTTAGCAGGAATAAACTAAACACAAATCGATTTCTAAAAGAAGTGGTTATTTGAAAATTACCTAAACCAAAGGACTAGCTGGTTATGGTATCTCCATGAGTGTGAGTCTGTGTGTTTTATACATTGAAGAGAAAAAGATGAAGAAGCATGATCCTAAGACAATGAAGCTGTGTCTGGGACTGCTTCTAGAACTGCTCTCTGGAAGAGTTGAGATGTAGCCCCCAATTGGGCCAATCTTCTGGTTCCAACGTGGAATAGTTTTGAAGAAGGCAGCCTTGGGGCAGGGGGCATATGAAAAACACACCAAACATTACAGAAGATGCTGGAGGGCTTTGTCAGACCCACTGGCTGCCTCACATTGGGAAGGATACTAAACCAGGCCCAAGCACTCTAACCTCTAGGAACATGAGCATCTTCCTCTGTGAAAAGAATGGCAGGTAATGGTAAGGCTCTTGGGCTTGTTTTTGTGTACCTAGCCAAAATAATGCCATTACTTCATCTTATGCACCCTAGTTTCCAGGGAAAATTAAAGAGAACCAGAAGCTTAGGAATGGCCAGGGAAGAGTGTTTTTGTCATGGTGGAAAGAATAAGTTTAGCAAAGACTAAAAGAGCTCACTGAAGGATGTGGTAATGTTCTTTTCAGTAGTATGGAAATTCCTCAGTCTTGACCCACAGGCCAGGAAATTTTATTGTTTATGCAACTTACAAATTGGCCTCTTGGTAGAAGTTTCTAAGTACTTGACCACCCATACATTCCTCTACTTTCTTTAAGCCTAAAAATGTGATTTTTTAAAAAATTGTCACAAAGGCTCTTGACAGTATACACTAAGTAACTGGCTGATTTTTTTTTATTGTACCAGGGTTTGAACTTAGAATCTCTCAGCTCCCTCAGATTGCTTACTTGGTGGATACTGTACTACCTGAGCCATGCGTGCAGCCCTATTTTATGCTGGTTATTTTGGAGATGGAGTCTCATGGACTTTTCTTCCTAGATTGGCTTTGAACTAAAAATCCTCTGGATTCATAGCTTCTTGAGTAGCTAGGATTACAGGTATGAGCCACAGGGCCAGGCTGTACTTTTTAAACTATCCCCTTTCGTAATTCTCCTTAGGGACCTCCTTCATTTATACATACAGGCTCCTTAGATCCTGCTGTACCCTCCCCTGGCATGCACACAGTTGCAAGGAACCCTTATGACCCTGGGGCAAGATACAGCACAAGACTGCATTGCTTGATTGTCATTGTTAAGCCAAGTTTTGTGAGCTATAAATTCAGTGCTGGCTTTGAAAATTATTTGCCAATTGTGAAGTATCTAAAAAATACCAAGTATTACTCAATGTGGCACACTAAACAAAAAAGGCTTGAGAATCAGATAGATCGGAATGTACAACTCACTTGTACGAACCTGAACCATTTATTTTACTTTCATTGTATTCAATTTCCTCTGTATAAAATGGGACAGCAACACATAGAAGAATATGCTTATTATCACTGAAGGGCTACCAACTAGTTCTTGTCTATGAGGCTTCATAAGGTGATACCATGATTAAAATAGCAAAAGACTGTCAAGGCTCAGTCAGCTGATGGGGAGGTCCCTAGAGGGCATTGCAGGCCAGACTTCTTGTCACCACATTTTCCAGGATGATGTATAAATCGTGGGTATTTGTTTACTGTTTTATGAAGAGAAAAGGCTATCCTGGCAGTCAAAATACATGTGTCAACATTGAGGTTAGAAGTGTGGCTCATTTGGTGGAGCGAAAGCAGCAGGTAACAAGAGTAAGTCCCGGTCTCAGACATTTAGAAAAAAGAAAAGAAAGAAAAGAAATATTATGTCAACATTAACCAGTCTAGGCAGTCCTAAGGGACAAGAATACCACTCCATTCAGTCACTAAGAGATGTAATTGTCACACTGGCCAGTACAAAGAACTCAATGTGTAGATGACCTCAAGGAAGGCCTATACAAGATGCCATGTCCTAAACAGAAGATGGCCTGAGGAATGTGGAGTTAGATGAGTCAAATGTTTAAGAACACAAGGCTAAGATTACTGCATGAGTTTTGTTCAAGTGGGACTGCCTAGCCAATGGGATCTTTCAGCTCAGTGCTACTTGGATGGCCCAACCAGTATTTACTTGCCTCTACATTTGCTATTCTCTGCAAGTCCATGTCTAGTCACTATTTTTGAATAATAACCCAAGAAAAAAACCTGACACACCTCAATAATGTCTTTGCAGTTATTCGGTTCCTTCAGGTCTTACAGTCCTAGGAGACATTTCTTTCTTTTTTTTTTTTAATTTAATTTTATTGTATTTGTGAACATACTGTACAGAGGAGTCAATTACATGGGCAGGATAATGCATACATTTCTTACCAAGCATTGCAGCCTCCTCTTTGTTTACCCTTCACATCCCTTCCCAGCCTCCCCCCTCCCCCCTAATCCCAATCCTTCTCCTTCCCCCCCTTCCCCTCCCCCCCCCCCCCCCCCCCGCACCGACGTTGTAAAGCTCATTTTGGGCATGACAACTTGTACTTCTCATTGTTGCAACAGGTCCACCTGTATCCTTAAACAACTGGTTTTTCCCCATCTCCTCCACAAGTTATACTGACATCAAATATAGTGAAAGCAGGGGTTATACTGTGGGGGAGGGACATACAAAGCAACAAAGAGATAATCTTATAAATGCGTTAGAAACACATACATGAAAGAAAAAACCTTAAAATACACATCTAAGGGTTCATTTTCCTGACATCACATTATCTGACCTTTTCCACTTGACTCATACATATACTAGATATTACAAATAAGGGAAACCATGGGACCTATGTTTCTTTGGGCCTGGCTTACTTCACTTAATATAATTTTTTCCAAGTTTTTCCATTTCCTAACAAATGGGGCAATGTCATTCTTTCTGATGGAGGCATAGAATTCCATTGTGTATAGATACCACATTTTCTTGATCCATTCATCTACTGAGGGGCATCTGGGTTGGTTCCATATCTTAGCTATGGTAAATAATGCTGCAATAAACATAGTTGTGCTGGTAGCTTTAGTGTGGTCTTGTTTGTAAACATTTGGGTAAATGCCCAAAAGTGGGATTGCTGGGTCATAGGGGAGTTCTATGTGAAGTCTTTTGAGGAACCTCCATACTGCTTTCCAAAGTGGTTGAACAAGTTTACATTCCCACCAACAATGAAGTAAGGTTCCTTTCTGTCCACATCCCCTCCAGCATCTGTTGTTGTTAGAGTTCTTGATTTTTGCCGTTCTAACTGGAGTGAGGTGATATCTCAATGTTGTTTTGATTTGCATTTCTTTTATGGCTAGGGATATTGAACATTTCTTCATGTGTCTATTGGCCATCCTTCTTTCTTCTTCAGAGAAGTTTCTCTTTAAGTCTTTAGCCCACTTATTTATTGGGCAGTTGTTTCTTTGAGGATTTGTTGTTGGGGGATTTAGTTTTTTGAGTTCCAGGTATATTTTAGATATGAGATCCTTGTCCGTTGTATGGCTAGTAAAGATCTTCTCCCAATTTGTGGGCTTTCTATTGATCTTGCTAGCTATGTCATTTGCCCTGCAGAAGCTCTGCAACTTTATGCAATCCCAATTGTCCAACCTTTCTTTGATTTGTTGTGTTTCCGGGTCTCTATTCAGAAAATTTCGGCCTGAGCCAAGGAGACCTAGTGTTTCTCCTATTCCATCCTGTAATGTTTTCAGAGTGTCTGCTTTGAGTTCAAGGTCTTTGATCCATTTGGAGTTGATTCTGGTGCAGGGTGATATATAAGGATCTAGCTTAAGTTTTCTACATGTAGTTAACCAATTTTGCCAGCACCATTTACTGAAGAGGTTGTCTTTCTTCCATTCTATTGTTTTAGCTCCCTTATCGAAGATTAGATGGCTATAGGTCTGTAGGTTCATTTCTGGGTTTTCAATTCTATTCCATTGGTCCTGAGGTCTGTTCTTATGCCAATACCAAGCTGTTTTGATTACTATGGCTTTATAGTAGAGTTTGAAGTTTGGTATTGATATTCCTCCAGCAGTGTTCTTTCCATTGAGGAGCGTTTTTGCTATTCGGGGTCTTTTATTGTTCCATATGAATTTTTGGATTGCCTCTTCTATTTCCTTGAAGAATGAGGTTGGAATTTTGATAAGTATTGCATTGAATTTGTAGATAGCCTTGGGAAGTATTGCCATTTTCATGATGTTAATCTTGCCAATCCAGGAGCATGGGAGGTTTTGCCATTTTTTAAGTTCTGTGTTGATTTCCTTTTTTAAGATTTTAAAGTTTTCATCATAGAGGTCCTTCACTTCTTTAGTTAAGTTAATTCCTAGGTATTTTATTTTTTGTGGGGCTATTACAAATGGAGTTGCTTTCCTGATTTCAGCCACACTTTTCTCATTGTCGGCATACAGAAAAGCCATTGATTTTGGGGGGTTAATTTTATAACCTGCTACTTTGCCAAAGTTTTGAATCAGCTTGAGTAATTTGGGAGTGGAGTCTATGGGATTCTTTAAATACAAGATCATGTCATCTGCAAAGAGGGAGAGTTTTATTCCTTCTTTCCCTATTTGGATCCCCTTTATGTCTGCATCTTGTCTTATTGCTGTAGCTAGGCATTCTAATACTAGATTGAAGAGAAGTGGAGAGAGTGGGCATCCTTGTCTTGTTCCTGAGTTAAGAGGAAATGGCTTTAGTTTTTCACCATTGAGTATAATGCTGGCTGTAGGTTTGTCATATACAGCCTTTATTGTATTGAGGAATGTTCCATGGATTCCTAATTTTTCCAAAACCTTCATCATAAAGGGGTGTTGGATCTTGTCAAATGCTTTTTCTGCATCTATTGAGATAACCATGTGGTTCTTATTCTTGCTCCTGTTGATGTGATGAATAATATTAATTGATTTGCGTCTATTGAACCAGCTTTGCATCCCTGAAATGAATCCTGTTTGATCATGGTGTATGATTTTTTGGATGAATTGTTGAAGTCGATTGGCCAAAATTTTGTTGAGAAGTTTTGCATCAATGTTCATCAAAGAAATGGGTCTATAGTTCTCTTTCTTTGATGAGTCCCTGCCTGGTTTTGGGATGAGGGTTATGATGGCTTCATAGAATGTGTTTGGTAGTGAGCTTTCTCTTTCAATTTCATTGAAGAGTTGGAGGAGTATTGGTGTGAGCTCTGCTTTGAAGGCCTTGTAAAATTCTGCTGTAAAACCATCTGGTCCTGGACTTTTCTTAGCTGGGAGGTCTCTTATTGCTGTTTCTATTTCAATGCTTGATATGGACCTGTTAAGCTGGTTTAACTCATCTTGGTTTAGTTTTGGCATGTCAATATTTGCTAGGAAAAGATCCATTTCTGTCAAGTTCTCAAACTTATTATCATAAAGTTTTGAGAAGTATTCCCTTATAATGTTCTGAATCTTGGTTGTTTCCATGGTGATGTTTCCATTCTCATCTCTGAGTTTATTAATTTGGGTGTGTTCTCTTCTTTTTCTGATAAGATTTACCAAGGGTCTGTCAATTGTGTTAAGTTTTTCGAAGAACCAACTCTTTGTTTTGTTGATTCTTTCTATAGTTTTTTTGGATTCTAATTCATTTAATTCTGATTTAATTTTGATTATTTCTTTCCGTCTACTGGATTGGGTTTTATCTTGCTGCTCTTTTTCAAGGAGGTATAGATGTGTCATTAAATTGCTAGTTTCAGATCTCTCCAATTTGTTGATGTAGGAGCTCAGAGCTATAAACTTGCTTCTGAGTACTGCCTTTGCTGTGTCCCAGAGGAGCTGGTAATTTGTGTGTTCATTTTTGTTGAATAGCATGAACATTTGAATTTCCTTTCTAATCTCTTCCATGACCCACTCTTGATTCAGCAGTGTGTTGTTCAGCCTCCATGTGATACCGGACTTTCTTTGGTGGCTTTTGGTGTTGAGTTCTAATTTTATTCCCTTGTGGTCAGAGAGAATGCAAGGTATAACTTCAATGTTTCTGAATTTAGACAAGTTTGCTTTGTGGCCTAAAATGTGGTCTATTTTAGAAAACGTTCCATGTGCTGCTGAGAAAAACATGTATTCTGATGCTGCTGGGTGAAATGTTCGGTAGATGTCTGTTAAGTCTAGTTGATCTATGCAGCTGTTTAGATCTGCGGTTTCTCTGTTGAGTTTTTGCCGAGTTGATCTATCTAGTGGGGAGAGTGGTGTGTTAAAATCCCCAACAATTAATGTCTTTGGATCTATATGGGATTTGAGGGAAAGTAGTGTTTCTTTGATAAATTTGGGTGCTCCATTGTTTGGCGAATAGATATTTAGAATTGTAATATCCTCCTGAAGGAGAGATCCTTTAATTAGTATGTAGTGACCTTCTTTATCTCTTCTCACGAATTTTAATTTGAAGTCTATTTTATCTGATATTAGGATTGCATCTCCCACCTGTTTATGGGGGCCGTTTGCTTGGTAGATTTTGTTCCAGCCTTTAACATTGAAAATGTGTTTGTTTTTACGGGCAAGATGTGACTCCTGCAGGCAGCAGATAGAAGGGTCTTGTTTTTTAATCCAACTAGACAGTCTATGTCACTTAATTGGAGAGTTCAGTCCGTTAACGTTAAGAGATAGGACTGAGAGGTATTTGGGAGTTCCTGCCATGTTATCCACCTTCTTGGGGGCTGTGAAAACTGGGTTCTGCCTATGGTTCTTGGATTCTCAGTTTGGGTGCAGTTTCTTGGCCTTTGTTGCGGTCTTGTTGGTTTTCTATGTGTAGGACATCTTTAAGAATCTTTTGTAGGGCTGGTTTGGTGGAGATGTAGTGTTTCAATTTTTCTTTGCTATGGAAGGTTTTTATTTGGCCTTCAGTTATGAAGGAGAGTTTAGCTGGGTACAGTATTCTTGGTTGATAGTTGTTTGTTTTTAGGGCATGGCATACATCATTCCAGGCTCTTCTTGCTTTGATTGTCTCTGCTGAGAAATCTGAGGTGATTCTAATTGGTTTCCCTTTATAGGTGATTACCCTTTTCTCCTTGACAGCTTTAAGGATCTTTTCCTTGGTCTGAGTTGATCCTGTGTGGATGATAATGTGACGGTGGGATGTCCTATTCTGGTCTGGTCTATTTAGGGTTCTAAAAGCTTCTTGTATCTGAATAGGCCTATGTTTTTGTATGTTTGGGAAGTTCTCTGCTAGGATCCTGTTAAACAAATTTCCTAGACCATTAACTTCTGTTTCTAGGTGCTCTTCTACACCCATTATCCTTAGATTAGGCCTTCTGAAGGTGTCTTCCAGGTGTTGGATAAATCTACCATATTTCTTGGACTTGTCTTGGATGGTTGTATGTTCTTTCTCTATAATATCTAGGCTGTCTTCAATCCCTGAGATTCGATCTTCTGCATGGTCTAACCTGCTGTCAAGACTCTCTACTTTGTTTTTTATCTCTTTTCCTTCTAATTGGTCAGCTTTGATGGCTTCAAGTTCTTTGTTGAAGCTCTGTTTTAGGTCTTGTATGAATTTCTTTACTTCCTTAATTTGGTGTTCAGTGTTTGTTCTCAAATCACTTAGTTGATTGGTTATGGTTTCTTTGGACTGCCATTCCTTCTGTTGGGTTCCATTCAGCATTCCCTTTGTGGTCTCCCTGACTTCCTTCAGCTCTTTGTTAATGGATTCCATGAATGCCTTTAGTGATCTTTGTGTATTCTCTACCTGGTCTCTCAATTCCTGAATTACTCTTTGATTAGCTTCCTCCCATTTGTGGGATTCCTGCAGTTCTCTTTCCTCCCGTTCGTGGGATTCCTGCAGTCTCTTTGAGTGTTCTCAGCCTGCTCACACCACTCCTCCCTTTCTCTTTGAGTATTCTCAAGTTGTTCACGGAAATCCTGTATCAGTTTTTGAGTAGCTTCCTCACGCTTATGATATTCCTGTATAAACTTTTGGGATGCCTCCTCTCTCTCCCTATCACGCTCATACAGAGTCCTTTGTAAGTTGTCAAACTTCTCATTTATCATGTTTGCCACCAGTGTTTGTAGAGCTATTTGGGAACTCTCCTCTGGATTGTTCATTATCTGATCTGACCCCTGATTATCAAGATTGGAATTGAGATACCCGGATTTGCCATTTTTCTTGTGTTTTTCCGGCTTACTCTGCCCATTTGAGATGAAAATAGCACCAGTTTTGTGCTAGAACACTATCTTAAGGCAACCATCAACCAACGTTTGCATTTATACAGTCAATAGTCTACAGATACAATCTAGTTCAACAGATACATCTATTCAACATCAAACAACTATATGTTAATGGGCTTCGAACCGCAGAGAAGAATTTGGAAAACCAGAAATTTTTAGGGTTAGGGAGAGATGTGGGTAAAAAATAGGAATAGATTGGTGTGGGGAGGCACAGGGAGAGTTAACTATGTCCTAATCTCAATGCAGGAAATAGGTTGGGTAGGATGCAAGTAGAGAGAGAGAGAGAAAGAAGAAAGGGAAAGGGAAATGAAAAGAGACCAGAAAAAAATAGAAACGTAAAAATTAATATAGTTATGGAGATTGAAAGACCATCTATTTAGAGAGGAATGTGAATATATTGAGAAAACAGGAGGGAGATAGAGGAGATGTGAAAAACTTAAAAAAATGCTTAAAATATTATATAGGTATAAAGAGGTAGTACTGCTATTAAGGAATTTAAGTCTCAGAGGTTTTGGATTGAGTAATAAATTTGTGGATTAAGTGTGTACACAATGGGGGATAGGGTCTACTATTTAACTATGGGTTTATCTGAGGATGTGCAAGACAAGAGTTAAGTCACATACAGAAGAACAAAAGAGAGGAAAAGGTGAAAAGGATAAGAAAGGGAGATAAAAAAGATCAGAAGTTCAGTAGAGCTAGACAAAAAACAAAAAGATAATTAAGAAAGAAAGAAAAAGAGAAAGAAGACAAGAAAAGAAAGGAAAACGCACATTCACGTATTCCTAAAATAAAAATTATAAGAGGGAAAAAAAAGTTACTGGAAAACAATTATTTTTTCAAAAAAGGCAAAAATTAAAGATTAATAAAAGTTTTAGAAAAGGAAAAAAATTTTTTTTATATATATAAGGTACCAAAAAAAAAAGAAAAAAGAAAAAAGAAAAGAAGAAGAAAAAGAAAAGTTCTTTGATTTTTTTTTTGATTTTTTTGGGAGGGGTGGGAAGAATCCTGTATCTCCCTTTTGTCTGTAACTAGCCTCTTGTTGGAGTCTCTGGTCAGCTTGAGGTCCTGTGGCTTGATTGGTTTCTTAAGTCAGTTTGTTCCAACAGGCAGAAAAATGCTCTGCTTTACCCAAGATTTTGAGATCCCCCTCCCAGGTTAGTTTAATGGGAGGGTGATCTGCTTTGAGAATCACAAAAGAGGGGTGATGAGGCTAGGTTCTGGTAGAGTTGAGGCCTTTCAACAAACAGTAGCTTTTCCCTGGGGCTATTTTGTGAAAAACTCTCAGAGCCCAGCCTGGAGCCATTCTCAGGGTTTCTGTTTTTCAATTGATTGTGGAGTCTGCTAGAGGGAGGGGCAGCCTCTGGCTCTGGTTACCCAGTGAGGAAAGCCACTCCAATGGCTGGTACCTAAGCTGGGTGACTTTTCCCTGGATGGAGCTGAGTCTGGCAGGTCACTTTGCCGTTAAGTTCTTGTGACCTGCTAAATGACTCGTTTTATTCCAAGGCCTGAGTTGGAGCTAGCAGCTCCTCCGAGCTTTGTCGGTATCCAAGATGGAGATCACCGGTGCTGGGGGGGAGGGGTGGCCTTCCCTCCTCTGCTCCCTGAGAAGGAGTGAGGACGTCGGGCTTGTACTCACGCCGAGTCTTGGATCCTGGGTTTTCTCTGGTCTGCAAACTGCAGGATGAAGATGTCCGCTCCTTGTCGGTTCTTGCTGGTGTTGAGTAGAATCCTCTCGCCCGCTGCGGCGTCTGGCTCCTTCGTCCCGGACTCTCTGTGTGAGCGCTCAGGTATGGTCGCCACTGCGACCCTGCCGCCGCCACGGCGGCTGCTGGCAGGCGCTCAGATGTGTCTCCTTGTCTTGGCTTCCCCTCTCTTGTCTAACTCTCTGTCCTGTGATGGCACACTTGGTGTGATTCTCTGGCTTAGGACTGTTCACTGGAACTCTAAAACTGCTTTCTATGTGAGAGCTTGTTCAGATTCCAGCTTCTCCTCCGTCATCTTCCCAGAACTCGACATTTATTTCTTTAAGATGACTGACAGCTAAGGGGGTCTGTCCTGAACCATTATGCCCTGACCTCTCAGTTCTTGGAGGTTCTTCTCTGATGCCCCCTGGTGCTGATTCCAGGATTGATATGACATCTATGAAAGCTGTCTTTCTAGCACATAAAGGTGGTCAGTAAATGCTAGTTTATGGTTCTTCTTCCCTTCCACAAAGCATAAAGCTTTAAGATTTTTAAGGGCCATGATACTATTTATGCAGCAGACAGAGATTGCAAAAATTAAAGACAAGGAAGTGAGCAACAATATTGGTTTTTGTTTTGTTTTGTTTTGTTTTTGTCAGTCATGGGGCTTGAACTCTGGGCCTGGGCACTGTCCCTCAGCTCTTCAGGTCAAGGCAAGTACTCTATCACTTGAGCCACAGTGCCACTTCTGGTTTTCTGGTGGTTTATTGGAGATAAAAGTCTCACAGACTTTCCTGCCTGGGCTGGCTTTGAACTGTGATCCTCAGATCTCAGCCTGCTGAGTAGCTAGGATTACAGGCGTGAGCCACCAGCGCCTGGCCTAGCAACAATGTTTTTGCTGAATAATATAACCTCCTTGTTCTCAGACCCGCATGAGATTGCAAAAATTAAAGACAAGGGAGTGAGCAACAATGTTTTGCTGAACATTATAACCCACTTGTTCTCAACCCGCATGCTGTGAGGTCACTGTGGTCTCACTGGTTTTCATTCTGCTTTGCTGACAGATGTCATCCATACAAGCATAGGGCCCTAAGTCCTGCAGAATTCTCTCATTGGGGATTACTTTCATAAATATTAGTCCACACAATCCTCAATTGTGTGTGTGTGTGTGTGTGTGTGTGTGTGTGTGTGCGCGCGCGTGTATGTGTTGGTCCTGAGGCTTGAACTCAGGACCTGGTTGCTATCCCTAAACTGTCTTGCTCAAGGCTAGCGCTCTATGACTTGAGCTGCAGCTCCACTTCCAACTCTTTTGGAAACGAGTCTCATGGATTTTCCTGCCCAGGCTTACATTGAACTGCAATCCTCAGACCTCAGCCTCCTGAGTAGCAAGGATTACAGATGTGAGCCACTGGTGCTCATCTAACCACCCTCAATTTTTAAAGAAGTATCTGTAAAAAAATACTTTAGGTCACTCCCTGTCCCCGCCCCCCCTCCCCCATCTTCTCCCTCACTGCCTCTTGCTGGTAGCAAGTCTTTCTTGAATTGTGATTCTGGAATTTGCAATGATTCTAAACATTTCTGAGAGTGCCCAGGGATATGGGCAAATGTTTTCATCAATGACACTGGGATACCTGAAGCTAGCCCTTCTCTCATCAGGCCTGGGGACAGGATGGCAGTACCCACTAACTGCTCTTCCATCTGTGTTGCTTCTGCTTCCTCCGTAGAAAGATGCAGGTCAGAACCTGCCCTGGCACTGTCTCACTGAAGTTTCAAGATTCCAAACCTCTGTCCCTTTAGTCTTTAATGAGAGTTCACAAAGACATCACTGTAGTCTGAAGTCACCCCCCCCATAGGAGCTCATTAGGTGGGGAAGGAGACCATTGTCTGGTCAAGACCCCCTTGAACCTCCCCCTGAGCTAAATAAATCGTCCCTCCTCTTGCAGATCCTAAACTTACAAACCTTCCATGATATGATCAAGAGAGTAACTACTTGCCAAGTCAATGTGGATCCAAATTTAAACTTGGACATGAAGGCAAAGAATATATACTAAAGTTTTGCGCAAAATGAGTGGTAGTACTTTTAGCAGCTCATCCTTCTCCTTTCTGTGAAGCTGCCTCTCCCAGTCCCACTTTAGTCAGACTTGTTTGGAGTCCCCCAATAGACACTTGTCAAAGACCTAACATGTGCTAGGCATCTGACTTCTGATGGCTCAGTTTCCAAGCAGAGACTTGTCCTCTGCAAGATTCCTCCTTCTTCTGTTTGACCGCCATACTTGATACCTCAGAGTTAGCTCTGAATACTAGGTACATTGTTGATTCATGCTCTTGATCAATATATTCATTCATACTCTAGGTTACCCATCCACCTCCCTAAAGACCTGCACCCTCCAGTCTTTGAAAAAATCATCGAATTGTCTTGTGTGGGTGTTATTGTCATCAGACAAAGGTGAGAGTTAGTGAAGTTTCCCTTTAAAAGTAGGGACTCTTCACTTAGGATCCTTGTCCTTGACTTCGATGGCCAGATAAGAATTTCTGAACAAGTCATGATGGTAAGGAAACTTGGCAGAGCTTTATTGAATGAGCAAGCAAGTAGGTGAGCCAGCAAGCAGATAAAAATTAGGTAAGCAGACAAAAAGCAGACAAACAGAAAGGCAGGGGCACACTCTGACAGAGTGTGAGTGCTCTCAAAAGGGATACACACACACACACACACACACACACACACACACACACACACACACACACTGTATGCTCGTGCACATGTACTCAGTTCCTTGGCTGTTAGGGGACTTTATATGGTAAAGGCAGGGGGTCTGGCTTCAAAGTTATACAAAGAGAAGTGTTTCATATTTGCTCTAATCACTCCTGCTGTTACTTTCTGAGTTTCTGGATGTTTGGGGACATTTCTTCCAGGTAACAATGCATCCTGCCATAAAATAGATCCTTATCCTTGAGAATAAGGAAGACATCCTATTATATACATTTTATATAAGAGGTTGCTTAAATTTGGGGGAAGCATTTTTCTCAGGAAGGCATACATTAAATCTTGGGCTGAGAAATGCATCCTGTTGTCTCTTTCTGAAGCAAAAATGGCACTTTATGTCACATTATCCTGTCTTATTTTCCCCTAACTAACTTTTCTCCCTTAATCTTAAGGGAAGTAGATGAATGACTGTCTCCTGTCTTTGGCTGTAAGCTTACCACGTCTCATTTTCCCTAGTCTATCCTGCCTCATTTTCCCCTAAATGGCTTTGATCACTTAATCTTTTTTTAATGTTTTTTATTGTGAAAATACTGTACAGAGGGGTTACAATTACATGAGCAAGATAATGAGTACATTTCTTATCAAGCATTGTCGCCTTCTGTCTTGTTTTCCCCCTACCATCCATTCCCTCCCATCTCCACAACTACACTCCCCCCTCCACGCAGCTCCCCCTCCTTTCCCCCCTTCCCCCCCCCCGCCTAAATTGTAAAGTTCGTTTTTCAACATAGAGTCTTGTGCATCTCATTGTTGCAATGGATCCACCTGTATCCTTATTTAAACAATTTGTTTTTTCCCTTCCCCTCCCCAAATTATATCAGCATCAAATACAGTGAAAAGAGGGGTTAAACCGAGGGGGAGGGACATACTAAGCAACAAAAAAAAAATCACATGGTACCTTATGAATAGGTTAGAAACAATAGCTAGAAAGAAAAAACTACTTGTGTCCTTATCTTGGGGTTCATTTTACTTAAGATCATCTTATATGACCTTTTCTGCTTGTCTCAGACATATACTAGTTATTGCAAATAAGGAAATCATGGGACCTGTGTTTCTTTGGGCCTGGCTTACTTCACTTAATATATTTTTTTTCCAAGTCTTTCCATTTCCTAACAAATGGGGCAATGTCATTCTTTCTGATGGAGGCATAGAATCCCATTGTATATATACCACATTTTCTTGATCCATTCATCTACGGAGGGGCATCTGGGTTGGTTCCATATCTTCGCTATAGTAAATAATGCTGCAATAAACATAGTCGTAGCTTTAGTATGGTCTTGTTTGTGATCATTCAGGTAAATACCCAAAAGTGGGATTGCTGGTCATAGGGGAGCTCTATGTGGAGTATTTTTTTTAAGATTGCTATGTTTTCTTTTTTTTTTATTGTGAAAATACTATACAGAGGGGTTATAATTACATGGGCAAGATAATGAGTACATTTCTTTTTTTTAATGTTTATTTTTATTGTGAAAATACTGTACAGAGGAGTTACAATTACATGGGCAAGATAATGAGTACATTTGATATCAAGCATTGTAGACTCCTCCTTTGTTTCCCCTTCTCATTCAATCCTCCTCCCACCCCCCTACCCAGTCCTTCCCCCCCCCCCACTAAAGTTGTAAAGTTCATTTTCAACATAACGACTTGAACATCTCATTGTTGCAATGGGTCCACCTGTATCCCTATTTAAACGATTTGTTTTTCCCCTTCCCCTCCACAAATTATACCAACATCAAATACAGTGAAAGCAGGGGTTATACTGTGGGGGAGGGACATACAAAGCAACAAAGAAACAATCTTATAAATGTGTTAGAAACAATTGCATGAAAGAAAAAAATTTGAATACATATCTTAGGGTTCATTTCCCTAACATCAACTTATCTGACCTTTTCTGCTTGACTCAGACATATACTAGTTATTGCAAATAAGGGAAACCATGTAACCTATGTTTCTTTGGGCCTGGCTTACTTCACTTAATATAATTTTTTCCAAGTCTTTCCATTTCCTAACAAATGGGGCAATGTCATTCTTTCTGATGGAGGCATAGAATCCCATTGTGTATATATGCCACATTTTCTTGATCCATTCATCTACGGAGAGGCATCTAGGTTGGTTCCATATCTTCGTTATGGTAAATAATGCTGCAATAAACATAGTCATTCTGGTAGCTTTAGTGTGATATTATTTGTGAACATTTGGGTAAATGCCCAAAAGTGGGATTGCTGGGTCATAGGGGAGCTCTATGTGGAGTCTTTTGAGGAACCTCCATACTACTTTCCAAAGTGGTTGAACAAGTTTACACTTCCACCAACAATGCAGTAGGGTTCCCTTCTGTCCACATCCCCTTCCAGCATCTGTTATTATTAGAGTTCTTGATTATAGCCTTTCTAACTGGGGTGAGGTGGTATCTCAATGTTGTTTTGATTTGCATTTCTTTTATGGCTAGAGAGGTTGAGCATTTCTTCATGTGTCTATTGGCCATTCTTATTTCCTCTTGAGAGAAGTCTCTCTTTAAGTCTTTAGCCCACTTATTTATTGGGCAGTTGTTTCTTTGAGGATTTGTTGTTGGGGGATTTAGTTTTTTGAGTTCCAGGTATTTTTACTTATGAGACCCTTGTCCATTGTATGGCTAATGAAAATCTTCTCCCAATCTGTGGGCTTTCTATTGATCTTGCTAGCTATGTCCTTTGCCATGCAGAAGCTCTGCAACTTCATGCAATCCCATTTGTCCAACCTTTCTTTGATCTGTTGTGTTTCTGGGTCTCTATTAAGAAAATTTCAGCCTGTGCCAAGGAGATCTAGGGTTTCTCCTATTCCATCCTGTAATGTTTTCAAGCTGTCTGCTTTGACTCCAAGGTCTTTGATCCATTTGGAGTTGATTCTGGTGCAGGGTGATATATAAGGATCTAGCTTTAGTTTTCTACAAGTGATTAACCAATTTTGCCAGCACCATTTACTGAAGAGGCTGTCTTTCTTCCATTCTATTTTTTTAGCTCTCTTATAAAAGATTAGGTGGTTATAGGTCTGTGGGTTCATTTCTGAGTTTTCAATTCTATTTCATTGGTTCTGAGATCTCTTCTTGTGCCAATACCAAGCTATTTTGATTGTTATGGCTTTGTAGTAGAGTTTGAAATTTGGTATTGATATTCCTTCAGCAGTGTTCTTTCTGTTAAGGATCATTTTTGCTATTTGGGGTCTTTTTGTTCCATATGAATTTTTGGATTGCCTCTTCTATTTCCTTGAAGAATGAGGTTGGAATATTAATAGGTATCGCATTGAATTTGTAGATAATCTTGGGAAGTATTATCATTTTCACAATGTTGATCCTTCCAATCCAGGAGCATGGGAGGTTTATCCACTAAGTTCTGTGTTGATTTCCTTTTTCAGGTTTTTAAAGTTTTCATCATAGAGGTCCTTCACTTCTTTGGTTAAGTTAATTCCTAGGTATTTTATTTTTTGTGGGGCTATTACAAAAGGAGTTACTTTCCTGATTTCAGCCACCCTCTTCTCATTGTTGGCATACAGAAAAGCCATTGATTTTTGAGGGTTAATTTTATACCCTGCCACTTTGCCAAAGTTTCTAATCAGCTCAAGTAATTTGGGAGTAGAGTGCGTGGGATTCTTTAAATACAAGATCATGTCATCTACAAAGAGGGTGAGTTTTACTTCATCTTTCCATATTTGGATCCCTTTTATGTTTGCATCTTGTCTTATTGCTGTAGCTAGACATTCTAATATAAATTGAAGAGAAGTGGAGAGAGTGGACATCTTTGACTCTTTCCTTAGTTTAGAGGAAATGGCTTTAGTTTTTCACCATTGAGTATAATGCTGGCTGTAGGTTTGTCATATACAGCCTTTATTGTATTGAGGAATGTTCCATAGATTTGTAGTTTTTCCAGAGCCTTCATCATAAAGGGGTGTTGGATCTTGTCAAATGGTTTTTCTGCATCTATTGAGATAACCATGTGGTTCTTAACCTTGTTCTTGTTGATGTGATGAATTATATTAATTGATTTGCGTGTATTGGACCAGCTTTGCACCCCTGAAATGAATCCTGTTTGATTGTGGTGTATGACTTTTTTGGATGAACTGTTGAAGTCGATTGGCCAAAATTTTGTTGAAAAGTTTTGCATCAATGTTCATCAAAGAAATGGGTCTTTTTTGATGAGTCCCTGACTGGTTTTGGGATGCGGGTTATGATGGCTTCATAGAAAGAGTTCTGTAGGATCACTTAATCTTAAGGGGAGTAGATGAATGAATATCTCCTGAATTTGCTGTAAGTTTTCCATACGTCTCATTCTCCCCTAGTCTATCCTGGTTCATTATCACTATTGTTATCATCTTAGCAAATTATCTTCAGTAACTCTCAAATCTTTTTTGAATTAGTGGCAGCAACTCCCAAAGAAGAAGAGGAATCATAGGAGGTCAGGGAGCACAGTGATCATGGTGTGGAAACTGCACCTTTCTGCCTTGTTAAAATGTATCTCAGGACTAGTTGTTGACTATTGGAGCAATAGCAGTGTCTGTTATACAAGGAAGAATGGATTAAAAAAGAAAAAAATTCAGATGCCGAATATAGAGGAAAGTCAACAAAGCCAAGATACCTATTTTGCTATACTTCTATTTATCCTTAATTCTCTAGAATAGTTTTCTACTTTACCTGGATGATTCATTCTTTCTCTTATCTCTGCTAATCGTGTCTGCACAGTACACTTGAATTCTGTTTGAATATCTTTATTACCCTTACTGTCCCCAAAGGTTTCCCCTTACCCCAGTAATAGTACTGGGATTGATCTCGGGGACTTCATTCTCACTCCCCCTGCCCCACCCCAGTGTTATCCTATGTCAGTCATACCTCTACTTCCAGTTTTGTTTTTATTTTGCTGTCTGAATAGAGCTAAGAATCTCCTGGTTTAGTCTGCCTAGGCTGGCTTGAAATTGCAGTTCTTAGAGCTCAGCCTCCTGAGTAGCTAGGGTTATGGACCTGAATCATTACTGACCAACTCCCAAGGATCTAGAAGCTATGGTCAAGTTAAAGAATAGGTACAGAGATTTAGGAAAGTCCACAATTGACTAACTACCCTGGCTTAGAGGTAGTTAGGGACTTGCCAGTTGTGTTTATTTCAGAGTAAATATGACAATGAAGAGTCTTGGCTAACAGTGACCAAAGTTTTTTGTTGTTTTTTTTTAAAGTGTGCCAATTTGTGCACTGGTGGAATTTTATTGGCTCAGCCAGGAAGGGGTTTGCTGCATTATGGGAGGGTAAGAATTGCAAGGACCTACCAACAATTGGAGTCAGAAGCCTGAACTCCACTTGAGGCTCTGCCTCCTGCTACTGCTCTTCTGCTGGTCAGATCCAGACTTGATGTCAGAGCAACCAACAGTACCCAAACTGTGCTCTTCATGGACCTCACTGAGAGACTATACAGTATGATACAATTTTAGAAGCATCCTAGTTGTATGGCTTGGGTGAGACCACTCCTGGCTTACTCAACTGAAACATGTAAGACTGGGGCAGATATCGAAGAAAGCATTTATTGCCATGGAGACCTATCTCATCTCCAGGAAAACAGAGAGTTAATTGGCTCACAGGAAGATGATCTGTTTTATTGGATTCTAGCCAAAATGACCTAAAAGATACTTGTTAAATTGACCTAGATGATCTCTAGTCCCCATCCTATAGTTTTACAATTTGAGCTATTATGTTGATGCATTACTTAAATTGTCAAATATTGTATATATTATGGTGTATGTATATATAAAATGATGCTTTGAAATATGACAATTGAGCTAAGCATTATTTCACAGACTTACTAATCTTTATTGTGGTGAGAATAAGTCAACTTGAACAATGCATACTAACTACAATCGCTGAATTGCACAGTAGAGCTACTAAACTTACACTTTTTAACAGAAATTTTATTTCTTTTGACCAATATCTCTCCAACCCTTCAACCCACCTAAACTCCTGGTAACCTCTATTCTACTCTGCTTCTTTTACTTCAATTATTTTTATTCCACATGAGAATGAGAGCATGTGACATTCGTTTTTTGCTGTCTGGCAGTGTATATAATAATCTCAAGATTCAACTATGTTTTAGATGGTAACAAGATTTCTAAAAAAAAAAAAAAGTACTGAGCTAGGCACCAGTGGCTCACACCTCTAATCCTAGCAATGCAGGATGCTGAGATCTGAGAATTGGGTGTGGTTCAAAGCAAGCCTGGGCAGGAAAATCCATAAAGCACTTATCTCCAATTAACCACTAAAGTGTCAGAAGTGGAGCTATGATTCAAGCAGTAGAGTGCTAGCCTTGAGCAAAAAGCTTATGGACAGCACCTGGGCCCTGAGTTAAAGCTCTAGGACCAGCACCAAAAAAAAAAAAAAAAAAAAAAGAAATGAAAAAAAAAGAAAAGAAAAGAAAACCTACTGAACAGTATTCCATTGTGTATATATATCATCTTCCTTCCTCCCTTCCCTCCCTTCTTCCCTTCCTTCCTTCCTTCCTTCCTTCCTTCTTTCCTTCCTTCCCTCCCTTCCTTCTTTCCTTCCTTCCCTCCCTCCCTACTTCCTTCCTTCCCTCCTCCCTCCTTTCCTCCCTCCTTCCTTCCTTCCTTCTTTCCTTCTTTTCAAACTGGGATTGAATTTGGGAAGGTGTTTACTACTTGAGACATGTCTCCAGCTACATTTTCCTAATCTAGTTATCTATTGATGGACAATTAACTTGATTCCATATATTCGTGTTGTAGGTGGTGTTTCAAGGAACAGGAGAGAGCAGACACATTTCAACACATATCTACCTTTGGCCATATGCCCAGAAGTGGGATTTACTGATGATACATTCTTAGTGTTAGCAACCACTGGCTCTGGCAATCTTGCCTCTCCCATCTCCAGTAAAGTCTTGGAGTCCCAAAGGGACTAGTAGGATGACTTTGGTCCTTTGCTTGTCCACAAGCCACACAATCATCCACACTTACAGAGAAGCCTGCCATGACTGGAGGAAGAGGGCAAACCAATCAGAATCCTAAGTGGCATGCATGCATATGGTATGCCAAGGGAGAGCTGCCTGGGAAGTGAGTACGAGAACCTCAATTTTTCTTAATTGAGAATAGTCAGCAGGAGTTTGGTTTCAAGACCCAGCAGGTGTGTGGGATTGGATTGTCAAGTTTCTCGGCCTTGAATTGTTTGCTCCATAAGGAAATTCAGATATAGGGTAGAGAATAAGGCAGAAGGAAAGCAGAACAGCAGTGAAAACAAGAGAACAATTTATTGAGTGGGTGCCAGTCAGTGTGGACACCTGTCTGGTTTTGTTTTGTAGTGAGTAGAATTCTCTTCCTGTTCTTGTGCCACCTAGAGCTTTGTGACTTGAACCCTTCTGAGCTCTAGAGCACTTCCTTTCGTAGGGAGAGGGCAATGTGCGGCCCCCTATGCCTGCCCACAGCAGCACCTCAGCAGGCAGTCCTCAGATCCTTCAAGGCCATGTGATTTTGCCTGCCTTCTGACTTCCTTCACAACTGCCTTGCTTTTCCTCTCTAGAGGCTCACAAAAACATTTGAAAATTCCTTGCATTGTCTGTGTATGTGTGTGGGGGGGGCCTTGAACTCAGGGTCTGGGTGCTGTCCCTGAGCTTTTTTATTCAAGGTTAACATTCTACCTCTTGAGCCACACCTCTATTTCTGCTTTATTACTATTATTATTATTATTATTATTGCTGGTTAATTGGCAATGAGAGTCTCATGGACTTTCTTGCTCTGGCTAGCTTTGAGCCACAATCCCCAGATTTCAGTCTCCTGACTAGCTAGGAGTGTAGCATGAGCCAACAGCACCTGAGTACATTGTAGGTTTTTTTTTAAGGGTTTTAAAAATAGTGGTTGTAAAGGTGATAAACAGAGGGGTTATAGTTACATAAGTCAGATAATGAATATATTTCTTTTTCTTTTTTTTTTTGTCGGTTGTGGGGCTTGAACTCTGGGCTTGGGCACTGTTGCTGTCTTCTTCAGCTCAAGGTGAATGCTCTACCACTTGAGCCACAGCGCCACTTCTGGTTTTCTAGTGGTTTATTGGAGATAAGAGTCTCACGGACTTTCCTGCCCGGGCTGGCTTTGAACCGCGATCCTCAGATCTCAGCCTCCTGAGTAGCTAGGATTACAGGCGTGAGCACCCAGCTTGAATATATTTCTTATTGGACAATGTCACCCCTTCCCTCACTCTCCTAGGTTTTCCCTCCCATTCCCACCCACAAGTTGTGTAGTTAATTTCCCACATGGTGTCTACTGAGTACTACTGCTCCATTTCTGTGCCTCTCCTCCCCCTCCCAAAGCCAGCTAAGCAAGAAAAAAAGAGAAGAAAACTAACAAGAAAAAACCCTCCTGTTTCCATTTCCTATAGTTCATTTCAATAAATATTATTCTATATACACATTGTCTTTCTTAATTGGTTGGGGACAGGGGCCTTTAAGACCACTCTGGCTTCCCAGACGACAGACTGGGGCCTCTGCCCTTTCTGCTAGCAAGGCAGCCATTAGTGTCATGGAAGCAGAGCTAGGAGGTTGGCCTTGCCGCGCCTACCCACCACTAGGACATTTACGACTCATTTTTCTGCTGCCAAGGATGCCTCATGCTGAACACAGGTGTCACCTCAGCTCTGACGTATCCATTCATTCACTGTGGCTGTAAGTGATAGGAGGTGATTTAGAAGAAATTTTGGTCAGAGATAGTGGGGACCGAACCCAGGGCCTCACATACATTAGGCAAGTGTTTGGCCTACTACTTAAGTTCTTCCCAAGCCTGGCTGCCTCCCTCCTCTTCCCTCTCTTCTCTCTCCCTCTCTTCCTCTTCCTCCTCCTCTTCCTACTCTTTACCTCTTTCTTTCCCCTTCCTTCCTTCCTTCCTCCCTCCCTCCCTCCCTCCCTCCCTCCCTCCCTCCTTCTCTCCTTCCTTCCCTCCCTCCCTTTCTCCCTTTCTTTCTTTCTTTCTTTCTTTCTTTCTTTCTTTCTTTCTTTCTTTCTTTCTTTCTTTCTTTCTTTCTTTCTTTCTTTCTCAAATAGAGTCTCACTCTGCCAGGGTTGGCTTTGATCTCTTTTTTTTCTTTCAGATAGAGTCTCACTCCCCCAGGACTGGCTTTGAACTTGTGATCTTCTTTCTTCTGCTTCCTCAATAGCTGGTATTACAGGCACACATCACCAAGCTCAGATCTAAGAAATCTGAAAAACTGTACCACAAAATTCAAAATTTTACCTTTTTCTTTTCAGTACTAGGGTTTGAACTCAGAGACTCGTGCATGCTAGACAGGCACTCTACTGCTTGGGCCACACTGCCATCCCTTTATGCATTGGTTATTTTCAAGATAGAGTTTTGCCTTGTGCTCAGGCTGGCCTAGACTGCAATCCTATTTGTGATTCCCCACATTGCCGGAATGACAGACATTCACCACCATGCCCTGCCACTGGTTGAGATGAAATCTTATAAACATTTTGTGCCTCACTAGCCTCAAATCATGATTCCCTCAATCTCCATTTTCTGCTTTTATAAATTAGCTGAGATTGCAGGCTTGGGCCACTGGACTTGTCTCAAAATTTATCTTTTTATCTTTTTGTTTCAGAGAGGGAGTGTTTTGAAAACAGGGTATCAGCTGAGATTGGACTTGAACACACTATGGATCCCAATACTGGCCTTGAACTTATAATACTCCTCTCTCAGCCTCCTGAGTACTGGGATTACAGACACGCATACCATACCCATCATTTATGATCATCCTCAAGTGTATGCCTTAGCAGCATTAGATACATTTACAATATTAATCTCCCCTTTACCACCATGTATTTCCAGAACTTACCATCTCAATCAGAAGCTCTGCTAGTAAGAATTTCGTTTCCCATTCCCTCCAGCTGCAACTATTCTCTATTCTACTTTTTGTCTCTGAATTTTTCAGTTCAAGTGCCTCATATGAGTGGAATACAATAAATGATCACATCTGTTTCACTATATGTATCCTTTGTGACTAGCTTATTTCAAGAACATAATATTTTTGAGGTTCATCCATGTCATAGTCTGTGTCAGAGTTCCATTTCTTTTCATGCATCTATAATATTCCTTTCTATATACATACCATACTGTTCATCCATTCATCTGCTGATGGCCACAAATGTTGTTTACACCTTTTGGCTTTTTTGCTTAATGCTGCTATGAACATTGGCATAACTTTTGTTAAAAAAAATGGGTCAATATATTTAATTCTTACAGCTCCAAGTAGTAACGCACATTTTTTTCTTCAATTTACAGAAGAAGAAAATAATGAAGCTGGTAGTAGGGAGGCCAATATTCCTACCTGGAGTTTCTAATTATACTGTACTCTGAATAAATACTGTGCTGTCCTTAATACAAATATTTGTTCTTTTTTTCCTTGAGATTATTATATCCTGGATACAACATATGCATTATTTCTAAGTCCTGAAGACAGCTTTATAAGAGAAAGGACTATTATCCTATATATAAAGCCATTAGTGCTTGGAGAGGTGAAATGGTATTTACAGAAATGTCCCCAAGTTGTACTTGTCTTTTTGAGTTCACAAAGTCATAATGCATCAGGAACCGGAGACAGCCCAGTTTCTTCTGGATTGACCATAGGATAGAAGCCATCCCTGAAGCAGAACTCAGCCCCACTGTTGGATGGGATGAGGGAGGACTGGGATTCCACAGCTATAGAGAAGTTCTAACTTGGGTTCCATATGAGACCAGGAATTTTTTTCTGTTAAAGAAAGAGAAAGCATATATATATATATATATATATATATATATATATATATATATATACATATATATATACATATATATATACATATATATACATATATATATACATATATATATATATATATATATATATATGACCAAAAATCTTTTGATCAATGACTTGTGCAACAGAGATAGAACAACATGGTCTATTCTTTTGTTTGCTAAATTTGGAAAATATGCCAAAAAGAAAGTATTCAAATTTTACACAAAGAAAACCAAGCATCCACATTTGCCTAATTGATGAAGACTGACTCTCACAACATCTGAATCTTGTAGGTATTTATATCACATTTTGCTTCTGTGGAGAAAGTGAATGTCCACAGAACTTTGGGCAAAGTTCTTTCTCCACTTTTGGGACTACTTGTGCCCGTTGGTGCTTTGAGACTCAAAACTTTTTCCTGTCTGGTTAATTTTGTCTCCACTTTTGTTTTTTATAGCTAGCACACAAAGATACTTCAGACTGCCATTTTACAAAAGATTGAAAATTACCAGTGTGTATAACCGTGGTGATTTTTCCTTCTTTGGTTTTGCAGCCTGGGAAAATGGAAGATAACATACCTAACCAAAGACAGCGGACCATGTCAACAACTGGAGAAGCTCTATATGAAATCCTTGGTCTGCAGAAGGGAGCAACAAATGAAGAAATTAAGAAAACCTACAGGTACAGAGGAAGTGCAGTGATGACATTTCCTGAGCTTCTGGTGATAGTTGTTTTGTGACTGGCAAGTGGCTCTGGTTAGACATAAGCTTCTTGTGGACACCAAGTAGTCTGAATTTTTGACACCAAATGTCCTTGTCTGCAACATAGACAATTAGGAATAAACAGACATAGCAATGATTTTATGAATCAATCAATTTGGTGATGGCAGCTAGGACTTAGGAAAGGATACCCTAGTGTTCTGGATCTGTAAGGTCAGAGCAGAAAGAGGAAGGAAGGGAGAGAGCAGAAGAGGGGAAAGGAGAGAACCAATTACAACCAATAGTTGTGATTTAATTTACACGATATAGCATCAGTGAATCTGGAGGAAGGATGTTTCAGTAAGAGTGGATTTGTTCCTATCCATCATCCACCAGGGTGGATTTAACACACTATTCAAGCCCTAACTTTGAAGTTTCATATCTATCTAGTCTAATTCTACATTAGCTACATTTGAGAAAAATAAAAATATCCATTTATCTAACACTTAGAAGAATAATATATATATTTCAGGCTGGGAATGTTTCTTAGTGGTAGAGTGCTTGCCCAGCATACCTGAAGCCCTGGGTTTGATTCCTCAATACCACATAAACAGAAAAGGCTGGAAGTGGTACTGTGGTTCAAGAGATAGAGTGTTAGCCTTAAACAAAAAGAAGCTTAGGGACAGTGCCTAGGCCCTGAGTTCAAGCCCTGGGATTGGCAAAAAAAATAATATGTTGAAATATATATAATAATATCTTGAAAAATATATTAATGCAAAATTATTTATTATAGAAAAAAATTAAATTAAGGTTATAAAAGTTTAAGGTGTTTGAGTAGGCAAATTTTTAGCTATTTTCTTTATGAATTAAAAAAATTTAAATGGTATGGTTTAAAGCCTCTTTTAATAACACTGTTACAAAAAAATGAGCTCTTACCTTATTACATTTATGATTCTGCTTTTACATGACATATCTGATCTATATAGATTTTATTTTGGTGTAAACAAAACTTTTAATAAACCATAAATAAAGGAATAAGATAGGATTCTGGGTTTACTTTTTTCTGAATCACTAGCCCCCCCAGTATTTATTGAATTATCCATTTTTATCTACTAATGGCACATCCATTGGCCTTTAATTGAATTTCACCAAGTGATAAAACTATAGAGCATGAAATGCCTTCAAGAAACTTGTACTGAAGAGTAAATGACAGAGGTACAGCTGCCTTTCTGTGAAAACAATGGGATCTGGCTAAAATCAATATCAGCCTTGCAGCTTATGTTTCCCTCAAGTGCTAGACAGAGAAAAGTGCCTGCTTTTCATTTTTCCCTATTGGGAGGTAGGGTGGCCCCGCCCTCTGCAAACGGAAGGTCCTTGCTGAAATCTAGATAAGAATCAAAGCAATTGTGTCCGAATCGACAAAAAATGCTCCAAAGAGAAAAGTATGCTAGACTACCTTGTCATTCTTTGTGTGTTGTGTGTTGTGTGTGTGTGGGGGAGGGGCTTTGTATGGGGTGGGAGCATCTAATCTGGGGTTTGAACTCAGACCCTGTGAGCTGTCCCTGAACTTTTTACTCAAGGCTAGCACTCTTCCACTTGAGCAACAGCTCTACTTCTGGGTTTTTGGTGGTTCATTGGAGATAAGAGTTTCATGGACTTTCCTGTCTGGGCTGGCTTTGAACTACAATCCTCAAATCCCCACCTCCTGATTAGCTAGGATTGCAGACAGGAGCCATGGGTGCATGGCCCTTACAATTCTTAAAACTCACTTTACGAATTTGACTTTTAACTGTCTTTATTAATTTTCAAAGTTAAAATTTCAGGTCATATCCTAATTGGGGCATTAATTATGCTGGGCTGTTTGCAAGTTTAATAATTACAACATAAATCTTTCCATGTAATCAGTGTCTTGCTATTAATTTTGTTTTAATGTCATACAAATATTATTTTTTCAGCTGATGAGGGTACTAGTATGCTGCCAAAAGCATCTATTTCTATCTAAATTACACATTTGTATTCTGCAAGTTATTCAAAATGTATGAGCAAGCTGCAAATCCACTGAGAATATTCTTCTTATATTCTGAAATCTGGATCAAAGCAGAGACAACATGGTGGAATTAAAATTCAGTGAAATTTAATAAAATTACCAACTCTTGAATCCATTCACAGTTTGACCTCTCATAGAATTTTTGGTTGTTCTGTTGGAAATAAGATTAAGTTAAAAGCTTCTTTTTCTTCTTCTTCTGAAAATCTCCTTTATTGTATTTTTACTTATGTGTTTATTGTGCCAGTACTGGGGCTTGAACTCAGGGCCTCACATTCTTACTTAGCTTTTTTTGCTCAAGGCTGGCACTCTACCACTTGAACCACAGCTCCATCTCTGGCTTTGCTGGTTAATTGGAAATTAGAATCTCAAGGATTTTTCTGCCTGGGCTAGCTTTGAACCATGGTCCTCAATCCCAGCCTCCCAAGTATCTAAGATTTCAGGCATGCACCACCAGAGCCCAACTTTGGCATCTTCTTTAGATGATATTTTAATTTTGTGGAGATATTATAATCATTTGATTAAAATAAAAATATACAACTAGTTATGAAAGAAAGTCTCCCTCTTACTTCTTATTCCCCAGGTCACCTCCTCAGGGGAAACAATATTATCAATTCTTTGCATATCCTTCCAAAAACATCTTATGCTTACCTGAGCATATATAGAGACCTTTCTAGTCTGAGAAAGACTGAGTAGACTTATTTCTCCTAGATAATCATAACTCTAATCCTTAGAAAAACAATAGAAAAGACAACCAAAAGAGAGCTCTGACAGGTAAAGGATAGTAAACTGGCTATGGACATCGCATTAAAGGAACAACACAGAGACGGGACATCTTATGACCCCTCTCCCTTCACCCATCTGGGCCTGTCCTTTCCTATCATCCAATTTAGAAATCCTCCAAGGAGCCTTGTGCTCTTCCAAATAGATCAAAAGTCCCCCAACAACATTAGATAAGCCATGCAGAATACCAAGAAGGGTAATGCTTTCTTTTTTCACCAGGCTGATACATCCCTCTCCTATCCACAGACCCCATCTGACAAAGGGCATTAATAAAGGGGATTCCATTACAACAGGCACCAGCCAGTATTTGCAGTAAAGGCACCCAGCTTAGTGAAGTTCCTTTCAGCTCCTCATATACTATCACCAGGTACCTGGAGGCTCAGAGGCAAAAGGCAAACCTTACAGATCAAAATGTCACTAAGGGGTCTGAAAATTATACTACCAGTGAAATTACCCAAGAAAATAAGATGAAACCTACAAGGTTCTATAGAAAACAGCATTTCCTAGCACAGGAATAGAGCCAGAGTTCCTTAGAATAATAGCAAAATGACACCATGTAATTAAAATCACCCATCAAGAGAACCAAGAAAATCACAACTTAAATGAGAAAACCATCATCTGACTTCTACAATGACATGAGACAGATTCTAGAATTCTCTGACAAGTGTTCAAAGTAAGCATCATAAAAAAGATTTAGTCAGCAGTTACAAATTATTTTGAAGCAGGGGCTGGGAAGGTGGCTCAGTGGTAGAGCGCTTGCCTTGCATGCCTGAGACCCTGGGTTCGATTCCTCAGTACTACATAAGCGAAATGAAAAAAGCCGGAAGTGGCGCTGTAGCTCCAGTGGTAGAGCGCTAGCCTTGAGCTGAAGAGCTGAGGGACAGTGCTCAGGCCCAGAGTTCAGGCCCCACGACTGGACCCAAAAAAAAAAATAATAAAAATAAATAAAAATAAAAAAAAACAAATTATTTTGAAGCAAAGAAAAATGCAGAAAATCTAGTAAATAAGTAAAAGTTATATACAGAAAAAAGAAAGTCAAATGTATTCGTAAAAGTGAGAAATAACACTAACTTGATAGTAGAACAGAGCTGATGCAAGACAAGATCAGTGAGATTGAAGATAGAGCAATAGAATTTGCCCAATCTGAACAACAGAGAGCAAGTCAGTCTAAGCAAACTTTGGGACATTCACAAAAAGATTCAGGATTATGTCATGAGAGTATTGGATGAAGAGGGAGAGAAAGAACAGAACTGTAAGAGTACTTGAAGAATGAATAGCTAAAAACTTCCCACATTTGACAAAAAGTATAAACTTACAGATTCAAAAAGCAGACATTTAAACTGTAGGAACTTTTCACTTATCTCCTGTTAGCTGTACCAGTCAGTGATAAAGTAGAATTACAAGTTGTATAGGCTTTATTGTTTATTTCTGGTTTATGACCTTAATAAAATGTAATTATGAATAACCAGCAGGGTGTTTTTAACTGTGATGATTGCATTAAAAAAATCTCAATATCCAGAAGCACATGAAGTTTTCAACTTGCCACCCTGCCCATTTTTGTAAAACTACAGCCATCTTGGGACCTTTTAACACACACACACACACACACACACACACACACACACACACACACACACACACACACACACACACACACACACACACACACACACACACACACACACACACACACACACACATTTAAACTAAACCAAGCTGTAATAAGTGTAATGGTAACTGTTTATACTGTGGTATGTTTTTGATTATGCAAGACAATAAATGCTTTCTTTTCCAGTTGTCTTTGAGAATAAAGGAGAAAGAAAATCTTCAGATGCAATGATTTTGTGTAGCATCTTGTTTATCATGTTTTGTAAATAATGAAGTAACTTCGACCAATTCGATTTAGAGATGGATTGTAACTTTGCTTACAAAAATTGCTATTAAACTCCTGTTTAAGGTGTTCTAATTTTTTGTGAGCACACTAAAAGTAAAAAAATAATGTGAATGCAATGTAACAAAACAAAACAAAACAACAACAACAAAAACCAACAGCAGAAATACTGAGAAGATGAACCCAAAGAAATCTATGTCAAACACAACAGAAACTCGTGAAAATTAAAAGCAAGGGAAAAATCCTGAATGCAGGTAGGCCAGGGAGGAAGGATGCCTTACCTATAGGGAACATTAATTTGAATGACAATATATTCCTCGTCTTAAGTAACAAAGGCCTGAATGAAGTGGGGAAAACATTTTTCAAGTGCTGAAAAGCAAAGAATGGTCAACTACAAATGTAGTAACTGGTGAACTAAAGCTCAGGAATTAAGGGAAAATTTAAAATTCTCAGATAAAGGAAATCTGAGAGAACTTGTCACTAGCACATCTAATTTTATGAATGATTTAATGAAGTTCTTGAAAAGAAAAAGAAATGATAAATAATCTTGACTATGAGGAAGGGAAAAAACAATGAAGGAGTTATAAATTTGGGTAAATAAAAAACTATCCTCATGAGCTTATAAAATATATATGATGGGGACTGGGAAGGTGGCTCAGTGGTAGAGCGCTTGCCTTGCATGCCTGAGGCCCTGGGTTTTATTCCTCAGCACCACATAGCAAAAAGAAAAAAGCCGGAAGTGGCGCTGTGGCTCAAGTGGTAGAGCGCTAGCCTTGAGCTGAACAGCTGAGGGACAGTGCCCAGGCCCAGAGTTCAGGCCCCATGACCAGACCCCCCCAAAATATATATATATATATATGATGAATACAAAAATTATGCCATCATTTCCCTTCCTTCCCTCTTCCTTTCTCCCTCCTCTCTCTCTCTCTCTCTCTCTCTCTCTCTCACACACACACACACACACACACACACACACACATACTATTCAACCATTAAGAAAACCATACAATATAACATTACAGATAAGATTGGGATTCAACCAATAAGAAAGCTATACAAATTAACACTACAAATAAGATTTACTTTAGAAAAGTTCAACTAATTCACAGATGGAGAAAAAAATGAAGATCAGAAAACAAAATTAAAAAATGATAGGCCTAAGCCCTATATTTCTACTTTTATACAAATAGTGATGTATTATATTTCCTACTCTATACATTTTAGCACTGTCCTTAGTAACAGTTTATAGTCAGTTTCCTCATTCTTTGCATACTGCCAATGAACACCATGACACAGATATCCAAGAATTTAATCAATTTCTATTGGTAGATGTTTAGGCTGTTTCCCTTCAAGGTTGCAATATGTGTGTGGGGGGGGGGAGGGAGGGGAGAGTGGGGCTGGGGAGCTTGAGCTCAAAGGCTTGGGCACTGTCCTTTAGCTGCTTTACCCCTTGAGCCACAGCTCTACTTTTGGTTTTTTAGTGGTTAATTGAATTTAATGATCCCTTGGATTTTCCTTCCTGGGCTGGTTTTGAACCATGGTCCACAGATCTCAGCCTTCTGTGTAGCTAGGATTACAGATGTGAGCCAACAGCCCTTGACAAGGGATGTCTTTTTCAACCAACTTTGAGCAAAGAAGCTCTCTGAGAAGAGAGCTCCAGAAAAATAGATGGAGGTGAGGAGAGGAAGCAATCTTGGCTCTTATTAACTTCCCATTTTTGCACCTGCTGATCTCAGATTCCTGGAGCAAGGATTCAAAGGACTCAGCTAGTGCTGAGTCACATGTTTATTCAAGTCAACTATCTCTGAGATTTGAAATCACCCCTCCCACTACCACTGACAAAGGATATAGGATGCAACTCTTCCAACAGGAAATGAGGAAGTGTTCTCCAAGATGGGAGTACACAGTTGGTAAGGAAATTCTTGACACCTCTAGTCTTTTATTCTTTAAGAGAATCACCATTAATAACAGATTCAAAGACCTGCCTTAGTCTCTTCTGTACCTAATGATAAAGCTAAGGTAGGATTTGCAAAGGAACTTTTTTCTACATTTTTCTGAGACTCAACTCTACTTTGTTGAGTAGTTAATAGATATTTGGAGTTCCCTGTGGCCTCAAAGGCAGCAGGGGAAGATGATAAGACGAAGGCTTTTATTGTGTCAGCCTTTCAGGTACTAAAGCTCTTGCCTCATTGAGATTTTTGTAAAAAAGAAATGAGATCAGTGTTTTTTCACGGTATGTGAAGCCTTTTATAGAAAAGCATGGTGAAAATAACCAGGTACTATTGTGATTGAAAAAATATCCCATCATCCTTACGCCTCTAAAATCACCTTGCCATTTGATGTTGCTGTTCAAAATCCATTTATCTCTTGTGTAAGGTTGAATTTGAGGTCTGTATTAAAAGTGACACGTCTCAGACTGAGAGACTGACCCGTCATAGTGAGTCCCATCCGGGACCCTCACTAGGTGAACAAGCCTACCTAGCATCACAGAACACCATCAGTCCATTAGGTGTAAAGTTTAAGGCTCACTTAATCAAATGTTCTTGTTTCTGGGCTAAGTCTCTTAATCCCTACCAGAGCTTCCATGAAATGGACAACTACTTTTTTAAATTTTATATTGCCTGTGCATCTTTACCACGCTGTCTGAAGGAAACTCAGTTACGTTACGCTTTTAAGGTTCGGTTATATGTTGAATGGCTATGAATTTATCTTTCACTTATTTGCATTAACTTGACGTTGGCATGTTTTGCCTTCTCATCTAATTCTAATCATCTAATCATAGTGCCTTCTCATCTAATTCTAATCATCTCAGCTAATCTCTGCTTGCACAAAATATTGGAGTTAGAAAGCTAATTAAGGAAGCTGGTGAAGGAGATAGACACTAATGAATGGTAGAACAATGGGCTCATTGAGAAGATGGTGGCTGTGTTGAGTTTCCATCCCCTATTTCCTTCTCGGGATCTCCTGGAGTTGAAGAAGCAGTTCATCCGTAGGATTGTCTGGCTCCCAGCCATGCTTCTACTCTGCCCTTGACGATGCTTTGCCATTTTCTTAGTGGGAAAGGCCATCATCACTGCCACATCCAGTCCTGTTGCAGCTCCATTACTGCTCACCAGGGCATAGCTGGGTGGTGGGCACAGCCGAGACTCACTCCTCACCACTGTCTCTGAGTCCTCTGACCACTCTTTAGGCTCAGAGGTACCATCTTCTATTTATCTTGAGACTTGAAAGCCACCATGGCCTGCTGGTAGTGCCAGTGGGAGGTGCCAGCTCCCTCCTCCTCACCATACCCTATGTGTAGAGTCTTCTGTGAGAGACAAAGACTGGCAGAAAAGTTCCTTCCTATGCTCCCCTCTCCCCACCTCCCAGCGAATCACAAAATTGGAAGAGACTAGTGTTGTATATCAGCAGTCATATCTGTGCCTCATGGATAAGCTTCATCTTTCCCTATTGAAAACTCCACATACTTTGGTTCACAGGGTATCAGGGGACTCATTGGTTGATTCTTCCATTTCATTCAATGTCACTTTCTGGAACTTTCTGGAAATTTTCTTCCAAATTTAAAGAGGTGAGTTGCCTCAGAGTAGACCCAAGTGAGGCAAATTCTATTTCCACAAGGAGCAGGAAAGAGTCTCATTTCTGTGACAACCCCAATCTGTGGTGTTTTCACCCATCTTTATTAGCAATTATAGGTAAAAACAGAGGCTGCTTATGAATAAAGTGTAAATGTCAGGGGAATGCACGGTTAATAGAAGTGTTGTAAATATTTACAAGGCAGAGTGGTGATTCAACCTCACAAGATTAATTGAAATTAATCTCTATCAGGCACTAATTTGCTTCCTGAGTTCTAAAACCTTCCACTGAAAAGAAGAGTATATGAGGCCGTGTTGGAGTCATCTTTCAGGTGGTCCGTGTAGCCTTCCTCTTGCTTTATCAAATTTTCCACCTGTTTCTCTTAATTCTTCATGTAGCAACAATCTGTCATTCCTAGGATCATTAGGATCAGTAACTTTTCCTCAGGTCCATACTTCCCATTTCTAGCTTCCATGCCAAGACACGGGAAAAATGGAGAAATGTCCAAGAAGCCCAGAGAAGAGCAGGTGTTCAACAAAGCTTGAAGAAAGGTCAGCTATCAGAGGTCTAAAAATTGGACCGCTGGATTTTTCAACCAGGATGTCATGGAAAGGTTACAATGAGTTGAAAATGAATGGACCTTGAAAATGAAGAGAAAAATTCATAGACCATTAGTTTAAAGGAGAGGTAAGGCAAAATGTTTTCCCTTTTTTGGCTAGCTTTGGGCCTTGAACCCTGGGCCTCACTGCTGCTCAAGGCTAGCTAGCACTCTACCACTTGAGCCACAGCTCCACTTCCAGCTTTTTCTGTGATTAATAGGAGATAGGAATTTCATGGACTTTCCTGCTTGGACTGGCTTTGAACTGTAATCCTCAGATCACAGCCTCCCTAGTAGCCAGGATTACAGGCATGAGCACTGGCCCCAGCAAAATGTTTTCCTTTTTATTTTATTTTTATTTTTATTTTTGGTTGTGAGGCCTGAACTCTGGGCCTAGGCTCTGTCCCTCAGCTCTTCAGCTCAAGGCTAGCACTCTACCACTTGAGCCACAGTGCCACTTCTGGCTTTTTCTGCTTATGTGGTGCTGAGGAATCAGACCCAGGGCCCCATGCATACAAAGCAAGCACTCTACCACTGAGCCACCTTCCCAGCCCCTTGTATTCCTTTTTTAAATATGACATGAGTGTGTCTACTTACTGATGAGAAGGAGCTAGATGGAGACATTACTGAAGACAGTGGTGTTGGGTCAATGATTGATCATGATTGAGGAAAGTGAGCAGAGAGATGGACACGCTGGCATGATCAGTCTTATAGAGGGAGAATTTTTCTTGTTTCCAAATAGGGGAAAGGAAGGGTTAGTATAGTTACATAAAAATAGTAGAGGAGATACGAGAACATGAAGAATGTGCCTCCTTCTAACAAAATTTTTATCCTTTCTAAGTAAGAAGTGAAGTTGTCTGTTAAGAGAGGGCAAGGGAATAAGGACCAGGAATCAAGGGGTGATGTAGGGTTGAACACTTGTCCTAGGAAACACAAGAGGAAATTCACTGGTGTTGAGCAAAAAAGATTGGCAAGTAATGTGAAGGCAGCAAAGGAGAGAAATAGTGTGTCTTTAGTATTCCCATTTTGCACAATTGCTCAGCAATATTGGTCACCCCAGAGATGAGAGTATAATTAGTGAGTAGCCAGCATTGTCTTCTTGAGGGTGTCAGAAAATCAGAATGTCTAAGGAATTGAATCCGATTTATTTGAGTTGCATTCAAATGCTTGACAATGAGGGTCAGGCTGTAAAGGTAAGGAAATTAAGCCAATGAGACTCCAGTCTAGAAGAATAGGTCAGGCAGGGTTTAAACCGTGGGTTTAAGGGGCTGGGAAGGTGGCTCAGTGGTAGAGCGCTTGCCTTGCATGCATGAGGCCCTGGGTTCAATTCCTCAGCACCACATAAGCAAAAAGAAAAAAGCCAGAAGTGGCACTGTGGCCCAAGTGGTAGAGTGCTAGCCTTGAGCTGAAGAGCTGAGGGACCACGTCCAGTGGTAGAGTGCTAGCCTTGAGCTGAAGAGCTGAGGGACAGCGTCCAGGCCCAGAGTTCAGGCCCCATGACCGGACCCCCCCCCAAAAAAATACCAAAAAAACATGGGTTTAAGAGAGGAAACACATTTAACTGAGAGCTTGACCTAAAGTTATATCTGAAGATAATGCAGATTTTGCTCTGAAAAGCATTGAAGACCAGAGACACTGAGAGCCCTGTGAGCCTGCTGAGGCTTTGTCACGCTATGGAGCTTGAATTAGCACCAGCAGGAGACAGAGACCTAATGCCTGCTGTGAGCTTTTACTAGAACCAGGGATGAAAGCTATGGTTGAAGTAGAGAGATGAGATAGCAAGCCAAGGAGTGTCTAGTAGTGTCTCCTACAGCCCAGACTTAGTCTCTTGACATTCAGAGTTCAGTAGAGAGTGCACTGGCCTAACAAAATAAGAGTGACAGCTTCATCCCCAGGAAACATATCAATGCTAGAGGCCCTCAAACTTGTGTTGGGAGCTTGAGCCAGGTACAGATAGATCTGTTGATACTAAGATACAAAGGGTTACAACATGACACAAAGAGATCTTAGTGGCTCTCTAAATTCATCAGTGACTATTGCTGCCGGAACTTTGGGTCCTCTTTCCCTAAACAGTACTTCTATAACTGGCATAGAAAATACTGCAATATTGGACACATACTTTATTGTGTTTGTGCAAATGGCCTCCTTATTAAGGATAAATACCTGGTTCTTAAATCAACCACACACAAAACAGAATCATAGTGACTAGAAAATTAAACTAAGGTTATACCAATTGGCATCTAAGTTTTTAAAAAGACTAGATATCATTGAATGTGTAGCTTTTTGTTTTACTTTTGAGACAGGATCTTCCCACATAGCCCAGGCTGGTCTTGCAATCCTCCTATTGCGGCCTTCTCAGTGTTGGGATTATAGGTGTGGTCCATTGCATCTAGCTACATTTTTAATTCTTATACTTAAAAATATAATACCTCCTGAAGATTGTCTATGCAAACGCTCAAGAAAATTGAGGATGGTATTTGTCAGGGAACTATCCATCAGGTCCAGTAACATCACCATCTCACCCACCACTAGAGGTCAGCACTTAACTCTTGAAGCTGTTTGGTAGGAGAGAAAACACCCCTAGATTTTAAAGGGATCATGGTTGATAGTTCCGGTAGTTATCTCATGCCATCTGGCTTGAATCACAAATGTGACACTGGATCCCAGAAAAGTAGGAGCACTCTAATAATAGGGGGGTGAGTGGCTCAGATAGTCCATCTGCAAATGTGAGGAAATCACAGGACTGTGTAATGTGGCCTTCAATACGCCCTCATAGGGTCTTGGCAGTCTAAGCACTTGAATCAGACATTATGGTAGCAGGTGTTTCAGGAAGAATCATCATAGAGCAGGGGTAGCTTTGACATCATGATTTGCAATTTGAAGCCAATTGACGCCATGGCCTTTCTGTTCTGTCCCTGTGAGGGATGGATGGTGCTCTAATCTAGCCTAGTGCATACTGCTTCCCTGAGCGTGTTGATACCCTGTTCCAGCTTTCTGTCAGCACCACCCTGTACTGAAGCTTCCTATGGTGAGGGAAACTGGATACAAATGTATGAGATGGCTGAAGGAAGCTGGAAGGATTTGAAAACTGATCGAGTGAAAAGTCTGACCTTGAGAGGCAGTGATAGACAATGGACGTCACTGTGTGGAGTTAGGTCTTAAAACTATGAATGAAGGAGGAAATGGGGAGAATACAGTCAAAAATTCATTGTGTATGCCACAGAATTGAGAAAAATAAGGGAAAGGTGGGTTGAAGGGGGGGTGAAGAGGTTGAAGTGATGACACCGATCAAGGTGCATTGTACACATAAACTGCTTTGTTATGTGGCAGAAAAGTCAATACATAAACTAAAATTAAGTAAGGGACGTGGTGGGTTGGGAAGAGTGGGTAGGAATGTTGAAAGAGGCAACATCATATTCATAAACTGCTTTGGTGAAGGGCAACTCCTTTATACAACTACTTTGAGATAATAAAAAATATTAAAAAAAAAACAAAATTAAAAGTCTTTCTCTTATCAATGGCCAATAAATGTGGCATGAGATGTCACCAAGTATAGAAGCAAACAGGAAGCCTCAAAGTGGCTTAAAAATCTGTTTGGGCTATTTTTAAAATAATTGGGTATGTAAAAGTTTGACTTTGGTTTTGGCCAGCTTTGGAGCTAATGGGTCTCAGCTGCAGTGAAGAAATAACCTGAGGCCAATCCACACAGGCCATCTTTGGCTCATTTATAGAATGGAGGTAGAAGGCCGTTGAGGGAGTAGAAGTGGTAGACAGGAGAGAAAATAAGCATAAATAATAAGAGTTTCTGAATCAGAAGTTTCTCATCCATCACTGATTAGGCAACTTTCAACAGTTTGCTCTCCTGCTGAGAACAACTAGAAAAACTGGAAGAAAATTTTTGTCTGAAAAGCATGGGAATAAAGAATTATTGATGACCGCCCATGATTTGAGAGAAGATAAGCTTGAAAGGCTAGTAAGGCTTGAAGTAGTTCTACAGGAAAAGGAGAAAAAGCTTGAACAGTGACCCAATAAAGATTGTGTCTTTGACATTTGGGAAGAAGCAAGGGCAAACTGGAAATAAGACATCCACAATTACACTTATAGTCCTCAACCTGGCATTCATGTCCTTGGTAATACTTTTGAATTGGGGTTGGCTCTCAGACCTGCGTTAGCCCATGTGTCAGAAGTTCACAAGTGATACTGTATCAGTATCTTTAAAAAGGCATTGCAGGGGCTGGGAAGGTGGCTCCGTGGTAGAGTGCTTGCTTTGCATGCATGAAGACCTGGGTTCGATTCCTCAGCATCACATAAGCAGAAAAAACTGGAAGTGGTGCTGTGACTCAAGTGGTAGAGCACTAGCCTTGAGCTGAAGAACTGAGGGACAACACGCAGGCCCAGAGTTCAGGCCCCATGACCAACCAAAAAAAAAAAAAAAGGCACTGCATCTTCTGCTTTTGCAATCTGCTTTAAGTCGGCCACCATTTAAGAAGCCTTACTACCCTGCAACTGTCCTGTTTTAAGAACACTTATTAACGATGTGAAGAAGTTACATAGAGGGGAACAGAGTCCTCCAGCCAACAATCAATTACAGCCAGGGCCAACTGGCTGGCATGTAAGTGAAGCTATCTTAGAAGCTTGTTCAGCTCCAAATAAACTCCTCAGGCCAATGCCAAGTGAAACTGGGAAATATTTTCTAATGCTAATTTTCAGTAACTAAATCTTAAAGTCTACTGTGACTTGTCACATAGAAATAGATAACAAAATAGAAGCCACATAGAAACAAGTGAACTTTAAATCATATGGGTAGCAAGAAAATCTGAATCTTTATCTTGGGTTAAGATGATCCCAGTTTTGAAAAGGTTCCTTTGACATGTAGAAGTAGGAAATAGAAATACTCTCTAGTGTGAGATTAAATCTTAGGCCTCAAATTGTTTCTTTAAAAATTTTTAAAAATACAATAACATTCAGAGACAATTATGCATATGAGTCAAGACAAAAACAAAACTCAGGAGAAACGATCTGTTAGACCCATGGGAACTTCAAATACAGATTTTAAAATAGGCTCTAATCAAGATGACAAAATCCAAAATTGAAAACTTTCAGAGAACTCTAAAATTTTCAAACTTGAAAAAAAAATTCTAAACTAAAAAAAATAAATACAGCAACCAAATTCAACTTGGATTTAGTAGATTAGAAAGGTGACTAGAAGATAGGTCAGAAGAAAATTACCAAAATCAATTCCAAAACAAAACAAACACAAAACAGTATGAAAAGAAAAAGTCATGAAGATAACATTAGGAATGTTTTTTAAAAGGACAGTAGAGAGTGGAAATAAGAAAGCCATTTTGAGTTTTCCAGGTCCATGAAAGATGAATTCACATATGCCCAATAAAAGCCAAACAAAATAGATAAAAATAACTGTATTCAGGTATATTATTCAGGTAAAGTTCTTATGACAACCAGGAAAAAAATTGTACAAACTATCTTCAAAGATGAACAATTAGACTTACAGTTGATCTTCCAACAGAAATCATGGACACCAGTGGATAAGTGAATTGAAATCCTTAATAACAAAAATAATTATCTAGGGGAAATACCTTCCTAAATTAAAATTTAAATAATGTAATTTTAACCTACATGTTTGTGAGAATTAATTATTATCAAAGGAGATGTTGATAGGCAGAAGGAAAATTATATCAGGTAGATGGTCAGAGATGCAGAAAAGAACTAGTCATAAGAAAATATACATATATGTGAGTAAATTTACACAAATATTATTTGAACAAAATATTAAATGCTGGTTGCACAAAATAATTCCTTGATTTGAAAGTTGTAGAGAATTCAGAGTATATGTTTCAAATCAAAACAACACTGAGATTCCATCTTATCCAAGTCAAAGAAACAAAAAATAATAAATGCTGGCTATGTTCAATGAAAGAGGTAAAGGAATCCTTTTGATAGAAATGTAAATTAGTCTTGCTACTATAGAAATCAGTATAGAATTGCTTTAAAAAGTGAAAAATAAGAGTATGTGTGATTCCGCTATACCATTACTAATTATATACCAAAAAATGTATGTCAATGTATAATAGAGATACTTGCACATTGAGGACATCATTCAGGTAACTCTCCTATGTGCCTACAACAGATGAGTACATAAAGAAAATGTAATATGCATATTACATCTATAAAGAATAAAATTATGTCATTTGCTCAATCACCATGGTAAGCAAAATAAACCAGACTCAGAAGACAAATGTCATTATGTTTTCTCACATATATGGAAGTTAAAAGAAAAAAAAACATGAAAAGTAGAAGGGTACTACTTGAGAATAGGAAGGGGATCAGGGTGTAGTAAGAGAAGAACAACAGAGAGCAATGGAAAAATAAATATAACCAAGTGAATATAACATTATATACCTGTATGGAATGTCATAAAGAAGTGTATTACTTTGAACAAATAATGCTAATAAAAATGCTATTATTTTAATAATATTTATATTTATATAATTAATCGCAAATTTATATAATTATTTATAATTATTGCAATAAGCAATAAAGAATTTAAAAAAGTATATGGCTGGTGGCTCCCACTTGTAATCCTAGCTACTCAGGAGGCTGAGATCTAAGGATCACGATTCAAAGCCAGCCCAGGCATAAAAGTCAGTGAGATTCTTATCTCTAATAGACTCAGAAAAAGCTGAAAGTGGTGCTATGGCTCAAGTGGTAGAGCACTAGCCTTGAGTACCAAAGTTCAGGGACAGCACTCAGGTCCTGAGTTCAAGCCCCAAGACTGGCAAAAAAAAAACACACCAAAAAACAAAAACTGTATGTTATATGGAAGTAACAGTGTTATTTACATTATTGTGGGTGAAAAAAAGTACATTGACATTAGGCTGGGGCAGGGGGAGAGGGGCAGAATGCAGTTAGGAATTCATTGTATATATCACAAAATTAAGAAAAGGTAAGGGATGGCTCCAAAGGGGGTGAGAATGTTGAAGTGGGCGACACTGGTCAAGATGCATTGTGTTCACAAACTGCTTTGTTAAATGGAATATCCTTTATACAACTACTTAGAGATAATAAAACATAAAAATAAGTCAAACACTTTGTAATCTCTAAAAGGACCCTGTTATGCTTTGACTATGAAATGTGCCCTGTGGACTTAGGTACTGGGGACTTAGTTGCCAGCTGGTGGGAAGGGGATGGATTGGCTTTGTGAAAGTGATTGGACCTGAAGGCTCTGACTTGAACAATGAATTAACTCTTTGATGAATGAATTCATGGTATGATAGCACTGTTGGGAGTTGGCAAAACATAGGAAGTGGAGCCTACGTGGAGGAAGTTGGCCACTTGGATGTGCTCCTGGGGGTTATGTCTCACCTGGGCCTCTTCCTGTGTTTCCTTCCCTGTGTTTACTTCCTGGCTGCCATGACATGAACATCTCTGCTCCCCAAGACCCTCAAGTCTAGGAAGCATTGACACTTCTGAAGACACAGGCTAAAATAAATCCCCCACCTTCAATTCATTTACATTAGGTATTTTGGCACAATGATGCAGTACTGTTATAGACCCCAATAAATAATAATAATAATAATAATAATGATAGTAATAAACATGATTCCCAAGCAGATGGAGAAAAAAATAGAAAAGAATCAACCCAAATATAGCAAGAAAGGAGAGGGAAAATGTATTTTAGGTGGACAAATAGAGCATAATGAAGTAGCAGATTCATCTTGAAAAATACTAGAAATTATATTAAAATACACAGTGGCTAAATTATTTGAAAGATATAGTAACATTGTTCTATTTAAAACTTATTTTGGTAGGTTACCTATGTAGCTCAGTGGTTGAATGCTTGCCTATAAACACCAGGCCCTGAGTTCAATCTCCAGCACCACACACACAAAAATAAATCAATATGGTTTGTATGTAGATGAACTAATATACAGACAAACTAATATAATTTGCAGATACAGAAGAAAATATGAAGAGAAGCAATTACATACTACACAACTGTTTACCAAAAGACAGCTTGTATAGCTTTATTAAAATCAAAGGAAAAGATGGCTATGGTGGCTCACATCTGTAGTTACAAGACTCCAGAGGCTGAGGCAGGAAAGTTGAGCATTTGAGGCCAGCATGGGTTACACAGTAAGTGTAAGGATAACCTGGATGCTGGAGTAAGACCCGATCTCAAAAATCAAAAACAAGAAGCAATGAAGGCAGAAACAAAAAAACACTGCTACAATTAAAGATGAATTACTCTATAATGTTACATTTATAAAAATAATGGGCAGTAAGGCAAGTTTCAATTTTTAAAGAACTTCACAGGCATACAAAGTATGTTCTCTAAAGGCAATGCAATTAAGCTAGAGAACAAAAATTTAAAAATAACTAGAAAATTCCTCTGCATGTGACAATTAGAAGATAGAATTTAGAACTACTCATGTAGTGCACATCTACAATCATGGCACTGAGGAGGCTTAGACAGGTGGACAGAGAATTTGGAATTAGCCTAGGCAGGTTAGTAAGACCCTGTCTCAAAAATAAATAAAATAATAATCATTGGAGAAATAATAAAGTATATGAAAAATTAGAAAAGAACTAGGAAAAAATGCTGTATGTTAAGACATGAGTGAAGTTAAGCTAAATGCAACAAAATAGAGACTAAATGCATTAATTGTATTAAAGGGAAATCACAGTATTTAAATGGAGTCATACAGAGTTAAAAGCAAAATTAAAAACTGAATCCAGCAATAACTTTAAAATATATATGTGGGGCTGGGAAGGTGGCTCAGTGGTAGAGCGCTTGAAGCATGCATGAAGCCCTGGGTTCAATTCCTCAGCACACATAAGCAGAAAAAAAAAGCCAGAAGTGGCGCTGTGGCTCCAGTGGTAGAGTGCTAGCCTTGAGCTGAAGAGCTGAGGGACAGCTCCCAGGCCCAGAGTTCAGGCCCCACGACCGGACCACTCCCCCCACCCAAAAAAAATATATATATATGCCAAAGGAAGGGGTGACATTGTCCAAAAAGAAATGTATTCATTACCTGACTTATGAAACTAACCCCTTTCGACATCACCTTTATAATAACAATAAACATTTAAATATAGTATATATTATATAATACATATATGCTGTTATAAGATTATATATTATATATGGTATATATTATATGTGTTTATATGTTCTATATAATATATAAGTTTTTATACATTATATATATTTAAGTTGAACTTATCTCAGAAACACAACATAAAAAATTCAACATTCAGGCCAGGTGCCAGTGGCTCACACCTGTATTCCTAGCTACTCAGGAGGCTGAGATCTGAGAATCACAGTTCAAAGCCAGCCTGGGCAGGAAAGTCCTTGAGGTTCTTACCACCAATTAACCACCAGAAAACAGGAAGTGGTGGTGTAGCTCAAAGTGGTAGAGCACTAGCCTTGAGCTAAATTGCTCAGAGATAGTGCTCAGGCCCAGAGTTCAAGCCCCACAACTGACAAAAAATAAAAATAAAAAATAAAAAACTCCAACATTTATTCACTCTCAGAATTAGCGACTGAAGAATAATGTACTTCCAAAAGCTGCTTTTATTTTCAGTCACCCTGGAGGTCTTAGCCAGGGTAATGAGGTAAGGAAAAATATAAATGAATAAGAATTGAAAAAAAAATTTAAAAAAATCCAACAATACTTTATTATAATGATTTGTTCATGTGAAAAAAAAACCTATAATTTACTAAAGTTAAGATACTGAGGGGCTGGGAAAGTGGCTCAGTGGTAGAGAGCTTACCTTGCATGCATGAGGCCCTGGGTTCGATTCCTCAGCACCATATAAGCAGAAAAAGCTGGAAGTGGAGCTGTGGCTCAAAGTGGTAGAGCAGCACTAGCCTTGAGCTGAAGAGCTGAGGGACAGCGCCCAGGCCCAGAGTTCAGGCCCCATGACTGGCAAAAAACAAAAACAAAAACAAAAAAAACCAAATAAACAGATATTGGCCTAGGAAGTTTTCAGGATAAAAATTCTGAACATATAAAATTATTTGTCTTTCAATCAAATATAAAAATTTTAAATACTAAACCATAAAAAAGTTAAGTTCCCACAGATAAATCCAGTGAAACATACAGAGGAGCTAAGTAAAACTATAACAATAAAGTATATATATATATATATATATATATATATTTAAGATTCTTTATATATAGCATATGTAGAGTATGTATTCTTTAAATCAAACTAATTTTAAAACCAAAGTAAAAATTCTTTAAAGACCAAAAAAGAGGATATCCAAATGATATATTTATCAGTCTTATAAATCAGAGTGTGATCATATAAACACATATATGTGTATATATATGGTTCATAAAAAATGCATACAAACCATCAAATTGACACACATTGAGATGTCTATTAGTATGAAATGTGGAGACATGTGCATGATAGTTCATGTAATTGATTTCTTTATATTTTAATTTGGGTCTTTGCAGCACTTATGAGGACATAGACATTTTGCTGAACCTCTACCAACATGACATAATATTATTCTGATAAGCTAACACATTTCGAGTGCACTGAGGGCACACTAACCCAAGGGCTTTTTCACCTACAAACTCAAAGTCAGTTCATCTTTTTTATCCATCACCGAGGTCTTCCTTATCATAGGTTATTTTCTCTACCTATTATCAATTTGGCCTGCGCCTATACCCATTGCAGCAAGTGCTGGCTCTACACAAGAGTGGTCTTAAAGGTTCTAGAATATAGGAGGAATTCAGTGCCTCATACTCCTTCTTCTACTTTTCCCTTGTAGGCTGCAGGTGGCTTTCTTCAGGGAGATTGGGAGGCATTAAGTTTCATGGCTGGATGATTTTAGCAGAAAGTCAGTAGCAATGGGAAAATCTGAAATAGTAAGTAGCAGAAGGGAATGGGGAAGGAATCTGTAAATGTGTGTCACCCTCATTATAATCAAGAGACCAATGTATCATGTGGGGCAGGGCTGCTATAGGAACCACTATGCCATGGTAGAGCTTGGTTTTCTGAGACTGAGAGGCTAATATTCCCAAATAAGTCCTTCCCCAATATTTTAATGTTACAGACAAAGAGGTGTCCAAAAGCAGGGTAACTGAGGTCCGATACTGGCTCCACATCACTCAGGGACTGCTACGGAGTAGTGGGGGGATAAGAATGTTAAAAAAAAAGACAATGCAGAAGAGAGGTCAAACATCACAGTTCTTAGAATTACTCCACTGCCTTAACGTAGGTAGAGCTTTGGGATCTTTGGTACTTACAACAACCAACTTACAACAACCAACCCCGTATTTATCTTATTGACTTATTGAATTCAATGTTGGTTGACAGCTATCATTGGATTTTGGAGTGGAAAAGAAGGTTTTGAATATTATTTTTAAACTATTAGCTATTACCATATTGTATTAAGAAGTAACTAAAATATGTAGAGATTTTGAATTAAAGGCTTATATTCTAATTAAATATTGACACAGATCAAAATACATTGTATTTATATACTGCATTGTTAAATCACATCTCCCTTATACAACTACTTAAAGATAATAAAAAGTGATAATAAATAAATAAATAAATAAATAAATAAATAAATAAATAAATAAATAAATATTGTACCTCTATTCATCATTCATTCATTTTGGAGCCCAAAGGTGACCTGGAACTCACTGTGTAGCCCAAATGGGACTCAAACACAATCCTCCCACCTCAGTCTTCCAGTTAAATAATTTTTAAAATCATAAATGACATGAAATATTTGTGTGTGTGTGCCAGTCCTGGGGCTTGAACTCGGGTTGGGTACTATCCTGAGCTTTTTTTGCTCAAGGCTAGCACCACTTAAGTCACAGCTCCATTTCCAGCTTTTTTCTTTCCTTTTCTTTTTTGGGTTAATTGGGAATAAAAGTCTCATGGATAATTTTCTGCCTAGGCTAGCTTCAAACTGTGATCCTCAGATCTCAGCCTCTGAGTAGCTAGGATTGTGAGCCACTGGCATCCAGCACAAACAATATTTTAAAAAGAACAAGTAACCATTCTATTTAAAAATCTTCCAAGCACTTCATTAAACCTCAAATGCCCTATGTGAGCTCTTGCTCTATAGACAGTCTTCAGGAAGGTGGGACACTCGGCAAGTACCTCCTTGAACATTTCTGTAATTTGGCAGCTGTTGCTCCTCTCCATCTTTGCCAAAAATTCCTCAGAGCCAAGAGCAGTTGCCAAATGGAGTCAAAATGCTGCTGGCAATCAGGAATTGGATTTGCTACAAATGGAAGTGTTCCAACCCTCCAAATCTGCCAACTTCATTGTTAGCGGAGAGTGATAAATGGATAGAGTGCATCTGCCCATGTGAACTGACAAAGATCCAAACAGCTTGAAAAATGACAGGAAGCCAGAATTCTCTAAGTCTGAGATGGTGTGTATCAGTCTAGACACAAACCGCGGAAACAAAGCAATATATGTAAAGAGACATTTTCTAGGGCTTTTTTTTTTTTTTTTTCCATGTAGGCAACAGTAACAGACCTTTCATTTGATTGGCTTAGCTATGACCTATTCAAAACTATTAGGTAGAAAGCAATCAGTGTTGGGCACAGAGTGAGGAATCCAGAAATATTATGCCATCAACCAAGTTCACTTGCGGTTTTCTGATGATGCTTAAGTATTTTTCTTCCTTGAATCCTGCCCCATTCCTTTCTAATTTGGTGTAGGCCAAGTTATTGAAGGAAACAAAGCCCTCAACTATCAGCTAATAAGAGAAAACAAAAGTTGTCCCCGGAGCTTACAAATGCTTAAGGAAAATAGTAAATAATCTGTATAGTTTTCATAACAAGCAAAAATATAAACAAAGAGTGACCTGGAACCTTGATATGCACCTGTAAGCATTATTAATTTGGGTTGCTACCTTCTACTTCCTCTTTTCTGCTTCTTTTTTGGCTCTACTTTTCTCTGTGAGAAAATGTACAAGGTTGAGGGTTATCTCAGTGGTAGAGAGAACACTTGCCTACTATGCCAAGCACAGAACAAAACACACATAAGAACACTGAATAAAGACACACAAGTGTGTGTGTGTGTGTGTGTGTGTGTGTGTGTGTGTGTGTGTGTGTGTGTGTGTGTGTTTGTGTTTAAGTTACCAAGGACTTCCAAATCTTTGCACCTAGTGGTTATTTCTTAGTATTAATCATACCGGACTGGTGGGCAGAATTTGACATCAAAATTCCTTTCCTCTTTGAAACAGTTTCTTCATTTGGATCCTAAGACCTCATAATACTCTCTAATTTAGTCTTTCTGCATAATTGAATTGATCTTTTCATTTATTTATGTTTGCCTTTCTGAATCAGGATCTCACTATGTAACCCAGGATGGCCTTGGAGTCACAGTTCTCCTGCCTCAGTATGCCCAAGTGCTGGGAGTACAGGCATGTACCACCATACCTAGTTGATCCTTTTTTCATATTTTATTATTTTTATGTAGTTGCACAATGGAGTTGCCATTTAACAAAGCAGTTTATGAACACAAATAGATCTCAATCCATGTCCCCTCCTTTCCTGTTATCCTTTCTCGAAGCTCAATCCTTGGACTTCTTGGATCCACTTTCTTGGGACTTTCTAGTTTCAAGGTTCTGAATATCAACTACCTGCTGAGGACTTCCAAGTTCCTGCTTTTATTTTTGCTTGAGGTTCAGTTTCATATCTCTCTACTGCCAATTCTGTTTGGAAATAAATAGGTATCTTATGTCACCCAGAACAGAACCACTCCCCACTACAAGAAAAAAAAAATCTTTGCTACTAATCAAATAGTAATGACTTAGGCCAAAACTTTGGCGCTATCCTCATTCTTTTTTCTCTTCTACCCCATATACACTCAACCAGCTCTCCCTCAAAATATATTTGAAATCTAGCCATATCTCACATTGTCCTCTATTACTACAATGGTCCAAACCATTGTGGTCTTTTGCCTGAACTACTCTGAGCCTTCTCCCTTTTGCTTTTGTCTTTTCCCATACTGAGCATTCCTTCTAAAACTAAAGCCAGGCACATCATTGTTATCAAAACACTTAAGTGGCCTCCCAGGTCACCCAGACTATAAAGCCAAGTCTTTACAATGGTCTGCTAAGCATTCTGAGTACCTTACTACTTTTAATTCAGAATACAAATATAGAAGGCAGTGCAGTGGCTGGTTAAGAGCATGTAACAGAGGGTCAGACTGCCCATGTTCAAAGCCTGGCTCTATTTATTAGCTGTGTAATGTTGGGCAAGATACGTAACAACTCTGTGCCTAATTACCCTCATCTGTAATATAATGCCTATGACAGGGTTATTGTGAGAATTGATGAGTTACTATTTGTAACATGCTTACAAGTAACTGAGTATAGTAAATATTGTAAAAATTTAGAAATGACATAACTCATTTTATGCTATTAATTAATATTTCCTCACAAATTCTGCATGTCCAAAATATGACACCAAAATGGTCCCATTCAGAGGAATTTAAATATATTCAAACATCTTGCAAAGCAAAAGTTGATTTTTAAATGTTTTGACTAAACAAATTTAAAATGGAATATTATTTTGTTTTTTAAAAATTTATTTTTTTTATTGTGAGAAATACCGTACAGAGGAGTTACAATTACATGGGCAAGATAACGAGCACATTTCTTATCAAGTGTTGTTGCCTCCTGGTTGTTTTCCCTTCCCATCCCTTCCCATACTCCTCCCCTCCCCCCATTCCCCACCAAAGTTGTTAAGTTGTTTTTCGACATAACGACTTGTACATCTCATTGTTGATCTCAAGGTTAGAATGGTTAATATACTATGATTCACAGTAGAGTTAGAATCATCACTGTAACATGATTTATACTTTTAAATATTTTGATGCTTTTTAAGCATCCAAATGTTGGGCTGCTTAAATATTCATATCTCATATTCATATCTCCTATCTCTCTCTTTCCCCTTCCCTCTCTCTGTCCCTCTTTCTCCCTTCTCCCTTTTCCTCATTCCTGGTCCTGGGGCCCGAGCTCAGGGGCTGGGTGCTGTCTCAGCTTTTCTTTCTCAAGGCTAGTACTCTACTACTGGCTTTTTTTTTTTTCCTGATTAACTGGAGATAAGAATCTCAGTGACTTTCCTGTCCAGGATGGTTCTGAACTGAAATCCTTAGATCTCAGCATCTGGAGTGGCTAGGATTACAGGTATGAAAGCCACTGATGACCAGCTATTTATGTACTTCTTAAACAGTAATACTTCATTTCCTAAAACATACGTAATTTGTTCAGTTTGCCATGTAGATTGATTTTTAAGATAAATCTTACGTCTCTGCACTAATTCTGGGCTTTTATTACTGAATTAACATGAAATAGTCTATCTAAACCAATGCAATAAACAGAAGGTTATGGTACCTTTATCCATCTTTGATGGGACAATAGGAAGAAGACTCATATGGAATTTCTAGCTGGGAGTCATAAAACTGACTTTGTAGCAGAAAAATAGGCAGCACAGACCTAGTTTGAATATGATAGCACAGAGCAATTTTGAATATGATTTTAAGCATTACTTAAACTGTTTCTAGGGGGGACTGAAAGAAAGCCACTAGCCAGTCTATGCAGCTGACTTCTTACATCCATTATGCAGGCTCCCTCGTATACCTATTACTGAAGAATAAAAAGCCCCTCAAAACACATGAATGCCTTTCAGAGACTGCTTTATGATCACAGAGGAGAGAGGGCCTTACCTTCATTCACGCTACACAATAGTTCAAATGGAAAGAGGCCAAGTACACATTTGGAAATATAGGAGTATTTGTTTAGAAACACAAAAGGAGGTTAAGACTTATGGAAGATTTGTGAAGGGGTCATATTGTTTGTTTAGGGGAATATTAGTTGGATTTTTTTTCTTTTATGCTTGAATGTTACTTTTAGAATATGTGGCATGATGTTCTGTAATTTTGGAAAACTCTTCTGGTTCAAAATGGAATTTGAGTGTAAACTCAACCTGATGCTATCTCATAAAGAGACCTGTATGGTGGGGTAGGCTACTGACCAGCTTCTACGTGAACATGAACTCATACATGTATTTGCCAGTAGTGAAATGTCTCAGGCTCAACATCTGTGCCATTACTGAGTATTCTTTTGAGGCTAGGCGGAGGGGGATAACATAATTATTTCTGCATATTAGTAGCATGGCATATCATTTAATGAAAACTTCCTTCTTAGTTAAGTCCCCTCCTGTAAAGCTTCTCATTGTACAGTGTTGGCACAAAATACAGGATGTATAAATGAATCCTGACTTTCTAAAATGTCATTGTTGTTTTGTCAAATAACATGTTTCATCACTTTTTTTTTTAATTTTAAAAGAAAATTGGCCCTGAAACATCATCCAGATAAGAATCCAGATGATCCGGCTGCTGCTGAAAAGTTTAAAGAAATCAACAATGCCCACACAATACTCACGGACACGACAAAGAGAAACATATACGACAAATACGGATCTCTAGGACTCTATGTGGCTGAACAATTCGGAGATGAAAATGTTAATACCTACTTCATGCTATCAAGCTGGTGGGCAAAGGTAAATCGCAATTTTTTTCCTCATAAACAGTTTCCTGGAAGATTATTATTTTATTCAGTCTCTAATCCTCCTCCTCCTCCCCTTCTCCCCTAGGGCCTCCTGTATGCTAGACAACTACTACTGAGCTGTATATCCTGCCCTTTATTCAATTCAGTTTCTGTAGACATTATCAAAGCAAGACCAACCTTATTATCACTACACTCTTGAAAAATAAAACAAGACATCCCTTCCACCAAAAATGGTGGATCATTTGTGCTTTCACTCATCCGTTAATTATAAAATCCAAAATGACTTACAGTACTTCTAGACATTAATTATATTTGAGTTTGGAGCTGCAGGTTAATTCTGATTGCTCTCCCTTTCCCCCATAGTGACTAATTAAGAGCTGACTCACTGCTCAAAACCCAAAATAATTCATTAGCCTGACAACAGTTTAATAAGTTATTATGGGACAAATTTAGCTGTGGACTATCTATAGGGTAGGCGACATCAGCAACCAGTTCGTAGGAGAATGAGTGGCAATTATGTCATAGGCTCTCTGGGGCTGTTGTTCGTAGTGGAGAAGGAAATGGATGTGGGGGGGTGGAGGATTAAGTAGTGGAGAGCAATGAGTTGGGGAAGGAAGGAATGAGATGGGAATGTCTGTTCCAGAGAAAGGCAGCATTTTAAAGGACTAAGTGCAACCAGAATTGAGTTTTGTAGAGCAAATTTTGTTTGATTTCCTGGAAATCTTTACTATATGTATGTCTGGTGATAGCTTCTATATTTGTTTATGATTTCTACTGCCTTTATCTTCTGGTGAAAGTATATTTACATATAGACCACACATAGTCCATATATTGCCCATATATTTTGCGGACAGTTTACATGTACTTAAGTTGTCACATATCCTAACATTTTTTTTTTTTGGTCAGTTATGGGGCTTGAACTCTGGGCCTGGGCACTGTCCCTAACCTAAGGCTTTTTGTGCTCAAGGCTAGCCCTCTACTGCCTGAGCCACAGTGCCACTTCTGCTTTTTGAGTGGTTAATTGGAGATAAGAGTCTCACAGAGACTTTTTTTGCCCAGGCTGGCTTCAAGCTATGATCCTGAGATCTCAGCCTCCTGAGCAGCTAGGATTACAGATGTAAGCCACCGGTGCTTGGCTTTTAATAATTTTTAAACACAAAAATCTCCACACACACACAAAAGGCATGTTTCATGTTCAGCAGTATTTTGATGGCGATTTCTTCTTCAGAATTTTGCTAAATAGAGTTATATTCGGGAAGAGAGGGGATTATGTTCTTGTATATAAGCAAAGAGCGAAAGTGTATGTCCTAAAGTGCCAGAGTTTTCTTGGGGTGGGGCAGATACCTGGGATTCCCACTGAAACAAGTTTCTGCTGAGTGGATTGGGAGTTTAGAATGGGTGTGCTTACTGCTAATGTAATGTCTGAGGACAGTGAGGACTTCAGAGGGTTTGCATGGGAACCTCCCCTCCAGGCAGGACACTCCACGTCTTCAGTCCCAGATACTCACACAGGTGCACCTGACTGAATATTGCATCCTATCTGCATCAAGAAAATAGGCTTCCTTGTCAAGAATTTGATGAAATTGGCCAAAACTCCTATAAGACAAGGAGGGATCTACTCAGTAGTAAAGAGATAAAGGAAACCATTGCTGAATGTTCTCTTTAAAAATAAGGCTAGAGGGCTGGGAAGGTGGCTCAGTGGTAGAGCGCTTGCCTTGCATGCCTGAGGCCCTGGGTTTGATTCTCCCCAGCACCACATAAACAAAAAGGAAAAAAGCCGGAAGTGGCACTGTGGCTCAAGTGGTACAGCACTAGCCTTGAGCTGAAGAGCTAAGGGACAGCGCCCAGGCCCAGAGTTCAGGCCCCACGACCGGACCAAAAAAAAAAAAAAAAAAATAAGGCTAGAGCAAGGCATGGTGATGCATGCCTTAGGGAGGCCAAGGCAGGAGAATAGAGAATGTAAGACCAGCCTGAGCTATATAATGAGACCTTTCTTAAAGAGGAAAAAAAGACCTCAAAGAATACATCTTCTCTTTTGCTTGTGCTACAGTGCCCATCAGAATAGCCTGACACATCAGAGTAATGTATTTAGTATATACCTTAGGAATGAAAATGTATATCAAAAATGTATATTTTTGGCTATCCAACAAGAATGATGCCCTGAATTCAAGTTCTGCCAAAAATTAATTTTAAAAAATCAGATGTCTACTTGGTCTAAGCATGACAAAGGATAAAGTAAAGTGCTATCCCACAAAAGGCAAGCAATGTTGTTCCAATAATTAAGTGACAAAACATTATCTGAATGGAGAAGATATCCTCAATGGAGAGACTAGTATGACAACTGCATAATGAAAACAAGAAGGATAAATGCAGGGAGGGAGGGAGGGAAGAGTGCCTTGAGGCTGATGGTCACAGCAGAGCCTATGTGAGGATGGGTGAGGACTGCTTCCAGTTTTGCTTTCAGAGTGATTTACCCAAGATGGTGAAAATGTACAGCATAGTAAAGAGGGTTGCTATGAGGCAAGGCCATAGCCTTCCCCTTGAAGCTGGCTCAACCCCATACTGGGTCTGGAATAGACAGAGTCCTGAACAAGCAAGCCGGATGGGGGAGGTGAATGTCAGAGTCCCACCTCTCACTAAAGAAGCATGTATGCCAATGGATGAACTTCATTTTTGATGTCCTTTGCTCCATAGAGTAACATCTGGCTTAAGTTCTAGATAAAAGGGTTGGATTTTATCTTAGATAACAATCTGGATTCTAGTTACAGATGTACAAACCACTTCTATATTTCAAGTAGTATATTTTAAATAAAATTCTAAATTGCTTTTCTTAGCAAAAAAAAAGGGTTCTTTATGGTTTCACATCGAAAAAGCCTTGAGAATTTTAATTTTTCTTTCTTTTTTCTTTTCTTTTTTTTAAAATGGGAAGCTGGGCACTGGTGGCTCAAGCCTGTAATCCTAGCTACTCAGGAGGCTGAGATCTGAGGATCACAGTTCAAAACCAGCCTGGGCAGGAAAGTCTGTGAGACTCCTATCTCCAATAAACCACTCAGAAAACCAGAAGTATAAGATGATGTTAAGCAAAATGAACCCCAAGATAGGGACACAAGTGGTTTTTTTCTTTCTTGCTATTGTTTCTAACCCCTAACAGGTATAACCCCTGTTCACTGTATTTTGATGTTGGTCTAATTTGTGGAGGGGAAGGGAAAAAACAAAATGCTTAAATAGGGATACAAGTTGACCCATTGTAACAACTAGATGTACAAGACACTATGTGGAAAAACAAACTTTACAATTTAGGTAGGGAGGTGGGGAGTGTAGTTGTGGAGGTGGGAGGGAAGGGATGGTAGGGGAAAAACAAAGGAGGGGACAACAATGCTTGATAGGAAATGTACTCATTACCTTGCTCATGTAACTGTAACCCCTCTGTACAGTATTTTTACAATAAAAACTTATTTAAAAAAATGGAACTGGCCCTGTGGCTCAAATGTTAGAATGCTTACCTTGAGCTGAAGAGCTCAGGGACAAGGCCCAGGCCCAAAGTTCAAGCATCATGACTGACAAAAAAAAAAAGGGTGGGGGAAGGGAAGCCCTTTTATATGTTTGTGGGGAAATCCTTATTCTGTTGCTTATATTTGTTATATATTATTGCTTATATTTATAAATTCAGTAGATAATTAAGAGTCTACAGCTTACTTACTACTAAGTTCTGGGCACAAGGGATTAGAAGATTGACTATAGTAATATACAATCATCCAGCCTTCAAGATGCTCACAACCTAGTACAGTGAGACAGATTATAAGCTGATCTATGTTCTAAAGTGTCAACAGAAGAGTGTCACTGTGGAGATTGGTGTGACATACAATGAGGCACAAAATAGTGAATAACAGAGCAGGATCAAAAAAGGCACTGCAGATTTTTTAGCTAAATCTTAGACAGCAGATGGATTATTTATTAGGTGACTGGGGAATGGAAGATGGGTGTCTGGCAGAATCCATATGGAGAGCCCAGCAATCAAGAGTACTGGTGGGAGTCAAAACACCCTTATCAAGAGCTAGGCTGAACAAGTTTACATTCCCACTAACAGTGCCGTAGTTCCCTTTTGGCCACCTCCCCTCCAGCATCTGTTGTTATCAGAGTTCTTGATTTATGCCATTCTAACTGGGGTGAGGTGGAATCTCAATGTTGTTTTGATTTGCATTTCTTTTATGGCCAGAGATGTTGAACATTTCTTCATGTGTCTATTGGCCATTCTTTTTTTATTTTTTTATTTTTTATTTTTATTGTGTAAATACCATACAGAGGGGTTACAATTATGTGGGCAACGTAATGAGTCCATTTCTTATCAAGCATTGTTGCCTCCTCCTTTGTTTCCCCTTCCCATCCTTTCCTATCTCGCCCCTCCCCCACCCCAGCCAAAGTATTGGTCATTCTTATTTCCTCTTCAGAGAAGTCTTTAGCCCACTTATTAATGGGGTGGTTGTTTCTTTGAGGATTTGTTTTGGGGGGGATTTAATTGTTTGAGCTCTAAGTATATTTTAGATATGAGGTTCTTGTCTGTTGTTTGGCTAGTGAAGATCTTCTCCCAGTTCATGGGCTTTCTATTGGTCTTGCTAGCTATGTCCTTTACCATGCAGAAGCTCTGCAGTTTAATGCAATCCCAGTTATCTAATCTTTCTTTGATTTATTGTGATCCTAGGCCTTTATTAAGAAAATTTCGGCCTTTGCTAAGGAGCCTCAGAGTTTCTCCTGTTCCTTCCTGTAATGTTTTCAGGGTGTTGTCACTGTATTTGATTTTGGTACCCTGGTATTGCATATATGTTTATTTGAATTAGGGAAGGGAAGGGGAAACGACAGAGTGGTGAGATAAAAGACAAGGGGTAACCATTGCAACAGCAACATACACATGACAATATGTTGGAAATGAGCTGTACAACTTGTGAAGGGGTTGGAGGGGGAAAGTAGGAGAAAAATGAGGAAGGGGTAACAAGTTTGACAATAAATGTACCTATTACCTTACTTAAGTAACTGTAACCCCTCTGTACCTCACCTTGACAATAAAAAAATAATTAAAAAAAATTTAAAAAGAGCTCAGCTGTACCTGAGAAGTAGGAGGATTGCTGCACGGTTTTAGGAGAAATAGTATTTCAGCAAGCTTGGGTGTGGATACATAGAGGGCAGGAATGGAGGCAGGGAGGCCAGTTAGGAGGCTGCTGGAGTGTCCAGACTAGAGATACAAGGAGCTGTTCTAAAGCTCTCACGACTGGCAGAGAGGCAATGGGGAGAATGGATGCAAAGATGATGAGGAGAGACGCTACAGGGCTTGGTGACTAACAGAAATGTGGAGATGGGGAGCTAGGCACCAGAGGCCCCTTCTTCGGTGGGAGTGAGTCTGTTCTGTAGAGCACTGCCAGACCAGATCCTCTAACTTTCGTGAAATGATTTGTTGGGTATGGGCTGGCTTTGCTCTTAGTAAAGCCAGAATTTATTACTTAGTTCCTCTGGATCTAATGTGCCCTGGACTTTATGAGGAAAATTCTTTTCCATTTTTTTCCTTTCCTGTTCCTTTCTCTTTTCTGTTTGTTTTGCTTTGCTTTGCTTTGCTTTGTTGTTTGTATGTTTTGAGACAGGGCTTTTATTTGTGCATCTCAGGCTGGTCTGAAATCCATTATGCAACCCAGACTGGTCTCCAACTTGGGATTCTCCCATCTTAGCTTCATGAACACTGGGCAACCACAGAAAGGTCAGGAAAATTATTTTCAAGAAGCTGGAAAGAGTTCCTACAGGGTGTTAAGGGCGAGGATGGGGTGTACACCTGATATCTTCAAGTATCTGGAGGAGCACATGTGCAGGCTTGATTTCTGAGACTTATGCCTTTTCTCATGATCCATTTTGCTTTGCTTCTGTCTTCCCAGACCCTGTTCATCATCATTGGCCTCTTGACGGGCTGCTATTTTTGTTGTTGCCTGTGTTGCTGCTGTAACTGTTGTTGTGGACGGTGCCGGCCCAAATCATCGACGTCAGAAGAGGACTTCTATGTGTCACCGGAGGACCTGGAAGAACAGATCAAGACTGACATGGAAAAAGGTGGGGCAAGATGGAGCAGAGGAAGAGGGTGTCTCTTCATAGATCTGACTAGGTGCTAGGTCCCACTAACAATACAGAACTCCAGCACCAAATGGAAGAATCTCACTGGCTGTCAGCTTTGCTAGCACTTTGGAGGAAGTTAAAGAAATGGCTATGTCAGCATAGAGAAAAGCTAAATGTGACACTATTTGTCTCCTTATAATTATGAGGTCTGGGTTCAGGGGGGGCTTGGGTGACACATCCATGGCCTTAGAACCAAGGTGGAAATTTCTTTCAAGAATTCATTTCTATTTGTTCTTTGGAGATCTCTATTCAAATAGAAAAAAAAATAGTTGGGTTTGGTGGTGTGTGGTTAACATGCCAGCACTCAGCAAGTTAAGACAGAATGACCATGATTTCAAGGCGAGCTTGGTTACACACATAATTCCAGACTGCTTTAGGCTCTTTAGTGCAAGGAGAGAAAGAGAAGAATGATTGGGGAGGGAAAGGGAGGAGAGAGGAGGAGAGGAAAGAGAGGAGAGGGGAGGGGAGAAAACAGGAAAGGAGGGAGGGGAGAAGAAAGGTGAGGAGAGGAGAGGAAAAAAGGAGAGGAAAACATAAAACTCTTATCAACCATTGACTTCTTTTTCTTTGGTTGACTAGAGGTTGATTTTGGGAATAGACCTCGACTAGGGCACTCTTCCTCTGAAATATAGCTACTTTCTCAGTGTACACACTCAGGGTTAGCCTCAAAGTGGCATCAACAATGGGATCATTTTTTTTTTCTTTTTCTTTTTCTTTTTGTCTGTCATGGGGCTTGAACTCTGGGCTTGGGTGCTATCCCTGAGCTCTTCAGCTCAAGGTGAGCACTAAACCACTTGAGCCACAGCACCACTTCCAGTTTTCTAGTATTTTATTGGAGATAAGAGTCTCACAGACTTTCCTGCCCGGGCTGGCTTTGAACCATGATCCTCAGATCTCAGCCTCCTGAGTAGTTAGGATTACAGGCGTGAGCCACTGGTGCCTAGCAGGATCATTTTTAAAAAAAATTATTATTATTATTATTAATAATAATTTTTATTTTTTGCTGGTCATGAGGCCTGAACTCTGGGCCTGGGCGCTGTCTCTCAGCTCTTCAGCTCAAGGCTAGTGCTCTACACATGAGCCACAGTGCCACTTTCAGTTTTTTCTTCTTATGTGGTGCTGAGGAAATGAATCCAAGGCCTCATGCATGCAAGGCAAGCACTCTACCACTGAGCCACCTTCCTAACCCCCAGGATCATTTCTTTACTGACACAACACCATATACCTCCATGTACCCAGGGCCATGAACTTTGAATATTCAAAGTTTATTCTACCCAGAAATGAAGAAGGAAGAAAGGCAAAGAAAGTGAAGAGTTCACAGAATTCACTCTATGTTCTCTGAGGAATGCATGTCTTTGTTTAAACAAGTTAGGGTCAAACCTGCTGTTATGCTGCTCCACTGTGCTGCCAAAACTCTCCTGTCTTTCACCCAGGGAATTCACCACTATTCTGGATAACAGACTTTATCCCTGAATGACCCCTGAATGCCTACCTTGCTCTTCCCCCCTCCCTTCACTAGACAACCAATGGAAAGAAGAAGCACTTGGTAGTAGAGACAGTGGTCCATTGTTTCCAGAACTTCTGGGACTAGGATGGTGTAGTTCCCTAGACTGAGATGAACTCTGATACTTTGTTCTGGCTTAAATAGAAATTCTAGAACATTGGTTGGTTTGTTTTGGTGAGAATGGGTTTGAATTTGGGGTCTCATATTGGTAGTCAAGCAGCTCTACCACTTGAGCTATGCTTCCAACCCTGCTTTTTGCTAGTTATTTTAAAGGTGGAATGTGGTGAATTTTACTGCCTAAGCTGGTGTCGAACTGCAATTGTCTAGATCGCATCTCTTGAGTATAGGATTATAAGTGTGAGCCACCAGACTCTGGTTTCCATATACCTTTTATTTCCTATCATAGGGGAGTCCAGAAAGAACAGATGCCTCTTGCTAAGGGAATGGCCAGTCTGGCAACCAGATGAAGTAAACAGGCCTGTTTTTATTATTTTTCTTGGAGCCACATTGATAGCTCATGGTGAACCACAATAACTACAATTTGTTTTGCTTTACTTAGGTTATAAAAGGACAGGTTAATCTTTGAGTGGGGGCACAGGAACAGAACAAACCAGCATGATTACAAATAAATGTATCAAGCAGTGATTATCTGCAAGGAAATACCTCTTTACGAAAGGGCTGGTGGCCATGGCACAATTTGCTTGTGAATGATGGTCCCAGTACATGAATCCCATCTGCTCTGGGAGAGACCTACACTGTGACATGACCATGTCACAGCTATACTAGTGGTGGGGTCTCCCCATAGCATCCATCCAACCAGACAGGATCCAGACAGAAGCAGAGGACAGGGATGGACAGTGAGACAGGAGACTACTGGCATCCTCAGCCTCTGGGGTGATCCTTACTTTTTCTTCATACTGGGAAAACTCAAAACCAGGTCAACTGAACTTAGATATCCCAAATCCAATGTTTGGCACTAGTCTGAAAAATAACCTCATATTGTTCCTCTTTGAAACAGGATAAAATCTCTATCAGGTCATTTCAGTAGACATTCTTTGTATACTTCTGCTCTGGAACAGAAATCCAAACTCTTTGCCAAATCTCCCCTAGAGCTTCTCCTTGCTGAGTGGTTGGTGATAAATCTGCGTGCCTCTCACTGTCTGACAACCCAGAGCCACCAATTCCATTGCAGAGGTCAGATCATAGCATCCGCTTTGACTGTTATTATGCATATATGTGTGTATATTATATTACATATGTTTATAGTATATATATGTTAAAGGTGACAAATGGGGGCTTACAGTTATACAAGTAAGGTAATAAGTACATTTCTTTTTAAACACTGTTACCCCCTGCCTCATTTTCTCCCTCTTTCCCCTCCCCATTTCCCTTGTCATTAAGCATCTTAACCAAAAGGAATATCTTTGAATTGTTTCTAACATTGGAAAAATTCCTATGCAAGGTGATTCAAGATTGTGGAACCTGAAACTCCCACAAATTGGGAAGATCACTTTAAGAAAAAGAGCACAAAATAAAGCTTGAAAGTTGGAATTAATTTTAAATAAGAAAGAGAAGTTAACCGGATCTCATAGCTCATGCTTGTAATCTTAGCTACTCAGGAGGCTGAAATCTGAGGATCATGGTTTGAAGCCAGCCCAGGCAGGAAAGTCTGTGAGACTCTTATCTCCAATTAACTACCAGAAAACCAGAAGTGGAGCTGTGGTTCAAGTGGTAGGGCACTAGTCTTGAGTACAAAAGCTAAGAGACTGAACCCACATCTTGAGTTCAAGCCCATTTTGAGTTTAAGCCTGAGGCTTGGCACAACCTCCCACCAATCTTTAAAAACATAAATATAACATATATCACGAAATCTAGAAAAATAACTTTTATTTAATTAGCTGTCTGGCATATCTCTGACACTTTCCTCTACAGCTAAATATTCTTTGCCTTTTCATATAACAATAATTTTGTTATAACCTATAGGAAAATTTAAAATGTCATTTCTCTAGTTAATTTGACTGAAATTTTGTTTTTACTGTTGGTGAATTATTATTTCTGTTCAGTTTTTCAACTAATTATTGATATGTCTAAATTGTAGAGATGGTCATATTGGGAAAATTAGTTTACTTCATGTATACAAGATGTAAGACCTCTGCAGACCATTTGTGCACATTTCAGACCATATTGTTCCTACAACAGTTGATACTTTTGGGGTAAGAAACATTGGCCACATTAATATTGTGTGCCAGGACATTTGTGGTGGATCTTCAGGTACCTTCAGCGAGTAAATTGGCATAGCCAGCTGAGGGATCTGGAAGATTGCATTGAGTTCTTGATCAGCCCAGCTGGAAAAATTCACTAGATTCCATCTACAAATAAACAGCCACTAGAGGGCTGAAAGCAAGTGTGAGAGCTGCTTGGCTAGCAAGCTTAAGGTCCTGAGTTCAACCCTATTACTACCAAAAACCAACCGGCCAACCAAACAAACAAATACCAGCCACATGGAAGCCTTTGATAGTCTCTGGGGCTTGATGTCCTGGGATTTCTGTTTCAGTGAGACACAAAATATCATGGTCCAGTCCAGTCCAGGGAGCTGTATCATGGTGAACTTGGCAGTTCTGGCAACAATGTGTCTCTGTCTCAACCACAAATAATTCTTTCAGTTGGCTGTCTGGGAGGGGGGCTGTTATCCAGAATAATGGTGCATTTCCCAGATGAAAATGTCAGGAGGAGTTCTGTTTGTTTGTTTTTGTTTCATTTTTTGCAGCACATTGGCATAGCACGACAGCAGGTTTGAGCCCAGCTTGCTTCAACAACGACATGTATTCCCCAAAGAACATAGAGTAGATTCTGTGAGATCTTTACTTTCTTTGCCTTTCTTCCTGCTTCATGTCTGGGTAGAATGAGCTTGAAGGATCAGTAAAATATTATGGTCATGGGTGCACACAGGCATGTGCTGCTGCCTTAGTGAAGAAATAGTCCCATCGTTGATACTGGCTGGAAGTGAACCTTGAATGTATGTGTTGAGAAAGCAGCTACATTTCAGAGAAAGACTGCCTTAGTCTGGGTGCACCCCACAAATCCTTACCTAATCAGCTGCAGAGAGGAAAATCAAAAGGTTCTTGGGCCTAAGGTAGCCTGGAACTCTGCATAACCCAGGCTGATGGGAGAGTAGGTAGAGCCAGTGGTTTATATTAATTGTGCATTGAAGTTATATTACTTGCTTAGAGATTTAACCAGTATAAGATGAATCCAACTGGAAATTTATGTTTCATACATGAGTACTAATTTTAGTAAACTATTAGATTCCTTTCCTCTGCTATTCTTTCTTTTATCTAAAAATGCCAAGATACAAAATATAATGAACCTCATGTAAGCAATCTTCTCTCCAAAATAAAAGTAAATTACTTACTACTTTGTTTTCTTATATTGTAGTGGACTATTCTAGAGGGGTTAGTCAGAAAAGTGCATTTCAGATTTGTGACAATTAAGATTTAAGATATCTACTCCCCTTTTTCATCTATTTACCCATTGGAAATATTTTTCAGTATCTTGAGATAGTTTAGCAAGCTTAATTTTACATCTAAATCTTTTTTAATCCATATTTTTTTTTACCATGAATCTTTCAATCATGCTTACCCTTGACTCTGGCTAAGTTTAAACTACTTTTTGCTGATGTACTGCAATGCAAGGCTCTGGGAGCCGTGCTGGGTGAGATTGAGTGGCAGAAAGGCGAGTATTTGCTTGAGCTAATTATGTCAAATGTATAATCCAGCTCCTACATTTGAGAATAAAGAAAGAAAAGTTCAAGCCTCCACATCTTCAATACTCACTGGCAAATAGAGTGAGTCAACCAAAACAAAAATATACTTTGATTGGTTTCTTATGAACATAGGAAGAATCTATTGTTCTTTGTAAGCCAATCAAGATAGAATTAGAAGAGATTGTGTCTTGGAGGGGAGGAACGGCATTCTCTCCTTTTGGTCTTTGAAGAGATAAAACCTGAAAGGCAAAACATAGTAGTTACCAAATATTTCTCCTTTTCACATGTTCCCAAATTAGAAGCTGCACTTTGTGAAATTTTAAGTGGTATATTTAAATTTTTAATGGTATATTTAGATCATTTAGTGGATCTTGAGATCATCTTGAGATGGTCTCTAAACTTGCAGAATTCTGGTGTGAGAGAGAGAAGGAGGGAAAAAAGACTGGACACAAAGAGAGACAGACAGAGACAGATACAGAGAGAGAGAGAGAGAGAATATGTAGCAGCTTCAACTAGAACCAATTATCTCTGAATATCCTGTAAAGCAAACAAACAAACAAAAAGGTTAAATTTAGTTGTTGTTTTTTCTTCTAAGCTGCAACCAATGAACTAAATCCAACCAAAGCCTCCAGCTAAATTCTAAAAATTTCTTGTGGCATCAGGATCCTGCTCCTCTTTTTTTTTCATTTAAAATTTGTTATTATTAAGTTGTACTAAGTTGTTACAATTAGTTGCACAAAGGGGTTACAATTCCATTAGTCAGGTTTTGAGTACAATGCTTCTTTGTCACTGTCATTCCTTCTACCATTCTCCTCCATTTCCCCCCTCCTGCCCTTACTCACAAGTTAGAGTTCATTTTCCAACTTCTTTTTAAAAAAGGGGATAATAAAGTATCTGAAGGAGATTTTTATACTATTGACCTTGGTTCTAAAAATGCATGATTCAGTGCACAGAAAAATCTTTTGAATACTTAACTGTTCTTGCCATTCACCTGGACTAAACCAAAATAAATTCACAACTACAGAGCAGAAGCTACCAGATGGTGGCTTGTTCTTGGCTGAGCTATTGAGACATTTATTACACTTGCTGTTTGGCATCCATCACATCTGACTGCCCAGGAATAGGGCACCAAGGAAGAAATTAAACACATCCTTCCTCCTTTTGCCCATTTCTTCCTCAATCTCTACCTCTTCCTCCAGTCAAGAGGAGTACATTTCTAAAATCAGTACATGGAGAGAAATGCTTGAAACTAGCCCAGAAACATGTGTTGCCTCTTTCTATGAAATTATCAAGCAAGAATCATCAAGGCCTCAACCAGAGCTATATGACAGGGAGTCCGTTCAGAATGGTCCCAAACAAAGCATCTCAAATGGACTTGAGGCTAGATGGAGTGGTACATGCCTGCAATCCTGGCTGAAGTAGGAGGATCATGAGTTTGAAGCCAGTCCAACTACATAACAAGTTCAAGGTGAAAATAAGTGAGATCTGATCTCAACATACCCTAAAAAACAAACAAACAAACAAAAAAACAAAAAAACAAGTGGAACTTAGGTTTGGAAAGTTCATTGAGCAATTTACTACACAGATTGAATGAAATACTCTCAACAGAAAAATGTTGATTGAGCATTTAATATCTGACTGACACTGTATTAGGGGCTAGAGAAAAAAATTCCCTGGTGAATTGGTATGTTGGATCTTGCAAACTAGCAGAGGAGGTTGGGGACAAATGTTAAATACACAAATACAAAGTTGAAGCACATTTAAAGTGGAAGACTTAAAAGATGAGAAGTGTAAGCCAGGCACTAGTGGCTCATGCCTGTCATCCTAGCTACCAAGGAAGCTGAGATCTAAGGATTGCAGTTCAAAACCAGGAAATCTTGTCTCCAATAAATATCACATAAGAGGAATGGTTTTGTATCTGTGCCATGTACATGGAAGTGGAATTCCTTAGTAAAACTGTTTGCACAGTTACAACTTACTAGATATATTCCCATTGACAGTTGAGAGTTTCTGTTGATTTATATCTTTGCTGACAAAGATGATATTGTCAAACCATAAACATGATCTAACTTTTATCTCTTTGATTGGTAGTAAATTTGAACATCTTTTCATATGCCTATTGAGTTTCTCCTTTATAAAATACTCATTCAACTCTTGCAGATTAAAAAAATGTAGTAATCTTTTCCTTACTGTATTTTTGTCTGATTTATTTTGGTTATTAATTCTTCATTGATTATGGTTGTTTAGAATTTATCCTCTAAGTTTAGTGCATATAAAATTTATTGGTAATGGTGTAAAGCTCAATAAAATATTCAAGGGTAAGCGTGACCAAAGATATATAAGCTATATCTTTAATAAAAGCCAATGAAGAAAACTAAATAAATGAAAAGATATACCATGTCACATGTTAAAAAATTAAAAATTTTAAGAGATGTTACTTCTACTGAATTATCTAATAGCTTCCCTTAATTCTACCCAGAGTCCCAAAAGGTTTCCTTAATGTACTTTTCTTAGGAAACTTGACAAAGCTGACTCTGAAATTGATATAGAAAAGTGAAAGGTCAAGTACATACATACTTCTCCCAAAGAACAAGTTAGGAAACCCCTCAAACCTGGAGCCAAAAGCCTTTATTTTAATGCATTCAAACCTTTTGTTTTGCCTTTATGTGGTGATTTTTGTGTTTTAACTAAGGAGTCTTTCCTTATCTCACAAACATAAAAGTCTTAAAGTTTTCTTAAAAAAAAATTAAAAACCACAACACCCTTTCAGTGTTTAGCAATGTTATTAGTTTTCTCAGAGACAAGTTTTGGTTTTCTTAATTCCCTTGGATATTTGTTTTCACATAATAAACTATTTCTTGTTATTCTGTTGCTCTTTAATCCCTTAATTAATTATTTTTCTGAGCCTGGGCACTTTCCCCGAACTTCTTTTGCTCAAAGTAAGCACTCTACCACTTGAACTAAGTGCCACTTCCGGGTTTTTTGAGTGTTTATTGGAATCTCACAGAGTTTTCTGCCTGGGATGGCTTTGAACCATGATCTTCAGATCTCAACCTCCTGAGTAGCTAGGATTGCAGGTGTGAGTTGCCAGCGCCTGGCTCTAATCCCTTAATTTTTTTGGGGGGGGGGTCTGGTCATAGGGCCTGAACTCTGGGCCCAGGCGCTGTCCCTCAGTTCTTCAGCTCAAGGCTAGTGCTCTACCACTTGAGCCACAGCGCCACTTCTGGCTTTTTTCTTTTTGCTTATGTGGTGCTAGGAATCGAACCCAGGGCCTCATGCATGCAAGGCAAGCACTCTACCACTGAGCTACCTTCCAGCCCCTAATCCCTTAATTTTTATATTGCTTATTTTTTTTTACTTTTACTTTTCTTGTATGAGGTATTTAAGACTGTTTTTCTATAAGTACTTTAGTTCAAATCCATCCTAGGATATATTGTGAGATTTTGTCTCAAAAAATCAAAAACATGATTTTTATGTACACTTGGTGAATCATACATTATGTAGTTGTCTTTTGGCTAGGACAGTGCTTTTTCTTACATTTTATTTTGTTAAAATAAAAATATATGAGATTTCATTCATCTTCATCTGAAAAATAGTTTTATCTTTCACTTTCAGGTATCTTTTCTTTGTTGGTATATTTCTGACAACAAAGCATATAGCTGGAATTGTAAACTCACTCTGATAATGCTCTTCTTTTAAATGTAGTAGGAAGCCCATTTGTCTTTATTATAATTTATGATATATATATATATATATATATATTTTTTTTTTTTTTTTTGGTCAGTCATGGGGCTTGAACGCAGGACACTGGCACTGTCCCTGAGCTTTTGTGCTCAAGGGCTCTCTACCACCCTGAGCCACAGCTCCACTTCTGGTTTTCTGGTGGCTAACTGAAGATAAGTATCTCAGAGACTTTCCTGCCCAGTCTGGCTGGGCAAGAAATCCTCAGATCTCAGCCTCCTGAGTAGCTAGGATTACAGGCGCAAGCCACTAACACACAACATGAAATGTTTTTGTTTTTTCCACTAGCTTCTTTGTGTGTATGTGTGTGTGTGTGTGTGTGTGTGTGTGTGTGTGAAAACAGCATAGAAATAGTCTTTAAAAGAACAAAATCTGCCCATATAATTGTAACCCCTCTGTACAGTATTTTCACAATAAAAAAAAAGAACAAAATCTGTGAAATACTGCCTAAAGGTGACTGCTAGCTCTATTATCTCCTACCTGTGTATTTTCAGGGCTAGTTCCATACATAGTTTATGCCCCTCTTTCATTGTCTGTACAATGAGTAATAATATAATATAATACAATATAATATAAACCCTGTTTCATAGCTATGAAGTACACATATTCACTGCTGCTGTTGCCAACAGTGCTGGGTACTTATAAATGCTATGTAATGCTGTTAGTGTTATTATAATCATCATTAAATTGGCATGCTTTTTCTTCTGTTTCCTCTTTATTTCTTTAGGATTGTTGAAACATTTTTTCTTATTGCTTTCCTATGATTTTTTCACCTTATATTTTCTATTATATTCTTTTTGGGTTACCTTAGAAATATATCATGCATACTTAAGTTTAAAACTAATTCTTACCTTTACCACCTTCTTGAATAATGTAAGAGGTTTAAAACACCTCAATTCTGATCATTCCCCCACCCCCCAGTTTTTCCTACTCTGGAGTTTGAACTCAGAGCCTTATGTTCACTTGGATTATGCTCTACTTACCTGAGCCATGGCTCCAGCCTAGATTTTTGCTAGTTGTTTTGTAGATGAGGCCTTGGGAACTCTTCTAGCAAAGCTAGCCTTGAAATGCACTCTTCTCAGCCTCCTAAGTAGCTAGAATTACAGACATGAACCACCAATGCCTGATGATCACCTCCTTTCTGACATACACTACTCTAATTCATCTCAATTTTAAGCCTCATAAATGATTATTTGTGCATTATACAGTCAGTACTTGTTTGGTTTTACTCATATATTTACTATTATCTTTGCTGATTATTCCTTCTTATGGTTCAAATCTTCCACTGGCAATACTGATTCCTCCCTAAGTAATACTTCCTTTCTCCCTTTTAAATTGGGTATACTGAGCCAGGCACTAATGGCTCTCACTTGTAATCCTAGCTACTCACGAGACTGAGATCTGAGAATCATGGTTCAGAGCCTTGCTGGGCAAGAAAGTCCATAAGACTCATCTCCAATTAACTACCAAAAAGCTGGTAGTGAAGCTGTGGCTCAAGTGGTACAGTGCTAGCCTTGATTTAAAAAAAAAAAAAAAGCTCAGGAACAATACCCAGGCCCTGAGTTCAAGCCCCAGGACCAGCATACAAAAAAATAAAAATGAATAAATTGGGAAAATTTCTGTCTTTATTGTCTGTAAGTACCATGCTTTTAAAAAATAAACTTGAGACTTTATCAACAACTTTAAATGGAAAAATATCTACTTCAAGTGTATTGAGATATAATTACATACTTTTGATTTCCATATTTGTTGAGAAGATTATTTTTCAAACCACTGTCTTTGGGATTCTTTACTGTCTCTGAGGTTGTTCAGATATGTGCTTCTCTTTCATTCATTCTGGCTGCTTCTTGGATTTGGGATCTGTGAATTCTGATCTTATCCTTCCTTCTTTGTTTCATCTCTGAAATTCATAGGAGATAGAAGGTAGACCTTTTCCTTCTATCTTGCATATGTTTTGATCTGTTTCACATTTTCTTTCTGACCCTTTGTTACAGTCTTGTCAGTCTCCTCAGATCTATTTTGTACTTTACTAATTCTTTTGCTATTAAACACATTCATGGTTGGTTTCTGGTGGTCCTAGGGCTAGAACTCAGGATCTTATGCTTGCTGGGCTGATACACCTCTACCCTTGTTTGTAACTGCTTATTTCTTTTAGCATAGGGTCTCATGTCCAGCCAGGGCACATGCCTGAGGTGTACTCTGCCTACTTTTAGGATTCCAGTCATCACTGAGATTACAGGTGGATGCCATTGGATTCAGCTTCCCTCTGTGGAAATGGACTCTTGCAGGCTAGGACTCTTTCTGCCTAGGATGGCCTGGTGCCATGATCCTTGGGATGACAAGTATCCACCCTTGCACCCAGCTCAGGGTTCAGATGAAGTCTCACAAATGTTTCTGCCCAGGCTAGCCTCTGAACCATAAAATCCTACCATTCTCAGATTCCCAACTAAGGCGACAGGTGTGAGCTTTAACATTCAGCTGAAGTTGAGATTTTTAAAAATATAATTTTAGGGGCTGGGAAGGTGGCTCAGTGGTAGAGCGCTTGCCTTGCATGCCTGAGGCCCTGGGTTCGATTCCTCAGCACCACATAAGCAAAAAAAAAAAAGCCGGAAGTGGCACTGTGGTTCAGATGGTAGAGCGCTAGCCTTCAGCTGAAGAGCTGAGGTATAGTGCCCAGGCCCAGAGTTCAGGTCGCACAACCGGACCAAAAAAATAAAATAAAATAAAATAAAAATATAATTTTAGATGTTTTAATGACTAGTTCTTTTTACTAACTTCATAGCATGTATATGTTAATTATACATATAATTATTTTATGCTCTGTGTCTGATAAATGTAGTAAATGAAGTCCTTCTGAGACGGATTTGGTTTTCTGTTTTTTCTACTAGCTCTCAGAGAGCAATTGTTCCCACATGCTCACTCTGTTCGCACCCCCCCCTCCTCTTCATTTCTTCCTTCCCTCCTCAAATGTCTTGCAATTTTTTATTTTTTATTTTTGTCGGTCATGGGGCCTGAACGCTGTCCCTGAACTCTTCAGCTCAAAGCCAGCACTCTACCACTTGATCCCACAGCGCCACTTCCAGGTTTTTCTGCTTATGTGGTGCTGAGGAATTGAACCCAGGGCCTCATGCATGCAAGGCAAGCACTCTACCACCGAGCCACCTTCCCAGCCCCCATGTCTTGTAATTTTTAAAGGCTTCTTTATTGCTAGGCTGAATGTGAGACCACTCACTCCTGGGAGACACCTAGAAGTATACTTGCTCTGGCCTACTGTAAGCTATCATCTTAGAATATCTTAGAACAACATATGGGTGGGTATTGACAGCTTGGTCTGTTGACTTGTGTAATTAATATGCCATTATAGTTTTTTAGAGCAGCTTCTTTAACTCAGCACCAAAACTGAAATCAAACAAAGCACTGTACAGAGTAAGGGAGAGTGCAATAACCTTTGGCACTAGATTTATGTGCAGAACTTCCTGTCAGACTCACCACCCAATCAAGCCCTAGGCTTTGAATCTTGTCCCAGTGAGGGCCATGCAAGCAATTATGCACTGCAGAACTCTAGGGAGCATCTTTCATATAGACTATACTTTTGATATAAATATGAAAAATGTCCCCTGAATTGTGTAGGATCCAAACCTGCACAACTCTGTGTGGTAGTCTGAGGGTCAGCAAGTGCCCTCAAAGTAAAAGGTAGGTTTAGTGCCTCAGTTTTATAATCCTGCAACTGACAGAACCTAAGTGAAGAATCTGGACAGTCTCTTCTCCCTTTTGAAGAGTAGGCATTTTAATACCTTATCCATTGAATTAATTTGCTCATCTGTATTTCAACAAATATACCCACCTTTCTCTTGTCCCATTATTAAAAGAACTTGATAAAAGAGCGTTTGTTGCTGAGTTTTTCTTTCTTCTTCTTTTTTTTCTTCAGATGAGGACTTTCCAGTTGTTCTCCAGCCTACCAATGCAAATGAAAAAACACAACTGATCAGCGAAGGAGCTCGAAGTTACTTCACCGACTCTTAATGCTGGGGCCTGCCAAGGGTCCACCGTCGTCCTCTCGGTTCAGCCAGGGTCTCCAGGTGGCTGTGAGGGAGGGCGGGACAAGAAGTGCTGTGAATGCAGACACATTTGTTATCAATGTTAAGGTTAGAGAAAGATGATTACTACATAATCTTCCCAGTATGAAGACTTTTTCTTTGAGTAGAATTCCTAATAAAACACACTTAGTTTGATGAGTAAAGATCTAAGGAAGCATTTGAAGCTGCTTGCGAGGGGGAGCAAGGTGGCACGGGACAGTCTAATCTTTGTGAGCCTACCCTTTAGGCCAGCCATTGCTCACAAGGCCTCATTCCTCGCAAGCTAAAGGAGTATTCCAAAAGAGAAGAGACCTTTTATTCAGGTAACTAAATGCAATACTCTGCCACAAATATTTGCCACAAAAATCATCAGTGAAATACATAGGAGAATTTAGGAGGACTTTGTAGGTGGAGCTCTTCCTTTGTCAATATTCAATATGATTACAGAAAGATTCCCAAAGGCAGGAAGAGATCATTTAAAAAACAAATTGCAAGCAGGGTGCTGGTGGCTCATGCCAGTAATCCTAGCTATTTAGGAGGTTGAGATCTAAAGATCATCATTCAAAGCTGGACTTGGACTTGGACTATCCTAGTCCAAGTCATCCCAGGAGACTCGTATACCAATTAACCACCAGAACACCAGAAAAGGAGCTGTGGCTCAAAGTGGTAATATGCTAGTCTTGAGCAAAAGAGCTCAGGGACAGTGCCCAAGCCCCAAGTTCAAAACCTGTAAATGACAAAAAAAAAAAATCAACAAATGGCGTTCTTTTAAAGTATATTTTAGAAGAGTATAAAAAAAAAGGCATTTATTTAAAACTGACACATGAATCCTGGAACAAACAGATTTTGTATGTGCTTTTAGGTTGGTTTGAAAAACAAAAACAACAAAAAATAAATTTCCAACCTGCTTAAATCTTATAAATGACACAGAAAATCTCTGTGAGACTGGAGTAGCTCCAATTAGTGTGTTGACCATGTTCTGAGTAAAGTAATTTTTGTGTAACTGGCCCAGACGTATCAGATTAAGGGTAAAAAGAACACATGAGATAGGAGATAGAGTTCTAAATTCTGTAAAGTTAAATTTAAAGCTATCTCCATGTTTTGGTAGAATTTATTATAATGATCAGAAAATGCTCAGTTATGTGCATGTTGGGAAACTTAAATCCAGAAGTTTTCTCTGTATTTGATTCTTAATTCCCAAATTGATTTTGTGAAAGATACCACGTGCTATTTCTAAAACAGTACAGCAGCAAAACCGTTTGGTTTTTTTCTGAGTCTTTCTTAGTTCTTTCTATAATATTATAGTTTCAAGATCTTGTTATATTTTTATGTAATGTTATATGAAATGCCATCTTCTTTTTTCCTTTGTTTCCTATTCCCCACCATCACCAAATTATAGTCAATTGCTGCTAAATATATATTTTAAGTGAATATTAATGTTACAGCTCTGACAGTTCCAAAGTTATTAAAACTCTGCTCAAACTCTTGAGTTACTGGATTTTTCCCCCTACATAATGAAGTAGAAATAGCGTTGATTAGGAAGTTAAGAAAACTGGTTCTAATCCACATTCTATCTCACTTGTTCCTTGAATCAAATTAAATGACTCTGATTTCATGTCTGCCCCCGACTACCCTGAGTTGCCATGAGATCAGGTAAAATTCCTGAGGCACAAGAACTTCTGGAAAGCTAAGTATTTAACAAATGTGGAATCATTTTATGTGAATGTGGCCCTGCTACTACAGATGAATGAGACTTCTTATCATATCAACTCTACCCAACAAGACCCATGAAGACACTGTGCTCTACTCAATGAACAAATGCTACTTTGAATCTAGAAGAAACAGTAAGAGTCCATCTGTGGATAACTTAAGCCACTACATTTCCTTCCTGTTCTTTCTCCTCTCTTCCCCCTTTCTCTCTCTCCTCTCTACAGAGAGCAGGTTTGTTTTACAAATAGCAATTTACAAATCACAAAGCTCACCTCCTCTCCCTCCCTGACTTTCTTTTCTTGAGAAATCACATGAAATTTTCTACTTCATTTCCAGCTAGCCCAGGAAGCTGGTCCAAATGTGGTTAATGAGAACAAGGCAAAATCAGAATCATTATCAGATTGTGGAATCAAATTCCTAGAAGGGTGCTGGCCAAGGTTTTCCACAGAGGGCCACTTTCTAGTTGCAATAATGTGTGGCAGACACAAGCATGTGCGTGTCTGTGAATGAAGGAGTGAAGTCTTCAGAATGCCCTTCAGCTATCAAGAAACAAAGGAGACAGGGCAACATAATCATCATGTGGGGGTTCAGCGGGGATTACCACTCACAGTCATATCCATATCATCTGAACCCATATCAGAAGCGTCAAGGAAAGAAGTGACAGGCTGGCATCAGCTTTGGCAAAGTCATAACAGCCAAATGAACAGAGGCCTCCATCTAATCCTGCAGCCCTGGCTACCCTTGAAGATCTCACAAGTCATCCATTTATTTTCTTGTAGTTTTACAACGGCCATAATTTTGAAAAAGTATATGAATACACATTCATGTTTACCAAAATATATACTTTTGAAATATCTATCTTTAATTTTTTGAGAATAAGCAACATTCTAGGCTACATGACAAGTGATATTTAGGCTAATACACCTGTATGGTAAGACTGAAAACACACTCACTAGATAGTATCTAGCTTAAATCTCTGACTTACAAATACGTTTCCAATTAAGGCTACATGATCTCATCCCAAGCATGAAACTGTCCCCAGGATGTCCATGTTCCGATTCCCAGCACCAGTGAATATATCAAAAGAAGGTGTGATTTTATAGATGTTAAAATGATGAGATCGTCCTGCATGATGCAGTCAGGACTATTGTAACCATGTGACTCTTGAAAAGTGGACAACCTTTCCTGATTGAGAAGAATAGGTAGATGCCACTGCAAAGGATGGTCAATGAGTATCGTTGAAGAAACGCAATCCTGTCTAAAAGCACCAGCTCAGAAAACCATGTGGACACCAAGTCATGTACAACAAAGTTTATTGTCAGCAAGCTGACAGGCTAGCTCTTTTGGGATAGAGAGTAGCAGCCTGTCCTTAAGCAGGGATGTGGTTATAGAGTGCCATGGAAGCTGAAAGCAGAACAGGGAGATGGAAAGTGGTTAGTCTTGGAGTTGGATGCTAGAAATAGCCTGTGGCCGGGGCAAAACCTCCTGACTGTGGCAGCAGCATTTTGCTGACACAGCTGGGGGCTAGAGATGATGCAGTTTAGATGGGGGTGTGGGCTATTGTGGCTAGGCCTGGCCTAGTCATGTGGTTTCAGGGAAAAAAGGCAGAGGACCTAGGATGGAGGCTGTCAGGCCAGCATTGGGGTGGATACGTTTACACTGCCCACACCTTATTTTGGCCCATGTCAACTTCCGACCTTCAGAGCAATGAGATTTTAACACAAGTGTATCTTACTGAGTTTTTCATCGTCCTCCTTATTTCACATTTCTCTTTGTTTCAATCCCGCATCCCAAGTCTATTTTTTTTTTATCCCAAGTCTACTTAACTTCATTTTCTCCTTTGTTTCTCCACTTCCCAGTTCCTCGCCTTCCCTGTCCTCCTTTCTTCCATGTGGCTCTCATTTCTCTGATTATCAAGTCTACTGCATTATCAACCCACATACTTCCAGTTCTTCCCCAGAAGCTGAACTATGGTAAGTCTACTCTGCTGGTGGTGGACAAAATATAGGAAACAGTGGGCTACAGAATATCCTTAAAGGAACACCTTTCCTCCTCTCAACTTTAAGCCTGGATAATTACAATGTTAATAGGTAAAAGGAGGATGGTGTGTTATCCCACACCATTGGAAAACAGAAATAATTCACAGTGAGTGCATTCATCATTTCAATATATTGACAATTTATTGAGATATCCATTTTGTTGTATCCTTATCCATTAGCAGACTGAAAAAAATTAGGGTGCTTGTTCTGAGTCTCATCTTAAAATGGTGTTCTCTTGCCACCAGCAGCCTTTGGGGGTCCAAAACAAGATAGCCAGACACCAGGAAACGGGCGATTTTATTTTTGTTTTGCTTTTTAGTCTTTGATCAACATCTCCCCAACTCCACTGTCCTGGTAAACTACAAGGACTCTCCTTGTATGTGTTCAGCTATTTAAGATTTCATGTATATGAGATCATGTGATACTAAATGTTTTATGCCTAGCTTATTTCACTTAATGTCCTCCACCACCGAGGTTTCTTCAGAGGAGAGTAGGCCATTGGAGGGCCATTAGAAAGTGCCCACTGAAGCCAGGCGCAGTGGCTCATGTCCATTATCCTAGCTACTTGGGAGGCTGACATGAGCAGGATAGCAGTTTTAGGCCAACCCAGCAAAAACATTCATGAGACCTCCATCGCAACAGAAAAAGCTGGGCAACAGTAGCATGTGCCTGTCATCCCAGTTAAAATGGGAAGTAAATATGAGGATCTAGTACAGTTGGCTTCAGGCAAAAAGTGAGACTATATCTTAAAAATAGCCAGAGGAGGGAAAATCGAGTGCTCGCCAAGCAAGAATGAAGCTCTGAGTTCAAATTTAAAAAAGAAGGGAAGTTCCTGATGAAATCTGAGGAGTGTCTCCATTGTGAACACCTTCTAAACAAGTTAGAGCTGAGAGTCTTAGGAGGTGTTTCCCACAGGGGAGAAACCCAGCCAAGGGATGGTGTGTGATTGCCTGGGTGACAAGAGTAGCCATGGATTCATAGGCCCAACAAAGAGCTGGTCCCTCAAAGAACCAGTCTTACACACTTGGTCCTCAGGAGTAACCAGGCTGGAACAGGATGAGGGCTAGAGACTCACTGGAGGACCAAGCCATAAACCACACATAGACCTCACAGCCCTGTGAAGCAGAGAGGTCCAAAGCCTAGCTGCGGTGAAATTTCTTGATATGGTCAGAGAATGTCAAACAAATGAGTGTTTAACTCATGCTGTAAAACAGAAGAGTTTTTACCTAGTAGAAATGCAAACATTGCTTGATGAAAGAGTCCTTTGCTTTTATGGAAGTTTAGCATATACATTTTTGTAATATGAATGATATATATATATATATATATATATGATGTGTTTTTAAAATTGAATTAGGATAAAAAAGAAATGCTCACTGTCACTCTATTCCTAGTCATCTGATTACAACCATTTTTAGACATTCTAGCAGGTTACCTGCCCACATCCCTCATCTATATTAAGGCCCTATGTCCACTTCCAGAACACCAGCCTTCTCCAGGAAAAAAAAACCCCAAAAACCTTCATTTGAGAAACCCTCTTTCTCTTCTCAAAAATCATTCTTTTTTTACAGCCCATAGACTTCTTGAGCACCTAAGAAACATTCACCTGCATTCGGTTCCTGAGTTCTCAATTAGAAATGGCTAGATATCAGATCCTATATAACCAGATTGTGTTAAACAAAGTACTCCATTGACTAGTTGTAGATGACTTATACCAGCAGCAATTTTCAGTCATTTATATCTGCATTTTCCACAATGCAAAACATGAACTGGGAAACTAATAAATACTTACCAAATTTGGATAGTTAATTCTCACAACCTATGCCATTTCTGAGAAATGCCTTTCTCCAAATGGAGCTGTAAGCATGCCCAGCTCAAATGAACGGATGTGCTATGACTTTCTGGAATTGTCATGCTGCTCAAGGTCTACCCCCAAGAAGCAAAATTAAATTCCTAGAATCAAATCAGCAATTATAAGACAGCTGTGAACACATGCTGCTCACCACTGAGCTTACAACAGAGCTCTTGAGTAGCTGCAAATCCTAGCATCAGCTTCCCCAATGCTGAAAGCCCACCAGGCCCACCCTTATTCCTAGCACTGACAGGAGACATCCTGCCTTCCCAAAGTGTGTGTGTGTGTGTGTGTGTGTGTGTGTGTGTGTGTGTGTGTGTGTGTGTGTGTGTGTGTGTGTGTGTGTGTGTGTGTGCTTATTTTTCAGGAATCCACACTGATATTCAGATATCTCTACTCCTGACATCATGTTGTCTACCTGTGGAGAGGTCTTCTCAAAGATTAGTGGTGAATAATTTGGAGAATTTTTTAGTGCAGGTTTTCTGTAAGAGTTACCAAAAGGAGATCCCCACTGCTCAGGCAGAAGAGAGTTTATTAGAAGAACCAAACCACCGGCCTGCAACAAATAGAGATGTGCAGAAAGAGAACTTATATCGGAGAGAAATAATACAGAAGTGACCTCAGAGCCTGGGAGACCTCCCACTGCCCCCAAGTGCTTCGGTTACCTGGTTACAAGGCGCTGGGCCACATGCAGTCTTGCACTGGAAGAAAACCAAGGGGAAGGGAGTCTGTGTGTGGTTTCCAATGGACAGAAAGCAAAGAGAAGAGGTCACCTTTCTCGGGTGGACCTAACATTTTCATTTTAGTAATAAAATTCCAACATTGTCTTAAAATGTAAAAACATCTACTTGGCCATGCATGGATGAACTAGTTTTTAAACTGACATGTTCAATTATTTATTATAATTTGAGAAGTAACCTACATTGTACTAGGTTTAAGAGTAACGTGGAAGCCATCAGGTAATGACAGAAATAGCCTGCTTTAATTTAATAGCTTAGTGGTTTCAAATAAAAATAACTTCCTTAAAATGTTTCATCACTGTTTGTGGCAAGGACACTCTTTTTAAAGTAACATGTAGCACACTAGGAAATAAAACTTTTAGCTAACACAACAGGAAAGGGTAAAGTTTTTGTGGAAAATGGAGTAATTCACTTCCTTGTTCATCTTCTGCATTTTTTAAGCTCTTCTCTCTTCCCTTTTCCTACCACATTCTATCCCTCCAAATGGAAGACCTGAGATTGTTGACTTTAAGATACTAGGTGCACTTATGTGTACTAGAAAATGTTGATTTATTAGGTCACAAAAATAAATCTAAATAAATAGCCAATATCATAGTACATGGCACCAGATGCTGTCCTGAGAATTTCATATTAATTCATATAAGGCTTCCAATAACCAAACTAAGAAATTAGAACAGAAAAAAGATAAGGTGCTTGGCCCAGATCACTGAGTTAGTCGGGGTGGAGCACGCTGGTCTTACAGACTGATATTAACAGCTGTCCTACATTGGCATCTTCAGACTGATTTTATTTCTAACTATTGTTATATGGCAAGAAAACAGAAAAGCCACATTTTGTAAGGTCAAATCTTGGGAGTCTTTTTTAAAAGGCCAGTGACTGCATGGTGGACTCCTGTCTCAAAGACCAGCAGCCAGTAAATAAATATACTTAACCCTGATAGGAAACTGGGCCATGAAGGCCAAAGAGGAAAGAAAGAACAAAAACAATACCAACAAACCAATTCAGCTCCAATGGAGAGCTAAAGTGTGACACATGGTGACTGGAGAAGAGTCAGGAGACAGGAGATGAACACAGAGATACCTGGCATAGCAAAATGGCACCCATGTTGGTCTGGGCCTAAACAGGGTCAGTACAGGGGGCAGGGTCACAGGAAACTCCCAGGCCCAGGCAGTGGACTGGCAGATTTAATAACCTATCATCCAAACTCTGCCTCTGCTCCCAGGGATTCTGGACACCCATCATCTGGGAGGTTGGGGCTTCACCTTCCCCCACCTTGAAGACAAGATGCCAGACCCTACCATCTATCAAGTGGCCAAAATGGTGCTGTCCAGACCCAGTCTCCCCAAGAATCAGAGCATTCTCTATTGCAAAGCTTTCCTAAGGCTATGACATCTGCATGTCTTTGAAGCAGAGCCCTCCTTGCTCACCTTGAAGTAGGCATCTATGTTCAATTAATGGCCTCTCTCATGGCTAGGCTTTTTAGAACTCCCTCCACCCAGCAAGAGGCACCTAGATGGTTATATGAAGTTACTTAGACTCAGCCTCCTTACTTCATTATATTGGCCCTTCTTGAAAAGTAATCCTCAAATCAACCCTGTATCAACTCTTTCCCAGACAATTCTCTTGTCTTAAAGAGCATACAATCCTCTCTAGCATTGATCTGTCCCTTTTGCAGCTGTAGGTAATCTCCCCTACTTAATTTTCTTTTTTTTAAATAATAAGGTTTTTTTTTTATTAAAATACCATACAGAGGGGTTATACTCCTCCTTTGTTTCCCCTTACCATTCCTGCCCTCCCCTCCCCGCCAAAGTTGTAAAGTTCGGTTTTCGACATATCATCTTGTACATCTCATTGTTGCAATGGGTCCACTGTATCCCTATTCCAACAATTTGTTTATTCCCTTCTCCTCCCCAAATTATACCAGCATCACATACAGTGAAAACAGGGGTTATGCTGTGGGGGAGGGACCCTACTTAATTTTCTGTGGCTTCCTTAAGAGCAAATCTGAAGACTTCCACTGTCCTTTCCTCTCCTGCTGCCTTCCTTCCCCCTCACTCCCCCCTCTCTCCCTCTCCTCCTCCCCTCGCCTTTCATCTAACCTCACCCCACTGTCCTCCTTACTTGAAAGTCTTTGTGGCCTTTCTAGTTAGGTCTCTTCCAGTCACTTGCCTGAACAACCAATATTTGCAACATTAAACAAGTTAAGTGAAAAATTTTAATTTCAAAGTGAAATTAGTAAATAAATATGTTATTATGGCTGGATGCTGATGGCTCACACCTGTAATTCAAGCTACCCAGGAGGCTAAGCTCTGAGAATCATGATTTGAAGCCAGCCTGGGCAGGAAAGACTCTGAGACTCTCATCTCCAATTAATCACAGAAAAAATCCGGAAGTGGTGCTGTAGCTCATGTAGTAGAATGTTGAGCATAGTTTAGGGACCATGCCCAGTCCCTGAGTTCAAAGCTCAGGACCAGCACACACACACACACACACACACACACACACACACACACACACACACACACACACACACACACACACACACACACACACACACACACACAAACCATTATTATGATTATTTTGACAATTCAGACGCATTAGAGTTCCTCTCATAATTTCTCATAATTACTGTTAAAAAACATTCAAACATATTTAAAAATAACATGGTCCATTTTCTATGATGCTTACTATCAGCCAGACAATTCTCCTAATGTAAATTGTCTTACATAATCCTCACAGCAAACGACTCTGGTCTCTTATTTTTCCCTGGGGAAAGGGAGAATCAGAGAGCCTGAGTCCAGGGCTCAGGTTATTTGGCTCTAAACTCTGTTTAATTTCAATACATCTCTGGTTTGAACTTCTATACATTTGAATTCTGTAAAGTTAGATACAATGGCTTGTCACAATAGTGTTTAATATATTTTAGTACAGTTAAAATTTTCCCTTACTTGAAGCAAATATCATAGGTCTATAAATCCAAGTTAATATTCTATTCCATTATTCTGAGTCCATAAAGTTGGGATGAGAAGATTGTTATTATATAAAAAACTAAGGCATTTCAATATCACTCAGACAATGAGATGAAAAATCTTTTCATGACTTTAAATGTTATCTATTAATAATAAATGTGAAATTATATCCAATTTTTCCATTGTACAAAAGGTGCAATTTATAAAGTTTCCATTAGTAAAAATATATCATCCTTCTGTCAGACTACTAAATTAGCAGTTATTATTGCTTCATAGTACAAAGGAAATATAGCTTGGTAAACTCACTTTTGCTTAAGGAACTTTAGTATTTATTGCCCTTTGGAAGAAAGAATGTGTGCAAGAATGCATGTGTGTTTTTGTGTTTGTGCATTTGTGGATATATATAAATATATATTCCATACATAGCATTTATTTTGCTCCTGGTTGTCTGGGTTAATTTGTGATTGTGAAGGGAACAGAACCCACATACGCTGGATCAACTGTGCTTTATTTTCTCTGGCCCTCATGAGTCTACAATCATGCTACTTATTGTCTATCCATGTCTATTTGCCTTTTCAGAGCATGTGCTCTGTCAGGATTGGGATTTGCATCTGTCTTGCATATTGCTGTATCCTCCATTCTGGAACAGCACATAGAAAGTACAAAATAAATACTTGGTATTAAATAAATGTGACTCTTCTAAGGAAAGGTCCCTGCAACATCTTCCTCCCACCCCCAGTCAGACCTCTGGGAAAGATGCAGATTAAACAAAACTGTGGCCTCACTTTACCTGAGTGTGAAAGCCTACAAATGAGCCAAGGGGAAGTAGAGAGCCCTGACAGACTGGTCTCAGCACCTCTGTGATTCAAATGGTTCCTTAAAGGGGGGGCTAGGGTTGGTCTCCCCATCTCCTTAAGATCTTTTGGAATAATTCAGGATTCAGTTTGGCTTGCTCCTACTTTGGAGAAGACAACCTTCTACACAGATGTTAGGAGAGGAAAAGCTTCCTTACATCTCCACAGATCCTACCGCTGCAAATAGGAGTCCAACAGAAACAGGAGAAATGCATATACTTTTCGAAAAGAGTTCATTGTTATTATAAAGGTGATGTACAGAGGGGTTATAAGTCAGGCAATGAGTACATTTCTCTTTAGACAATTCCATCCCTTTCCTCACTCTCTTCCAGTTTTTCCCTCCCACCCCTACCCATAGTTCATTTTCAACATAGTATCTAGTATCACTGCAGCATGTGTTCATCCTCTGTCCCACCATTTCTGTTTCCCCCTTATACTCCAAAAGACAGATGAACAAACATACAGAACAAAAAGGAAAGAAATCAAAAACAGCCCAAAAGAAAAATCTCTCATTTTCATTTCCTGGAGTTCATTTCAATAATATTTTAGAGGCACATTTTGCCTTTTTGTTCCTCTCCTAAGAGTATCCATCTTTGGTCTCATGCACTGTGTGTGCATGCCTAGAGACCTGTATAATTTATTATGTCCTGGCATTTTATATATTTTATAGCTTCCACATATGAGAGAAAGCATGTGCTGTTTGTCTCTCTGAGTTTGGTTTGCCTCACTTGACATGATTTGTGCATATGCATTTTATTTCTTATTTTTTTGTGGTCATGGAGATCATCATAGAAAAACGAAGACCTGAAGAAGCCATAAAGCCCTAAATCATATATGCCTTTTTATATAAAGACTAATAAATTGTAATACAAAGGGGTGGGATTAGAGTCAATAGTGTGGAAGAGTGACTAGGAAATATATAGGGAAAGCTAATGGAAATGAGAGTTATTTTGGTATGTTTGTTTCTGCAGGCCCATGTAGATATCACCTCCCAGTCTCGAGTGATAAGAATGTTTCTTCTGGGTACAGTGAGGGCACCTTTCTCATGGGAAATTTTATGACCTAGTTTTAGATAGAAAAGGAGGTCAGATGGCCTTTCTTGATCCTCCTGATTCACCTCAAAGAAAAAAATACGTCAAAGTAGCATATTTTGGGGTAGTAGCTTTTGTAACCCTACATTTACCTGCTAAAATTTATATGTAAGTTGTAAACTAAATCAGATGTGGTGTCACACACCTGTAATCCTAGCACTCAGAAGGCTGAGAAAGACAATCATGAGTTCAAGGTCAGCCTCAGCTGCTTCAAGGTCAGCCTCAGTTGCAAAGTGAGATCCTATATATAAAAAAATATATAATAAAACAAAAGAATATAATCTGAAACCACTACAGCACTTTCTTGTTCACTTGAGACATATGTAGAGCAGCAAAGACTATGAACCATTCAGTACACAGCTTCCCTGCTAATAGTGCACAAGGCAACACTCTGCCTTCTTGTTTCAGCTCTCTTCCATTACATGCCTTATACATGGTCTACTTAGTGGTACAAGTTCTACATTTCTGTGCTTTTTGTTGATTTTCCTATTTAAAATATTCCCTCACATGGCTATCACTCTGCACAAGTCTATATCCTAGTCTTCTTTTCTTATAAGGAAGCCAGCCATAAATGGTAATCACGTTCACATCTTTGGGTACTAAAGGCTAGGTCTTTAATATAAGAATTAGTGTGTGTGTGTGTGTGTGTGTGTGTGTGTGTGTGTGTGTGTGTGTGTGTGTGTGTGTGTAGGGATGGAGAGAAAAATAGCACAGTTCAGATTATAGCTCATCATCAATATCTCAAAATTGTGCCACAGTTAGCTTTGTATTTGAGTCATATTATATAAAATGAGATAATATTAACTATATAAAATGAGATAATACAGACAGTATAGATTATATAATCTATTATAGTCTATATGCAATCTATATATTCTATGGATATTCCATACAGTCATAGATTATATAGACTATGTAGAGTATATATCATACATTATAATATGTATTCTAATGTATATTATACTAATATATAGATATATGTATACTTTATATATAGACTATATAGGGAACAGATATCCTATAACTATATACATTTATAATATATATTATACAAATATATTAATATGTTGTATATGTTCATTATTATTATTCTTCCTAAGTATGTTTGTTTTGTCTTTTTGAGAACGGTAACGTGTTCTGTTCTATTTCCAGGCTTTTAGTCACACAACTATTGAAAAATTTATCCACTTTCTTCTGGAAAGATATCTCCCCAGAGCCCCCTGACATGCTCCACATTGGTCCTGATTCCTTGCTTTACCTGTGGCATCACTAAGTCACTGGCCCTAACATGCTTAAAAGCTGTTTTTGCTGAAAAGCACTGGTTCCTTACTTGAGCCCATGAGTTAACTAAAAGCTGGAAGAAAGCTTAGCATCCCTGATTCCATTGGTATTTGTCTTTGGTATAAGCTTTCCTCTCAATAGTCACTTTTGCGATCAGGAGGACAAGACTTATTGATAATAGTTACAAGATGAGATAGAGGAAACTTGCTGTAAGGAAGGGAACATGAGAGTATCCTCAGGACAAGGGCAACAACTTCTCCAAAATCCCTCACAAAACAGGGACTGAAATATCAATCAACAGGCCATACTTTGACCAGGACTTTTAACTCATTGTATCTCTCTCTCTCTCCCCCTCCCCCTCCCCCCCTCTCTCTTTCTCTCTCTTTCTCTCTCTCTCTCTCTCTCTCTCTCTCTCTCTCTCTCTCTCTCTCTCTCTCTCTCTCTCTCTCTCTCTCTCTCTCTCTCAATGTCTTCCCCTCTACCCCCTCCACCACTTCCCTAAGTTCTTTGTTTATTTAAACATAGAGCTCATTTCTTTTTTTTTTTTTAATTGTGAAAATACCGTGCAGAGGGGTTACAATTACATGGGCAAGGTAATGAGTACATTTCTTATCAAGCATTGTTGCCTCCTCCTTTGTTTCCCCTTACCATCCCTTCCCATTTCGACCCTCCACCCCCCACCATGTCCCCTCCCCTTGCCTAAGTTGTAAAGTTCCTTTTTCAACATAACATCTTGTACATCTCATTGTTACAATGGGTCCACCTGTATCCCTATTTAAACAACTTGTTTTTTCCCTTCCCCTCCACAAATTATACCAACATCAAATACAGTGAAAACAGGGGTTATACCATATACATACAAAGCAACAAAGAAATCATAAATATCTTAGAAACAATAGTAAGAAAGAAAAAACATTTGAGTCCTTATCTTGGGGTTCATTTCACCTAAATCAACTTATCTGACCATTTCTGTTTGTCTCAGACATATACTAGTTATTGCAAATAAAGGAAACCATAGGACCTATGTTTCTTTGGGCCTGGCTTACTTCACTTAATATAATTTTTTCCAAGTCTTTCCATTTCCTAACAAATGGGGCAATGTCATTCTTTCTGATGGAGGCATAGAATTCCATTGCGTATATATACCACATTTTCTTGATCCATTCATCTAACTGAGGGGCATCTGGGTTGGTTCCATATCTTAGCAATGGTAAATAATGCTGCAATAAACATAGTTGTGCTGGTAGCTTTTGTCTTGTTTGTGATCATTTGGGTAAATGCCCAAAAGTGGGATTGCTGGGTCATAGGGGAGCTCTATATGGAGTCTTTTGAGGAACCTCCATACTGCTTTCCAAAGTGGTTGAACAAGTTTATGTGTAGAGCTCATTTCTGTACCCTGAAGATAACTGGAAGTGGGCAGTAAATGCTGGCTTCCCATGGTTGCCCAGTGGCCAAAAAAATCTCCTTTCTCTGACCTGACCATATCTCTTTATTTAGTGTAGAGGGACAAATGGCTAGACTTGACATGTGGAACTCCAGGAGTCAAGGGGTCATGGGGCCTAAAAGTCCTTGTTTCAGAACTCAGGCGCGTGCTCTCCCAGGAAGGCTTTGCTCTGGAAACTGCCAAGGGGACTGGCAGAACCTGTCAGGCCAGCATCAGTATCTGACGGCCACCCCTACCCAGTCCTGAGCGCTTCCCTTTTCTGTTTGTAGATGTTGCTCTCTAGTAGAATTTTATACTCTAATTCTGTCTCAGCTTTGACTTCCTGGAAAACTCAACCATATGACATCCTCAAATAATATTTATTTTTTGCTTCAGAAGAAATAATAGAATAAAGACAACTGCAAGTGCAAACTGTTTGTTCTCATATGTATTATTGCTGGATTGGATATGCAATTCTAGGTTCAACATTACCTCCTCACAGAACTTTGAAAATCTTGCTCCTACTTCTTCTAAAATCCCATGTTAATAATCAATCTGACCACAATATAATTCCTATTCCCTGGTAACTAGTCTGCTTGCTTTTTGTTTTGTTGTACTCCAATCTATGAAAGCTATTAGGTTTTCACCATTATCCTTAAAGCTTCAAAATTTCCCTAGACTATCCTGGCCTGGTTGTGTACACTCAACCTGCTTGGATGGCTCTTTCTCACCAGGGATTAATGCCTATCTTTCATTCCTTCCCCTTGCATTGTCTCACTTTGTCTTTCTGCAACCTGTTTTAAGACAACTCTTGTCTCTTCTGGATTTATCTTCCATGCTCTTTTTTCTTTCTTTCTTTCTTTTTTTCTGCTGATCATGGGGCTTGAACTCAGGGCTTGGGTGCTGTCCTTGAGCTTCTTTTACTCAAGGTTAGCACCCTACCACTTGGGCCACAGAGTCACTTCTAGATTTTTCAGAGTAGTTTATTGGAGGTAAGAGTCTCATGGACTTTTCTGCTCAGGTTGGCTTCCAACTGCGATCATCACATCTCAGCCTCCTGAGTAGCTAGGATTCGCCATGAGCCACCAGAGTCCGGCTCATACTCCTTTTACATTTTTTTTGTTTTTGCTCTTCATAGACTTGTGTCTTCTATGTTCCATTTTCTTATATATCTTCATGTTTGATCTTTAGCTATGACTGATAGGTTATTTTTTACTTTAGCAATCATATTTTTGGTTTTCAAGAATTCTATTGTTTTTTAGTTACTCTTTTCTAATATTGTGTTCTGTTTTACAGTATTTCAATCACTACCCTCTTGGATGTCCCTGAATATATATATATATATATATATATATATATATATATATATATATATATATATATATATATACACACACACACACCATATATGGTGTGTGTGTGTGTGTGTGTGTGTGTGTGTGTGTGTGTGTGTGTGCATATATTCTGTTCTACATATTACCTCTGTTTCTTCCTGGGCCATTTTCTTAATGTAGTAACCTTGAACTTCATTTTTTAAAGCTATCACTTCCTCTCAAACATAGGTAATTTTTTTTTCACATTTCTGGATGAAGGATTGCAGTAAATTGGCTGGGTCCTGGGAGCAGGCAGGCTTTTCCATTTATGGTGCATGGGTGGAGAACATCTATCCCGCTCAAGATTCCCCAAACTAACAATTCAAGACAGACTCATTCTGAGAGGAGGGTGCCTTCCTTTTCTTTCACGTATGTTCTTAGGCTACACTTTGTCTGTCTTCTCCCCACTGTATCCCTATGGCTAGGTCCTCCCTACCAGTTCCCCAAAGACTGCAGCTGGGCAATGTTGTAGATAGTTGATCTCTGTGCTAGAGACTCATGGGGTGCGCTGTGGAAAGCATGGTTCTTTCTCTATCAACTTGCAGAATGATTTTCTCTATTCTGGGCTATGTCACTATACAATTTCATTCATGTTCTTCCTCTCAAAAATTAGTTAACACAGAAATGGTGGGACAAAGGGTGAACTAATTCAGCACTGATATTCACTAGACACTGTCTTGAAATTATACAACTTGTGGGTGAAGGGTTGGGAGGGAAAACACTGGGAGAAAACAAGGGAAGAGGTGACTCTGTTCAAAAAGAAATGCACTTATTACCTGATTTATGTAACTGTAACCCCTCTGTATATAACCTTTACAATAAAGATTTTAAAAAATTGTTTAAAGTCTCTGTTTTGCTAATTGGACCTACTATAGTTTTCCATGTTGCAACATCTTCTTCCTCCCCTTTCTGCACATCTATCATTTCAATTTCTGTCTTGGAAGAAGGAAACACAATTGTGTATGCTCCACCACCCATGTACTTTCAGCTGAGTAAGCTGAAAATCTAAATGAGAAATTCTACATGAGAATTTTGCAGTGAGGCCTGAGGAAGAAGGTAGTCAGTCTGCCTCACAGGGATGAAGCTCAGGGACTTGTAGAGGAGGGGCAGCAAGGTGCTTCCACTAATGGGTTAGAAAAGTACACACAGGAGTTGAAGGATTCTCAAAAGCTTTTAAGCTTTCATTTTGGGTTTCTTAGGGGCACCCGTATCATTACAATAAATGTCTCTCTTGTTGATACTAGCCCTGTGTAAAATTCTGTCACAATCAAAGGGCTGGAAGTTATGTACTCCTTGGAACCTGTTTGTCAGGCTGGCTGTAGGAGAAAAGTGTATCACAAGGAGTGATGACTTCTGCAATGACAGTGGCGGCTGACCATAACCTCTGCAGACAATAAACTGCTTGCCACCCTTGTAAAACACAGAAAAGATAAATAAAACATCCATGAGTTTAAGTGGAATACCACAACAACCTCTTCTCAAATTTCTACCAAGTAACGTTAAACTCCGAGATATGTAACTTTAAAGATCTATTAGCTCGTTAAAGGCAAAACTGGCATATATACGTTCACTGGGAAACAAAACTCACCATTTTATTCAAAGTCTTTTTGACCCTCCCCCTTACAGTTTAATTTTTCTTGACCATGTCTAAGCAGCCAAAAGAGAGCTGCACTCCCATTAGTCACAGCCCACCCCCCAACTTCTTAATTTTTTTCTTCACTAACGTATACTTTCTTAAAGCTTTGACCGTGGGGGACTACACGTAGGAATGACAGCTTTAACGGAGAATCTCACTTCGTCCAAGCTAACATTCTGTCCTCTTGATGAAAAGGTGGGTTTTTTTTTTTTTGTTGTTTTGTTTTTTTGCTTGTATTTTTAGTCTTTGTTTGTTTTTAATGCAGGGTAACTATGGGAAGCAAGATCACAGCAAAACTGCAACAAGTTGCTGGCAGTTTGCAAACCTTGACTCGGATTTTTCAAAACAAGGCCAAGAAGACAGGATTTATCTTTGTGCAAATTAAACATAGGATTTTTCTCTCTCCCTGCCTTGTCAAGATGAGGGAGGCGGTGGAGACTTACTCCAGTGACTTAGGTTCTGGAGGGCCTGGTCTGCTTAGGTGGCCCCACAGCGCCCCCAAACCCAAGGTGGGGGGCACTCTGACTGTTGAAATGGCAGTGAAGGATCCACGCGCGGTTCTAAACTACATAAATCGAAATTACTGTGGACTTTGGAAGTAGTAACGATCCTTGATTTCAAGGACTGAGATGACAAAAGTGCGAGCCAGGCAGGAGTCGAACCTACAATCTTCTGATCCGTAGTCAGACGCGTTATCCATTGCGCCACTGGCCCGTCACATAAGCACGTCGGCAGAGTGTTTGGGATGGCAGTGTGAGGACGACGCACGCGCACTCACGCGCGGGGACGACGCCAGCCGGTGAAGGAACGGCGCGACGGGCAGCGGAGGGAGGCGGGGAGTCGCACCGTCTCCCTCGCACCCGCGGCGGACGCCCGGAGCGCTTCTGGGCGTTCTGAGACAGCTCGGGCCCGCGAACCCAGCCGGGGTTGTCTCTCTCTGCGCAGGCGCGATGACGCATTCGCGCATTTCGTCGCCCACTGGCGGAACATGTTGCGCATGCCCAGTGTGTCCCAGGCCACAGCCAGGTTTCGGGTTTCTTTGGGTTAAGTCTCCTGGGACGCAGCACCGGTTCCCGTCCCTTCGATAGCTCAGCTGGTAGAGCGGAGGACTGTAGCTGACTTCCTCGTGAGAGACATCCTTAGGTCGCTGGTTCGATTCCGGCTCGAAGGAGACGCGTTCTTTTCTTGTTGTGGGTTGTTTCCCCCCAGCCCCCGGCCCCCCGGCTCCCCTTCGGGCCGGGCCTCCCTCGGCTGCAGCCCTGTGTTTCCTTTTGCGACTCTCTCCCCGTCCCCGCGCCGCGGGATGTGCCCGGCCGGGTCCTCCGCGAGCCGCTCCGCGCCCCCGAGGCTCTCGGCCGGCCGGGCCGGGCCTGGGCCCCCGCGGAGCAGGCGCACGGGCGGTGGGAAGCGGCCTCCCGAGCGCCGCCGCCGCCGTGCGGCAGAGCCATGGAGACTGCGTGGCCGCCCGCCGTCCGCTCCCTTCGATAGCTCAGCTGGTAGAGCGGAGGACTGTAGGCGCGGCGCCGGGAGCCATCCTTAGGTCGCTGGTTCGATTCCGGCTCGAAGGAGAGGGCAGTCTTTTTGCTGCTTCGGGGCAGGCGGAGGCACGGAGAGCGCTTGCGGCGGCGCCGTCTTGGTTTGCAGCGCTCTGACCCTGCTCTAGAGGCTCCGGTAACCAGCCGTGCCCAGCGGTGGGGGATTAGCTCAAATGGTAGAGCGCTCGCTTAGCATGCGAGAGGTAGCGGGATCGATGCCCGCATCCTCCAGTTTTCCTTCTTCCTTCCCCGCCCTGGGAGTTTTCCTTTCGGTTCGGTGTGGAAAATTAGCTCCACAAGTAAGTCGAGGGAACTTAGGGCTCGGATTCAAAACGATCACAAAAGACAGCTTCACACAGGGTGGGTGGTGGGTGCAAAGACTTGATGTTTTTAGTTACAGAAAATTACATTCGGTTTACTTTTTAGAAATTAGGGAAGAAAGTATCCGTTCTTCTTAATGACATGGCAACAGATGGTTTGGTGTCCGATCTGTTCCCGCAAGGACTCCTTTGTGATTCGTTTCTGATACCTGCAACTTCCAGGGTGGTCTAAGGCAGAGCAGCCCGTAGTTAGGGGGATCCCACTGTTGGAAAGTCGAAACAAAGAACAATCTGTACGCCCAAGCTACCTGAAACGCCGGCCGAGCGGAGGGCCCGCATGGTCCTGCGCCAGCCCTGCTTACCCGCAGCACGGTGCCCTCCTGCGCGGGCTCCGTGCAGAGGCCCAGGCCAGGGTAACCGTGCAGAGGGGTCCCAGTGCAGGGTGTTTTGCATCTGGAAGATGGTTCCAGAGACCAGCTGTGCAGAAGGACTAACTGGAGAAAAGTTCTTTCTAATACTGTGCAATTAAAAAAAAGGGGGGTAAAGGCAAAAATACTATGCCCACTGATTTCAGATTAAACAGAACACATGCAAAGATCTTTCTGGGTCATATTACTAGAAGAAGAAAAAATTCTAATTTTTGGATTAGGATCGTAATTTTCTAGAATAGCGTTATAAAAAAAGCTGTTGAAGCCCTCCCGCCATTCTTAACCACACACACACACACACACACACACACACACACACACACACTATCTTAAGACATTACAATTGCACAGAAGTTTTGTAATTAACTGTATCCTGAATCATGTTCTTAAATATACATTTGCAAAGTAAGAAAAAGTCATTTTAACTTTAAGTGATGAAAAGAGTAAGAAACAGGTAGTAAGTCCAAGGTCCAAGGAAAAGACTGCACAAGATCTTCAGTAGAGGACATGCATTTGGGACAGATGACATGGACCAGAACTCAAATAACATCTCAAGGTCAGCATTTCAGGTGGAAATGGAAATAACAAAAAGTTAAAAGGTGGAAGTGGCGCTGTAGCTCAAGTGGTAGAGCGCTCGCCTTGAGCTGAAGAGCTGAGGGACAGCGCCCAGGCCCAGAGTTCAGGCCCCACGGCCGGCCAACGACCAAAAAAAAACAAACAGAAAAAGTTCAAAGGTATAAATCGAAATCAGGAGGCAGTATTACATAATGGTTTAATTATATGAGTAATGACAACTGGTGGCCTTTCTGGGCATTGCTACTCCCTGAGGCATGATTTTAGAAGTTGTCTGACATCTTAATTGGCTCAGTTTTTTTGTTTTTTGTTTTTTATTTTTGGAACAGAGAGCATAATAATGGTAGTTTTAATGGATCTTATAATGCTCCTGTATGGTGCCTGGCTTATAGTAAACATCCTATAAGCATTAACTTTTATCAGTGAGGAAGGACAGGAAGGAAAAGAAGAAGAAAAAGGGACAGAAAGGGAAAGGAAGGGAAGGGAGAGCATAGGCATGAAACTTCACTTTCCTGGCAAATTGCTGAGATTTGGGTACATTTCAGCAGCTGGAAACCTGCAAATGTACCATACTTATAGTGAAGACCTAGAAGAATTACTCTGAAGTTTATGTTTGTTGATAACAATGCAGGAAAGAGAAGATTGAGTATTTTATGGAAGGAAAATAATAATACTAAAAATTATGGATATATACTAAAATATAGATAGATAGCCATTGGTCTATAGAGACACGCACATAGTGTGTGTGTGTACCAATGGCTTAAATATATTATGGTATAAACATAGAATATGTATAACCATTGCAGTCATATTTACTAAGAACTTGTATAGGCATGGGAAATGTTAGTAATTGAATGCCAAGAAAGTAAAGTAAGCATTGAGCAATATAAATGATTAATTATATAAACAATTATAAATTATTTGTAATAAAGCTTACTAGAAATAAATTAGAATGTTGATAATAGTGACTAGTGAACTTTTTCTTCCTCGAAATGTTAAAGTATTTTCTGAAATCAATACTGTTTTAAATTGGAAATCTAGATGAATTAAACAATTAAGTTCATAATTATTCAATACTTTGTATTTTTATGTATGTTTTTCATGAAGAAAACACCAGGCACAGTTGGCATCAGTGGTGAATTCTATTGAACATCTGAGGAAAAAATAAAAGCAACTACAAACAATTTCTTCCAGAACTATAAAGTTCTTCCCAACATTCTATGAGGTCACTGTTACTCTGATACCAAAACCAAGCAATGCCAGTAAGAAAAAAGAAAAAAACACAAAAAAATCATAAATCAATATCACACATGAACAGATATGTAAAATTTATCAAGAAAATATATACCCAATTAAATCTAACAATATATGAAAAGGAAAAATATTACCAAATAGGATTTATTCCAGGAACATAAGACTGGTTCATCTCTAAAAAATCAACATAATTGGGTGATTCCCAGGATGAAGTCAAGAACAGTTTGGGCTATATCATTCTCTTTTTTCAACTTCTCTCTTGAGAGTTAAAATATAAGGAGTGACGTAAAAAATAGAGAAAAAAAGCAATTGAATTTACTATATTAAACAGACTAATGGAATATTTGACTAAATTCACTATCCATTCCTAATTTTAAAAACTCATCAAACTTGAAAATGGGAGAGACTTTAACTCCCATTTCCTGTATGGTGAGCAGCAATTGTGTCTTTCTCTTTCTCCCTGTTTTAAACTTGGGATACTAAAAATAAATCCTTGGTAAAATTTTGAAAAGAAAAAAAAATTGGAAGAGGAGAATTTCATCAACCTGGAAAAGGCATCAATGAAAACATAAAGCTGATAATATAATGGTACAAGACCAATGGTTTCCTGTTTAGATCTAGCAAGGGCAGCCATTCTGGGTTTTCAGCAAGAATAGATGCAATAAGGCAAGCAAAACCAACTAAAGGATCTCCAGATTCAAAGTATCTCATTTTTAAAAATACTAATACATGTTGGACAGTAATATTTTAGATATTTAGGAATTAAATACAATTTTCATTTAATTCCTTTTGGACTTCTTTTGGGGGGGGTGGAGGGGGGTTGTTTCTGCAGCTTGAACTCAGGGCCTGGGCACTGTCCTTGAGCTTCTTTTATACAAGACTAGCATTCTACCACTTAATGCATAGCTCTACTCCTGGCCTTTTTTTGGTAATTTAGTGGAGATAAGAGTCATAGACTTTTTCTGCCTGGGCTTGGCTTCAAACCACAATCCTCAGATATCAGCCTTCTGAGTAGCTAGGATTACATACAGGCATGAGCCACTGGCACGCAGTTCTTTTTGGATTTTTTAATGTAGCAATTAGAGAATTGAAAACATCTATATCGTTCATATTTTTCATTCACATGTTATTTCTTTGAAGAATGCAGGTTGGAGAGAGAAGCAGGGGACAGACCGTATCAGACCCTACTTAGTGTTCACAGTGATTAATGTTGCCTAAGGATAATATGACAATTTGTGGGATTCTCTTATTTTATTTTTAGTAGTACTGGGGTGTTTATTTTATTTTATACAATTTTAATGTGTTTCATTGTTTTATTTTCATACATGCATATATCATAGCCACCCCCATAACCACCCCCAACATCATTCTCTTTTTTCAACTTCTCCCTTGAGATTTAAAATGTAAGGAGGGACATGTCAAAATGGCTTGCAAGAGTGAATTCAGGGAAGCCAATCTGAAGCATTTGAGGTATAGGGGACTTTACGGGTATATGGGCCTAGAGCTGAAGTAAGGACTTCAGACATACACCAGTGGAATAATCCTGGATTAATGTAATTACTACATTGGGGGTTTGCCATTTTATTTATGTATACATGCATGTATGTATGTATGTATCTATTTAGTCTGTCATGGGGCTGAACTCTGGGCCTGGGCGCTATGCTGTCCCTCAGCTCTTTAGCTCAAGGCAAGCGCTCTACCACTTAAGCCACAAGCCACTACAAACAGAAAAGGTCAAAAGCTATGTACATATGACCATATAAGATGATGCTCAGCAAAATGAATCCCAAGATAGGGACAGAAGAGGTTTTATCTTTGACGCTGTTGTTTTTAATATACTCTGTGATTTCTTTGTTTCTTTTGTATCCCCCATGGTATAACCTCTGATTTCACTGTATTTGATTCCGGTGCCCTGCATGTTGTACATACATTTTTCTAATTTGGGGAGGGGAAAGGAAATAATAAAATGCTGAAACAAGGATACAGGTTGACCTATTGTAACAATGAGGGAGGGGAGGGAAAAAACAAAGGAGGAGGTAACAATGCTCCATAGAAAAGTACTCATTACCTTACTCATGTAACTGTAATCCCTCTGGACAGGAGAGAGAGAGACACAGAGAGAGAGAGAGCCAGAGAGAGAGAGAGAGAGAGAGAGAGAGAGAGAGAGAGAGAGAGAGAGAGAGAGAGAGAGAGAGAGAGAGAGAGAGAGAGAAAGAGGCTCATGGACTTTTCTGTTCAGGCTGGCTTTTAACCGCAATCCTCAGATCTCAACCTCCTGAGAAGCTAGGATTACAGGCGTGAGCCACCAGCATCTGGCTGTCATTTTACTTTTTACAAATGAATTATGCCAAGATATGTTCAGAGAAAAATACAATATGTTAGTTTTCAAATATTTCCTCTGTGATCTTTATGATGAAGTAAAATTTATAAATAAGCTCTGAGGGAGCAATAACTAAGATTTTTTAAAAAAATTTTCAATCAGAAGTTTGCAAACTAATGAAAGCAATGCCAGTGTTAGCTTCTGCTAAATGCTTTTCAAGTTAGTTCACTCATTTCAATTTTCAATAAGGTTTTATTTTCATTAAGAAAGTTAAACCATATATTCAAGCTGCCTCTTGCCAAACAGTTAAATTGAAAAGATTGATCTACCTTGTTAAGTATTTTTGTAGCTGTCATGAATCAGATCTTTGACATAAGGAGATGTCATGAATCTTCTTACTAGAGAGTTGGTGGTTTGTCTCAGTAACTTATTTTTTGGTCAGTCATGGGGCTTGAGCTGTGGACCTGGGGGCTGTCCCTCAGCTCTTTAGTTCAAGGCAAGTGCTCTCACTTGAGCCACAGAGTCACTTTTAGGTTTTTCTGTTTATGTGGTGCTAAGAAATTGAACCCAGGGCCTTATGTATGCGAGGCAAGCATTCTACCACTGAGCCACCTTTCCAGCCCTGTTTTAGTAACTTTTAAGGTTGTTAACATGGAAGTAAATTCTTAACACAAATAATGATTAAATAGTGTTGTTTTTTTCCTGAAATAAACTCTGAGATCTAGGATACCAAAGGAAATGACATTATGTCCCCAACAAGTGTCTTCTATTATCAGATTTAATATCTGGCAGCACTGATAATCAAAGCAAAGTGCTAGGAATGTCAACTCATTCAAACTTCAAGTGAAGTTCACCTTCTCCACAGATCAACACAATACTCTTACTGATGGAGACAGATGGATAGATAGGTGGAGAATAGATGGTTGGATGGATGGACAGGTGGGTGGGTGAATGGATGAGTGGAGAGATAGATAGATAAGTGAGTGGGTAGGTGGAGAGGTAAATGAGTATTGCAGAGAACTAGTAACCTTGTTGTCTTAGTTTAAGTTTACATAAGATTGAGTGTTGCTCTTTGCTTTGCATGAAATTAAAATAACTTCAGGACCTTTAACTGGAGTTGCCCCAGAAGATGTCACTGATATGTTAGTGTTCTAGCCTTTCTAAGCCTCCGTTAGTAGTTTCCAATACTGTGCCTCTACATTCTCATGATCTGGGATTCTTTCCCTTTTTTTAATGATTTAATCCACCACCAGCTTTCTTACTTCTGCTGGGTTGAGCAAGACTTCCATGCCCTGCTGTTTTCTCTCATATCAGATCTGTATTCTGTTTACCTCACTGCTTTGCTATAAATTGCACCCTGTATCTAAGCATAAGTCCTGTTTTGCTTGATTATGTGCCTATTTGTTAAACTAAACCTCTAGTATTTTCAAAGCCTGGACATGAGTAAATGAAAAGAGAACATGAGTAAAGAGATGCAAAGGAGATAGTGGGATCCTCTGATTCCTTGGGCCTTTTCTTTTCTTTTCTTTTCTTTCTTCTTCTTTTTTTTTAGTTTAGTCCATTTATTCATTTGGCTTTGGATTTTTAAGGATTTTTTTCAAAATTTTTATTGTGATTAAGTGGTTACATAATTTCCCCAATTCCACAGTCTTGTGGGATAGTGAAGCTTAGTTAAAGTCACAAACACATTCTAACTTTCATGGGGCAAATTGTCTATCATGGTCTATAACATTTATGAGTTCTGTGAGCTTTGCAATAGAGTTATTTCTTCCACATTGGGTGATATGTACATTCCTTTTGTTTTGCATAGCATCAGCTGTTCCCTCTTTCCCACTTGTTCCCTCCCTCCCATCGCTGCCATTGAGTTGCTTAGTTCATTTTGGTCAATGTCTCCTTGGGCCTTTTCTAATACCTTCTGTATCCACAATACTCTGACCTATTTTGAAAGTCAGGGCAAAGAATTGGTATTGCTTTTCTAATTATCTGATGCTAATGCGGCTTGATGTCATCCTAGTTAGAGAGTACAGAATCCACCAGGAGTCCTCAAGCTTCTGTTAAGAGAATCCTTCAACTCCATTTTTATTTTCTTCAAGATTTTTTTCCATATCTTAGGCTCTAGGACTGGCCATCTAGTATACTGGCCATTAGCCATATGTTTCCATTTAAGTATTTTGGGGGCGGGGTTTTCTGGGGTTTGAACTCAGGATCTTGTACTTGCTAGGCAGGCTCACTACTCACTTTAAATATAAATTCATATTAACCAAAGCATAAAAGTCAATCCCATAGTTGTACTATCCATTGCAATTACTCAGTAGCTATTAGTGTCCAACAGAGAACGTTTTTATCATCACCAAAAATTCTGTTGTAGAGCGTCAGTCTCGTTGTGTAGGTGTGGCCTAGCTTTGGGGTAGAAATCACAGGCTCTTAGTCAAAAGATTGTCTCTGAGTCTGCATCACAATTTAGCAACCATATGACTGTGGACAACCACTTTGCTGAGGCCCAGCTGTCTCCATGGTGATAATAATACCTATTAGAGCTATTTTACTAGGCGATTAGTACTTAGTACATGTTTATTATATTTGTTGTGCCTATATAGAAATAAAAATAATTTCAGAATTCCCTTCTTTCCCTTCTCAAGATGAAGAACACATTGAGGTTTGATTGGATAATAATAAAAAAAATTGCTGGCCTTTGCTCCAAGTTCCTACAAGGGTGCTTAGAATTTCCTCAATGATGGATATGTCTTTGTTATTCATTGTGAGCCCTGATAATTCATGTTAATAAGATGACTCAGGATGTGGCTGACCAGGACAAAGAGAGCAAACCATATGATTACAACGTTGGAGCTTTGAACCATGTCACATTAACCAGCCTCTGTGGAGGCCAGGAAGGCTGAAGATTGAGCTCAGTCACATGGTCAATGATTTAATCAATAAACACAGATTAAAAATTCCAAACATAGGAGCAGAAGTGACATTCCCAGTGCAGGGAAGTTGGTGTATTTTGACTCTCCTGGGAGAGAACAAGGAGGTTCACACTTGGGAACCCAGACTTGGTTTCGTGTGTGCTTCTACTTTTGTCTGGTCTTAATTTGTATCTCTCTTTTTGTTTTATTTAATCTCATAAGATCATAACTAGAATGCATTCTTGAGTCCTGTGTCACTTTAGAAAATTATTAAACTGAGGAAATAATGGGAATGAATGCCCAAATTTGCAGCCAGTTGGTCAGAAGTATAGGGGAGCTAGGAGCCAAGTTTGCTGATAAAGTCTAAAGCAAGGGCAATCCTGTGGAAGGCTGTGCTGTGGAAGGCTGTGCTGGTCACTTGTGCAGTTTGGCCTACCTGCTGGTAGTTTAGTGTCAGAATGGCTCTGTAAGGCTCCATGTCTTTCATATAACCTGACCCTCCTAATATTCATGAAACCTTCTTCCATTTAGTCTGATAGCTAGAGTTTTTAAAAGGTCAGACTCTTTCTCTTTTTATTTACATACACACATATGTCTTAATATATAAAAATATCTATTAACATACATGTATATTACTATATAATAAATTATCATTTTATTTATTTATTTACATCAGTACTAGGCTTGAACTCAGGATCTGGCATTGTCTCAGAGATTTTTCACTCAAGGCTGGCACTCAGCCACAACTTTACTTCTAGCTTTTGGGCAGTTAATTGGTTATAAGAGTCTCATGGACTTTCTTCCTCTTTGGGCTGGCTTTGAACCATAATTCTCAGATTTCAGCTTCCTGGGAGGCTAGGATTAACAGACATGAACCACCAGTACCCATCTTATTGATATATCTTAATATCAAATGTACCTAGATGCCTATACATCTTCTTAGGGACTCACAATATTTTCCCAGATTTATATGGTAGACCAAGAGCTGTTTGAAGAGGAGAGAATAGTGGTGTTTTTGCTTCCGTTTCTCACTGTCTCTAAACAGACCCTTATCCCAGATTGGAGGATTCAGGAATGAAGAACAAAGAGGGCTTCAAACACCATCAGCTCTCTGTGTAACTACTCCACCAATTTCAAGCCCTGTCTTAAGGTATGTTGACAGTTGTGAAAGGAAAGAGGAGGGAGTAGTGACTTCCAGGTCATTGTGCTGGTTTTTGTGACTTTGTAGAGGTCCTGTGCACTTCAAATTGCAGAGCCCTGAAGATGACTTAATTTCTGAGTAAATTCTAGAGTGGTCCCTGTGTCCTAGACTCTGATGAAGTAGACCTACATTTTCTGGTACCTTCCTAAAGCAGAGCACTAGTCTCCCTGTGTTCTGCTCACAGTGCTTACACCCATTCCATAGATTGCTTGTTGGTATTTAAGAAGGAGGAATAGTTAGAAAGCAAAGGATGAGGAGGGGGATCTATGTATTATTCATGACATGGCTTATTATATCCCTTTGTAGCCACCACACACAGTGCTAAGAAAAAGTTGGAAGACAGAAAGCAAATGAGAAGGGAGGAAAAAGAGAAAAGGCTGAAAATCTACAGCAAATAATGCAATGTGGGAATGACAGTGCCAAAAGTTTCAGAGACTCATTTCTTTTTCAATCTACAAATACTAAGTTAGTGATGCACTCCAGCATCACTGAAGTCCAGCCTGGTGAAGCCATTTCCCCAAAGCACACAGTGAGGTAGATAGGAAGCCAGAGAAGAGCAGCTCCTGACTCATTCTCTAACCCTCCCTGTGTCATCGCCGGTGGCTCACAGCTGAGTCATCTCTGTGGATTCCATACCAACCCCAGAGTCTTATTTCTTCCTCTCCTTCCCCAGTGCCATAACCCATGCCAGGGCTTGGTGAGCTCTCACTTGACTATGGGAAACAGCCTCCAATCTGGCCATTAGCCAGGTCACCTCAGTCATCCCCCCCCTCCCCAACCACTGCAAGATTAACCCAACCAACACACGCTTTCATGGAAGCATCATTGTGAGAACCTTTAAACAACTTCCTGGTGTCTAATTTATTACGTGTTAAAAACTTGAGTCCAGTATTCATGGCCTGCTAATGCATCTGCAATGTGCCCTGAACACCAAGCTAAACCACCACATCCTCTGAGACTCCCTCATGCCTGCACCTCCATGTCTATTTCTCTACCTTCCCTGGAAAGCCTACCAAACTGCATATCCATCCCTCTTAGTTCCTAAGTAGATGGGTTAAAAAAGAAACAAAAAAAAAACCCTCATCCATGAAGCCTTCCTCATATCTCCCACTCTGAAATCCTCCTTTACTATTTTGGTTTGTATTATGGCTGTTATCTCTATTTAGACTGAGCTCCTTGGGATAATGACTTGTATCTTGTTTACCTTTTAATGGGGACAAATGTTAAATGCTTTTTCTTTTGGTGCCAGTCCTAGGAGTTGAACTGAGGGCTCTGTCTTTGAGTTTTTTTAGCTCAAGGATAGCATTCTACCACTTGAACCACAGCTCTACTTCTAGCTTTTTGGTGGTTAATTGGAGATAAGAGTCTCACAACCTTTCCTTTGCAGGCTGGCTGAAAACTGTGAACCTCAGATCTCAGCATTCTGAGTAGCTTATATTACAAGCCAACAGTCCCTGGCTCCTGATAAAAGTCTTTTTTTGGGGGGCGGGACGGAAAGTGAGTCCTGGGGCTTGAACTCTGGGCCTGGGCACTGTCCCTGGTCTCTTTTGCTCAGGGCTAGCACTCTACCACTTGAGCCACAGAGCCACTTCCAGCTTTTTTTTTTTTCTATGATTAATTGGCGATAAGAGAGATAAGAGTCTCACTTTCCTGCCTGGGCTGGCATTGAACCACAATCCTCGTATCTCAGCCTCCTGAGAAGCTAAGATTATACGCATGAGTCACTGGTGCCTGGCTAATAAATACTTTTTGAAGGAAGGAATTCTTCCTATCAGAATAGGCTCTGCTATAGTCTACAATTTTGCTACACAACATTTTAGTCACTGATAGAGCTGAGTGCATATTCAATGGTATTCCCATAAGATTATATTATCTAATGATGTCTCAGCCATCATAATGTCACATGAAATGCATTATGCACATTCATAGTATAAAGAAATCTAGACTACTGTGTGCTTGTTTGTATCTTAATAAAAAATATTTTAAAATAAAAATATGGGGGGGAGGGGGGAGGCTGGGAAGGGACGTGAAGGGTAAACAAAAGGAGGAGGCTGCAATGCTTGGTAAGAAATGTACGCATTATCCTGCCCATGTAATTGTAACCCCTCTGTACAGTATGTTCACAAATAAAATAAAATAAAATAAAATAAAATATTTTAAAATAAAAATAGAAAAACTAGTAGACAACCATTAGGGACTACCCTGACTTTGATCATGTAAACCAATCAAATAAATTCCACTTATAATTATGTATCTGTTTTTATAGTTTATGTTCCTCTGGGACCCCTAACAGATACAAGATTGTAAAGATTGTAAAGTCTTTTATTTTTATAGTAGAAACCTTCATAGAAAATACCACCTATAGTGTACTCAGGCTTCCATGATAAACAGAAATTAACTGCCCAGGGTAGGTGACTATATGAATTCAGTGAGAAAATTTCACCAATTCCCTTCCTCACCATAGATGCTAAATAAATATTGGACACATTAAGAGAATCCTCCAAAGATCCCTGAAATGTTTATGAATACATATAACTTATTATTTAGTAATAGAGCTTACTAGATTGTCGATAAGTGGTCTGTGCACACAGCACTGTGAACACACATGCCCAGTCACACTGACTTACCCTTTATTGGCAATGTGAGTAAACACTAGGCATAGTTAGCAGAATGGATTCTTGGTCAAGGTTTTGAAATCATGGAGAAACAGAATGCAAATTCATCACCTTAAAAACAAGCATGGATTCTCTCCTCCTCCTCCTCCTCCTCCTCCTCCTCCTCCTCCTCCTCCTCCTCCTTCTTTTCTTCCTCCCCCCTCCTCCTCTTCCTCCTCCTCCTCCCCTCCCTCTCCTCTTCTTCCTCCTCCTCCTCCCCTCCTCCTCCTCCTCCCCTCCTCTTCCTCTTTCTTCTTGTTTGATTCAGAAATTTTAAATAGAGTAAATATGTTTTACAAAACCATGACAAATATAGAATCCTATGTTTTTACTCAAGAATAGACCAACAATGTCAGAAATGATTAGAGAAGCTATCATTTTTTAAATCGCCTTAGAAGAAGAGTCAACTGCATGGGTATTTCAGAAGGGGATCGATCAAACATGGGCATTATTTGTCAAAAACATTGATAGTTGTAACCTAATGCATGGCCAAGTGAAAATGTTGGTCTTTTATCTTTGTATCAGTGACCACCTCATTATAGATTATGGCTGCAAACTAATTTTTTTAAAGATTATCCTTTTTTTGTTTTTTATTTTTTTGTCTTTATGTGTGGTGGAAAGTATTAGATGGAAAAGTTAGAGAGAGAAGCTAGAGAAGAAGCAATGTGGAAGAGGAAAAACTGTACTAAGATTTTAAAACACAACTTAGAAAAAATTCATTATTTACTAGTAAATTTCTTTAAATTTTGAGTATATAAATACATTTATTTATTTATTTATTTATTTATTTATTTATTTATTTATTTATTTATTGTGCCAGCCCTGGGGCTAGAACTGGAGCCTGAGTGCTATCCCTGAGTTTTTGTGCTCAAGGCTAGCACTCTACCACTTGATATACAGTTCTACTTCCAGCTTTTGTTTGTTTTTTTTTTTTAAACTAATTAATTGGAGATAAGGGTCTCATAGACTTTCCTGCCCAGGCTGGCTTTGAACCTTGGTCTTCAGATTTCAGCCTCCTGAGTAGCTAGAATTACAGGCGTCTGGCTTGGATACACTTTTATGATGAAAGGATTTGAATTCAGCTTTTAAATTGGATTTTTCCCCCAGATCACAACTTTCATAATGATGAAATATTTAATATTAAATAAGTCTTTTTAGATAGTGCTTGTATAGAGGCAAGATGATTAACTTGATGGTGTTTTGTTTGCTTCCACCTAGGAATGCACTATCATGTTACTTTTGGTGATTCGCTTCCTAAACTCTCAAGCCAGAAATGGAGTTCATTATACTTAGACTCTTGGGCTGCATTCTCCCTCCTCCTGTAGAAGCCTGTCACCAGGTTCTTATTGACTGCTCACAGAGGGCCTGGCTCAGGCACCAGGCAAACACGTTTGCATTTGTTGTTGACAACTGTCAGCTTCCACCTCCTTCCCTCTGCAAGCCCCCATCTAAATGGGGTTTGTAATCCTCCTTCCCACCCACTCTCTTTACTCCAGAGGGCAAGAATGTTGACTGCTGTTCTTCGTCACCTGTCAGAATCCATCCTCCTGTCACTGGCTTATATGGACAAGTCAGCCCATGGTCACATGACCTTGGGCTGCTAAAAACAGCTCCATCACCCACTGGGAACCAGGGCCTGAAACAATGTCCTCCACCGAGAGAAATGTAAAGGACACTTGATCATACAATCCTGGGAATTATTTCCAGGAAACACTTACAGAAGCCATTCTGAACTCCTTTCCCCTGTGGCACATTCAGGGACGGCCAGGAGATGAGCACTTCTCTGAATTACAAGTCTTTTTCCAAAGAGCAGCAGACTATGGATAACTTGGAAAAGCAACTCATCTGCCCCATCTGCCTAGAGATGTTCACAAAACCTGTGGTCATTCTCCCCTGTCAGCATAACCTGTGCAGGAAGTGTGCCAGTGACATTTTCCAGGTAAGTTTGTTTGGAATTTGGAAGGGAGGGTGTGGAAAGATTCTCTCCATTTCTAAACCCAGAGTTTAGGTTGAAGTCAGATTCCTTTAGAAAACTTTATGAGGCTGCATTTCCTTTCAACTAATTTGAAAGATTTTCTTTGAGTTTAGTTGTCAACCCTATCCTCCCTCTCAAGTGTGTTTTAATTCTGAAGATGGTGTTTGTTACTTTAATAATCTCACCACTGAATATATTTCAAAACTGAAAATAAAATTACAGCTAAAGATATGAACATGTTAAAGTTTTGACTGAAACTTATAGTTATGAAAATACCAAATGGAAAAGTCCTTTGTGTTAACAATGGTGTGTTGCAGATGGCCATGGATCATGGCTAGGCCCGTGTTTCAGGATCTACTTGCAATAAAGTCCTGAGGGATGATCTCATGGCAAGCTTGAAGTAGTAGTTCATGTCGTTTATAGACACAGAGTATAAAAACAAGTTTCAGAGAAAGCTCCCAGTGGCATGACTCAATTCCTCTTTCCTTGCTTGGCAAGAACAGGCCTCAAACCCCTACTTACCCACAAGAGGAGGCACCACCGTGGCATCGGGGGGACGATTTCGCTGCCCCTCCTGTAGACATGAAGTGGTTTTGGATAGACATGGGGTGTATGGGCTTCAGAGGAACCTACTGGTAGAAAACATCATTGACATCTACAAGCAGGAGTCCACCAGGTAAAGGCTCTTTTCATACCACATCATTTTATGCTTGTGTTTGTTTGTTTTAATGGGTTACTAACGCTTGCTTACCAATCACAGATCAATTGTGTCATAGAAAAAGGTTTTTCTAAGTCAGTCCTTCCAGTGGGACCCTAGAATTGCTTATGGGAGGAAAGAAAGGAGCTGGTACTTGTACTTTCCTTTTACTTAAGAATAAAGTAACTCATCAACATCAACCAAGATGGTGATGTTGAAAAAGCCTTCTCACTATGGCCTTGTCTTTTTTGACAGATTTGCAGATCACAGGCCCTTTGTAGCTCCAGATCCTACATAGGAGTAAAATTCTAGTATAAAACTTTATAGACCAGTTCCGAGTTCAGACAGTGCTGCCGTAAAATTGTCTAGATTAAAAATACATTAAAAATCCTGTGACAGTTTATTATCCTATTGGCTATTGAAATTTAGAGAAATGTGGGGGGAAGAGATATAGTTCAGGTTGTTTCTCTGGTCCCTAAATTATATTTACTGAATATTCTTGCATTCATTTGTTGACTGGTTTATATGAAATATGCAGTCATTCATTGAAAAATTGAGACTTCATATTCACTGTGCCACACTATCTGCAGAGTTCCTTTCCTAGAGGCAACACTATAAGGATATATTCCTAGAAAGCATGGCGTGAGGGTACTTTTACCACTGTATACACATCAGTCCAGTGTACAGTGCTGGTAGGAATATGGAGACTGTCTAGAAATGGACTCATTGTGATTCTTATTAGGGGTCATGTGTTTATGGAACATCTGCAGAGTGCTTAGAGCCTTGCACTCTCAGAAGGAAAGCTGTTCTGTGAATCTAACATGCAATTATTCTACTTATTATGGGTATTAGTTTCTGCTTAAGGTTCAAAGCTAAATTACATAGTTCCAGGATATAGATGGGATTGAGGAAGAATTGCTGATGGCATATTGCAGAGATCATAGCCACTGGTTTCTTGGCTTCCAAAAAATCTCTTAAGAAGGTAAGTATTTGTCCCTGCACAGATCAGCTCTTTTTATTTTAAAATGCAAATACCCACATTGTCTCTTAAAAATTTAATTAGCCAATTAATAACCAACTAATTATTGGAAAGAATTTACATGACAATTGTTTCAGTACCTAATAGATTGCCTGGCACAGAATAGTCATTGCACAGTTTCAGCTCTTTCAGCAGTGAGTGTTCTATTTATTGCAATAATTTTCTGTCTCATTGCTCACCATAGTGGGAACTTGAGACATGAAAAATAATAATATTTGAATTAAAATCTAGGGAAGAGGAGATGTTGAAACTTGTAGTATTAGTAAAACTACAAGACATCCTTACCTCAACTAAGAAGTCAGTTTAGTAGAGTGTGTCAAAAATGTAAGCAAATTGCATAAAAGTTATATACCAAATTCTCAACAATAAGGTACATAGAATGGCAGTGTTTATGATTATCAAGCTTTTCATGTGCTGTTTCATCAACTTGAGACTTGCCTTTTTGGGACATTTTAACTTGGTAGCAAAACCACAGGTTGCTCAGAGGGTTTGGTCACATGTCTGAGCACAACCAGTTGCTCCAAAGAGTCTGGCAGCCTTAGCAACCAGAACTCTGAGGCTTCAGGATACATTAGATGACCCTGGAATAACCTTGGCTGTATAAAGTGCCATAAGTCCCTCTCTGGTGATTGAAGATGTCAACAGAAAGGGGAGGAAATATCAATAATGGACTATGAGGTACTGCTTATCTCTTATCTCTAACCTCATATAGAAGACCTAGAGACAAATCTAGAATCCTGTAATCCTGAACTAGCTACAGTTTATGGAGTTAGAAAGTCATTAATTAGGCTAATGTTAATATTGATAATGAACATAATAATCATTAACTTCAAACAATAGTAAGTAAAACTATTATATGCCCTGTGCTAGATATTATTCAGAATGCTTTACATGTGAATCATGTATAATTCTTTAATTTTCCAACAATCCTTTGAGGTGGTGATTATTAGCAGTATCATCCTATTAAAGATCTGTAATGTTTTTGTGATTGTAAGTAGCATAAGGATTTTGTGAAATTCAAACAGTACTACAAAGCCTATAATGAAAATTTAGTTTCCTCCCTACTTTCTCATGCCCTCAAATGCTAGTTCTCAAACTCAACCACTTTTCATTCCTCTAGATGTGGGTTATCAAGAATGGCATCTGTGTATTATCATTATGCTTCTATTTCTTGTTTATACCAATCATAGACATAGTCTATTCGCTTTCCACCCCACTGTAGAAGACTGAGTCCTCACATGGCTGGATTCTACCTTCTACTTGGGAATTTCCTTCATTGTTCCTTGGGCCAAACACCTGGCTTCCTGGATCCCAGGTTTTCTTCTTTACTGGCTTGCTCTATTGTTGTTTGGAGCACATCCTCAATCTCTCATGTGTGCACGAAGTCCACTACTTTTCTTTTTTTTTGCTCACACTTCTAGCTTCAGGATACCTTGTAGGAGATTGCCTGAAGACACAGACTATAGAATCTTTGCACAGCTCCACAGCTCAAGTTAGGATCCCCCCACTGTGGATGCTTAGCAAGACTAAGATACAAATCAAGTAAGCAACTTTTTTCATCCAGATGTTCCCAATTTACAACATTTTGTAGATATCTTTATTTTGCTGTCATCTTGCTCACTTTTTGTCATTGCTCTATACCTTTTCATTTCCTTATTCTCACATTAATGGGATTTCAGCCAGAAAAAAAATAGTGAAATATTGGTTTATTCTTCCAAATAGGAGACACTTAGAACAAGTTCTAGAGTCTAGCAAAAGTTAAGGCCAAAGAGGTGAAATAACTTACCCAAGGCTACCACATAAATACCAGATGGAGAAGCTGGGCTGGAATTAAGCTTTAAGATCATTTTAACTATAAAGGCACTACCTGCAGGCATTGCTTCACCAAGACAAGGTGCTATCCCTCAGTAAGTGACTTGCAACAGTGTCAGAGACTGGAGAGAGCAGGCTGTAGATTCCTGTAGTACAGCCTGCCCCAAACCTCAGCTGTGAACTCAGCCACTTTCATATCATAATTAAAAAATGTAAGCAATGTTTGTTCCAAATCTGTTGTCAAAAGTTGTCCAGATGTTTTCTTTGTGTACTTATTTATAAGTGGGTGTTGCCTCTAGGCTTGTGTTGCCACCAAAACAAGAAAAACCTACTAAGGGATATAGGAAGTAGCTCGCAGTGGATATTATAACATGGAAAGGAAGACATTGACTAGCAAACAGAAATTAAATGGAGCCTTGTGGTGGCTTCCATGTGTTCAATATCTGCATAGCCAGAAAACACCTGTACTCTTACGTCTCTGGTCATTGCTGCTTATATCTGACCAACACATGGTCTCAGCTGCCCTCAGGAAATGCTGAAGGAAAATTAGCTACTCTAGAATCACCTGTGACATCCGTCACTAAATGGACTCCAGTCTCTGCCTTAGCCCCACACCAACCAACATGTTAGAGATTTGTCAGCACCCACCACTAAACTTGTATGGAAGTTAAGCTTAGAAGGTGAACATATGAAAGGGACCCTGGAAGTCTTGTTGCAAAGGATTGTGAAGTTAAGGGACAAGCTGGGGTTAGCAAAGCAAATTACCTGTCTCTGTGCTGCCCCAGTAGAAATGAATGGGCCTTTATCTGCCTACCTCCTCCTAGGCCAGAAAAGAAGTCCGATCAGCCCATGTGCGAGGATCATGAAGAGGAACGCATCAACATCTACTGTCTCAATTGTGAAGTGCCCACCTGTTCCCTCTGCAAGGTGTTTGGTGCCCATAAGGACTGCCAGGTGGCTCCACTTACTCACGTGTTCCAGAGGCAGAAGGTAGGAGCCACTCTAGCCACTTCTTTCAGCTCTTCTAAGTGCTGGTGTATCCTCGTTCTACTGTGGAAAGGAAGAGCTTGAGTCCTGCAGGGCTACAGGACACTGGAAAGTGGGTCAGAAGGGACACTGCAGTTGGTATGCATGCATGAGACCACATCAGATTCCCTGCAGGAAGAAAGGGAAGTCTAGGAAAGGTGAGGATGCCAAGGTTCGTGAAAAAGTTTAGGACAGAATTATCTTCTTATTTTATTTTTGCCAGTCCTGGCACTTGAACTCTGGGCCTGGGCACTGTCCCTGAACCTTTTTTACTCAAGACTAACACTCTAGCCATAGCTCTACTTCAGCTTTTTGTTAATTGGAGATAAGAGTTATTTGGAGATACAAGGGCTGGCTTTGAACCACAATCCCCAGATCTCTGCCTCCTAAATTGCTGGTATTACAGGTCTAGCACCCAGCAGAATCACCAATTTCGGTGCCCTTTGAAAGTTTCTGAAAACAAGCTGTGTTAAGTGCAGGCCCAAGTCACTGAATACTTTTTAAAAAAAAATTTCAATCACTGAATACTTGGGCCATTCACCCAAAAAGGTTCCCTATGGGCCTCTTCAAGACCATTTCTCACCCACTCCTTGCAGGGCTGACTTATAATAATGACAAGTATTTATGGAGCATCTTTAAGACTCTACTTTCATATTGCTTAGGCCAGTTGCTAAAAGGTATGACACACATCTCTTATCCCAGAACCACAGCCACAGTCTACCCACTCTGACAACATACAGCCTTCTCATCTACTCATCACCAATCTGCTAACCTGATGTCAAAACTTACACTCTTGTGCAGAGAAAAATATGATTGGTGGGCCAACAGATGAGCAGCTCCTAGCACTGAGAATATTGGCAAATCTTCTATTCCATGTAGAATAATCAATTCTAATAATCAATCTAAGCAGATCCTCTAATCCAGGTAAAATAATCAATTCCACATTTAATCAGTAGTTTACTGTGAAGACCAGAGGCAAAATCAAATCAACCTCCTTAGTAACACCATTAATAATAGTAGTAGTAATAATAATAATCACTCCTTGCAAGATATCTACATTTATTTATTTTCAATTTAGTTTTTATTTATTCTTTCCTTCTCCTCATCCCCCTGACTCCCAAGCCTTAGCATGTTAAAGCTGGATGGTACCCATTTCATACTGCTTCCCTCAGAAACCTGGAAACCCATAGCATGGCTAGAATGACACAAAGTGGGAATCACTGCCTTCACTCTTCCAGTTTAACTAGAGCAGCTTCATTTTGATATAATAGGGCTCTGCAGCTATCAAAAGATTTACTATCACTGTATTGGTCCATACCTCTCCCTTTAAATATGAGAAAAAGTTCAAGTTGATTACAAATATCATAGAGAAGAGCAGAGTTGAAGCAGGAATGCAGATTCCCAAGTCCCCATTCTGTGCCCCCCATCACTCCCATAGCCAGCCTTGGGAGAGGGTAACTATGACACTTGATGGACCAAAAGAACAGAGGAATTTCTGAGTTGAAATTTCTCTCCTAAAACCAGTAGCATAGGTTTGCAGTGACTTAGTCTAGTGAGTGCTTGTTGCAGACACATCATATTAGCACAGTAGTCCCATAAAAAGGCTTTGTGGGAAAAAATGAATGTTTACTATATACACATATATGTTTGTGTGTATATATAAGTAAAGCTGGTCCTGCACTACACTAGAGAAATAATTCATTTTGGGATCCTAAAGGCACATATTAGACTCTATCCACTTAACAATGTTTAAAATTTTTGAGCTCACATATACTGGTCTCAGTGTTCAGTAAGGGTTCTTTGCATTTCTAACAGTCACAGTCTCCAGTAAGAATGTGATGAAAGCTGTGGAAGCTCTTCCCACAGAAATGCATTTAATGCCAAAGTTTGCTAGGAGTCCCACAGGGTCCTCACAGGCTCACAAGGCTCTAAATTAAGGTTCCCACAAGGATTGTGCAATGACAAATCCACAGTTAGTGGTGATTAGACAAGCCCGACGATCTCAAGTCCTCTTTTCTCTTCATTAGTCAGAGCTCAGTGATGGCATCGCTGTCCTTGTGGGAAGCAATGATCGAGTCCAGGGCATTATCAGCCAGCTGGAGGACACCTGTAAAACTATTGAGGTAAGTCAGGAGACTCCCAGAGAGTCTAAACCAAGCATCTCCACATTTCATTCTTTCCTTATAGAATTCCTTCTTCCTGATACAACTGTGAGACAGTCACTTTCTGACATGTACAAAGAACTTACCACATGAATAGATGGGACAGATTTTTACCAAATTATTCCAGTTATACTTATAGGTGTTATTCTTTCTGGACAACTCCTTTTGAAAGGTTAGCAACAGAAAAATAAGTTCCTGGAAGCAGGAAGGATTATTGTTGCTATTCTAATGAACTTTCTTTGTGAACATCTAGTCTGAAGAAGTGCTCGTTACTGCTCCAGGAAGTTAGGTACAGGTGTGAGCTGCATACCTGAGCCCTCACAACAGCTTTATGGGAACTACAGGAGAAGGATCTGTCTGACTGAGGGAAGAGGGTGGCAGCACTGACTGCTCAATTCCTGTGACATTGCTCTCGTTGCTGGGCAAGACCCCTCTTCTCTGTTTATTTCAATTGCCACTTCCCCCTCCTGCTAGCCTCCTCATAGATGACCTTTGATGTTCTGTTGGTCTGTTTTCTCATAAAATTTAAATTGCATTGTATGTGTGCATGCATGCCTATTAATTTTATCAATGGTATTGTGCAATATTTCTCGTTCTGCTACTTGAACTAAGCATTGTTTCCTACAGATACATTCATATGACTACAAGCACATCCAGTACCTCAGTTTTTTCCTCTGTTCTATGGGCATTATCACAGTGCTTACCTTATAGGGTTACTGTAAGGAACTAAAGGAACATGATACAGTGCCAAGCCAATAAGGAGTAGTTGATAGATACTAGCTATTCTTATTATTTTACCATTCCAAAGGCGAATTCTATTAAAAGCCAAAGGCCATATCCTGGAAGACGATTTCAAGACATTAGCTATAATTATCTCATTTCAGAGTTACATATCATGAAAATCAATCTCCTTTATTCTCCACACATTTTCCTAAAAATATCTGTGATTAAATCCCTAGGATCCATTTTTATTATTATTTTTATTTTTTCAATATATATGGCCATATAATTTTTTTATTGTGAAAATATTGTACAGAGGGGTTACAATTACATGGGCAAGATAGTGAGTACATTTCTTATCAAGCATTGTAGACTCCTCCTTTTTTTCCCCTTCCCATCCCTTCCCATCCTCCCCCCACACCCCACTGAATCCTCCCCCCCCCCAACCAAAGTTGTAAAGTTCCTTTTTCAACATAACAACTTGTACATCTCATTGTTGCAATGGGTCCACCTGTATCCCTATTTAAACAATTTATTTTTTCCCTTCCCCTCCACAAATTATACCAATATCAAATACAGTGAAAGCAGGGGTTATACCGTGGGGGAGGGACATACAAAGCAACAAAGAAATATCTTATAAATATGTTAGAAACAATCACATGAAAGAAAAAACATTTGAATACATATCTTAGGGTTCATTTCCCTAACATCAATTTATCTGACCTTTTCTGCTTGACTCAGACATATACTAGTTATTGCAACTAAGGAAAACCATAGGACCTATGTTTCTTTGGGCCTGCCTTACATAGGATCCATTTTTAGAAGCAAAGTTTTATCTTGGAGAAGAACCTAAAGCAATTCAAAAACAGACAATATAAACTTTTTTCTTAGTATTTGTTTACAGAAAACCATTATAGGATACAAATTATTAAATAATTATTTAATACAATAGTAATTATTTAATACAGTTAAACCTTATCTATGAATCAGCACTCCAGTGGGCCACACTGAGTCTTGGGTGTATTAATAGAAATCTATTACTGTGGGTGTGTGAGGTAATTTACCTATGCATATCTGGTCTAGTGGGGCCTTTATCAAAGATGTCTGTCTTTCTGTCTGCTGCCTGGGATGGAGAGACTGGAGGATACATAAGAAAAAACAAAAACCCTGGGTTAAATTCCCCCCCCCCCTTAATCTCTCTCTCTCACACACACATACACACATACACACGCTTACATACATGATGGTATTCAACTGCTCTCATTTTTTTATTTTAGTTTTGAGACTTTTTCTTAAATGAAGAAAAAGTATAGCACATACAGACTTATATGTATGGCATAGGATGCATACATTCATACACAGCACTATAGAAAATATATATTCTCACCCAACCTATATATTCATGGAAGAAAAACCAATCAGGAAGAGAAAATATCAAAGGTTAAGACATTCAAATAGAGGGCTGGGAATGATTGTCAATGCCTCCCTTACATATTCTTATATTTCACATTTTTAGAAAGGAAATCAATAAGGTAAACTGTGATGAACTAGATAAGCAGTTCTTTCTAATCAGTTTAGATGGCTCATCTGGAGATGTAGGGGTCACTTCAAAGCCCCATAAAAGTCTCTGACTTTATGATCCCTGCCTGTTTAAAGAGGCCCTGAGGACAGGGTTTAGTGTCACAAGTAGTTATACCATGCACCCGAAATCCCTGGATGATTGCCTGTAAATCCAGCCCCTTATCAGTGGGAAAATTATAGAGGCACAACTCCTTGCAAGGTGGCAAGACAAAACGAGGAGAAACAAAGCAGATCTTTGGCTTGGATGACAAGGTTGCACCCTGCACAGTAGGAGACTTCAGTAGGATTCAGGACACGGAGCCTCTGTGTCTCCTGTTCCAGATTATTGTTTCTTCTTTCTGGCTTCACTTATCATCTGCCTGGAAACATTTTCTGGGAAGACATTAGTGGTTCCTGGGGATGAGGGAGCTGTTATTAAAGAATTCTCTTTTCTGATTGGTGAAAGACTCCTTAGGGACAGGGTGGGCACTCTCCTTCCATAATTATCTCTCATCCCAAGGTCCTGACAGTTTCCCTATGATAGTCATTCCCATTCTTTGCACATACCTAATTTTGTCCCTAAGCATATTCCATCTTGCAGGGCTGGCCTGGGGAGACCTGGCAAAGGACTGTATAGGGAGCATTGCTGAGTTTATGGTAACTCATACTGTGGGCTTTTTGGTATCCTCTTGATGTGTGAAGTTGACATGTATTGAGCATGACAATGAGGACAGTTTAAAGGGAAGTGATTATAGCAAAAGGACAGCCTGAGTTGTCTCAGAGGGGGAATGGTGTTTTGCCCCTACATTGTGGGTTGATAGGTGAAGAAGCCTTGAGTGTATTTTTTAATCTCCCTTGCCTAGCACAAGACTTTCCCTGAGGTCTGCGTTTCAGGTTAGCCAAAGGCTCCTGGGCTGCTCTGAATGGACTGGAGGTGGTCTACAGCTTCCCTTACCTTTCTGGTGATGTTCTGGGAAGGGCTGATATTCTGAAGAGGTTACTGCTTCAATTCGCTTGGGATCTCTCTGGATTTTTTTCTGGGAATAATGGAAATTTGCCTCACTTTCATTCCTCATCCCTAGAAAATGTAACCCCTCTCCTGTCCTCCTTACCAATGGCATTAATCCTCTGTCACTGGATAGACCTCGAAAAGGCAGACCTAGTAAGAATCTCATTTATGCACAAATGCCTGACTAAGGGATACCACTACAAGATTAATGATGCATGTTTGAAATAAAATGTTTTTCAGTATCTCAAAGCAATGAGTTAAATAAATGTGACAATGATTTTGAAAGAACAAATCCACTGCATTAAAAAAAAGAATGATTAAAAAAATCCCAACCTGCTTTTCCTCATCTCTGATACATGGTACAGTAGGAATATACAAGAATCCTTTTCGTTAAGCATGCCAGAACTTTTTAGACTATGTGTTTAGGGCATATGTCTTAAAGAACAGATTTCAGAGTTTGCATTTCAGCTCTGTCAATTTGCTTTGGGAGATGGGGTGTGTGAATTCAGCTTCCTGTACCTCAGTATCCTCAGCCTTATACTAGGGATGATTATACTACCTACATAATATTCTGTTGATGACCAAATCTGGGTCAAAGACACCTGCCACAGGTTTAAAGTCAGGCAAGAAGGCTCACACTTATCCTAACTATGCAAATGAAGCATCATTTGAACCAGTGTCTCATGCTTTAAATGGTGTCAGGAGCCTATCAAGGTCTGGTTAGTTGTAATAGCAGGGCTGAGCAGCTTCCTCCAGAAGGAAAAGATGCAGTTGGTGGCTGAGAAGGTGGCTCAGTGGTAGAGTGCTTGCCTTGCATGCATGAGGCCTGGGTTCGATTCCTCAGCACCACACAAGCAAAAAGAAAAAAGCCAGAAGTGGCACTGTGGCTCAGGCCCAGAGTTCAGGCACCACGACCAGACCCCCTTCCCGCCCCCCCAAAAAAGATGCAGTTGAATAGAACTAGATACCATGACATTCACAAACCCCACCTTCCACCCACCAGTACCAGAGTTTGAACTCAGAGCTTAGCACTTGCTCACTCTTCTGGTGCTCTACCAATTAAGCCCCACCCTTTAGCCCATTTTTACTCACTATTTTTGGAGACAGACTCTCAGTCTTTTCTGCCTGTGCTGATTTAGAACCTTGACCTCCAGATCTTTCAAGCAACTAGGATTACAGGCATGAACCACGGGCACTTAACTCATCTGATTATTATTCAAAGAATACTAGCAACTGAGGGAGACTGCATTTCCTGAAAGCATGCTGACTACCCACTGAGGGGTAAAGCAATCTAAACCTCTACTTAGCTTACTCTGTGGCTTTCCTGAACCATGGAACATACATGGGCCTTCTGACCCTCAGTCCTCCTAGAATTTACTTAGATTCTGAATGATCTAGCCCAGAAAAGCTCCTATTTCAAGGCCCTCAACAGTAAGCATTAGTAAGGCCATGAGTTACAACACAAATCATTCTTCATACTGAAGGACAACACATCGTTGTAGAAAAGAGCATGAGTTTGGTAGACCCAGGAGCCACAGGTGCTGAAGAGAGTAGTCTGCTGAGCACTGCACAAGATCATGGGCTGATGGGAAAGGGCAGACCTTCAGCTTGTGCTGACAAGCTCCATTTGTATATGGGATTACACGTATGGGACTTCCAAGTTCTTGTTAATGAGACCCTTACAGATAAAAGACTGGGATTAATTTCATTAGCATAGCTCTTTCTTCAGTTTCTGCTTAATTCTTCTTTGTTGGGGGAATGTGTGGGTAGGACTTTTTGAGATAGCCTATTTCCTATGAAGCCACAGCTTTGTATAACTATGTCTAAACATATGCAGGAGGAATGTGGTAGAGATATGAAAGGGCCTGGGGAAGCATAGCTGCTCAGTGACAGAAAGTGTGTCTGAGAGTTTATCTTCATTTCTATTTCGGTCACAGATCTGTGGCCCGTACTTGGTAAAAGCACTGGTCAAAATTGCTTTAGGCTTTTCCTGTCATGGCTTGTGCCCCAAGCTGAGACTAACATGAATGTTTTAGAGCTGTGTATGATACTCCAAAACTGTCTAAGAATAGAGACATATGCTAGCCTGTGAGATCTTTTGGAAATATCTCCACAATTACTTGGAGTTTTTGCCTTGAAACTGCAGAGTCGGAAGGTACATTAGCAATCATCCATTCTAATCTCATTGTACAGATCACTTTTTAAAACTGTCCTGAGGCTTCCCTAAGGTTGCATAACTTCATCTCAGTGTTTTCTTTGGGTCTTGGATGAATCAGAATCTTGGGGTTATTCACTTAAGTGTTTATGTCTTTGAAACAGAACAAAATGGAAGTTTTTGATATAGGGCAGAATATTTCCAGCTGCAAATCATATTTTATCATTCAAACCCTGTACTAGATGCCATTCTCTGGGAAATAGTGATATGCTAAATGTAAATGACACCTGTTCTCAGTTTTTATTCTAGTAGAGGAATTAGATAGTAAAACAAATGAATAATAAAATAGTGTCATGTGTGACTGGGAGAAAAAGCAATAAAAATGTAGCCATGAAAATGGTGGCATGTTAGCACTCTGGTCAGCAGGCTATTATTTTAGTACAAGATAATCTAGTTCTCCCACAAAAATCTTCTTTTTGCAATTGCATGTGTTTTCCATTTATTAACATAGGAAGGTGATTAAAACCAGAGCCTGTCACTTTTGAAATTTCTGTGAAGGCTACAGGTAAACAATGGCTTCAGATCAGAATTAAAGGTTACCTACTTGCTTCTACAAAAACAGCCAAATGCTGCTTGATTTGTTCCCCTTTTCATTGAAAGTTTCCGCATTAGTTGGAAACGAATATTTCACTTGCCCTCTTTCAGTCATTTCAATATAAAGAGTGTCATCTTTCTTTCAAAAAGCCACCTCTTTCAGCATATTACCCTCTTTTAGCATATAACTTTAGGTTTTCACTAACTTTTTGATCCTCCAACCTTGAGCTTCAATTCTCAGATCTCTGCCTTCTAAATAGTGTGGATTAAAAGCATGAGCCATTGGATCTTCATGCATTAGGGTTTGGTTAGAAACAGATGAGAACTGACTATGACTATGTGCTTAGAGAGGCAGAGGAATGAGGGAGGAATTTCCTGTGTAACAGATGTGTGCTAGGCAGACCCAGAATCTATCCTCAAGTAGACTATAGTTCAGATAACGAAGAAACTCAAGGAGGGGGTGGGGGGGGGAGATGGGAAGGGATGGTAAGGGGAAACAAAGGAGGAGGCCACAATGCTTGATAAGAAATGTACTCATTACCTTGCTCATGTAATTGTAACCCCTCTGTACAGTATTTTCACAATATAAAGAAAGAAAGAAACTCAAGGAAAGAAACACATGGCATTAAAGAGATCAGTGCTTACTAAAATGAAAGAACATGGGGTAACATAAGGGGTCAGAGATGCTATATAATTGAGCTAGAGAGCTAGGTTGGATTATTGGGACTCACAACCTGCTTTCAGCTGCAAAGATCCTGAATCCAGAAATGGTCAAGTCTGAGGAGATTAACATAACCAAGTTCCCCAAAGCTCAGAAAACCAAAGGTCATTACTAGGTCAGTGGGAACATTAATTAATCATGATTAAATATGTATTCCAAGGCAGCCAGATATCACTGGAGATGTATCAGCCATCCAAGCAAATAACACAAATCAAATGTCCAATGTAGCCTTTCTTTCCAGTATTTCTGTAGTATCTCTTTCTCTTTGACACTACTGGATAAGCAGAGGTACAAGTTTATGCCATAAATGAGATTTCAGAAGCTTTAGAGATGACATTCAGACAGGGAATCTATATGGAAAAAGTGATAAATCAACCACATCACTAAGATTAAAGTGTGCAATATGACAGGGAAAAACAGTGTAGACATATGTGAAGGAAAGTAAGTGGTTGAGGGAAGAGAAGGTCTGACACAGATAATAGTAGAACCTTATGGAGAAAACTGGGAGTAGATCATAGCGTGTCCTGAAAGCCATTTATGAAGATTAAATGTTATTGATTATGTAACAGAGAGCCGTACCATGAAAAATCACATGACTAGCTGGGCACTGGGGGCTCACGCCTGTAATCCTAGCTACTCAGGAGGCTGAGATCTGAGGATTGTAGTTCAAAGCCAGCCCAAGCAGGAAAGTCTGTGACACTCTTATCTCCAACAGACCACCAGAAAATGGGAAGTGGCACTATAGCTCAAGTGGTAGAGCGCTAGCCTTGGGCTGAAGCGCTAGACAGCGCCCAGGCCCAGAGTTCAAGCCCCATGATTGAAAAAAAAAAATCACATGACTAGAATTGTACTGAGAAAGCCAATTTGGCTGAAGACTGTGCACTTACTTGGAGGATAGAATCCCCAAAGCAGAGGCCCTTGGAAAACTTCAGAATCTACCAGGCAAGACTAAAACTAAGGCAAGAAGAAAAGTGAATGGAGAAAAGAAAGACTAAAGGCAAATGAGGAAGTAGCATTGTCCCCCACCATGTACACATGAAGAAAAATATAAACTGTAGTCAGTATACCCAAAATGAAATATTCTTGTAACTTCTATGAAATTCTCCATTTATCATGAATAAAAGACTGAAAAGTCATCAATCCACTTAGACAATGTGATCAGACTTGGGATTTACTTTGCTAACTTTCAAAGTATCACTACAGTAGGTTTCTATACTTATGGGAAAGGAAAAAGAATTCCTACATATATAATTGTTTCTCCAAATAGACTTTCTCACAAATACTTTCTAACATTAGCTAACCCAACTAACAGGAATGCTGCAGAAAGCAAAAGCAGGAGCTCTGTGAAAAGTTTGATTACCTGTACGGCATCCTGGAGGAGAGGAAGAATGAGATGACCCAAGCCATCACCCGAACCCAAGAAGAGAAACTGGAACATGTTCGTGCTCTCATTAAAAAGTACTCTGATCATTTGGAGAATGTCACAAAGTTGGTCGAGTCAGGAATCCAGTTTATGGATGAGCCAGAAATGGCGGTGTTTCTGCAGGTGAGTCTTTTTAGTTACAAGAAAACAGCCCAAAAAGTGGATGCTGGAAATTCATTGTTATCACATTTTCATTATTTTACATTTTATTGTTTTTACCTTTCATTATTTTGTATTTCTTTTTTAAAAAATCTATCTTACTGGTTAAAAGTTTCATCTGTTTGGCATTGCTTAGAAGAGGGTTCTGACAAAGCAGTAGTTTATTTATGATGTTTACAAACCAAGCTATGAGATTCTCAGCAAAGGAAAGAATTAAGACTCACTACCATCTCTGATGAAAAGAATATAATAAGCCTATCTTCTGTTTGCTTTCACAGAATGCAAAAACCCTGTTGCAAAAGTAAGTCATTTTTATTTTATGGAAAAAGGAGATTTTTTTTTCATTTTACCCAAGGCTATCAAACTTAAAACAGAGACAAAAAAAGACAGTTTGTGTATGTTTCAGAATCTCAGAAGCATCAAAGGCATTTCAGATGGAGAAGATAGAACATGGCTATGAGAATATGAATCACTTCACAGTCAACCTCAATAGGGAAGAAAAAATAATACGTGAAATTGATTTTTACAGAGGTATGTTATTCTTTTGACCATTTGTAGAAGAGTTGGATGGGTAGAAAGGGGGATTCAGAATCACCTGCAGAATGGAACCTTTACAAGAATTATAATCCAGTGTGAACTTCTGTTTCATTACAGGATCACATAGCTTGTTGGTAGTGTGAATGTAAATAGCCTTCATGTCATAATGCCTGTTTATTTTGTCACTGTTGTTTTATGCCGATACTAGAGCTTGAACTCAGGACCTAAAGATCTCACTGCTCTGCTTTTTCCACTCATGGTTGTTGCTCCACCACTTGAGCAACACCTTCACTCTCAGCTTTCTGCTTGTTAATTGGAGATAAGTGTCCCTCAGTTTGTCTACTCACGCTGGCTCTGAACTTTCATCCTCAGATCTCAGCTCCTTGAGTAGCTAGGCTTACAAGTGTGAACTCTCATAATACCTGCTTTAATATAATTACCAGGAATTTGACCCTGAGTACTCAATACTTAATAATTGATAATGATAAAGATAAGTTCACCCTGACACAAAGTGTTAGCACAATGATAGTGTTTTTAAGAACAAACTTAAGGATGAAATTTTAAGAATAAAGCATAGAAGACCTGAAGGCCAGCTATGGTCATATATTAATTTGACCACACAAGAGTAGTAACAGGTCATAGAGTAGTAACAACCTGGAATAAGGCTGGGGCTATGTAGCCAGATGTGCTTCATGAATTATAAATGTATCTTCACCTCTAACTCTAAATTCCCTCTCCTAGAAATTTATACTGATCAAATGATTGAACACCTTATTGCTGACCCAAACTTGGATGAAACTAGCTGAACTGGACTGCTCAGCCAGACCAATAAATATACCATGAATATCATTTTAGAAGCCGATCTTTAAAATGAATTTTTAAAAACACTCTTAATACTGTCTGTCCTTAATGTTGGCTAAGGAAATATTAAGATCAGTAGATCAAGAAGAGCTGTAATACTAATTGTGGGAAAAGTTGTATTCACTGAAGAAAGGGGATAAGAAATTAAAACAGGCATGTGTCTTCCAAGACAGGGTTATATTTCATTGAATTTGACAGAGATAAACAGGTGACAGTCTCAACCTTCCAAGTCATAAAGTATGACACAAATGTGAGCAGGCTCTGGGGCGAGATGGAGGCTTCACAGTGGGGGTGGAACTTTGTAATGAGGAAGATGGGGTGGGTCTTTCACATATGTCCCTTCCACATTTAATTAGAAGCACAAGGCCACAGCATGGCCCACTAGGGCCATTTTCAAGTGTCTGTGAAAGCAGACTTCCCTGTCTCTAATCTTAGCCTTGGTTCTAAGATCTGGCTATTAACCTTTTTTTTTTTTATTCAGGTAAGGGATAGGTTTATTCATCGTAAAAAAACTAGAAAAGAGAAGAGCTAGAAAAGAGCAGAAAGAGAGAGCAGAGAGAGAGCAGAGCACTATTAACCATGTTTAAGGCTGCAGCAGTAGCTACAATACATTTAAAAATACTTTACCTTAGCCAGGAGCCAGTGGCTCACTACTGCCTGGTGGCCTATAATCCTCACTACTGAGCAGGCTGAGATCTGAAAATCACAGATTGAAGGCAGCCCAAGCAGGAACATCCATGAGACTCTTATCTCAATTAACTACTTAAAAAGCTGGAAGTGGAGCTGTGGTCCAAGTGGTAGAACACTAGCCTTGAGCAAAACAGCTCAAGGATAGCTTCCAGGCCTTGAGCTCAAGCCCCAATACTGCCACCAAAACAAAGAAAACCCTTACCTTACCAGAAGATGAAAATGAAGATGATGAAGAAGAAGGAGAGGAAGTAGAAGTGGAAGAGGTGGAAAACGTTCAAATAGAATCATCAGGAGAAGAGGAAAGTCTAGAAAAAGCCCCAGAGCCCTCTCAACTGGCCTCAGAGCTCCAGGCTGCTCCAGACGCAATTTTGGTTTCCTCTCCAGAGCCACCTCCAATCCTGCCTCCTGCCTCAGCTGTCTCAGAGACACAGGTAACCATTCCCAAGCCCCTCTTGCTGCTGTGCCTCCTTCCTGAACACTCTAAACAATTTCCTCTACCTTAAAAAAGCTATATGTCAGTATTTTTATGTGGTAGACAAAAGATTTCAGGACCATCACGGTGTCAGAGTGAAAGGTCCTCTAGATGATTCAACAGCTTCATTGTTGTGATAACTGGTTGGCAAGACTTATAATTTTTCCACCAATAACTCTCTGAGCTAAGGAAATTTGTGTGTTGTGTGTGTGTGTGTGTGTAACATATTAGCTGCTACCATAATTTGATCTGTTTTTCATTGCTTAGTCAATACAGACAACAAGGTATAGTATAAGAAATAATGTAAGATGAGAAATAAAAGTACTTTCATAACTTCTAATTTTCTATAGGTAATAGAAGAAGTAGAGAAACCACACTGATTTACATTTGTGTTGCAATTCAACTCTATCCTGCCCTCAGTGGGAAAGCAGATGAAACCTGGTTTTCTACATCATTTGATAAGATTGTGTATTAACAGGTTTATTTAAAACACATTGTACAAAATTGTGCCAGCTACTATTATATTTCCAGAAGGCCATGGTTCAATTTCTAAGCTTCTGTGCTGACCTTGTGACACTTCAGACAGGATCTATCCTGTTGAGTTTGGGACAATTCAGACTTACCAGAGAGGGGCTCTGGCTTTGCACTTTCTTCCAGAATGCATTGAGATTAGTAGAAACGAAACTCCAGAGGAAGGACTCAGAGATAGAATTATATTCTATGCTCTGTCTCCACAGGAATTCAGGCTAAATATGACTGATGTCACCTGGAATGTTGAATTTTTGGGTGTGCTAGTTGCTCTGAAATCAGAAGAAGGGTAGTAACTAAATGAGGACTGGGTTGATGACAATTGATTTTTTAAAGAAAAACTTATTATTAAGTAGTTGTACAAAGAGGTTACAATTCCATGAGTTAGATTATAAGTACAATGTATCTTGATCAATTTCACCCCCTTCTATTATATTGGAAAAGCAGTTTAGAGAATCTATACATACATTCCCAAATTAATTCTGATCAAATAATTTGACCCTTCTCCCATAATAAGCAACTTTCACTTGAGATTTCTGCTTTCCATCTTCCTGAAATTAATATCTAACAAGAGATAAGCCCAGAAAGGAGCCAGATTCCAGCCTGAGAGTCTCTGTGGTCAGCACTCTGCCTGGTAGCACTTCTAGAAGGTGGAGTGAACTAAGCCAATCATTGAAACAGGCATTGCACACAGAAAACTCACAGTTCTAACATCTGTTCCAAAATCAACTGCTTTTCTTCTTCTTCTTCTCTTTTACTTTTCACTTTGTCTGTCCTGATTAAGGGGGAGGTGGTGTCCACTGGCTCACAGCAGACCACAGAGTCTGAAACTCCAGCCCCTGCAGCAGCGGAAACTACGGATCCCCTGTTTTACCCTAGTTGGTATAAAAATCAAACCCGGAAAGCCACCAGCAATTCACCTTGCAACCCAGGGAGCGAAGGTCTGGGGCAAATAGGGTTTCCTGGTTCTGAGGATTCGAATGTGCAGTCGGCAGAAGTGGCAGAAGCCCCAGCCAATGAGAGGGCAGCAGTGAGTGGTAAGGAAACTAGTTCACCTGCAGCTACTTCTCAGGTTAGTGTTGATGCCCTTGTGTCTCAGTGCTTTCCCATGCCTGCTACGGTTCTGCTGGATTAGGCCAATGACAAAAGAGAAAGGGCTCTTAAAAGGGCACAGAAAAACCATGGCTCTGGGGGAAAATATAGAAACAACTTCCTTCCTCATTGTCTTATTTTTAAAGTGTTCTATCAAAGGAAAAAAAAAAAAGTCTGCCTTTACTGTGCCCATGTGTGATGATCTCACACCTGGTTTCCTAGGGGGTGGGGTACAAGCAAGCCTGGATCTGAGGCATGCTGTTGAAAGCTGCTTTGTCTGCAGTGGTGGCTGGGATCCCTGGTTCTTCTTTGCAATATCATTTGCCCCCTTCTCAACCTTTCTTGTTTCCTGCTTGGGCTTCCTAAGGCTAACCACCTGCTTCAGTGTTTTTCCCAGCAACCCCTAAAGATTTAATTCATTTTAAATCTGCTTTGGAAAATAATCATATTTACAGGTTTGGCTACACTGTCTTGGCTTGATTAGATCTGTGCTTCCTAAGCTTGTGTTCTGGGGGCAAGACAGCAGAGGTTTCCATCCCTTCTTAAAGAGACTCTTGATGCCTTTTCTCTCCCTTTTTTAAATGAAGGTTTGAAGCCCACGTCTTCTCCCTAACACCTAGTCAGATGGTGGCATGCCTCAAAGGGTCCATAGAAGAAATCTTTGTACAGTTTCTTCATGAGGAAGAATGTTCATGATCACTGCAGACTCATGAGCATTCCTAAGTGATGTGTGCGTGGGGCGGGGGGTGTTGTCTGGACAAGAACTTGGCAGCCAAAGTTCTATGCGCCTGGGTCGTCAAGTGTTTATAAACAGCAAATGGCATGTTGTCAACAAATCAAAAATGACTTGCTATCCCACTGTATCTGTTTAAATGGGACTCAATTTTATGAGGTAATATATAGGAAATGATTTTTTTACAAATTAAAAATAACATCATTTTGTACCAGATATTTGTTTTCACAGATGCAAAATGGGCATAAGTAACTGTGGTGCAAGGCAGCTTTCTGAGGTGGTTTTTAGGCTTAAAAAATGGAGTAGCTAGATTATTTCTAGAAAATTCATGGGAATCCTTATACTTAGTAGACGTTGAGGAGGAAGAGTACTGAAAACAGGACTGTGATTACCCTATGAAGAGACATACGAGGCCTCCAACCCAAAATTAACAAGTCCATCTAAGTGATACTGACAAATATATTTGCAATAATATCCTGAAGCTTTCTTCTTGTTTTCTCACAGGAGCTAGCAATCTGCCTAGCACTCTTGGCTTTTCTTATACTTCACTACATCTGGCGTCAGATTCAATGCTTGATTTTTGCTTTCATGGGTAGGAATTATTTTCTTTCCCCCTTGACTAATATCTCATGTAGCTTCTTCCATAATATTCCTCTTTTGTAGGCCCAGGGATGAATTTCTCCCCAAACCTTGAGGCTCAGTCATCTTAAGTCATGTTCACGGATAATATTCAAGGCCTCAAGCTCCCTACAGCACATTCGCCTCTGCATCTTCCCTAAGGGATTGACTCCATTATCTGTTCCTGCATGGAGGGGACCCTGGGCTCAGAACTCTGTGGTAACTCTGTGGGCAATTATTCAGTAATCCAGTAGGAGCAAACCTTCCAGATGGCCGTTAAAGAAGACCAATTACACAAGGTGTGCACAATGCCATGAGGTCTCACTGACCTTACAGTGGTGAGAGGAGCAGCAAGAGGCTCCCTTGGGAACAGACAAGGTTACCATGGATTAAGGAGCAGTATTTCCTCTGCTTGCCCAGTGATGTCCAAGAGGTGGCTGGATCACTTTTCTCAGGAGCACTATATTAAGCAATACCCATGTAAGTGAACTGATGGACTAGGTCACTCCTCTGTTCTCTCTGAACCTTCAGTATCCACAGGATTTTCCTATAGAGAGAAAATCCCTGAGAAAAAGATGCTCTGGGCACAAGCACCGCAAGAGGAGTGCAGTGAAGATCTGAAGGAATAACAGCCAAAGATCAATGCACACTTCACAGCCAGAACATCAGCCAATAGTCCCTGGCTCTTATTTTAAGTCGCACATCTCATGCCTTTGCTTGATGATTCTTATGAGGTTGGCTGTGGGACTGACATCTTACTCTGAGTAGTATTTTGAAGGTTACCAATTTAATTAGTCATACTTAACGATCCAAACCTCATAGACTTTTGAATAAATGACCCTATTGGCCTAAACACAGCCTCTCTTTATCCTGAGCTCAAAAGTAGACCAGGTGCTAAAGGCACTAGCTATTTCTGGCTCCTTGACATTTCCCTGAGTTAACATTGACTTTTGTGGAAGCTCACACCATGACTTCCTTTCTGTCTTATTATCTGCTTGCTAGGCAATGGTGTGGAATCTCCATGGGATCCTGCCCTGTCTGTAGCTGTGCAAGTAAAATCAACTCCAATGTTTAACAGCCACTCAGGAATCTGTGCACACTCCAGTGTTCTGAGCATCTACATAGTCTGCCCAGCTGCCCACCTGTTCCACCTGACATTAGTTGTGGTAAAGAGTAGTGAAAGTTTTCTTTGGACTCAGGGGGTTGAACATGGGGAGAGAGAAAACAACATGCCATATTGGAAGCAGGGCCTAATTGTGGATCTGAATAATTGTCTGAAGAGTTCTATTTACATCCTGAGAATGTGGTTCGGGGGCTTTGTCACCATACGTGTATCCCTTGTAATAGTCTCTGAGGCTGCAGGGGGAGTGTCATGCTTCATGGCTGCCACCCACCAAGTCCATGTCATATGTGCTGACATCCTGTGTGCCTGTGTGGTGAGATGAGGGTGAAACTGGAGGGAGGGAGCCTGGAGGAGGGGATTTGGGTGCAGTTGATTAACATTCACTATTGCTTGTGTAGTTGTGCCTTTGAGGAAGGACCTTTTACATAAAGAAACAAACCTATTTGATATCACACTAACCCCTGAAAGTGATAGGGGCTGATGTAGAGGTGTCACCAGGGCAGCAAATTCCTAACCCTAGGAAAAATGTTCGCAGGCCTCGTTTACCTTTACCATCTCTGAGCTCAGTCTACCAAATGATTTTCCTGTGCGAGGTTAGCTTGTTGGAATTTCCTGCTGCACTGTTAATATTAGCGTGAACATCTGGGGAATGATACAGAGTTCTTGATTCATTGGTGTTTGTGGTCACTTTACTAGATGGCTCCAGGGCAAGAAGTAGTATTGCCCTAGAAACTCAGAAGCATCTTAGTCTCACTTGCTTATCTGTGAACTCACTTCAGTTCCTATCCGCTGAACTGCAAGCCTTAGAAAAAGGCAAATGTTCTACCACAAATGCTTTTCTCATATTCACAGAGATTAAACCTGTCCTTGACCCAAGCTCATAACCAGACTATGTGTGAGAAACTGATCATGACAAAACTAGACATCTTCTGGCTCTTTCAGTGGCAGAGCTTCTATTTTTTTTAAGGTGTATACATTTTATTGTATATTGGATCTAAGAAAAAAATCTTTGAACAAGGTTTGGATTCAGCACCATGTGAATCTGAATTTTGAAGGAAGCATTGGTTCCCAGCTATCCTTCTTCATGGTGGATTTTGAATCTTGTCATACCCGATTGTCAGAAAACTGTGCAGAAATCCCATAAAGTGAACTGGCAGAATTGTTCCTGTTTCTACTCTTTTGGGTGGCCTGCTCATGCAAACACTGTGGTTAAAAAATAATATTGATATTTTTATATGTTGATTTTTAAATTTATCTTGCAAAAGTTACAAGATGCCCTAGTAAAAATCCAAAAAGAAGGCAATCACAAGGTAGAATAAAGATACTGAAGATAGACTAGCTGCTATTTTAGATCATTTTCTATTGTCATAACTAATTACTACAGAGCAGGTGAGTTATAAAGAACAGAGACTTACTGATCTCACAGCTCTAGAAGCTGTGATATTTAAAAACAGGGTTCTAGAATCTAGTGAGGGACTTCGTGGATAGGTGGACAGCACTATATAGCCAGAGGAAGAAAGCATGTTCGCTTAGTTTTCTCTATCTCTTCTAATAAATAGTCATGCCAACTTGTGTATTCTACATGACTCCATCTAGTCCCAGTTACCTCGTATAGGCTCTAACTCCCCAAATACTTAGTATATGAAGTTGAAGACGTTTTGACAAATTGGAGGCTTGGCTCAAGTGTAGAATACTTTTCTAGCAGGAGGCTTTGTGTTTGAACCCAAGTACTGTCAAAAAAATGTTTTCAACATATGAAATTTTGGAGACACATTTAAAACAAAGCAGCTGCCCTTGCAAATGTCTATGAAGCCTCATTTCTTTGGACATGCTTTGTTTTGGCCATTGGCTGATCCAGTTTCCTTCCATCCACTGTCTTTCTTCTTCCTACAATAGTTAACAAAGTACACCTGAGTGTTAACATAGGAATTTTCCTCATCCCACACTCCCCATGGACAATTGTGCATTTTATTAGGAATATGTGTAAATTTTGACAGATAGCTGGAGCTGGTGGCTCCTGCTTGTAATCCTAGCTAATCATGAGGCTGAGATCTGAGGATCACAGTTCAAAGTGAGCCCGAGCAAAAAGTCTATGAAACTCTTACCTCCAATAAACCACCAGAGAACTGGAAGAACAACTGTGGCTCAAAGTGGTAGTTGTAGCAGCAATTAAAGCTTCCCCCTAGTTTCCCTTCCTCTTTATTCAGTGCAGCTTAGTGTCCACCTCTGGAAGAAATCTGTCCAAAGCATTTATTGAGAGCTATTCAGAGACTAGCAGTTTCTAAAGCAAAGTCTCTCTTGGGTGGATTAACTGCGCAGCTGCTCTGGCTGATACTTGAGCTGCACATAGCAGCTGCCTCAAGGTCAGAAGACATGCCCCCACCATTGCCTTACCGTCCCCCACCCCACCCCTAACACACGTGTCAATGAGGACTGAGGACTTTGGAGATGGAAACTTTGGCTTGAAATCTCCCCAATTTGTGCTTCTATAAAACAGTCAAACTTCAGCTATTTTACCAGCACAGTTGTAAGTGTTGAGAACATAGACACGTTATTATATGATCGCTATTTGCTGTTTCAGGAATAAAAACATATTTCCTTTCCCATTTCATTCTTCAAGCCTGAAAATAGATAAGTTGGGTGAAACTCTTCCAGTGCATGGAGAAGTAGGAAGATCAATGAAATTAGGAGAAAAAGACTTCAGTTGTAGTCTGTATCTGACTCTGGTTAATGCTCTCTCCAGGAAAGGAAGAGACAACCCATGAATAGATTCATCTATTCATACATACAGCACTGAACAGAAAAGACTCTCCTACTAAGAATTTCATTATTTGTTCCAGCATGTTTTATTAAAGAAGGTGATGGACTCACACCTGACACCAGTCACTTTGAGTGATAAAAATAACATTAGTTTTTCAGTGAAACAGCCAGTTGCCTTTTTCAATATGCATTTCCAGTCTTAAAGTGTGGACATCAGCCCTTATTTATTAAGCTGATTTCCAGATCTCTTAGGAAGACACCCTAACCTCTGTTAGATGTCATAAAGTGCATGGTGACTGCACCTGAGGTCCACCCCAAGGCCTTCATTGCCTAGTAGAGCAAAGACAAGGTGTACACATTAAAGGCAGTCACAGAATATCAAATAGAGGAAGAAATAAAAACGTATCATTTTTAAGGATGGTTTTATTGAGATGCATATATTCTAAAATGTATTCATTGAAGATCAGTGCATTTTGACACCTTGGTAGCATTTTAACTACCACTACATTGAGATTCCAAATATTTCCATTACCACCCAGATTCCCTTTACATGCTTGTACAGTTAACACCTTCTGCAACACCCAGATAACTGCCAAAGCTTGTAATTGTGTCAATTCTAGAAGGTCATTAAAAAAAAAACATGAAGTATGTAGGTTTGTGTAGATGGCTTTTCCCCTTTAGAGAAATGCTTTTGAAACTTATGCATTCTGCTGCAGGTATCAGTATTTCAACTTTTCTTATTTCTGAGTGGTGTTCCACTCAGAATAATAAACTGCAGTTTATTTACCCACTCATCATTTGATGGATACTTGTATTCTTAGCCACTTTGACTACTATCAGTAAAGCTGCTATGAATATTTACCTTTAGGTCTTTGTCTAACTATATCTGTTCAATTATCTTTTATGGGGGGGCAGTCATGGGGCTTGAACTCTGGGCCTGGGAACTGTCCCTGAGCTTTTCAGCTCAAGGAAAGTACTCTGCTTGAGCCACAGTGCCACTTCCAGTTTTCTGGTGGTTAATTGGAGATAAGAGTCTCATGGACTTTCTTGCCTGGGCTGGCTTTGAACTGTGATACTCAGATCTTAGCCTCCTGAGTAGCTAGGATTACAGGCATGAACCAACGGTGCCTGACCTGTTTTCAATTATCTTGAGTAAATACCTATTATTGGAACTGCTGGATTATTTAGTAAATGTACAGTTAACTTCATTAAAATTTTTCAGGTTTCTTCCCATGTTATCAAATTCAATTCTATGCTTCCACCAGGAATGTAGGAGAGTTCCAGCTACTCTACATTCTATCCAGAACAGTATTGTGTCAATCTTGCTTATTTTGGACTTTCATATATATATATATATATATATATATATATATATATATATATATATAATATTTTCTACAGTGAAGTACCTGTTCACTTTCTTCTACACCTTTTATTGGGTTATTTGTATTCTTAGAAGTCCTATATGTATGTTGAGTACTCTCTTCTCAGACAAATGCTTTGTGAATATTTTCTTCTAGTGGGTGGCTTGTTCTTTTCATTTTCTCAACTATACATATATATTTATGCATATACATATATATATATACCTATATGTATATGTGTTTAGATTAAGCCTAATTGATCACTTTTTCTTTTGGTTTGTGCTTTTTGTTGTTCTCTTGAAGATTTACTAACATGCTTCCTTCTGGAATTTGTATCATTTTAGCTCATAAGTAAACTCTAAAATATTATTCATTAAATTTTATATACATGGGATCAAAGTTTAGTCTTTCTATTTTTTTCTTTTTTAGTAAAAAGTATCCACTTGTTCCAGCAACAAGTTTTGGTTTTTGTTGAAAAGATTGTACTTTCCTTTGTAAGTGAATTGACCATGTACATTTAAGTCTATATCTGGGCCCTGCTTTGTACCTTGATTTGGGTATTTGTCTCTCTGTAAACACTCTCCTGCCTTGATCATTATAGTCTCATATATGATGGAAAGCCAGGGGAATAGTTTTCTAGCTTTTTCTGGTTTTGAAATTGTTTTGACTCCTTACTAATTTTACCAATCTTAAAAAAAAAAGCAAACCTTTGATTTTGTGGGTATTCTCCATTTTATTTTTCTGTCACATTATTTTCTGATATTTATTATTTTCTTTCTTGTGTGTTCTTTGGGTTTGTCTCTTATAGTGCTAGTTTTCTAGAATGAAAGCTTAAATTACTGATTGACATCTTCCTTATTTTTTAATATAAACAATGCTATACATCTTCTAATCACTGGTTTAGCTGAAATGCCAGAAGTTTTGACTTGTGTGTTTTCATTTAATTCAAAATATTTTCTCCTTTACTTTATGGGTTTTTTTTTGTTGACACATGGGTTAGTTAGATGAATGGTGCTAAAATCTAGACATTTGTTTGACTTCTGTTTAATTCTATTATGACTTCTATTTAATTCTAATATGGAGAGAAAATATAGTTTATATACTGTGCTTATCAAATATAAAATATACTTTATGTATTCCCAATTCTTTAAGTTTATTAATATTTGTTTTATGTCATTGAATATGATCTACCTTGGAAGGTTTTTGAAAACACAGTATGTTATTGTGTTGTTGAGTGAAGTTTTCATTAAATGTCAATTAAGACAGTTGATTAATGGTGGTGATCAGTTCTACTATTTTTCTTCTGATTTTCTGTTAATCTGTTCTATTCTTGAGTGGAATTTTGAGATCTCATAGTATAACTGGACTTTCTGATTTCTCCTTTTAAGTTCTATCAGTTTTAGCCTCACTTATTTTGGAACTATAGGTACACTCATATTTAAAATTGTTATATTTTCTTGGAGATTAAGTCTGAGATAAGTGTTGCTTAAAACAAAACTTATCTACCTCTTTTCTTCTTGTGACTGAATGTTCAAAAGGTGTATTGTAAAAGTCTCCATTCATGTATACAGGTTCATGCTTTCTAGATAGCTTTAAAAAGATGAGGGTAGAGAGGAGAGGACTAGAGGAGAATGGTGTTGACAGTCCTTAAGGCATTGTTCCAAATGGCGTGACAGGCAGTAGGGTAGGAATCATGGCCCAAATCCAACAAGTCTGCCTTTCCTTTTCCCCCAGCCACACACAGGGTCAAGCATTGCAAGGGCCAGGATGGTTGAGATACTTCTAAGTGATTAAGCTGAACTTTATGACCAGATGATCAGTTGTCACCATTGGGTAGGACCCTATTTTTAATTTTGACATTAGTTGATTTTTGAGCTAATATCTCTGTATGTTTTCATGACACACCTATGTTCTAGTTCATTCTTTGTCCCATGTAAAGTTTGTAAAGAAACTCAGAGGATACCTTGTCATAGGCCAGTGACTTATATTACTGGGCTTGTCCTCTTGACTCAGATCTGACCCAAGTGCCCACAAGAAGAGGTCAATAGCTTTTCTCTTCCTACCAGAGACCCCAATTCCTTTCTATCTAGTATATCATTAGCTCAGAGACAGATCCTTAGGGCTTTACCCTAAAATAGCAAAGGGCAGGTGAAGGCCAGTGGCTTATTATAGAGAGGAGAAAGTGTCACCAAGAAAAACCAGATCACACCATCTTAGTTCTTTGCTAAAGCTCTATAAATGTTGTCTGTGAAATTGTAAAGATCTAAAAGGGTAAAAGGTATTGTATAAATAGATGGAAACAGGAAGGGGAGCAAAGGAAAGGGCAGAGAAAGAAAAGGGAAAGGAAAAGGGGGAAGGAAAGGAAAGGAAAAGGGGGAAGGAAAGGAAAGGAAAAGGGGAAAGGAAAGGAAAGGAAGAGAAGGGAAGGGCAAGGCAAGGCAAGGCAAGGCAGGGCAAAGCAATGGTAAACAGAATAATGGCTTAACTGATCAAAGAGGTTGGTTAGCAGTGGTGATAGGTGATACTAGAAAAGTTTCTTTTTCTTTTTGAATCCTAGGGTTTATTTTCTACACTATGAACAGTGTTCAGCATGTACTCTGAAGTCTTATCAAACATTCATCACCCAGATTCAGCCCCCTTGAAAATATTCTTATTTTCCTAAGCAAGAATGAACAAAGTTCCAAAGTTCCAAAATGAAACAGTCACTGTGGAGCTCTGCCTCTCTGCTCAGAGCAAAAAGATCAAATCATTTTCATGCAAATAGCCTTTGAGAATAGAGCATACATTCTGATTTCAAGCACAATGATCCATGCCAATGTGTACCAGAGATGGGGAAGTGAGAGATGCTGGAGGCTAGAAGGCTGGGAAACTTTTATGTGTGAGATTAATTTCACAAGGTATCACACTGCCCTTGGGAAGACTCAACAGGAGACCCACGATTTCCCATGAATATGACTATAGGTTCCTGTGTTCTTTGAAATGATTGATTTAATTTTCCAAAACAAACTGAAGTGATTGAAAATTTAACTATGTTCTCTAAATTTAATTGAGGGATTCAGATTGTCAAATTATTTTCAAACAGAAATTTCTAAGGCTAAATGCTTCTTGCTTCACAATGAGATTCAAGCATACAGATTGCTGCTCTGCTAGGCACCCTGGTTGTGCTGGAATTTCAAGTTGATGAGAGAGAAGACTAAGCTGTGCTCTGACTGGCCCACATGTACTCTGTAATGTTGTCAGGATCCTGGAAATTATAAGAAGTTGTGATAATGAAGTACAGGCATTGTTATATAGAAAAAATTATAGGAGGGAATAAGGTTTGCTTTAGCATGCTAGTTTTAATGGAATCATTTTATTAACATTGTTTAATGCTTTTGCATTTTATTGCTACTTTATTTTGTTTTAGAGTTTTTTTCTCTGCTGGGAAAGTGCCATTTTAATAATGGCCAAGTTGGCGGTTTTTACTAAAAGGTGAAAAAAAAAGTGAAAACAAAGAAAGCAGTAAACTACCTTTCTCAGTATCCGATAGCCTTCTAAATAAATGTCACTTTAATAGGAAGCTAATGGATGTATCCAATTTAAAAAGGGAAATAACATATAAATTGTGTGTAGCAATGTGATGGATTCATTTCCCCTGGTAACTTAGGCCTACAACTCAACAATTATGTGAAAACAGGCTCTGGGGAGAGGTCTTGAGAAACAGTTATAACATTGCTAGTTGGTTTTGCATTTTTTTTCTTTTTTGTTTCCCATCCTTTATAATTGTTTATTATTCTGATTTCACCTCAGATCCTTATTAGTGTCATGTATTTTGTGGTGTGTTTTTTTTCTCCTGTCTTCATTTGTGTGTGTCAGTGATTTCCATAAAGTGCCCTTTCTCTATGGCAGTCCATGAACTGAAGAGTTCATCCACCAATGTGTTAATGCACAATCCAGAGGTGCAGGTAGAGTGTGTAATGAATGGATGAATGTTGCTTCATCATGTACAGAGTCTTATGTGGAGATTTTCTCCTTTAAACTTTACATCAGCCCTGTACAGTGGGGACTGTTAAGCTTCCCATTTTTAGTGAAGAGAAAGGAAGATCTTAGAAGAGGCCTGGTTGCTCAGGATCACAGACTAACTGTGAGCTTGTTGCCTTCTGGGCCTGGTCCTTCCCCATGGAGGAGAGTGTGCAGTAATTTGGAAGCCAGCCAGCATCTAAGAGTTTATCTCTGCTTCACTGAGATTGATGTGGCTGAGACAAGAATCAATGTGACCAAGGCCTCTTCGGCTCTGACTCACCACTTATGACAGATTGGCACAGTCCCACAAAGCAGAAGTGGGTGGTTACTCAGAAAGCCTGCATTGCTTCCTGAGATGTGGATGTCCATTGCAAATGAGAGGGATCTAAGCCTTCAGCTGCATTCCACACTTAAGTCTCTGACTTCCAGTGGTACATCAGCCCTGTCTCGTAAGTTCACTAAGCACCAGCTGCCCCCTCTTGCCTTGATCTATTGTGATCTATTGTGATCACTATTAACAACTCTTGATACTTTATCCTTAGAGATACTTCTAGCAAGTTCTTCAAACTTCCTGAGTCTGAATTGCCCTAGCAGTAAATTGAATTTAGCACAGGGGATCCTAATTTGAACCTGTTTGGTCTGTTTAGCTTAACCCAAGGTTAAGAAGCCCTAACTGTGAAGAATTGAGGATCCAATTTTCTTCTGAAAGACTGAGATCACTCATGAATTCTATGCATGGAACATACATTGGATGTACAGCTGAGGCTATGCTAGTGATGGCTATAGTCTGATATTCATCTTACCCTGTCAATTCCTAGACAGCATTTGAAATGATCTAAACGGAATAGATTCCACCATCCTCCTCCAGATTCAGAAAATGCGAGTGAGTGAATTCACCATTTTCTTGTATGAAGAGTCTGACTTCTAATCTGGCTTCTAAGCTTCCCTATAAGAAGGAGGCAGCAACAGAGTCTCCACATTAACTTCCTTCATCCATCACCTCCGCCATTCATTGTGTATGCCTCTAAATCAGACCAAGTGACAGGAAATAGTTTTTAGTGAGTGTTTTTCTTTCTTTTTCTTTCTTTTTTTGTGCCAGTCCTGGGGCTTCAACTCAGAGCTGAGGAACTGTCCCTGAACTTTATTGCTGAAGGCTAGCACTTGAGTCACAGCTCCACTTCTAGATTGTTTGTAGTTTCTTTTTGTTAATGTTTTTGTTTGTTTTTTGAGATAAGACTCTCCTGGACTTCCTGCCCAAACCTTATCCTCAAATCTCAGTCTCCTGACTTGCTAGGATTACAGACCTGAGCCATGGCACCCAGCTAGTGTTTTTCCTTTTGAGTTTGTTTGGGGATTCCCATTTCTGTCTTCCTCTAGCAGTCATGAAGACCACATGTGTTTTCTCAGCTCTGTGTTTTACGCCGCTTGTTCTATCCCAAGCAGAAATGTCTGTATTTCTGGGAAAGCAATGCTCACGCTGGTAGAGCTGCCTGGCTGTGTTTCCCAGGCTCAGGCCCTTGGCTAAGAGCCATGGACTATGCCTCCCCATGGACTATGCTTCTTCCCATTGGTGATTATCCTACGGTCTTGGCCATACTTTCCTTTCTTGCCAAGAATCTGTAATGCTTAAGCTATCCAGGGCCCCGAGGTTCCAGAATGCTAAGCAGGGAATCAGGCCATGGTTTGGGTTTTCTGTCTGAATAAATATTCTAAACATGATCTCAACATGTCTACTCACACCTGTTTCAAGCATCTGGCTTTGGTTCTCTGACACACCCTAGCAGGTGCAGGGTGGATACTGGGCAGTTGCCCAGTTGGCAGCCTCAAGTCTAGTCTGAGCCTTCCTATCCATATTCCTTCAAGACAAATAGATATTGTCAGAGATGGGCAAGGAGTCTTGAAGTAGCCTAGAAAGACTGACAATTAACGTGCAGTGGTAACCAGATACTCTGTCAGGTCCAGTTTCTCATTGGCATCCACTGTAACTAGGCACAAATTCCTTCACTTCTCCTAGCATCCCTCAGTGCCCTGGCATCATTCATCTCTCATGATAAGACATGGACATCTCTATGTTAAATGTTATTTGGTGAGGTGAATGGCATATTATGCCATCATCATCTATTAATGTCTTCGTCAGCAATGCCTTTTATCATATTGATTACTCACTTGGATAAGCCTGTGAATAGAACACAGGGAAGGTACATTTTCAGGAGTCAGGGTCATGGGTAGTATTGAGAATAGCCATTTGTGGAAGGGCAGATGCTAGCATTCCACAGAAACCATGGGAAGCCTGGAGGCAGCTGGAGGAAACATGAGCTCACGTTTCTATTTGGAGGCTGCTTTAATAATTACCCTCCTAACTGAGGCTACAGAGGCTATAAGTGCGCTTGTGTCATGTCCCAGCACAGTGATCGCTGCTGAAACCAGCTTTGCAGCCTGGGAGGAGCGAGGCGGTCCTGGACACTTCATTAGCAACCAAGCCCCGGGACGGAGAGCTCAGCTCCCCAGGCAAGCTCTGGCTTACACATTTCTACTTGGACTAAAGAACTTGTTACTCCAGGGTTTAATGTGAAGTTGCCTGATTTAAAAAGAGAAAGGAAAGGGAAGGGAAGGGAAGGGAAGGGAGGGAGGAAGGAAGGAAGGAAGGAAGGAAGGAAGGAAGGAAGGAAGGAAGGAAGGAAGGAAGGAAGGAAAGGAGGAAAGGAGGAAAGGAAGGAAGGAAGGAAGGAAGGAAGGAAGGAAGGAAGGAAGGAAGGAAGGCAGAATATAAAATTCACCATCTTAATGATTTCTTAGCATACAGTCCAATAGTGTTATTACATTCACACCATGGAACAGACCACCAGAATTCTTTCATCTTGAAAAAAATTGAAACTGTACCCACTAAACAAAACCTTTCTATTTCTCCTTGCAACCGCACTCCCACTTCCGGGCCCTGGCAATTACTACTCTACTTTCTGCTTCTATGAAATTGATTCCTTTAGATATTCACCTAAGTGGAATGATACAATATTTGTCTTTGTGTGTCTGGCTTATTTCACTTTACCTGAGATGCTCAAAATTCACCCATGTTCTAGCACATGTCAGAATCTCTCTCTCTCTCTCTCTCTCTCTCTCTCTCTCTCTCTCTCTCTCTCTCTCTCTCTCTCTCTCTCTCTCTCTCTCTCTCTCTCTCTCTCTCTCTCATCCTGGGGCTTGAACTCTGGGCCTGGTTGCTATCCCTGAACTTCTTTTTGCTCAAGGCTAGCTTCTGGCTTTCTCTATGATTAATTGGACAGAAGAGTCTTACAGACTTTCCTGCTCGATCTGGCTTTGAACTGTGATCCTCTGATCTCAGCCTTCTGAGTAGCTAGGATTATACAGTCACCCAACATGATATGTTTTCACTTTCATCACTAGCTTCCATTTTTTGGTGAGAAACTGTGTAGAAATAGTCTTTTATGGAATAAAACTTGTGAAATACTACCTAGAGGAGACTGATAGCTCTATTACCTCCTACCTGTGTATCTTCAGGGTTAGTTCCACATGTAATTTGTGTCCCACTTTCTTCATCTGTACAATGAGTAAGAATAGAATAGAATAGAATTGAATTGATCAGAATTTCCTTTTTTAATGTTGGCCAATATTCCATTGTATGTGTATGTCACATTTTATTTTTCCACTGAGCTATGGATGAGCACTACATTGCTTCTACTTCCTGGCTATTATGAATAATGCTCCTAGGGACATACGAGTACAAAGCCATGTAAATTCCTGCTTTCAGTTCTTTTGATTATATACTCCAAAGTGGAACTTTTGGGCCACGTGGTTCTCTCAGTGTCACTTTTTGATGAACCTGCCTATTATATATTCCATAGTGGCTAGGCTATTTTACATTCGCACCAGTCATGTGCACTCATTCTTCTTTCTTCATGCCTTCACTTCTGAGTTTTTGATGCTTATATATTCATTCATGTTCTTTTCGAAGTACTCTGCAGCCATACAGGCCAGGTCAGGCAAATGCCATCCATTACTTAACCATCCTCATGACACAGCCTAATGTCCCCCGGCCTCTGGCAGGATGCATGCTTCTCATTACAGCAGTGAGCAAAGATTCCAGATGACCTCATGTGTTGAGGACAGAGCCTGCAGACACAGGGCTCAGGATAGAAGCACTTCATCTCACCTTGATCTGCAGTGAAGTGAAGCAATATTCTACCACCATGATCTGACATTCTTTTTTCCCTTCTCAAAGTACATTTGATAGTAATAGCAAAAATGAAAAAGCGAAAGAAAGAAAGAAAGAAAGAAAGAAAGAAAGAAAGAAAGAAAGAAAGAAAGAAAGAAAGAAAGGAAGGAAGGAAGGAAGGAAGAGCGAGAAAGAAAAAGAAAGAAAGAAAGAAAGGAAGAGCGAGAAAGAAAGAAAGAAAGCGAGAAAGAAAAAGAAAGAAAGAAAGAAAGAAAGAAAGAAAGAAAGAAAGAAAGAAAGAAAGAAGGAAAGAAAAAGAAAGGAAGGAAGAGAAAGGAGAAGGAAGAGGAGAGGAGGAAGAGAGAGGAAGTGACTAAAGAGTGAAAGGAAGGAAAGAGAGAGGGAGGGAGAGGGGGAGGGAGGGAGTTAAAGTTTTTTAAAGTTGTAACTAAATGACCAAAGACAAATGTGTCCTAAAACTAATAAGATGCTTTAGTAACGCTAGTTCATAGACTTAAGATTCAAAATGATTAGCGTTGACATAGACATAAATATGGATGGTGTCTGTGTAGTTAACAAAGTTAAATAAATAAATAGGGAAGGAGGGAGGAAAAAAGGAGGGAAGGAAGGAAGGAAGGAGGGCAGGAAGGAAGAGAGGGAAGGAGGGAGGGAGGAAGGAAGGGCCTAATATAAATGAAGCACTGTAAAATACCTCATGTGCATTACTTTATCCATTCCTTACAACAACCTTATAAGGCAGGATTTCATTTCTATTTTTATAGAAGAGAATATTAATACTAAGTAAATGCCAAGCAGAATTTACTATTCACTCAAATGGAACAGATGGAAAACAATAGTCCACATCTCAATGACAGGCACAGATCCTTTGGGATGTTTTGGTTTGCTCTCTTTTAGGATTAGTAAGGGCAAAGTGACTTGCATAAGGAAGAGAATGATGAGGATAAACAGGCACAGCATTCTGTCAAGACAATGCAGATTCCATCTCAATTTCAAGGATGTTGTAGTAGCTAACTCATTACCCACAGAATCTAGTGATATTCTTCTTTTTAAAAAGCAGTTCATTTTCAGTTATTTATTTCAGCTACTTCTTTACTGACAACTGTGTGCTTCTGTTTTTATTTGTCTGTGGCTATGAGGATTTCATACCCCTTCTTTTTGTTGTTGTTGTTGTTTTTTGTTGGTTTTTTTTTTTTTTGGGTCCGGTCATGGGGCCTGAACTCTGGGCTTGGGTGCTGTCCCTCAGCTCTTCAGCTCAAGGCTAGCGCTCTACCACTTGAGCCACAGCGCCACTTCCGGCTTTTTTCTTTTTGCTTATGTGGTGCTGAGGAATCGAATCCAGGGCCTCATGCATGCAAGGCAAGTGCTCTACCACTGAGCCACCTTCCCAGCCCCATACCCCTTCTTAACTTCCCATCAGGAATCAGTTTGATGGCGTAAAGACAACCCCAATGCCAAAAGGACTAGGGATAATTTTATTAATTTTTACAATACCACCCCAAAATATATAAATTCAGGGGCAAATCTGGTGGGTATAGGGCAAACATTCACTTTCCTCTCAAACCCACTTTGAGTGGAAATAAGGCAATGTAGTCACCAAAGTTCCGCTCTGCTTGGGCCATGTACCTTCCCTTCATCTGGCAGCTTTACAAGTCACCCAGGGCTGTGTGATGCATGCGTGTGTCTCATTGCTTTGAAATCTGGGGCATTCTTAGTTTTCTTAGTTTTCTTAGTGAAGCATGAGAATATGTTTATCCATTTCCCATAGTTTCCCCGGGAAGAATTATGCTTGTCATGGCATCTTTAAATGTTAGGTTTGAGTTAATAAAATAAAGTTGCATTTCAAAAGGCCTTTATGATTGATCCTCATTCATTAAGCTATGATTAAAAAAATTCAAAATAACACAAATGAAGTTCACTTATGAGATGAGATGAATTCGTTATTTATAAAAGGCAGGTGTTTATAAAAAGCATCTCTTTAGAAATATTGATATTAGATTTGTTTTATATAAATATTGTGACTAGATTTCAGAGCCTAGAGAAAAATAGCCTTTCATGATCTACTCAAATTTAATCTGGGTGCTGATGGCTTATACTGCTAATCTTAGCTACTAAGAAGGCTGAGATCTGAGGATCACAACGCAAAGTCAGCTTGGGTAGGAAACTCTTTGAGACCAGAATCTCCAATTAGCTTCCAAATATCTGGAATTCCAGCTGTGGCTCAAGTCCCTTGAGTACAAAAGCTCAAGGACAGCATCCAGGGTCTGTGTTCAAGCCTCAAGAGTTGGGCCAAAAAAAAAAAAAGGGATCTATCTATCTATCTATCTATCTATCTATCTATCTATCTATCTATCTATCTATCTATCTATCTATCTGTGTGTGTGTTTTCCCTCAGTAATAGATACTACATTATGATGGTTTTCATATGATGTAACTCCTAATGAAATTGCAACCTTATTAGTTTGTGTGAGCACTCAATGGTGGTCACACAATAAGGAAATTCCTAATGATATGTATTTTGGAAACACATTCCTGTAATTAAGTTACATGTGAATATATATATACATATATGTATATAAATATACATATATATAAGAAACTTATTACTTTAGCAGTGGAGAGACCTTATTAATATTTATTACAATAATTGATTACATATAGTAATGCCATTTAAACTGATTCCTCCCTCCCTCCCTTCCTTCCTTCAATCCTTCCTTCCTTTCCTTTCCCTTTTACAGTGCATGGATGGTGTTCCTGCCTTCCATGCCTCACACATACTAGCCAAGCACTAGTTGCACCCCCGGTGAAATTTTTCTTTAAATTCTGCAGATTTTTCTAAACCCTTATTGCTATGTTTTAATGAGACCTCATCTCAGTGAGTCATGAACAGGTTCATTTGAATGTAAGGAGTATAAACTGGACTCTTTCTTTCAAGGTCTTCCTTTCTCTGCATGGGTTACTATTGTCCCTTTGGAGATCATGACTGTGAATTACTTTCATGGCTTTTGACCATAGCTAAGATAACCAGAGCTTGCTTCCCATGTCCTGTCCTATTCATGATTATGTTCCATCTAATGATACTACCACTACTATTACTACTACTACTACTAGTAGTAGTAGTGGTATTCTTTCTCCTTAGGGGAGAAGTAAGTGGGCCAGCCCCCTAAGGACTAACTGCTTCCTCTGATTCACATTTTCTTCTGTTGCAGATTGGATCTGAGGCCCCTTCTCCCCAGGGACAGGCTGCAGCTTCAGGGAGTGGGAGTGGCCCCGAGGTGGAGCCTGCTCGCCATGTCTTTTCCTTCTCCTGGTTGAACTCCCTGAATGAATGATTCCCATTCCAGCTGCTGTCCCTCTGTCTACCTGGCTGAGATGCACAAGGCTGGCGAGACCCTAGGGGATATTCAGATGATGCAAATGATGAGTGGGACCTCTGGGTAGGATTTCTGAAAGAAAAAAAAAAGATACCTTTAATTCCAGATAACGTACTTAACACATGGAGGGAAAGAATGGTTTCAGAAAGGGAAGAAAGGGAAACTGGAGCTTAGGTAAATCTTTTGTTGTGTGGGAAATGTAAAGGTGTGTAGGTGTGGTAGTTGTGCATTCGTCAGTTACAAGTGGCAAGTGCTGAAAAAAGTGGGCACTGCACACTTGTCCCTCATAGTCACTGGCTTCTTTTTGTGTAATAGAAGCTCTTCACCTCTTCTCCCTTCTCCGCTATATCAAGGCAGGTGAATACCAAATTCAGTGTCATCAGAAGTGGCCCATTTATCAGAACATGGACAAAAGATGAGTCATTGACCAAAGCTATGAAAATGTTTTGCAGTTTTTCTCTTTTCCACAATAGATTCAGTGGATATCCAGAAATGTCCTCTGAATTTGATGACACTTTCAAAGGCCTACGACAGCTCTTGTGACCTTTTTTCTAATCTTAGTTTTAGATATTCCTCTATAAGTATTTAATTGGAAAAGACTTTCTAGCAGGGACTGCCTACTTTCTCCTGTATCCATTGAACTGAGTGGCTGAGTGTATTCATATACATATATGCATATATATGTATATGTTACCATATTTACATATAACATACACCTATATATACATACACACACAAATCATGCTTTCTTTGTTCCACTGTGAGGCCTTCTTCATAAGAGTAATTTTATTCTGTATGAACTATTAAATAAATGCTGTTTTTAAAAAATATAATGTATTCAGTGTTTCATATTATTCATATTATTACTCTATTAATAAAAGGGTACTTCAAGGGTCTCTCGGAAAGAAGCATCTTCATTCATATAAATTAATTATGAAGTCAAAATCATGTGATTAAAATTTTTAAAACTACAACTAAGTGATTAAAGGTAAATGTGTCATAAAATTAATAAGATGTGCTATTGAGTTTTAGAGTGGAGTAAAGGTAGCTCATAGACTTAAGACTCAAAGTGATTAGGGTTGGCATAGACATAAATACAGATGGTATCTGTGTAGTTAGGAAAGTTAACAATTATTTTTTTTAAAGTTCCCTAAATTTTATATCTAGTTGATTTCTATCAAATTTCTCCTATAAGTAGTCTTTGAAAAATAGCTTGTTTTATAGTGCCAAAGTAAAGCTTCATGAAATGGAAAACCGGCAACATTTGGCCTTTAATTTTCAAGAATGTCAGCCTCAAATCTCCACTTGTCTCTCCAACGCCCCTGTTAGCCCTAATTATGTCACATCTCAAGATTAATCGGGTTTAGGTGTTATTTCCATTATGATCGATTTTTCAGGTTGTGAAATTACCAAGTTGTAGAGCTGGAAGAAACTTCCCCAATTACAAAACCCAATCTTAGCTGTGGCACAGGGGAAGGAAACAGGGAAGGGAGAAAGCTGAAGTAAGAGATTAACCCATGGCAATTGCAAAGTTGGTCTGTGTGAGCCACTGAAAAATGTTTGCGTTTTCAGAGGAGAACAAAAATGTAGGAAGTTTGATGGGATTTAATCATTTTCCCCGCCTGTGCTGAGGTCATGTCCCTCGTGTGAGCTCTGGAAAGGACAAATAAAAGCACAATAACCTTTGCAGCTTTTATTAAAAATATAAATATTCAACATTCTTTTACACGACCAAGGATCGGAAAGATGTTTTTATTACTGAAACGTTTACAAGAAGTTGGTTCAAAGCGCATACACATTTCGTCTTACCCACCCACTCAAGAGAAGAGTATTCTCTTTGGCTCTGATCGCGACTAAAACATTAGAATAACTTCCATCAGCTTCCTTCCGGGTCTATATTTTTCTCTCAAACGTCACTAGTAAGACATCTGGACACGAGGACTGAAAGCAGACAACACAAATAACATTGTTTTTCTGTGACTGCACGTCGTGGTGCGCTTCGTGCATGCGAACGGAGGGGTATGGGCGCTCTCCCTGTACATTCTCTATGCTTCGAGCTATATAAAAATAAACAAATGGTATCAGAGCAGCACTATGGTACAGAATACTGTGTGTTAAATATTTTTTTGTAATTTTTGTTTTTTTGCTCTTAAATGCAGAAACTTTTTTGTGGGGGAGGGGGCGGGCAAACGCACCGTTTCATTTCCCTATTATCTCCATCAGTTTCCTGTTGCTGTGAGCTTGCTGCGCTAACTGCTCGGCCCTGGCCATTTCTAAGACTTCGCGGAGCAGGTGGAAGGTGAGATCCAGCGAGATGGGCGGCTCCTCCGAGCGCCTCTCTCGGTCCAGCGCCTCCTGGTGGCCGCCAGGGGCGCTGCGCTCCGCGGGACCCGCGCGGCTGTCGAGCGGGCGCGGAGGCAGCTGCTGCAGCAACGCGCGGAAAAAGTTGGCGGCCGCCGCCTGATGGGACCCGGGGCGGTTGTCACTGCCGCCGGCGAAGGCCGACGAGTCGGGCGACATCCGAGGAGCGGGGCTCTTGTGGAGGTTCCCCAGGCGGAGGAAGTATTCTTCTCCCATGCGGAGCAGAACGGGTCGAGGCTGCGGCTGCTGGGGCTGCTCGGGCTGGAAGAAATCCAGGGTGTGGGGGCCCCGCGGGGGCTGCGGGGCGCCCGGGGCGGACCCCCGGCTGAGCAGAGCCCCGCACGGCGGGCAGCGCAGCAGAGCCACCAGCAGGACGCCCGCGGACAGCAGCAGGCGCAGCCGCATGATGGGGCGCTGGCTGCGGGTCGGGGTGCGCAGAGGCGGGCGGGAGCGGACCGGGGAGAGAGAAAGGAAGAGTTGGTCAGAGTTCGGCCCAGCGGCGGGGTGCGCGGGGCGTCGTCCCGCCGCACAGCCCGAGCGCGCGCGGGCGCCGGCCCCAGGCGCGCGGGGCGCTGTCCGAGGTCCTGAAGCTCCCGGTGGAGGGCTTCGGGAGCAGGAAGAGGATGCCTGCCAGGCTCCCGCCGAAGCCACCCCCTCCCAGGCAGGACTCCGGAGCGCAGCCCTGACTCCCCTTCCCAAAACCCATCTCCAGAACGTCTCCCCGAGCTTAGAGAAGAGCCACAGATCGATCCGTCCCCTCCGGACCATTTTAGCGTTCTTCCAAATTGAGAACTACTTCCTTCCTTGTCTGTCTGTCTGTCTGTCTGTCTGTCTGTCTGTCTGTCTGTCTGTCTGTCTCTGTATCTCCCCATCCCTCTCCTTGCTTCCTTTCCCTGGGGGTCGGGATGGATATAGGGTAGTGGGAGTCCTTCATAACGACAGTGAATGGCAAGTGGGCAGTTCAGGTAAAGATAAGCAGCCGTCTAAAGTCTGATTTTGCCACATCCTAGCTATAGTTGGAATTTTAAGGCACAGCCAGCGACCTCTCTCTCTCTCTCTCTCTCTCTCTCTCTCTCTCTCTCTCTCTCTCTCTCTCTCTCTCACACACACACACACACACACACACACACACACACACACACACACGCACGCACGCACACACACACACGCACACACCAGCACACCAGGCTGCGCAGAGCTGGTGCGCCTTCCGTCTAGCCGCTCCCTTACCTTCCCAGGCGCTTTGCAGGTGAGCCAGGCACAGCTGCCTCTCTGCAGAGGGTGGTCTCCAAGGCTTTCTCTGAAGGCTTTCTTCCTCCTCTCCTCTCAGTTTCCACTCCCTTGTTTTTGTCTCTTTCTCCTCACTCTCTCAATTGTCTGAGTTTCTCCACACCAGAGCCTGGAGTGGGATTTTATAGTGTCGACCCTCTTCAGAAAGCACGCAGCATTTGCCTAATAAGCTGACGCTCTCTTGACAGCTCGATTGCGTGCTGCCTCTGCTCCTGCATAAATCATAGGGCCCTGCCAAGGAGCGAGGGACAGAGTTTTGCTATTTCAACACTGAATCTCACATCCAATTATATCAACAGATATTTATCGCCTCCTGGGTGACGTCAACGAGCCCTAAAATGGAAGGGCTTCTTATGACTTGTCCATTGACAAAAATTCTTGAATGAGATTTCCCAAGTGTGAATATACTGACCTTACTACTGAAGGCCAGATGGAGGGTTAGAAAAGAGACAGAGGAGAGGAGAGAAGAGGAGGAGACATGGGAAACAAGGAGGTCTACCAAAGCAGTCCTGCTGGGCAAGTGACCACCAGTTAAAGGGGATGGATGTGGACCCCCAGGTCTTTTCCTTCTTAACTTCTCTGACCAGTTATCTCAGGATCCTCTCTGTACCTGAAATGACCTCTTTGCTAGGCTAAAAAAAAAGAAGAAGAAGAAAGACTCCTGCTGTCTTTCTTCCTGGAGAGGGACAAAAGAACCCGAAGATAGATGTGTGGGACATTGGGTTTTAAGCTTTTATCCCTTTTCTTTTTCTCCCAAGTGCAGATGAAAGCAGCAGGATCCTGCAGAGATGAAATCAGCAAGTCTCTTGACATATAGCTCCAGCCTTTTTAAAATTCAGGGGTGAGAAATCCCTGTTAGGTGGTGCGATATATAAGGCCAGCAAAATCATATTACATGATGGGACAAATAGCTATACTCCGCTGTCCATCTGCCTGTACTGGTAGTTTTGTATGGCCTATAATGATGTTATAAATGTCCAAGGGGCCTGTGGCAGAAAAAAAAGATTCCCTACCTTTTAAAATGTAAATCATGGCAATTTTTGCGTTTCAACCACATCCCTGAGGCTTGCAATGAACGTTCTCCTAGAATCTCACTGCTCCTGTTTCTCCTCCCAGAATCTAAAATTTATTGTGGACTTCTCTATTCATAAATTCAAGTGAAAGAGGGCCAGTCCAAGGTGCATGAGTTAAACAACCTTTCTTTTACCTTTCCTCCATGCAAACCTAACAAGAAGGTTTGAACTTCCTGTTAAATTCTGACTTCTCATTCTCTGCTGGAGAAGGTCCAGTTGCCTGATCTCAGGAGCCTCACATCAGTTGCATGTGTTCCTCGGTAAACACCAAGTCTACAAAAGATGATCTCTATTCTACTTCCAAATGTACAGAAGACAGACAGTCAGAGAGCAAGACAGAGTGAGAGAACAAGAGAGATGGTTATTCTTTCTGCTTCCAAATTTGAATGTATTACACATGAATATCATAAATAAGTGCTCTCTGACATTACTACAGAATGGAATGCTAAACATATAAACCACTCTCAAATTTGGGGTTGTCAGTCTCGTAGAAGTGGGAGGCAGTTACCGTTAATTCTGCAATGGAAGAGGCAGTTACAAACTCTGGTATCTGTGATTCAATTCAGCTTGCCGATAACCACCAGGATTGTTTGTCCGAAATTTCCTTTTCTTTGTTGCTGGTTACTTCTGCTGCTTCCTTTGTAGATTAAGTGATAAATGATGCAACACATATTTCAACTCCTATTTGGAGTCTATACTAATCCATAACTGCTCTTAGAAACAAAAAGCAAAACAACAACAACAACAAAACCCCCAAAACAAACAAGCAAAATTGTAGGGAGAGAATTGCTGGTAGTTCCTGAGAAGTTGCAGCTCATTGTAAGAGTGTTGTACTATAGACTGCATGTGGTGTTGTTGTTGGCTTGTTTATTTGTTATGGTTTTGCTATGTAGCTCAGGCTGAGCTCAAACTCTCTATCTTCCTGACTCAGACTCCTGAGTGCTGGAAGTACAGACATGTACCACCACACCAGTGTTGATGGAATATACTTCTCACATAAGAGAGCACATAAGAGAAAGCAAAGTGTGTTCTGGGAAAATGGAACTGATAATAGGTTATGATTAGGAAAATGGATGCACCTCTGAAGGAAGCCTGCAATTTATATTGGTGGGCAGGTGTTAAAGGCAGGTGGTGGGGTGAGAGGAGACAGAACTTTGGTTTCTGTCATTGTGAAATTTTTCTTAAGTTGAAATGTATCTTAGTGATTTGCTTAGTTTTTTTTGTTGTTTTTCTTTTGGTTTTGTTTTTCTGGTCCTGGGACTTGAACTGTTGGCTTGGGCTCTGTCCCTGAGCACCTTTTGCTCAAGGCTAGCATTCTACCACTTGAGCCACAGCGCCACTTCTGGTCTTTACTGTGATTAATTGGAGATAACCTGATTGGGCTGGCTTTGAACCAAGATCCTCAGATTTCAGCCTCCTGAGTAGCTGTAGAGAGCTGCGAGAGGCCGCACCTGGAAGATGGCGCCGGCTTCCGCCCTCCGCCTTCCCGATGGCGAGTGCTCTCGTGGTAAACAACTCCTGATATGGCTAAGGCAAAGAATCTGGCTTGCTTCTGTGCACCTGAACCTATTGGCGGTTCCCACGTGGCGTATCAGGGTTGGCTACCCAGCGGGTATTTAAGGCTGTGGGGAATTCTCCCCGGGGTTGGGGTCAGAAGATTACTAAAAGGTCCTGAATAAACTGCGGAGAGAAGAGTCCGGTGTCGCGTCTCCTTGCTGGTCGAGGCGGTAGCGACACGTGGCGGCCCGTACGGGGACTCAGCCATAACCCCAACGAGGACTCAGAACTCTCTGTGGTCAGGGTGGTGCACAGGTAAGTTCCCAGGTAAAAGGGGAATCCGCCACAAGAGCGGGGATAAGTCCCCAGGTAAAAGGGGAATCCGCCACAAGAGCGGGGATAAGTCCCCAGGTAAAAGGGGAATCCGCCACAAGAGCGGGGAGTAAGTTCCCAAGTAAAAGGGGAATCCGCCACAAGAGCGGGGGGATTTTTGCTCTTCTCGGTAGATAAAGAGAGAGTGAGAACCCGGGGCTAGTCAGTAGAGTAGCCAAAAGTGAAAGTAAAAGTTTGTTTACCAGCTTTAAATGTTTAAAACATGGGCGCTTCTTCTTCGCACCCAATTTTTTTGGCTCTCAATGAGCTACTGCACTCAAAAAAGTTAAAAATAAAAAAGAGTACTTTAGAGAGATTTTTGAATGAATGTGACACCGTTGCCCCATGGTTCGCTGTCTCTGGAAGCCTCACGGTGGCCTCTTGGGAGAAACTAGGGAGGGACCTAGATTTTTGCCTCTGAACAAGGAACGCTTAAGAGCGGAGTGAGACCAATATGGAAACTGATAAGAGGCTGTCTCGAGGACCAGCGTTGCAGTGAGGCGGTAGAGAATGGTCAGGCCGCCTTAGAAATGCTGCAGGAAGAAAGATCAGAAAGGGCAGACAGCGAAAAGGAGGAGAGCAGGGGGGGGTCATGCCCTGATTTTGCCGAACTAGAGACCTCTGAGTCTACAGACTCAGAGGAATTACAATCAATCATAGAACAAATAGAAAAAACAAAGATAAGAAAGAGGAGGAAATGGAAGGAGAGAGAGGACCCAGATAAAGACGAATGCACACCCTCCGTGCACCGCGCCACACCTTCGGCCCCTCCGCTCTATGCGGAGGACCCCGGAAGTGGCAGCCCCGGCTGTTCTTTCAGCCCAGGCGTGTGGAAAGCAGTCAGAACCGAGTTACATCTAGCCTGTCCAATATTTCAGGATCCACAGGGACAGCGGTATCATGAACCCTTAGATTTTAAGGTTATAAAATCTTTAGCTGAGTCTGTGCGGACATATGGAATCACAGCCTCCTTTACTGTAGCCCAGGTGGAGGCCCTAAACAGACACTGCATGACACCCGGTGATTGGAGTGGGCTCGCACGAGCTTGTTTGAGCCCAGGTCAGTATTTAGATTGGAAGGCCTTTTTGATTGAATTTGCTAGTGAAGAGGCTGCGGCCAATCAGGCTGGGGGAAACCCAGCTTGGGACAGAGATATGCTGCTTGGACAGGGGAGATTCGCCAATCAGCAGATAGGCTACCCGGTCCAAGTTTATGAACAAATCAATAAAATTGGCATAAAGGCATGGAAGGCCTTACCAAATAAAGGCGAGGTGAGTGGCAATCTCACCAAAATCCTGCAGGGCTCTATGGAGCCGTTTTCGGACTTTGTTGCCCGCATGGTCGAGGCCGCTGGCAGAATTTTTGGTGACCCAGACGCAGCCATGCCATTAATTAAACAGCTTGTTTACGAGCAGTGTACTAAGGAATGCAGAGCCGCCATAACCCCATATAAGAATAGGGGACTAGAAGCATGGATGAAAGTTTGCAGAGAGCTGGGCGGACCACTAACTAATGCTGGATTAGCTGCTGCTGTGGTGCAATTAACCCAGAAGAATGGGGGCTGGGAAAGTGGCTCAGTGGTAGAGTGCTTGCCTTGCATGCCTGAGGCCCTGGGTTCAATTCCTCAGCACCACATAAGCAAAAAGAAAAAGCCGGAAGTGACGCTGTGACTCAAGTGGTAAGAGCGCTCGCCTTGGGCTGAAGAGCTAAGGGACAGCGCCCAGGCCCAGAGTTCAGGCCCAGGAAAAAACCTATTTAAAAAACGCTGCAAATTTGTCTAAACAGTTGTCTAGTTATCTTTTAGGTAATTGAACTGGGGAGTTCGACAGCCTGATGGAACAGCTCAGGGTTGCCATCATCATGGTGAACTCGACCCGAGTGGATGCCGGATTGGCGGAGGGGTTATCTTCATGGATCTCCGCTGCTATGATTCATCTCAAGGAGGGGGCGGGTTTGGGAGCCCTGATAGGCCTCCTGGCGTTAGCCTCCTTGGTATGTCTGTGGTGCATTTGCCAAATTAGAGGTTCTCAGCGTCGCAGTGCAGCCATGATTATCCAAGCCTTTACAGTCATTGGAGCAGGTCAGTCCCCCTAAGCGTGGCTTGCCACCCTAAAACAATGAGCACAGATTGCAAAGCCAAAGTACTGCAGTCGAGAGGCATGAGTTTTGCCCTCGAGGAGAGCATGTTTGATTGCACACGGGTTCGATTCGCCTTTTCCCGTCCTTGTGAAAAACGAATCAATGGACAGGCTGAGTCATCCCTAGAGAAGGTACCCTCTGGGAGAAGGCTTGTATGCAGTCCTTGCAATTGCACAACAGGGATCAGACCTCTGTTCTCATCTGTGTTCTTTAAACAAAAAAGGGGGAACTGTAGAGAGCTGCGAGAGGCCGCACCTGGAAGATGGCGCCGGCTTCCGCCCTCCGCCTTCCCGATGGCGAGTGCTCTCGTGGTAAACAACTCCTGATATGGCTAAGGCAAAGAATCTGGCTTGCTTCTGTGCACCTGAACCTATTGGCGGTTCCCACGTGGCGTATCAGGGTTGGCTACCCAGCGGGTATTTAAGGCTGTGGGGAATTCTCCCCGGGGTTGGGGTCAGAAGATTACTAAAAGGTCCTGAATAAACTGCGGAGAGAAGAGTCCGGTGTCGCGTCGTCATTACCGGCCGAGGCGGTAGCGACAAGTAGCTAGAATTATGGGCATGAGCTCCCAGCAACCTGGCTGCTTAGTTTCTTTTATGATTTCTTCTCTCTGTTCTTATCCACAGATTTCAGATCAAATATCAATCTGAAGACAAAAAATGTACTTGGAAGGTGCAGTTGCAGGTAAATGGTTACAAAGAGGAACTAAGAAAAAGATGGAGCCAGGAGTTTGTCAGGGAGGTCTGAGAGCTCAAGAAAAGCAACAGCAAAGTTTGAGCTCTGACTAACCCTCGCACTGTTTCCGGTGTTTCTTTGGGCTCTCTGGGAGATAGGATTTTAATACAGCTGCCTCATCACTCTCAAATCTCTGCTGTGGGTTTTCCTGGAGGAAAATTATAGTGCTCCACAATTTTGACTCATTAAATCAGTGCTCACATTAGATTGCTTTAATGAGTAATAGAGAAGTCAAGTGACTTTCCTAAAGCCCTTCAGCCAATCTACTGCTACAGAATTGGAACCCAGTTTCTATTACCAGCCTGTGTTATTTACGCTATATAAAAAAAAATTATCTTTGGGCGTCATTTTCTGGTAGAGGCACATGAACAAGTTGAGAAAAGGATCTTAGATCAAGAAATATATTCACACACCAATCCATGTGGTAGCTTTTCCTAGACTTTCCTTCTAGTGGTAAACCCCCTAAGGCATAAGAATGTAGAAATTCTCGGTGCTGATGCCCCAGCACTGGCTTTAATATCTTTGTGTGTACACACTGCAGTTTACTTTTCAGTGGATCTTGTCATATGAAGTTTTTAATTTCATTTCCAACTTACAAAACATTCTTCTGATGTTTTCATCTCAAGTGGCCTTCACAAAATGTGTTTTTTTAATGAATTATAGAGGGAAAGAGAGGTTCTTGAAATTATGCATATGCAGAAATAGCACTGCAGAGATCTCCTATAGATGGTGAACTAAATATCCAAGCCCATAAAAACCACACTCACAAATAGAGGAATAACTCCATCATTGATAAATCAGCTTAAATGCTTTTAAAAGCTACAAACATAGTCCAAGAACAATAGCACAAAATAGGGATTATCTACTGCTTAAAATCATTTTTCAATAGCAATGTAATATAGAATATAATGAAATAATATAGGGTACAGATGGAAATCAGTATGATGGTTCTTTGTCAAACCTAAAGATAGAACTTGTATATGATCCTGCTGTATTACTCCTGGGCATCTATCCAGAGGAATGTTAAGTCAATATACAGTCAAGATAACCTGTATGCCCATGTTTATAGAAGCTCTATTCACAATACCAGAATATGGAATTAGCCTAGGTTCCCACCAACCAATGGGTAGAAAAAGATTTGTAGTATATATACCCAATAGAATATAATTCAGCCATAAAGAAGAATAAAATTATGTTGCTTGCAGGAAAATGGATGGAACTAGAGATCATAATGTTAAACAAAATAAGCCAGACTGAAAAAGACAAATAGCTTATATTCTCTTCCCTGTGCAGATTGTGATTCTTAAAAATGATGAACAAGTTCTGTTTGGAGGTGGATACCAGTGGGAGGGAGGGCTGTAGAGTGAAAGGGGGATGAATATGGTTGAAGCACTTAATGCTCATGTAAGAAAATAGAACAATGAAACCTACTGAAATTGTTTTAAGAAGTGAGGAGAAGAAACAGCGGGGGTGAATTTGATCAGGGTACATTTTATGCGTATATGGAAATATCACAAAAAAACCCCATTCTACAATGTCTGCTAATAAAAATGGGCGAGGGTGTTAGGAGAAGAGTACAAAGTTCCTTAGACTCCCAGAATCTAAAGATCATCATGTTTAATATTTTCTTGTTTTCCCTGAGTATTTTTCCTGAACTCATAATATATTTTAAATAATTGAGAAAGCGCTGTTAATTGTGAATCTCTTTTTTAAATAAAAAACTTATTTTAAAGCTTACATGTAAAAAGAGAGTAGATTTTAAATGTTCTCATCACAGGAAAACAAATGTGTGTGACAGATAATGAAGTATGTTAATGACCTTGATTGAGCTATCTCACAAGGTATCAAATATAACAAAACATAGTGTCCTCTATAAATTATACAATTTTTGTATAATTATTTGTACTAATTGTTTAAGTGAAAAGGTTTAGGATCTGTGCTTTATGTTTGTCTAAAAATCATGCATGTCTTCTACCATAAAGCTTGTATTTTGTCATAGTTACTGATATACAATGTAAATGATATAGCAGTTCTGGACTGTCTCTCCAAGTCCTCAGATCAAGTTCTGTTTAAAACACAGTAGATATGCAAGAGCCTCTTGACAGAATGGAGCATAGGAAAAGAACCTCATTCGTAAGCCTTCCATCTCCACAGAGATAACATTTTATCCTTAAAACATCATCTTGTATCTAACTAACTTCTTCCTTTTCCTTTCCTTTCTCCTTTTCTTTCTTCCTTTGCCTTCCCCTCCCTTCCCCTCCCTTCCCCTCCCTTCCCTTCCCCTCCCTTCCCTTCCCTTCACTTCCCTTCCCCTCCCCTCCCCTCCCCTCCCCTCCCCTCCCCTCCCCTCCCCTTCCCTCCCCTTCCCTCCCCTTCCCTCCCCTTCCCTCCCCTTCCCTCCCCTTCCCTCCCCTTCCCTTCCCTTCCCTTCCCTTCCCTTCCCTTCCCTTCCCCTTCCCTTCCCTTCCCTTCCCTTTCCCTTCTTTCTTTTGTCTCTTTCTGGCTCCATGATGGCCCAAGGAAATGTGCAAAATTTCTCACTGTTAATAACCATCCTAATTACTTAATTTTAATTCTTCTTCTACATCTCACCCTGGCACCTTGAAGGTTTAAGTAATACAAACAGGATTGTCTCATGATCTTTGAGATATAAACATTATCTCTTAACTTCCTAGGCTATGAAACGAGATTATTAGTGTCCTGCCAGCTTTTCATTCATGCTCCTCTTTCCTTGGCTTGTCAATGACTGTGCTGTTCTTCAGTCTTCGAATGGTCTTTCCACTGTACATGGCCATATTTCTTCTCTCACAAGGACACCAGTCATATTGAACAAAGGCTTATTCCGTGACCTAATTTTACCTTAAGAATCCATTTTAGGCCCTGTCCATACTGAGATAGGGCTAAGCCTTCAACAGATGAATTTAAGAACACAATTCAACCCATAATAATATATTTTGAAGATGTTTATTTGTTTATTTATTCATGGGTAAACATTTAAATTCTAATATAGGATAAGAAAATCTGAAGCTTCTGCATAGACTTTCAGGTATCCCCCCTATTTTTGCACCCTTGTCCCCATTCCTGCCCTTGATGATACTTGGAGTTTCCCAGTCCTGAAGCCCCTTCCTGGCTTCTATATTGGCTCCTTCCCGAACTCCTCTCATTTTGTGTGCCTTCTACAGCCACTTCATCTGGCTTTCCTGGGACCAGTCCATCTTCTCTGTCCTCTTCCTGCCCTCCCCTGTGTGGATCTTTTCCAGCTGTATCCTCTGCCTTGCTTCACACCACTTCCTTGTTGTTTTTCTTGATCGTCTTGTTTTGGAAGTTTGTTAAGCCCTCCCATCTACTATGATCCTTCCCCTCCTTTTTGTATTACCTAGGATTTATACCGAACAGAGAAAGAAGAAGTAAAAGAAGTGTATTTTGACGAGACCCCTCTGACTGCAGTGGGGAAAGCAGGTGGAAGTGAATGAGGAAAATGAGTTGGAGTCTTTGGTTCTTACCATTAGATACCTACAGAAGGAGCATCACCCAAAAACAATGAAGGGCCCAAGGAAACAAAGACTAAGGATGTTGGTGGCCATGCCACTGTCTAGGTTTGGGTGGGGCAGGGCTTCCTTTCAGCCATTGGCCAATTACTTTCTCAGCAGCTGGCATGGGTGTTGTTACCTGTCCCTTTGTTTTGCCATAAGTTAGGAAATAATAGACCCCGGGGGAGATGACTCAGAACACTGGGAAAGGGGCACGTTTCTGCTTCTCTCACAAGCTCTGGTCATGATAGACAAGACTGACCTTTCTATTTACATCATAATACATCGAATTTTCTGTTTTAGGCTCCAGATAATGGATGGAGGGTAGTGAGAGGATGTGTGTGAACTTTCTCTCAGGAAGGGCAATTTGCAAGAACTAATCATCTGACAATAGTTGGTCTTAAGAAAGAAATCCATCAAACCAAGCATCCTGACTAAGTATTTATATTCATGACCATTACTGGACTCAGAAAAAAGATTTCCTGGAGAAAGCTCCAAGGAATATTACTGGTGCTACAAAGGAAAAAGGGAGAGTTAAGGAAAAGTTAAATAGATTATTTTACTGCAGAATTGTTTTTTTTTATTCTGCACTGTCCAAGATCCCCAGGCCTGCAGAATTCCCAGACTGTTTTGCCCACCAAACCTGTTTATTATCTGACTAATTGGGAAACAAGAAGAAGCATCAAAAGCCCAGAGGCATTTAATGAGGAATCTAGATATTTTTTTTTCTTTACCGTTTAACATTTAAGACCATGGTTAGGGCTATTAGTAATTTTATATTACGTCTGGGAGAAAACTAAAAATGGTACATTTTGAAAATAGGGTCTTAGATTATGGAGATCCATCTATTTGCAAGGCTTCTGGTCTGTCTGCTCTAGGAAAGGTTTCCTTACTGTGAAGGATTTCCTGAGCCTTCACTCGCCTCCTGTGAAAGGGTCAAGTCTGCCAGCTTCCAAATCAGGGGGAAGGTATTGGTTTGTACAGCAATTTAGCCCAGTAGAAATGTTTGGGCCTGCCTTGCAAAGGAGGATCAACTTGGAGCAGAAAAAGCAGAAGTATCCTAGATAATTCATTGCAATGGGTGGCACTGCACTTTCAGAAATTCAAAAAGGAATTTGATTGTTCAAGAGGCAGTAAGCAAAGAATCCTGCAAAGGCCAACAGAGACTATGGGCGATCCACATGCAGAAGCTATAGGTTTCAAAGATGCTGCTACTGAGTGTGGTTTCAGACCTGTTGTGAAGACCTTTTCTCCTTCAAGGCTATAGAAACTGTGGTGCTCACTTCTATCCTGAGTTTATCATTGCTTTCAGGGGTGTTCAAACTTCTTTGCCTCATAGCTTGATTGCGAGCATCACCTCCCACTTCTCTGTCATCTGAGAGCACATCTGGTAAGTGTGCTGTAATGGAGATGTGCAGTGTGTATCCTGCTTAGGAGAAAGCTAAGAGCTAGCCTCATCGTTATGAGAACCAAATCTATGTCTGGAAAAGAAGGGCATTTCTTCATGTTTCTCTTTGTATAAGTTTGAGAAGTGATCTGAGCACCAACACTCCCAGGCTGGACTTGAACTGCAATGAAGTGTAGTGTTCTTATTCACAGAAAGTTAAATATAGAGACATCTTTGAGTTGCCACTCATTTTCCAACTTATTTCCTTTGTACTTTAGTTCTAAGTAACTGTAAAATTCTATCATCTGCTAATGTACTTTTATCCCCTCAGAAACAACAATAATTGCAATAATGGGATTTTTTTATTTGAATGGAGAAATACAATTATACAATTGGATAGATTTCTTCTGTTAAAAGTGTTATTCATCTTTTGAAAAAGAACAGTCTATGTAATGAAAAGGTATATGCTCTCCCAATTCCTGAGTTAAAGACTAATCTTGGATGTGATGAGATTTGGGGATAGGTCTTTGGAAGATAATTAGATTATGAAGGTAAAGACCCCCTCTTAGTGGCATTAGTGCCCTCGTAAAAAGATAGGTAAGAGATGTTTTCCTTGTCCTCTTCCTCCCCCTCCTCCTCCTCCCTCCCTTCCTCCTCCTCCTCCTCCTCCTCCTCCTCCTCCTCCTCCTCCTCCTCCTCCTCCTCCTCCTCCTCCTCCTCCTCCTCCTCCTCCTTCTCCCTCTCTCTGTCTTTGTCTCTGTCTCTCTCTATCTCTCTCTCATACACCCTCTCCCTTGATCTTGGAATTCTTGACCCTTAGAACAATGAGAAATAAATTTTATTGTTTAAGCTTGCCCAGTCTATGGTATTTTGTCAGAGCAGCCTGAACTGACCAAAACAAAGAGCACACATAACTCTAATTTTTTAAAATTTATTTTTATTTTTTTTCTTTTTGTTGGTCGTGGGGCCTGAACTCTGGTCCTGGGTGCTGTCCCTCAGCTCTTCAGCTCAAGGCTAGCGCTCTACCACTTGAGCCACAGTGCCACTTCCGTTTTTTTTCTGCTTATGTGATGCTGAGGAATCGAAACTAGGGCTTCACACATACAAGGCAAGTGCTCTACCACTGAGCCACTTTCCCAGCCCCATAACTCTTATTCATAATGGAATCTGTTCTGATAGCTTTACTGGAGGATTTTATTAAGAACAAAAGAACAAGGCAACTTTGTAACTCTTTCCCAAGAGTAGACCTCTGAGTATGGCAGTTGGGAAGTATCACAATGTAATTCTGCTTCCATTCCTTATCACTTAGTAATATCACAGTGTAATTCTGCTCCATTACTTATTAGTCTTAAACAATTTATTTAATTATTTAAATTTTCTAATGTTATTTCCTTATCTGTCAAACCAATATAAAAATGTAAATCTCTCTATTGTTCCTCCTTAGGGCTCTGGAATTAAATAAGAGTGTATTTTGGGTCCTAAGAATATAATAAGCAGCCGAGCATGGTGGCTTATGCCTATAATCCTAGCTACTCAGGATGCTGAGATCTGAGGATCGCAGTTCAAAGCCAGCCTGGCAGGTAAGCCTGTGAGACGCCTATCTCCAATTAACCACTCAGGAAACTAGAAGTGGCGCTGTAGCTCAAGTGGTAGAATGCTAGCCTTGATCTGAAGAGCAGAGAGACAGCACCCAGGCTCAGACTTCAAGCCCCACAACTGACAAAATAAAAAATAAAAACACACACACATATATATATATATATATATATATATACATATATATATTATAAGCACTCATTGAACACACTCATTTTGGTTGTTAATAAGGTGGGTATTGGAGGAGGCAACAATGCTCAATATGAAATGTACTCATTACCTTGCTCATGTAACAGTAACCCCTCTGTACAGCATTTTTATAATAACAAACTACAAAAAATAATGTGGTTATTGTTACTGCTGAAGGTAGCCAGTTATATCTCCGATCTTCAAACAGTAGAACTCTGTGCTCAGGACTTACTGCACTTAATGAATTTTATGTTAATGAAATAAAAACAAACACTGCCATTAAGCCTTCATCTTCTAATACTAGAGGCTCTTCTCAGTCATCCTGCTGATGTAAGAAACTTTTGCTTGTTGGTTGGTAATTTGGCAGTACTAGGGATTGAACTCAGGGCTCACTAATGCCAGACAGGTACTCTGTCACTTGAACATACCTTCAGATGCTTTTTTGCATTATTTCTGAGGTTAAGATTTCACCTTACACAGAGGCTTGCCCTAGCAGCAACCCTCCTACACGTGTCTCTGCAGAGGATGGGGCCACTCTTCCCTCCCCAGCTATTGTGCTGCCCTCCTAGCTGGGATGACAGACATGCACCACCTCACACAACCAGTGGTAAAGACTTCTTTTCATTGGTAAAGGTTAATAACTAAGTACTAATGGAGTCTTTCAAACTTCTTCTTGCCTAGGCTGCTTTTGAATTTCAATCCCTTCATCTGCAACTATCAAGTAGCTAAGATCAGAGGCTTGAGCCAATACACCCAGCTTAAAGAACATTTTAAAATAATAAACTTTTAATAGTTATTTTAGATTTATACAAAAACTGAGCAGAAGATATAGCAATCCCATACATTCTTTCTTGCCTGCTTTCTCCAGGCACGTTTTGCCTCTCTTTAGTTTTGGCCTTAACATTACCATCTTTAGTTTTAGTTTTGCCTTAATATTACCATCTTGCATTTCAGGTGGCATATTTGTTGCAACTGATGAGCCAATATCTATGAACTATCACGAACTGAAGCCCATAGTTTACATTGGGGTTCACTCTTGGAGCTGTGCATTCTATGAATTTTGGCAAACACATGCTATCATGCATCTGCTATTACAGGGCTGTTCAGAACCGTTTCCTGAAGATCCCCTGGCTCTTCCTAGCCCCTGGAAACTTCAGATCCTTTTATTGTCTCTATAGTTCTGCATTAGTCTCTACTGTTGGCTCCTTTCACCTGCAAAATAACTCTTTCAGGTTCTAGTATGTTTATTAAAATGAATATATATTTTTACTTGGGAATAATGTCATTTTGACTCAAGAATTATTCAGTTAGCTAATTTCTCCACTTAGTAAATGCCTCCTTGCTTAAGCTCTATTTCCACATGCAATTCTATTCTCAGTCTAATCATTTATTGATGTGACTAAACACCTGTACTCAAATGGAGAATTTTGCAGCTGAGGGAAGGGTTAAAAACAGCAATTAGCATGATTAGTAATCACGTTAGTAGAAAAATGAAATGCAAGGGTATATGACTATTTCTTTTTCATTGTACTAGCAAGAAAGCTATTCTTTCCTGCTAGGAGCTTCTGCTGTCCCATGAGCCTGCCGTGGACAGGTCAGATATCCATATTTGACATGTACGTCCACCATGTCACTTGGCCGGGGTCCCCTTTTGGCTGCCTGCAGCTTAATTTGCTGCTAGACTGCCTTCCTATCAATCCATTCTGAGTCTATGCTCTGCTCAAGGTAATAAAAAAAGAATCATTCATCACACATTTTAAAATTCCCCTTTTACTCATCTTATTTGTCTCCTTAGATGGATCCCTGGAGGCCTCTCCTTCCTCCAGATGGAGGCAGGAAGGTGGGGGGGGCACCACAGGTGGGCACAGATGCCTTTGTACCTCCCCAGGAGACCAGTCCAAGACTATCAGCCTTCTTCCGGGCTTAATTTCCTCTGTAATTTCATGTTCATCCTGTTCTACTGAATTCTTTGAGATATAGTTTCTTCTACAGCCTTTCAGCTTTCCCTTAGCTTGTTAAGGTTTACATCTTTCAAGTACTAATAAACACTCCACTGGTCTTAATTTAGAAAATATGCAAATGTATGTGTGTACATACTTTATTTTGGCATAACGAGTTTGGAGACAGAGCCTTGAGCTTGCTAGGCAAATGCTCTGCTACTTGAGCCATAACCCCAGCCATCTTTTGTTTTATTTTTCTAACAGGGTCTCAGGTTTTTCCCTAAGGACTGCCTCAGCCTGGGATCCTCCTATGTCTCCTGAATAGCTTGGATGATCAGGCCAAGCTTGTTGATTAAGATGAAGTCTCATTCAGTTTTTTTTTTTTCTGGACTGACCTCAGTGTGATCCTCCCAACCTTCACCTTCCAAGTAGCTGGAATTACAATTATGAGCCACCATGTCCAGAAGTAGTTTCTTTTTTTGTGTGTGCAAGTCCTGGGGCTTGAAGCTGGGACCTAGGTATTGTCTTTGAACTTTTATGCTCAAGGCTAGCACTCTACCACTTGAGCCACAGCTCTGCTTTGGGGAGGAGTGGGGTAGTAGTTAACTGGAAATAATCTCATAGACTTTCCTTCCCCAGCTTTGAGCTGGCTTCAAACCACTTCAGTCTTCAGATCTCAGCCTCCTCAGTATCCAGGATTACAAGACTATTTTCTTAAAAACCATCTTTCTGGGCCCATGAATTTTTCATCAGGCATTTAGGAAGGGACAAGAAAAGAAAAGGCTCTTCACCGGACCATGTGAGACTGGATGATTTGAATTTATCTAAAGGAGTCCTGTCTTTCCCCCATCCCTCATTTCCTAACCAAGTCCACAGCAGCACTCTACCCCACCCCCACCCCCACCCCCCAGCAACACACACAAGCTGTGGAGAGATGAGACAAGATAGGACGGAAGAACCAAGAAAGAGATGGCAGATGGCTCAAAGTTGGGTCCTGACATCTACCCAAGTGTCAGATAAGCAGTGTCAGAAAAGATGTTGTATCATTCCACACCACCTTTGAGGAAAGGACCAAGAAGCAAGAATGAAATGAAGAATAAACTATGCAGTAGTTAAATTGGCGTTTGGGATTTTTTTGACACATATTTTTTTTTCAGTTTTATAATGTTTTTATTGTTCAAAGCTTCATTATAGCTCTGTATAGTTTTAAATTTCCATATACATTTCTGCATATTTAAAATATAATTAAGTACAATAAAATATTTGTAAAGAAAGTTCACTGAATTTTTTAAAAAATCAATATGAAACATTTGACACATATTTTTAAAGCAGCCATCTTCGTATTTGGTGGAGTTTTATCAGGAATCTACAGTGGAGAACTAAAAGTTGATGAGAAGTTTCTCAGGAACCAGATGCTGAGACTTTTGTCTTTTTCCTGGAAATCTGGGACACAGAGGCTCCATCTCTATTTGTCAAGCATGAAAACAGCTTCTTCCAGAAGCTTTATATTCTTGTCTCTGGTCCTTAATCCTGGATTCCTGCTGGGAAGTAGGAATTATTACGTTACACATTACATAGATGAAGGAGAGAGGCTAAAAACAAATGGGTGAGTGAGTCGGATGACGTCTCCCAGCTGATAGACAGAGGGCATGGAGCCTCTTCTCTCTTTCTGTCCTTCTCACTCAAGCCTCCCCTGGACTCTAGGGAGGGGTGCAGTGGTCCCAAGGCTTTGAAGGAACAAGCCCTGTACATACACCATGCTTCCCAGAGGTCTTTCTATCAACCACCAAGCGTGGCAATGGGGAACAGCACCCTTTGTGTTTATTGTTCTATAAGACCAACCCTGGCAATTGACTTACACCTGGCCATAGTCATTTTGCTGTTTGCTACTATGTTTTCTCTTCTATTTTAATCTTCATACTTCTTCTGCATACACTGAGCATCCTGGTCTGTCCATCCTTAGCAACCCTTCCCAGGAGCGATGGTGAGAATCTACTATCAAAAGTGTTCATGCTGAGCCTCAGAATAGATTCCAGCCTCCCAGTACCCCTGAACCCTGAAAAAATTATGGATGTTATAGGTTGCTGTGTATGCCTCATACCAGCTTCTAAATTAAGATTTGCTATATCAAAGTGTGCTAATTAATGTGTACCTTTTGCAAAAATTTCTAATTGGCTATTTGAAATTAGAAGAATGTTCGGGAAATGGAGGAGAATGGAAAAGGAATAGGCCAGACTGGATCATCAGCAGGCAAGGACTGTTTATTGCTAGTGAGGGGCACAGATCTTCCTGCAGGTTTGGAGGTTGTGTCAGGGACTGGGTTTTGGGTGGGTTTATATAGGGCTTAACAAGGAAGCAGAAAATAGAAAATGGGTTATAGTCTCTTGGGGGCCCCGGGAAATGCCCTTGGCCAGGCCCACAGTAGTATGTTCCACCTGATTTGAGGGACTATTGTCCCCTGGGACCAAGGATGGGGTCCTTGGCCAGGACCACATTGGAAGCTGCCTGAGGACAGGCATGTGGTCAAGCCTGTTCATGTGCACCTGGTGTCTTGCTTGACCTGGGGGGAATAAGGCAAGAATCAATCCTTCAAAGAAAGCAGCTTGCAAAGTCTGTGCATAATGATTTGGGCAACAAGCTCTCACTTTGAAAGCAAACAGTTATATGCCATTTGCATGGTTCTTTTTTCTTACAATTGAGGGAATGGATTAGTATTCTGTCTTTGCTGTGAGGCTTGCTTCTTATTTCTCCTCTGTTTGGTAGGATCCTTAAACCCAGGGCAGATCATACTGTCTTGCCATGTTTTCTTTCTTATTTTTTAAATTTTATTTTATTGTAAAGATGTTAAACAGAGGGGTTACAGTTACATGAGTAATGAGTACATTTCTTGCCAAGCATTGTTACCCCTCTCCTTTGTTTTTCTCCCCCTTTCCTCCCTCTACTTCTCCAACTCCCCATCCCTCCCAAGTTATAAAGTTCATTTCCAACATAGTGTCTTGTGAGTATCATTGTTGCAATGGGTCATTCTGTGCCTTTGTTTCAGCATTTTGTTATTCCCCTTCTCCTCACCAAATTAGATAAATGTATATACAAGAGGCAGGGTACCCAAAGGTCCCATGGTTTCCCTTATTTTCAATAATTAGTACATGTCTAGGATAATCTTATCAGATGAGAAAAGCTCAAAAGCTATGTAATATGACCATATAAAATGATGCTAAGCAAAATGAACCCCAAGATATGGACACAAGAGGTTTTTCTTTGTTGTTGTTTTTAATGTATTATGTGATTTTTTTGTTTCTTTTGTATGTCTTCCCCCCATGTTTTCTTATCTTAGGACTGCCAGACAGTCAAGATTAGCCTGACAATTTCAACCCAAGGCAAGTGACTTCTGTTTCTGTGACTGTTCCAAGGCTGTGTCCCTCAGACTATACACCTATGACCTGAGAAAGGTTCTGATCCTTGAACTCCAACATTCCAGCGTGTACTGAAAGCAAGTCTTAACGCATCCTCCCAGCATTTCTGAATATCTCCATATCCCAGGCTCTGGGTTTGAGGCTAGAGATAAAGAAGAAGTAAATCTCCTTGCTGCCTTTGAAGTATTCGCTGCTCATAGAGGAAGACATACTAAAAGCCAACATTTATGCTGAGCACTCTGATTAGTACCGAAAAGTCCTCCATGGAGGAGGCAGTGCCTAAGATAATAATGGAAGGAAGAGCAGCTGTAGGTAAACAGCAGAGAGAACGGAGAATCATACACTGGAAGCAGCTGTAGATAGAAAGATGTAGAGCTGTGAGAAAGGTCCCAGCATTCCAGAAATGTCCACCATGTCATATATGGTGTTCAAGAGAGGAATGCTCTTGCAGGTAAACTAGAGAGATCAACGAGGGTCACCTGAAGGACTGGAAATGTGGATCTGAGAGTCAGTGAGGACTTTGAACAGGGAAGTGACACAGCACAGTGTGGATTTTAGAAAACGTACTCAAGCTAGATGGACAAGGTGAAATGGATAACATGCAAAATGATGATGATAAGAAACATTTTGGGTGTCTACTATGCCAAGCACAACTCTGGAAATAATAGTAGAGGTGTCCATAAGAAATCGTGAGACCAATTTGGGCAAACTGGGAGCAGCAAAAGGTGGTAGAGGAGCTATTAATCAGAATGATTAGCAGCTTGCTTTTTGGGATCCAAATGCCAGCTCTGTAAGTCTTTACATGTGTAACCGGGCAGGTGATTTGACCTTGTGCCTCAGTTTCTCACCTGTGAAATCAGACTACAGGCCTATGGTTATTGTATTGAGGATTAAGTGAGTTGATCTATGTGTAGCATCTGGAATCCAAGTAAGCACTTTAGCACTTTAGTTTTCCTCTGAACTCCATTGTATAAAACTGGAGACAGAAGCCAGAGCCTCAAGAAATAGTAAGAACAAGGAGAGGCAGGAGGTAGGGCAGAGGCAGACATCAAAATGAATCTCATGGCTTTGACTTGGGCAGTGAGACAGATGGTGAACACAGGAGGAGAGCAGTTGTAGGTGGGAAGGTGATATGATTTATTTGAGAAATATTGCAAGCGGAGAGCCTAGGGAACATTCCGATAGAAGTATCCAACCAGTAGCTGTGTGTGTAGGAGTGTGAGGCCTAGACAAGAGTCTGGAAAAGGGTTGGAGATCTGGAATTCTCAGCAAACAGTTGAAGATATGGGTCTCAATGACCCACAGAGAATAGAGTGAGAAGAGAAATGCACCAGAGAGGCAGCCAGAGAAAAGCTAGATGTGAGGATGGCTGGTAGTCTTCACTGGGGACACTATGGCCTAGTCCAAGAATGAGGTAGTTAGGCACAGTGGCTCATGCCTGTAATCTTAGCTACCCAGGAGGCTGAGATCTGAGGATTATGGCTCAAAGCCAGCTTATTTCCAATAAGCTACCAAAAAGCTGGAAATGAAACTGTGGCCTGTTGTAGAGCACTAGCCTTGAGCAAAGAAGTTCAAGGACATCATCTAGCCCTGAGGTATGCATGCGCATGCGCGCGCGCGCACGCACGCGCGCGCGCACACACACACACGCGCACACACACACACACACACACACACACACACACACACACACACACACACACACACACACACACACACACACACACACACACACACACACAAAGGAAAAGAAAGGAATGCTCTCATGAGGCCAGAAGAATAAAAAAAACTGAAAATGCTACACAGAAAAGATATAACAATTCAGATGATAGCCACGGGTTTGGGCACTGGGGAAATTTGGTGGCTATATCAGTGAAACTCCAGCAAGAACAAGGACACTCTTTTGCTCTGGGCTTTCTTTTTCTTTTAAAGGGGAAAGGAAGGGTGCAGAAAGGGAGGAGGAGAGGGTGAACAAATGTAATCATGCTATTCAGTATCCATTGTGTAAAAAGGGGATTCGTGGGTAGGGATGGGAGGGGAAATGTGGGAGAAAGCAAAGGAAGGTGACATTGTTCCCCCAAAAGAGAAATGTACTCATTTCCTAACTTATGAAATGGTAACCTCTGGGTGCAACACCTTAAAAATAACAATACAATTATATCTTTAAAAAAAGAACAAGGAAACTCCATTAGTTATTTCAACAAAGAAAATTTACTATTAAGAATTGGGTAAACAGGACACTATGTTGAAAGCAAATTTTACAACTTAAGGGGGGAGAGAGAAGTTGGGGAGGTGGGGAGGAAAGTGATGGTAGGGGAAAAACCAAGGAGGGGGTAACAATGCTCAACAGGAAATGTACTCATTATCTTACTCATGTAACTGTAACCCCTCTGTACAGTACATTTACAATAAAATATATATTTTAAAAAGAATGGGTAAACAGGGCTTGGAAAAGTGAAAGAGCCAAATGGAATACTGAGAAAACACTGAGCTTACAATTTCAGGAGATAACTCTCTAGAATCAGAAGACCAAAGGGGAGTCATGGGAACCCAGATGCATGGAGGAGAGATCACAAAGATGGAATCCAGCCTCTGAGCAGGGGTACTACCCAGATGGTTCTGGACTCAGAGAAGGGCCTCAGGAAGTTGGAACTTGGAGTAAATCCCCCTCGGCTGGAGCTGGTACCTTAGAAACTTGGAAGGTGGTCTTGGACAGAACCAGACAGGCAGCATGAGGGTAGTTCTGGAGGTGCTGGTAGAAAAAAGAAATTCGTGTTTAGGGCAGAGTTGTTACTGAGTTATGCTAACATGAACAACAAACAGGCACATGGGAAATAGCAACTCCTTCTTACCTCCTTCTGCTTTCCCATCTCCCTGGAATGTCCCCAGCACTAGAACCCAGAAGAAACTAGGTGACAATGTGAAAAATACAGCAGGAAGACTCTTGACCCCAAGATTCAACAGCAAAGTCTAGAAAGATAGCTTTTGGCTGAGAACCAGCTTTATAATCCACACAGTGACCCTTGCCAATCTAGTTTTAATGATTTGGAGCCATCAAGCCAACAGATTTAGAAGCAGAAATGGAGGGTAAATATGGCTCATTTAAATTTTCTTTCCTCAAAATAAAATGCAACTCTCTAGTACCAGCCTTCCATATATGTGTGTTTTGAAAACCTCCAGAGTGCTGTCTTTGATAGGCAGGAGGAGCCCTCCAGGCAGCAGGCTGCCAATGCTGTCAGCACAAACGGGACAAGGGCATTGGGGTCAAATCCCCATTGTCAAGGTGTTAGAAGAGACTTCAGAGTGCTCTGCAGATGCAGAGGATGAGACTCATCAAAACTGGTTATGTGTTGCTATCCATAGAGGAAGCACTGTGTAGACTCTGCCAGAGCAATTTATCTCGGTTCCTTTTTAAATTTTCTTTCAGAGAAAACTCAAATTTCATGCGCCCAAAACACGTGCATGTATACACACCATACCAAAATGGACAGACCTCCCATTCATCTGCCTGCAACACAAAGGCACACACAGGAAATCTTAGAAGAAATGGGGAACAGAATAAATCACTATACTGTATATATAGCCATATTGGTCTAGAAATGCTAAACTAAACTTAATATTTTTTCCATTTGTCCAGGGGTAAATACACTCCATTAAATATGTAAGGTCTTATTTACATGGGTTTGATTACAAAACTAATAAAGTATCCTCTAAATAATGAAACAAACAAATAAAAAAGAATAAATCACTGGCCGGGTGGGTGGCTGGCTGACTGGCAGAAATCATTCTATCTATAATCACTTAATAGAGATGAGCAGCCATCCACTCCGCTCTCCCAGTTTTAAAGAGTTCTATTATTAATATTGTAGTTATCTTGAAAGAAAATTTAAATTTTGGGGTCCAGGACTCCTCTCCAAGTCTTTCACTGTGACTAGACTGTTATAATTTTGAAATTTACTATAGAGGGGAAGCATTTTTTTAATCTTAAAAGGAAATAAATCTTTCAAAATTACCACACTGAAAAAGAAGAGTTGAGTTAATGAAAAGAACACAGGACTGGACTGGATTTGTCTCTGTAAATCTCAGTTTCTCACTTATTATTTGTGAGTTAGAGTCTTTACCTGAATATGGTACATTGACTACCCATGCTTATCTACATTCCCATCTGCAACTCCTCTACAATATTTTTTTAATTTAATTTTATTTTATTTGTGAACATACTGTACAGAGGAGTTATAATTACCTGGGCAGGATAATGCGTACATTTCTTACCAAGCATTGCAGCCTCCTCCTTTGTTTACCCTTCACATCCCTTCCCAGCATCCCCCCTCCCCCCAATCCCAATCCCAATCCTTCTCCTTCCTCCCCTTCCCCCCCCACACCGACGTTGTAAAGCTTGTTTTGGACATGACAACTTGTACTTCTCATTGTTGCAACAGGTCCACCTGTATCCTTAAACAACTGGTTTTTCCCCATCTCCTCCACAAGTTATACTGACATCAAATATAGTGAAAGCAGGGGTTATACTGTGGGGGAGGGACATACAAAGCAACAAAGAGATAATCTTATAAATGCGTTAGAAACACATGCATAAAAGAAAAAAACATTAAAATACATATCTAAGGGTTCATTTTCCTGACATCACATTATCTGACCTTTTCCACTTGACTCATACATATACTAGATATTACAAATAAGGGAAACCATGGGACCTATGTTTCTTTGGGCCTGGCTTACTTCACTTAATATAATTTTTTCCAAGTTTTTCCATTTCCTAACAAATGGGGCAATGTCATTCTTTCTGATGGAGGCATAGAATTCCATTGTGTATATATACCACATTTTCTTGATCCATTCATCTACTGAGGGGCATCTGGGTTGGTTCCATATCTTAGCTATGGTAAATAATGCTGCAATAAACATGGTTGTGCTGGTAGCTTTAGTGTGGTCTTGTTTGTAAACATTTGGGTAAATGCCCAAAAGTGGGATTGCTGGGTCATAGGGGAGATCTATGTGAAGTCTTTTGAGGAACCTCCATACTGCTTTCCAAAGTGGTTGAACAAGTTTACATTCCCACCAACAATGAAGTAAGGTTCCTTTCTGTCCACATCCCCTCCAGCATCTGTTGTTGTTAGAGTTCTTGATTTTTGCCGTTCTAACTGGAGTGAGGTGATATCTCAATGTTGTTTTGATTTGCATTTCTTTTATGGCTAGGGATGTTGAACATTTCTTCATGTGTCTATTGGCCATCCTTCTTTCTTCTTCAGAGAAGTTTCTCTTTAAGTATTTCGCCCACTTATTTATTGGGCAGTTGTTTCTTTGAGGATTTGTTGTTGGGGGGTTTAATTTTTTGAGTTCCAAGTATATTTTAGATATGAGACCCTTGTCCGTTGTATGGCTAGTAAAGATCTTCTCCCAATCTGTGGGCTTTCTATTGATCTTGTTAGCTATGTCCTTTGCCCTGCAGAAGCTCTGCAACTGTATGCAATCCCATTTGTCCAACCTTTCTTTGATTTGTTGTGCTTCCGGGTCTCTATTCAGAAAATTTCGACCTGAGCCAAGGAGACCTAGGGTTTCTCCTATTCCATCCTGTAATGTTTTCAGAGTGTCTGCTTTGAGTTCAAGGTCTTTGATCCATTTGGAGTTGATTCTGGTGCAGGGTGATATATAAGGATCTAGCTTAAGTTTTCTACATGTAGTTAACCAATTTTGCCAGCACCATTTACTGAAGAGGTTGTCTTTCTTCCATTCTATTGTTTTAGCTCCCTTATCGAAGATTAGATGGCTATAGGTCTGTAGGTTCATTTCTGGGTTTTCAATTCTATTCCATTGGTTCTGAGGTCTCTTCTTATGCCAATACCAAGCTGTTTTGATTACTATGGCTTTATAGTAGAGTTTGAAGTTTGGTATTGATATTCCTCCAGCAGTGTTCTTTCCGTTGAGCGTTTTTGCTATTCAGGGTCTTTTATTGTTCCATATGAATTTTTGGATTGCCTCTTCTATTTCCTTGAAGAATGAGGTTGGAATTTTGATAGGTATTGCGTTGAATTTGTAGATAGCCTTGGGAAGTATTGCCATTTTCATGATGTTAATCTTTCCAATCCAGGAGCATGGGAGGTTTTGCCATTTTTAAAGTTCTGTGTTGATTTCCTTTTTCAAGATTTTAAAGTTTTCATCATAGAGGTCCTTCACTTCTTTAGTTAAGTTAATTCCTAGGTATTTTATTTTTTGTGGGGCTATTACAAATGGAGTTGCTTTCCTAATTTCAGCCACACTTTTCTCATTGTTGGCATACAGAAAAGCCATTGATTTTGGGGGGTTAATTTTATAACCTGCTACTTTGCCAAAGTTTTGAATCAGCTTGAGTAATTTGGGAGTGGAGTCTATGGGATTCTTTAAATACAAGATCATGTCATCTGCAAAGAGGGAGAGTTTTATTTCTTCTTTCCCTATTTGGATCCCCTTTATGTCTGCATCTTGTCTTATTGCTGTAGCTAGGCATTCTAATACTAGATTGAAGAGAAGTGGAGAGAGTGGGCATCCTTGTCTTGTTCCTGAGTTAAGAGGAAATGGCTTTAGTTTTTCACCATTGAGTATAATACTGGCTGTAGGTTTGTCATATACAGCCTTTATTGTATTGAGGAATGTTCCATGGATTCCTAATTTTTCCAAAACCTTCATCATAAAGGGGTGTTGGATCTTGTCAAATGCTTTTTCTGCATCTATTGAGATAACCATGTGGTTCTTATTCTTGCTCCTGTTGATGTGATGAATAATATCAATTGATTTGCGTCTATTGAACCAGCTTTGCATCCCTGAAATAAATCCTGTTTGATCATGGTGTATGATTTTTTGGATGAATTGTTGAAGTCAATTGGCCAAAATTTTGTTGAGAAGTTTTGCATCAATGTTCATCAAAGAAATGGGTCTATAGTTCTCTTTCTTTGATGAATCCCTGCCTGGTTTTGGGATGAGGGTTATGATGGCTTCATAGAATGTGTTCGGTAGTGAGCTTTCTCTTTCAATTTCATTGAAGAGTTGGAGGAGTATTGGTGTGAGCTCTGCTTTGAAGGCCTTGTAAAATTCCTCTGTCAAACCATCTGGTCCTGGACTTTTCTTAGGTGGGAGGTCTCTTATTGCTGTTTCTATTTCAATGCTTGATATGGGCCTGTTAAGCTGGTTTAACTCATCTTGGTTTAGTTTTGGCATGTCAATATTTGCTAGGAAAAGGTCCATTTCTGTCAAGTTCTCAAACTTATTAGCATAAAGTTTTGAGAAGTATTCCCTTATAATGTTCTGAATCTTGGTTGTTTCCGTGGTGATGTTTCCATTCTCATCTCTGAGTTTATTTCTAAAATATTTTTAAAGGTTAAACTCTTAACTATGAGAATCTAGCATGGGTGCAGACCATCCATAAATCCCTAGGAGATGACATAGAATGGGGTGGTAATTGATCAAACAGGGTGCAAGAAGCCACTGGTTTTAGCAATGAGCCATTTGTTTTATTGAACTTTGAAAATACTTGAGATCCTGAAACACCAGTTATAATAAAAGATTGGAGAATGCCGCGAATTGATTCTCCACTGGAGGCAATTTTACCACACCCTTGGGATATATTCATCCATGTCTGGAAACACCATTAGTTGTCATCATGTGGTGACACATGATGAGGACACTGAGACATACTGCCATGCACAGGACTGCCCCTCCCAGAAAGCATTATGGAGCTCAAAAGGCCAACCATGCCAAAGTTAAAAAATCACACTCTAGCCTCATTAGTGTTGTTCCACTTTCAATCCCCTCCTTATTTGTAGACTGGCAGGCAATCTATCTATCCCACTCTTAGGGGCTGAATTTGCCTCTCAAAATTCATATACTAAAAAAACCCCTAACTCCAGCACCTCAGAATGTGACTATATTCAGAGACAGAGTCTTTAAGGAGATTGCTAAATTAAAAAAAGACCATTAGGGTTGAATTAATCCAGACACGTAGGTGCCTTTATAAAAATAAGAGGGTAGGACATATAGTGGGACACACACGGAGAAACAGCCGTGTGAGGACACACAGCAAGAGGGTGGACACCTGGAGGCCAAGGAGAGAGGAAGAAAACGTCATGCCCATACTTTGCGCTTGAATTTCCAGTCTCAAGCACTGTGAGAGAATAAACTTCTGTTGTTCAAACCACTCAGTCTGTAAGATTTTCTTATGACAACCCAGGAAAACTAATCCATATACCATATGCAAATAACAAGAGATTTCTTTATCTAGAAACAGAATTACCATAGGGAAAAATGTCCCCATTATAGTTCTCTCACACCACCCTACCAACACCACTCACTTTTTCCATATGATACATTCATGCACACATACACACACATGCATGCAGTTTTGGATCAGCTTATTGAATACAGTAGAACTGATAGAGATCACCAGACTTTTCAGGAATGTCTACAACACAAATGAGAACTCAAGATAAACAGCATAAAAAAAAAAGAAGAGAGGTAGAGAACAGCAGAGTCAAGTATGGTCCTTTTCTTTTTTGGGGGGGAGAAGGGGGGGGTCTGGTCATGGGGCCTGAACTCTGGGCCTGGGCACTTTCCCTCAGCTCTTCAGCTCAAGGCTAGCACTCTACCACTTGAGCCACAGCGCCACTTCTGGCTTTTTTTTTAATGCTTATGTGGTGCTGAGGAATCGAACCCAGGGCCTCATGCATGCAAGGCAAGTGCTCTACCACTGAGCCACCTTCCCAGCCCATGGCATGGTCCTTTTCTAACAACACTCTCATGAGCTCTACTAAAGGGATCAGACAAGAAATACCTCACATCCTCATTGGCCTAAGGAGCTCCCACTGTGTCCACCTTCCAAAGCTGCTGCCTCCTCCCAGCAATGCTACCCTGGGTACCAAGGCTTACATCAAAAATGGGCCTTTGGGGACACTTAACTAACATCAGTCAAAATACCTTCAAACACACCATACACAGCATAAGTAATACTCCCGTATTGACAATCCACCCCTGGCCCTTGGCCTGAGCTGTATGGTTAGGCCTGAGAGTCAGCTCTTTGTTGGCTTCATCCAGTAGGACTACCTCTCTGGTTCCCAGCATCCCAGAGGCAGTGCCCAAGGGCAGCTTGAGTGGCACAGACATCCTATATTCAATTTGACCCCACAGCTGACAACCAAGTCACTTCACTGCCCACTCCTGCACAAGCAGTCTTCTGTGGGTGGCTATGCAACTCCAAGACTCCAGCACTCTGCAACTCCAATAGACTCTACTACTGATGTCTTCCACCTGTCTCCCCCAATAGGATGCCATGCATTCCCACATACGCTGCAGCCATTCCTGATTAGATACAGATGCCCCTGTACCAATGAAGGGGCTCTTCTGATTCCTTCAACAATCTTCTTCACTGGTGACATTGAGTGGAAGGCAGGAGTGCAGCTAGCATGAAAATAATTACTCTGTAGGAATACAGCAGTTTCTGAGTTAGGAGTTCAAGAGAAGTTGTGTTCAGGTTATAAAATTCTGAGTGATAAATTCAATATAACAAAAAAGTATTGTTTATAGTTTTGAGTACACTCTGGATATAAATTGCACTTTTGGTCATCATCAGTGAAGCACAGCAATAATATTTGAAGGAGACACTGGAAGCTAGAATTCAATCATGATAGATAATATAAACAAAATACAGCAAATGGCATTGGAAGAACAATAGCAATATATATTGCTTCTGTGCCATCAGGTTTCCAAGAACAAGGCACTGAATAACAGTAGTGTTACTCTTTTCTCATGGCAGAAGATATGAAATTAGTCAAGTATGGTGCTCATAGCAACAAAGAACAAATAAATTATACTTGGACACTAAAGAGTTTTCACATAGGCTTACTGAATAACACATATTATTACTACATTTCCATTCACTATTCTAAACCATTGTCAGTAAAATAGTATACCCCAGTATAGGCTTTTGAATTTTACAATACTTTTCTTGTATATACCTATATACAGATATATATATATATATATATATATATACAGATATATACAGATATCTATCTATAGATAGATCTATAGATAGATCTATAGATAGATAGATAGATAGATAGATAGATAGATATCTGTATATATATTAAGTCCCACAAAAATATTTATCTGAGCCCCACACATCTAGGGAGCACCTCTGTGTTTTAGAAAATTATCTGAGGATAGGCTCCAACCTATCAAATAAACAAAGCAGGAGTCTTAACATCAAGGAAACATGTTACTCAGCAGAAAAAAGCAAAATAGACCAGTCCCAGGATAGCAAATACAATCACAAATTTACTAAATAAGGTACTAAACTAAGGTAGATCCAAAGACAAACATGAATAGTTCTGGAAATAAAAAGAGATTCTGATAAATAGCTATGCTAATATTAAGTTTTTTACACTTTGGCTAGCACTGATTAGTTGTATGAAGGGATTCTGTTTTGACCTGTTTGTATGTTTTTGCAATGTATCATTATCAGATTCACTCCCTCTGTCTCTCCTTCCCTTCCCAAACCAATCTTTACAAGCTTCATAATTCTATTTTCACACACATACCTTCTCCCCTACACACACACACACACACACACACACACACACACACACACACACACACACACACACACACACACACACACACGTACCTCCATCCTATACAGGACCTGTGTTATATTCCTGTCCTTTTTTAAGTGTATGTTAATTTCAAACTGAGAAAGTGATAAGAGCAAAATTGAGATTGACAAAAGAAAGGCAATTAAAAAAAACTCACACAGGAACAAAATGCTATACAAGAAAGGCAATGCAATCATTGTGTTTTACTTGACTTCATAAATTACATTTGTTTAATATCTCTTAGGTAAACAGTGATTATTAATGTTAAGCATTTATGTGCAATTCATAAATGCCATGGGACAATTATGATCACAAAACAGAATGCCAACGTCATTGACTTTTTCAATATAGAAGTAAAACTCAAATGATAGAAATTGGATGGTAGGAAGTAATGAGGAAGAACTGAAGGAAGAGTAGGGTCCAGTCCCCAGTCTTTACAAGTGTGGAATCAAAGACTGTGACTTGACAAATTTTACAATACCATTTTATATCTTGTGAGGTTACAAATTTATCCAATGAAAACACTAAAAATGATGATGCTGGTGAGAATGGGAGGGGCATAGATGTTATGAATTAGACACTCATGTATCACAGCAGTGAATATTACAGAATGCATGAAATTGGATTCAGCAAGATATTGTCTTCTGGGCAATGGGATCTGAAGTACAATGGAGTAAGAAACTGCTGCTTTCCATTGTAAATAGTTGATTTCTAAAGTATACATAGCACTGGCATTGCTCTGATAAAAGTTAAATTCTAGAAACAAATACAACCTAAAATCTGGTGGCTGGATGAGATAATTTCCAATGCTTGCTTCGTGTACAAAAGTCCATGGAAAATGCCCCTGAACTTCAGTTTACTGGAACCCTGGAACTACTTTTTAATGTTCAAAATGTCTGGTACATATCTGATTAGAAGCCAGTTCATGTCACTAGGAACCTCACAAATATATTTTAATAAATGTCAGATTTCTAGTCCTGGCCTTATTTTATCTTCTCAATAGCTCTATTAAGCGATTACTGCAATCATCATCATTTCAGAGATGAGATTCAATGAGAATAAATTAATTGCCCTGAATGGCATGAGCTTTAAATCACTGGAATGTAGTTGAGAGAATGAGCTTATCACTTAAGTCCTATTACTCCTCCCCCCTCCCCCCCCCCTTAGTTGATAGAAAGAGGAAAGTTCAGAAGGATGCTGAAGAGCAGACCATACAAATGTGCTGCCCTGAGGTAGCAACCATCGGGGAGCACACTCACCAGGGCTTTGAGGGTTCATCACAGGACCTGGAAAGGCTCACCCTAGTCATTGCCGCCAATGTAGGGGACGGCATTCAAAGGGGGCACGAGGGATGACCATTTGGACTCCCAATGGAAGCACTGGTCCTCAGACCGAATCCATTTTCTCTTTTGTTATCTTTGCAAGCTCCTAGTCATGGTGAGTTCCTCCTGGATTTGTCTCTCATGCAGCAGTGAAGAGAATGGCTCCAGTAAAAGTGGTCCTCTGGGGTGGGGAGCTCAGGAAAATTCTATGTGGAATGCCACTCAAGCTGAGAAAACTTACAAATCCTGCTAGGGAGAACTGGCCAGTATATCACCTGGGCCAAACTCATGCTTGGTGTCAGGGAGCTTCTTCTAAAGAAGGGATTTTGTGTTTAAATAAAGTAAAAGTTCCTCTCTTCTTTTTAGGGGAAAGGTTGGTATTTATTTATTTGTTTGTTTGTTTGTTTTTGACAGTTATGGGGCTTGAACTCGGCCTGGGCGCTGTCCCTCAGCATTTCAGTTCAAGGGAGGTACTCTACCATTTGAGCCACAGCACCACTTCCGGTTTTCTGGTGTTTTATTGGAGATCAGTCTCATGGACTTTCCTGCCCGGGCTGGCTTTGAACCATGATCCTCAGATCTCAGCCTCCTGAATAGCTAGGATTACAGGCATGAGCTACCAGCGCCTGGCTATTTTTTGTTTTGTCAGCTGTGGGGCTTGAACTCAGGACCTGGGCACTGTCCTTGAGCCTCTTTGTACTCAAGGCTAGTGTTCTACCACTTGAGCCACTGCACCACTTCTGGTTTTGAGTGGTTTATTGGAGATGAGAATCTCATGGGGACTTATTTGCCAAGCTGGCTTCCAACCATGATCCTCAGATCTCAGCCTCCTGAGTACTTAGCCACTGATGTTCAGCAATGTTTTTAAAAATTATTACCTTTAAGTAGTTGTACTAAGGAGTTGCCATTTAAAAAAGCAGTTTATCAATACAATATATCTTGATCAATGTTCCCCTCTCAAGTAGCTCTGTCAAATCACAAACTGAAACATCATAAAACTCTAGCTGTTTACCTGGTTCCTAATCCTTTTCTTTCCTTCCTTCCTTCCTTCCTTCCTTCCTTCCTTCCTTCCTTCCTTCCTTCCTTCCTTCCTTCCTTCCTTCCTTCCTTTCTTTCTTTCTTTCTTTCTTTCTTTCTTTCTTTCTTTCTTTCTTTCTTTCTTTCTTTCTTTCGTCAGTCATGGGGCTTGAACTGAGAGCCTGGGTGCTGTCCCTGAGCTTTTTTTTTCCCTCAAGGCTAGTGTTCTACTACTTTGAGCCACTTCCAGCTTTTTTGAGTAGTTTATGGAGGTAAGAGTCTCACTGCTTTCCTGCCCTGGCTGGCTTCAAACCATGATCTTCAGATCTCAGCCTCCTGAGTAGCTAGGATTACAGATGGGAGCCACCCATGCCAGAATTGCTCCTTTTTCTAAATGCTCTTGTTCCTCCTCCAAAGCTAGCTGTCCAGAGATGGGCTCCAATCATTCCTCTCAGATGAGCTCAGTATAACATCATCTCTTTCAGTCTCCTCTTTCCTCTTCCTCTCCAAGTCACATTTAGAAGACAACCTACGAATAAACACCAGCTGGTATATGTTGGTGTTCTGCCTCTCCCAACACCATGTTTGTTTTTTGCAGAAGGCTTTCAGTGCCTAAAGCTAAGCACTTAAAAAATGGCGGGACTTAATATGCAGGTCTTATGGCAGGTAGACTGTTGTGGTGGCCACTTTGGAACTAATAACGCAAATCTATTCATGGAGGCAACATCCGATGCCATTCACACCCAAGGCCAGACCCATAGGGCATGACATGACTGACATGGACCAATCACAAGTCCAATGGCTGTATTCTATCATACAAATATGGGCTACTTTTTTCAGGCATCTATTTTTTATGTTAACTTTATATTTTAACATGATTTGAATCTTATAATCAGGTCTCACTGGTCACACAGAGATCCACCTTATCACGATTATACCATCCAGTAAAATAAACTCAGAATGCAACTAGAAATAAAAATTTCCTTGATGTATGGAATTATGGCTTTCATTTATGCTCTTAAAAGCACTCAAAACAGACATAAAAAGCAATACTTTCAAAGTCTCAATTCAGACTTAGGAGAAGCAAGAAAAAAACAGGTAGTAAAATAAGTCTTCTAGAACCAATTTCCATTTTAGGCTCATATTTTAAATGAGAAAAGGAACTACCATGTCTTAAATAAACACAAAGGCTTCCTCCTTTCAGTGTGTTGGATATATAAATGTAGCCTGAATTTCTTGAATGGATATGTAATAAACTATTTATAACATCTCCTCTGTCCTACTTAACTGATGACTAATCCTAAACAATTAAGAGTCAGATGGCTGCATATATAAAGAAGCTAACATCTCAAGTAACCAGAAGGGTTAAAATCCAAGTGGATTTTACTAGTGATTACTAGTGAAAGTTGCAAAGAGTATCTTGCAGTTGAAATATGAGGAAAAGAGCTGCATGACAATGGCTAACATCTGTAATCCTAATTATTCAGGAGGCTCAGGTCTGAAAATCTCAGCTCAAAGCCAGCCATGATAGAAAAGTCCACAAGACACTTTAACCACACTCCCTTTAACCACCAAAATGTCAGAAGCGGAACTGTGGCTCAAGTGGTAAAGTACGAGCCTTGATCAAAAAAGATAAGGGACAGCACCCAGGCCTTAAATTCAAGCATTAGTTTCAGCTTAAAAAAAAAAATAAAAGTGAGGAAAGATCTGAGTTCCTTCAGATAAGGATGGCGGCTGAGATGACTCTCAGGCACTCAAGATTTAGAAGTGCTGGGCACCGGTGGTTCTCACCTATAGTCCTAGCTACTCAGGAGGCTGGGATCTGAGGATCATGGTTCAAAGCCAGCCTGACCAGGAAAGTCCAAGAGACTCTTATCTCCAATAAACCACTAGAAAACCGGAAGTGGTGCTGTGGCTCAAGCAGTAGAGTGCTCACCTTGAGCAGAAGAGCTGAGGGATTGCACCCAGGCCCAGAGTTCAAGCCCCATGACCGACAAAAAAAATAATAATAATTTAGAAGTAACTGTCAGCTTTCTCCATCACTCACAAAATTCTTCCACATGGCTCTTTCTTTCTCTCTTGAAAATTGGGAAACAAAAGCCTGCATCCTCTCACGGCTGCTTCACTGTGTCGCCCACATTGCTAAAATCTCCCGACTCCCCAGAGATGTCTTTTATAAAGCCAGGCTGCCCCAAAGCTTATCATTTCACCAACACTTAAAAATATTTTCTCAACATTCTTAGCCAGTGCTCAAAACTAGCCTGATATATATAGAGCCTCCTTTGTGGAATAACAAGATTATTTTTATCATTTTCTGATTCTCAAAAACCTGACCTGTCACCAAAGAACTTCTAAAAATACTCAGAATGATCATGTTATCTTTCGTCATTCCCTTCCTCGTTTATAGCTGCTTTAGTAGCGTTGGTTTACTTTTGTTGTTGTTTTTACTTATTTCTGAGACACTCTCTGATCATAGCAGACATTCCATTGCTCCAAAAATATATGAGACAAACAATCCATCTTGTGATTTTGGCTAATTTTGTTTCCACCTTCACAATAGCTAGGGTATTTTTTTCCCAAAAAACATTCAGTTCCATCCACTCTTTGGGGTGTGTGTGTGTGTGTGTGTGTGTGTGTGTGTGTGTGTGTGTGTGTGTGTGTGTGTGTGTGTGTGTGTGTGTGTGTGTGTGTGTGTGTGTGTGTGTGTGTGTGTGTGTGTGTGTGTGTGTGTGTGTGTGTGTGTGTGTGTGTGTGTGGTGGTGGTGGGTATTATGTATGCTAGTACCAGAGCTTGAACTCAGGGCCTGACCACTGTCCCTTAGCTCCAGGTTAATGTTCTACCACTTGAGACACAGTTCCACTTCTGGCTTTTTGGTGACAGAAACTTTCCTTCCTAGGCTGGCTTTGAGCCACAATCCTCAAATCTCAGCCTCCTAAGTAGCTGAGATTGTAGGCATGAGCCATGAACACCCAGCCTCTGCTTATCTTTCCCCCCACCTCCCGCTTATCTTTCCCCCCACCCCCCATCTGGTCCTGGGGCCTGAGCCAGATCTAGGCCTGAGCACTATCTCTGAGCTTCTTTTGCATAAGGCAAGCACTCTACCACTTGAGCCGCAGTGCCATTTCCAGTTTTTTGAGTAATTTATTGGAGATAGGAGTCTAATGGACTTTTCTGCTTGGGCTGGCTTCGAACTGCAGCTCTCAGTAGCTAGGATTACAGGCATGAGCCACTGGCACTCAGCTCTCCTCATTTTTGATTCACAGTTTTGAGTTGAGAATACATTGGGATAAATCCTAGAAAATACAAGCTGACTGAAGTGAAGCATATTGTTCATTTGCCATGATCCAATTAATTGGAAGCATTAGTAAGCACCTACTGTGTGCCTGGAATGTAAGGATGAATACAATTCACTTTGCTCTCACAGGCTACCAGGATAGGCAGTCTATCAGGAAACAGTGATATGAGAGCAATAGTTATTACTATTTCTATAAACAGAATAGAAAGAGCAATACAGAAGCATTGAATACTGTGTAGGAGAGTCAGAAAGGAACTGTAATGAGAAACCAAATGATATTTTAGAGATAGCTGGCAAACATTTCTGGTTGCTCAGAGATTACATATCATGAATCTGAGGTTTTGTGTTTTTGTGTGTTTTTTTTTAAACCACTTACTTTAGAGAGTTGTTAGAAGCATCTGCTCATTGGATACAATTTAGAATATATCCTTGGGGGTAGGTTCTTCACCATGTATTCTTGGCTGTTGGTTTTGGTGAGTCTTTTTCAGTCATGAATATATAGATGTGTCTGCTTATTTGCCTTGCAGAAATTCTGAATAAGAAGAGTGCTCCAACTGTAATTGTTTTACTTGGAGAATTTCATTACTCCAATTTTATCCTCAGATTGGGCAAGGCGCTTCAACTGCATTGCCAAATATTATTTTGTCCATTTGCTTTTTCTTCCTTTGACTATTGATTGGGCATGGAAACAATGGAGACTTTCAAACATGGAGTAAGCTTGACTTTCTTCCAGTGACAGAAGGGGCCAGAGAAGAGAAACAGTGAAGGATGACGCGCAAAGGAATCTAAGAATAGTCATGTATAGTGTCTTGTTTTAGTTTTTTTTTCCTTTATAGTAAAGCTTGTTCGTTCTATTGCCTCATTCTCATTAGAGAATGAAGAGAAGGTCCTTTATCCATGCTTCAAAGGAAAAAACATTTAAAGTGAAACTTCAACTTTAAAGTGAAAAAAACATTTTTGTTGGTCAGTCATGGGACTTGAACTCAGGGCCTGGGCACTGTCCCTTAGCTTTTTTCACTTATGGCTAGTGCTCTACTACTTTGAGCCACTACCTGTTTTCTGGTGATTAATTGGAGATAAGAGTCTCAAGGACTTTCCTGTCTAAGCTGACTTCACACTGTGATTCTCAGATCTCAGCCTCCTGAGTAGCTAGGATTACAGGTGTGAGCCACTGGTGCCCAGCTTAAAAACATTTCTTGATAACACCAAAAAGGTTTTTTTGAAAGAGCCAAATAAAGTGGAAGTAGCAGATCCAAGCAGGAAGAGGCACATGTATTCATCGTAGTGTACTTGAGAGACATTGGAACCCTCTGAATGTTCCCAGAAGTATTTATAGAAAAAGCCTGGGAATACTGCAATTATATAGATGGGGGAATGGACCTCACTCAGTTGGATGTTAAAGGAACATAGGCAGTATTTCCCCACCATCCCCTTACCCAGACACATACATTCATTCTGCAAAGATTAAAAGAACTTTGGTGTCTCTGCTTTCTGAGAAAAAAATTTATGGATCTTGAGGAATGAATAAGACCAGAAGAGAGGCAGACTGTAAAATCTTTATGAAAAAACAAGATTTAGAGTATTCTGGATCATTTTTGGTAAAATAACCACACACATTTATTTCTTGTCAACAGTTTTAATGGCTGAAGGCACATTATTAGAGTAACAGACAGCAGAAATGATCAGATAGAGTAGATCCCCAAATCAGATGATCTAAGGTTGAGGTAGGCTATGTATTTTGGACAACTCAATTAACTTCCCAGAACCACAATTCAAAGTCTGTATATAAAAACTATAACCCAGGCATGGGTGGCTGACACTTGCAACCCTAGAAACTCAGGAGGCTGAGATCTGAGGATCATTGTTCAAAGCCAGCCTAGGCAGAAAAGTCAGTGAATCATCTCCAATTAATTACCAAAAGCTGGAAGTGGAGAGGTAGCTCAAGTGGTAGAGCAAGAAACCTCAGGGACAGCACCCAGGCCCTAAGTTCAAGCCCCCGGACTGGCTATACAAAAGAAATATTACACACACCATTTATTTTATTTTAGCCAGTACTAGGGTTTGAATTCAGGACCGCAATCTTGCACAGCTTGCTTTTTGGGCTGGTTCTCTACCACTTGAGTCATGCATCAGCCCTGCTTTTTGCTTATTATTTTGGAGGACTTTTTCTGCCTGGTTTGGCCTTAAAGAGTGATCCTCCAGGTATCCATTTCTTGAATAGCTTAGATTACAGTTGTGAGCTCCTAGAACTGCCAGGCTCGAACAAAATCATTTTGAGTGAAAATGGGACAATTGTTAAGTGCCTAGAATAGAAGAGGAACTTAATAAAAGCTCATTTATCAGTTTTTAATGAATGATAAAGAAAAACTTATTTAAAAAATTAGGGAGTGGAAGATTAGCATCAAAAATATGTATAAGTAAATAGAAATTCTTTGATGTCTAAAAAAATCTGGCATCTTTCAAAAAGCAGGACTTGCTGGGGATGTCTTGGGAGGACAAACAGTGCCACGGGAAAAGCAATTAAATAAATAAAAGTAATAAATGCTACTGTCTTCTACCAACCAAAATCTCCCAGACATAAATTCAAACCCTAGCAGCATGCCACTGAAAGGTTTGCCTTCAGCCTAGGCCTTGCAGCCTCAGAATGACTTCAGGGGAAGAGGAGGATATTTATAGTCTCTTGGGTATTTTGAAATCATAGCACAGACTTGAGGTATATGGACGGAAGAAACCCATACACAATTAGAATGCTTAGATTTAGCTCAGAGCAGCGCCATCTACAGATCCTTCCGAGGGCCTTCCTACCAGGAGCAGCTTGGGCCCAGCAGAGCCACTGATTTTGGAATAGGTTTTAGAAGAAGTCCTTGATGTACCAGTCCCAGCCACACCTTGGATGCAGACTATGATTCAACATCCTGAACTCACAGAAAGAAGGCACAGGGGGCAAAAGATATTTGACTCATCTTATTTCTTTCCTGATTATCTCCCAAATTGTCCAGAGACATGTAATCTCTGGCAACACAGCATCCCAACTCTCCAAGACTCCTACAAGAAGTAGATCATCAAAGCGGTTCTGTGAATAGGACCTCCAATGGCTGAAGGACATGCAACAGGCTCCAGTCCTAGCTCTATAGTTAAGGGAAGGTCTTCAGACAAATTATTTACTCTCTCTGAGCCTGTCTTTCTTTGTGTTGTTGTTGTTGTTTTGGTGTTGTAGTTTGACTATTAAAACAATTAGTGGGTAAATGAGATTGGATTATGTCTAGGATCTTTCTAATTCTAGGTGTTTCTTTAAGTCTAACAGGACTTACCTGAGCTAATAGGATCATATGACTAATAGGGAAGATTCTAGAGCTAATAATACAGTCGAATACTTCCTGCTTCCTCTGCTGAATATTTGACAGAACTGTGAGTTATAAGCTGGGGTTTCTAAATCCTGCCTGAGCTGCCCATATTATAAAAGAAGGTAAGAAGATAGGATCTATAGACTTTAAGCTATTGAGAAAACATATTTCTCATAATCTAAGCAGCTTTTGCACTGTGCACCAGAGCCTGGCAATTAATGTCTCTCTCGTCCTCCTCCCTTCCTTCTTCCCTCCCTCCTCCCCCCTTTCTCCGATATGCTACATTGAAAGTCAAACCATCCTGTTGTGAAGACATTTCTTTTCTCCCATAAGAACTATAAAAAGCTATCAATGCCAGTTTCCTTGTTAGAACCCACCTGCTTGCTCAGTGCCTCACACTTTGTACCAAGTGAAAATACTTCTCTCTGAGAACAGAGAAACAAGAACGGAGCTGGGGAGGTTTGCCGAAGGTGGACCCAGGGTCAGAAATGAAATGTGTTATTCACCAAGACAGAGAAATGCTCTTGATCAGTGTGCACAGTGCCCAGGGGCCAGGAGAATGGTTTCTATGACAGCACTCAAGGAATTGTTCAGGTCAAATCTTGGCTTATGACCGTTTGTTCTGTGTGTGTGTGTGTGTGTGTGTGTGTGTGTGTGTGTGTGTGTGTGTGTGTGTGTGTGTGTGTGTGCGTGCGTGTGTGTGTTTGCTTTTTGGGATTTTTTTTTTTTTGATACAAGGTCTTGCTAGGTTCTCTGCTTTCCATTTTGTTGTTACTCATCAGCTGGCTAGGGTCCTTTTATCCTACCCAGATAAGAATCATGGGTAGGTGAGGAAACGCTCTGCCAGTGCTGTCAGCCCCAGGTCCTTGAATGCCCAAAGCCTAGGGTTTGGATTGGCAGACTTAGAAGTTTACAGCTCCAAGCCATAATTATTAGGAGTCTATTGCTCCAGGCTTCAAAAGCCAAGGACTTAGGGCTCTAGAACTCAGATGCCAGGTTTGTTACTCTGGGCTTTAACCACCAGTGGTCTCAGCACTTATTAGCTATTGCAATCACCAGGTTCTAGCAGCAGCAGACAGTAGCAAGAAGCAGCAGGTAGTATCTGCTAGTGTTACAACTTCAGGTGCTAAGGCCTGAGTGCTCAGGCCTAGGGGGTTCTAAAGCCCTAGGACCTTAAGGTTTGGAAATTCCCTGAAACTCTTTCAGTGAGTTAGTCCTGAAGTTTCTCTTCTTTGGTTCTTCAAAGACTTCTATTTTCAGCTGCTGCTGTTTATCCTCTTTCCTTTCTCTCTACTTCTGTTATCCATCATTATCTCTGTCACCTCTATTCCCTGTCATTTCTGCCCAGCTGTTCACTGGAACTCTTCAGTTGCCCTTGTATTGCCACTGACACTGTCCCCACTGCCAGGCTGGCAGCTGCAGGGGCCACCTTTGCTGCTTCTGCCACCCTCTTTATCAGCTGGGCACGCTCCAGGAACGCTCCACCAGCGATGAACAAGAAAGCTTTTCTTTGGGCCTGGTATTGCAACACTAGGGAGCAGCAAAAATGGTGTCTCTAAGCACATAAAAGAAAAAAAAAAAAAAAAAAGAAGCCTCCTTATGTATCCAGAAAGGCGGTGTGGCAAGGGTATCTGCACCAATTACATTTGATCTACAGCCATCATGCAAATGAAGGATCATGCTTGTACCAGTTACTGCTGTGCCACCAATGGAAGGGTGGGTTGGGGTGAAATGAGCTTGAAGTTAAGGAGGATCATCTAGTTTACCAAAGCTTATCTTATCTAGAGTGCTGTTTTCAAAGGCCAGTGAAGACAGTCTGGACATGCGTCCGGTCATGGTTGTAGCAAACAGTTTACAGAGTAACTGTAATGAGCCCAAAGCAGCTGGACTGCCAGGAAAATAGTCCAGCTGGTTGACAGTTCCCCACTCAAGACTTCCAGACAGGAAGGACCTGTCAAATGCCCCACTCTTGAGCATTTTCACCATTCACAGAAAGCGTTATAGGGCTGCCTACAACAAAGACCAAACAAAAGTAACTGGAGGCACACAGCTCAAGTGACAGAGTACCAGCCATGATGGAAAAGGTCAAGAGAGGCCAAGAGGCCCTGAGTTAACACTAGCACACGTAGAGAGAGGGGGGGAGGAGGGAGAAAGAGAAGGAGGGTGGGAGGGAGGGAGGGAGGGAAAGAGAGAGAGACCTAATAAAATCTCAACACAGAGCTAAACATTGTAACAGTACTCAACAGTAATTAATAGTGTACACAGATAGTTACTGGTGCTTAACTCTTACTCCAGTGCCCCAGGGAGTGGTGTGTCCCTCTTATCTGTCTCTACCTTAAACAACATAGCCAGCGAACTCTGTTCTTCCAACCATGGCATGGGAAACACACCATTTGTCTTGCTTATTACAAGGCAAAGGCTGCCTGGAAACCTGATTGATATCACACTAAAGCTCTAAGGCCCTTGAGCAAAAGAGTCTCAGTGACAGCTTCTGAGGGTGATTTGTCATTAAAAGAAAAATCAAAGACTCTAAGACCAGATGGCTGTTAGTTCCAGCAGAGGAAGTAAAAGAGGCAGGTGAACAAAAAGGAGACTTTCCATAGAATTCCATATGAGTATCTTGGAGAAATTGGAAATTGCTAGTAAAAGAAAACAATAGGAGGTAGAATAAAAAGTTTGGGCTCCAGCTGGATACCAGTGACTTACACATATAATCCTAACTACTCAGGATGCTGAGAGCTAAAGATTGAGGTTCTAAGCCAGCTCAGATAGGAAAGTCAGGAAACGCTTATCTTCAATTAATGGGCCAAGAGCCAGAAGTAGAGCTATGGCTCAAGTGGTAGAGCACCAGTCTTTAGTGAAAAAAATCTAAGGGACATTGCCAAAGGTCTGAGTTCAAGCTCCAGTCCCAGCATAAAAAATAAAAAGTACACAAACAAAAAATTCTGGACAATCCTAGCCAATGTCTTCCTCTTCAAAGGAAGACCGCTGAATGAGGCTAGGATTCTACAAAACCCACCTTTTTCAGTAGACACTATGATGCTCTGTGTCTCCTCTCTTAGAACCAATATAGTTCTTCAAAACCCATGGCTCCTTTCAGGAAAAAAAAATGAAGTGAATACTATTTTGCCTTCAAATTGTTCTTTATTTCATGTATTCCCTTTAAACAAGGACTACAGTTCAAGGACCTCTGTGAAGATTTAAGTAATGACACCTACCTCACTAGTGTGTGTGTGTGTGTGTGTGTGTGTGTGTGTGTGTGTGTGTGTGTGTGTGTGTGTGTGTGTACGCACGCACGCAGGCATGCACACATGTATACATCTGAGCCTGTCCTGGGCACTATACCTGAGCATTTCTTTTTTTGCTCAAGGTTAGTAATCTATCACTTGAGCCACAGTTCCACTTCCAGGTTCTTGTAATTTATTGAATACTAGAGTCTCATGGACTTTCCTGCTAGGCTGATTTTGAACTGTAATCCTTAAATCTCAGCCTCTTGAGTAGCTAGGATTACAGATGTGAGCCACCAGCGCCCCACCACAATTATTTTTAAATGAAAATAATTTGCAATATTAAAACCAGAAAAATCAGGGTTGGGGGAAAAGGAGGGGAAACTAGGAGAATTTGAAAGAAAGGGTGATGTTATCCAAAAAAGAAATGTACTCATTAGCTGACTTATGAAATGGCAGCTCCTCTGTATAATACCTTAATAAATAACAAAAAAAATATTTAAAAAATAAAACCGAAAAGGTGAAAATAGTAATTCGTTTGGGTATGAACAGTGTAACTATCAATAAGAATCTTTGCTGTATCTTTTCTAAACCAGGAATGTTTTGATCATAGCCTGGTGATTGAATGTGAGTAATTTCTTTTTTAATTTTTTTCCCACTGAAAATATACATCGAGAAAAATGTACATGTCATAAGTACACTTATACATTGAATCCACCCATACAACTCACACCCAAGTCCAAAAACAGAAAGTCCCTAGCAATCCCCCTTACCTCCTCCATCCCTCTTCCCCCGGATAGTAACTATTTTCCGTGTTTGTCGTGTGTGTACTTTATATAACTGAAATTGTTCAGTGTTTTCTCTTGGGTTATTATGGTTTTCCTCAGCTCTTGAAGATTCATCTTTTTGTTGGATGTACTATAGCTCTGTTTCTTGACAGAATAGTACCCACTGAGAATATACCACAGCACATCCTTTATTCTGATGGACAGTGACTTCTGGTCAATGGGTTATTTCAAATATTGTTGCTACGAACAACTTGATACATGGTTTGGGCAAACATGAAGCAGGTTATATTGTTTCATAGTAACTGATCTGATGCAGGTAGATAATTGGTTATCTATCTCTTGTAGGTCCCACTGTAGAATTTTCCATTAAAAAAAGTGTGTGCTGAGTGTATTTTGGAATCAGGCCCCAAACTGTTAGAAGATAAGGTGATTTGACATTGGCATCATCTCTTTGTAATGTTTTGGCAGCTTGTTCCCTAAAATCAAACACTCACATCTCAGCTTACTCCACGACTGTGGCTCCCAAAGCCATGGATGCCGCGCTCGCTCTCATCTGACAGCATCTTCCTCCCTCCTGGCAGCAACTTGTAATCACTCCAGTCATGTGGTCTATTTTCATCCCATAGAAACTTTTTCCCCAAGAACACTTTCTTTCCACCACTTAAGGTTTTCCTTTTTAGAAAATTTTTCAGTGATTACAGTTTTAATGAAAAAGACTAAAGCTACATGGGTTCAACCCACTACCCTTCTTCAAAATGACACCGAGAGATGTTTTCTGGGAATGTAGGGGGAAAAATAACCTTTCAATTTCCCTGGGAGAGATCTTGTGTTCTGTATTTTAATGTGGAAATAGAAATGTGAAAGTTCAGAAAAATGAGGATGTAGGTGTGGTAGTGGAAGAAGAAAGAAGGGTCTGCCAAAGCTTTAACGTTCCTTCCATCCCTGGGAATGTAGATAGCTGTGACTAGTTGGTGGACTGAGTGCAGCAGAACTAGTACTGTGCAATGATGTAAAGACCAAGTCAGAAATGGCTCAGCTCTCTTCTGGTTCTCTTGGACTACCTTCTTGATGCTCCTCAGAGGGCTGGGAAGGTGGCTCAGTGGTAAAGCGCTTGCCTTGCATGCATGAGGCCCTGGGTTCGATTCCTCAGCACCACATAAGCAAAAAGAAAAAAGCCGGAAGTGGCACTGTGGCTCAAGTGGTAGAGCGCTAGCCTTGAGCTGAAGAGCTGAGGGACAGCACCCAGGCCCAGGGTTCAGGCCCCATGACTGGACCCTCCTCCACCAAAAAAAAAAAAAAAAAATCAGCTTTGATGCTCCTCAGAATCCAGCACCATATTGTGAGACTCCCAATATATATAGAGAGGCTGCTTATAGAATTGGTCAATAGTCTCAGCTAAGTCTGGCTTCTTAGTCACCCCAGCTGTTACGTGCTGAATTATTACAATAGATATGCTGAAACCTAATCCCCAGTTCTTCAGATTGTGACTTTCATTCCAGTGTAACTTGCTGAGATGTGCTCATATTGTAGTAAGTGGGCCTGAAATGTGCCCTTATGTGTGACACAGAAAAATGGGGCCTAGTTAGGCATTGATAGAAAACACAAGCATTGAACCAGGAACAAGAATTTGTATTGAGGATTTGCAATAGGCTAGGCAACGCTGTAAAGATTTCACATAGATTGTCCCACAGTAACCATTCTAGCAGCCTGATCAAGCAGGTTCAATGAGGACACTGGGGTACAAAGAGGTTAAGGAACTTGTTCAGAGTCACACTATTAATGCACAGTGTTCGGGAGCTAGACTCCAGAATTAAGGAGGTCACTTAGGATGTAAGGAAGAGCATCCTGCAACATCTGTCACTGACTTGATTACCTGGGTTGATTAAATTGATGTGGATGGCTATACAGGTGTCCTCTTCTTCCTCACTGCTCTGTATGTGGCCCTCCCAAAGCTGGACATTTGGTCACAGAGGACAACCATTCCTGATAGAGGAGGACCATTCTTTGGTCAAGGACATACCAGCAGCTTGCACGCCCCTGCTAGAACCTATAAAGAATCTCTCAAGAAATTCACTGAAGGCACTGGGAAAAAATGATGTGATGGGGCTAGTTTCTGGTGGAGGAAATTGGCCCAAATGCTCATTTGTTTTGAGGTTTCTTTAGCTCTATGTTGTCACAGAACCGTTCTTTTAGGGAGGATAGGATACAGCTTGATAATAGATTAAGTTATGCAAACAAATGCATGTCTTTTCATTTCAATGGAAATTAGGTTATTGCTCTTAACCAGAACACAGAAATGTGGGATCAATCAAGCAGTAGAAGGTGACATTCACTAGACACCCAGTCCTATGAAGCTAAGCTATTGCTTAGATCTAGCCATTAGATCCCCACTACATATTCTGATCTAGCCCTGCTGGGACAAAAACATGCACGCCACACTTGGATTGACTTTTTCCCCCAATCAAAATGTACTTTTTGAGGTCCCAAAGAAAAGGAAAAAGGAAGAACAGGCAGAGATAATGTATTTGGTGGAGAGGGTTCACCTGCCCACTAACTGCATGGGACAGCCTGCCCACTAACTGCATGGGACAGCCTGGCTGCCTCGTGCACTCCTCATGCAGCCACCTGTGCAGATGGGCAGACAAGCAAATTCCAGACATGAGCAACACCCCTGTCACATCCACAACCACCCAAAGGGTGAATCGCATTTCATTGCTTTTGCAAAATTGGCAGGAATAGATGAACAACTCCTCCCTGAAACTCTCGCTTACTTCCCTGACTTTTGCCCCCTATCTTGAGCCCAATGGCAGCTGCCTTAACCTTTTCTTCAATTGGAGTCTTCCTTTAACAACGCAAAATCACTTCAAAACATGTTCCACAGAAAGGAGAAAGGTCAAGACTGCACAGAGCTGGCTGACTTTCTGCAAGCTAAGATGAGAACCTTGAGCTAAGACAAGGACTTTGGTTTTTATTTCTGATATATCTCATTCCTACTTTAAAAGGAGAGAGTGAAAGGCACCTCAAGATGCCCAGTTAAGGAAGGAGTGGCCTGATAGCAGGGCTTGATGTCCCCCAGACGATGTCACACACAATCTGTGGGTCATCTGTGAGGAATGGTTAGCTGAACAGTTTTCCTGGCTTCTGCTCCTTGGACAGTAATCCATTACCTCCTGGAAGCTCAGCTTGAGAGACAAATTTCCAACAGAACATACCCTTCTTGAGCCCCCCTGCAATAATGGACATGGAGCCAGGGCCATCATCTGAGCATCTTGGAAATGGTTTTTAGAATTTTTCTTGTTCCCAGAGAACTAAAGCTGTAAAGCTTTTAATGGTATTTACCTTCTCTCTAGAAGAGTCAGATAAGTGAGATGGAGGATAGTGAGTAGAAAATCAGTTAGAGGAAATCCACCTTGAGTCTACCCTCCTATCAGCTGAGAGATATTTCCTACATCCCACACCTTTGTGTGATGGGTAGTGCACTTTCTAACTGGGGCAGACTAAGGTCCAAAGCTCATAGCATGGAATTTAGGCTTTGTAGTTTACTAGCGGAGGGATTTTGAACAAAATTAATCTCTGCCTTCCTTTTCTTCATCTGTCAAATAAGGATCACAGTAGCATTTACCTTATGGGGTAGTTGTAACTAATAGACACATGCATGTAGGAGAGGGCTCTTAATCACTGAGTCATAATGTGTTAGCATTAGTGTGGATAAAGGACATAAGGAATGGGATAAATTGAGGTAATAGGTTTTTGTTCAGACCCTGATAGACATCCAAGATTCTGGTTCCTCTTTCAATACTGTTGGGCTCTCCTATCCAGATGTAAAGCATCTTCAGCAACAGGAAAGAGCCCTTAATACTTGTTTTCAAGTCACTAGGAACCATAGGAAAGCACAGAGAGCTTTTGTTCTCATTCACGTGTAAGTTCTCTATACAAGTTGACAAGATGTGCTGTCACATGTAACTTCAGAAGGCCAAATCAAGAATTATTTGGGGAGAAAAATATCAAGAGATTCCTAAGTTTCAGTGGATTTGCCTACCTTCACATTGCACTGAGGAAAAGTAGAGTGACTAGAAAGGTAAACAAAAAAGCTTACATTCTTTCTTCTTGTGTATGAGTCTGATCTTATTCCATAGAGTTTTCCATGGTGATATGCTTTAGACCTTCTCCAAATGAAGTCTAACATCCTGGAGGACTACCGCCTTTCTCCTAGAATATGATGTGTAACATATATCTCCTCTATTTTTTTTAAAGAGTGGTTAAATGGATAGATAGATGATATATACAAATAGATGATAGGTAGCTATGGTTATATACAGATGCATAGATGACAGAAACATACATATTTATGCAAATGGTAGATAAATATGTAGGTAGGTACATAAAGTTACATAGATGTAAGTTTATAATCCATTTGAAAGATAAGTATCTCATTTTCCACAAATCTCCAGGGTCTTCATTATGGATATTTCTGGACTTCTCCCAAATCACTTTTAATAAGATCAAGCTCCTTGTGCACATCATTACACCACAACTGTCTTCAATTTTCATTAAATTTTATCTCTTTTGATGATCAATTTTCATGGTAGCTGAGACACTGAAACTTTCACAAAGCATTTATTTCTTCTTTCTGTGGGGAGGATTTGGTGAATTGTTACATTCATAGAACAAGTCACAGATTAATTTGGCATTTCACTGCTTGATTTACTCTCAAAGTTTTATTCTCTACTTAAGAACTATCACAGTCTTTGATCTCAACTTTCTTATTAATTTGTATTAGAAACACTGGCTTGGGCTGGGAAGGTGGCTCAGTGGTAGAGCGCTTGCCTTGCATGCCTGAGGCCCTGGGTTCGATTCCTCAGCACCATATAAGCTAAAAGAAAAAAAGCCGGAAGTGGCGCTGTGGCTCAAGTGGTAGAGCGCTAGCCTTGAGCTGAAGAGCTGAAGGACAGCGCTCAGGCCCAGAGTTCAGGCCCCATGACTGGACCACCCCCCAAAAAAAAGAAACAGTGGGTTGCTTTCCTTTTCAAAATTTTTAACCACACAAACAGAAATCTATTTCTTTTCTTTCATGAATAGCACTATGAGATGTGAAGGTTTGAGCAGTGAGCCAGTTGAACTCATTATTTAACAAGGGTCTTGATCTCACTAGTCTGAAAACATGACATCATGGAACTGTTTTTTGTGAACTTGAATCCTCCCACACAGTAGTGGTTCCAACTCCCCCCATTCACACTCATGACTTTTTTTGCCATATGTTTCAGTAACAGTAAAAAATATCATATGTATATCCACTAAGGAATGATATTAAAAACATCAGTATGAAAAAAAAAACACTTTCTATAAAGTAAGACGTAAGGAGCTGTGGAATTGGAGATTCTCTGGCTTCTTCAGAAAGCTAGAGGAGGCCTCCATTATTTTCAATTAACATAATGGTGTCTATTGGAAATGACTCCATTTTCCCCTTCCCTTCCCCAAAGCAGATAAACTTATATATAAGAAAGACAAAGAGTATAAATAAAAAAAAAACAGTGACAATAGGGAATAAACCAAAGGAAAAAGAAAGAAAAAAGAAATAACTGCAAACAGTACAATAAAACAAACCTCTTATTTCCATTTCTAGAAGTTCATTTTGATAAGATCATTTTATATGGTCATATGCACATAGCTATTGAGCCCTTGTGATCCTTTCCTAAGAATATGCTCCTTTGTTCTCACTGTGCGATGTTTAGAGTGCTTTTTAATTAATCGTGTCCAAGTGTAATTATTTGTCTTTTACTATACATCTAGTTTTACAAATGATGGAAACCAGGCAGCATACATTTCTTTGGGTCTGGCTTACTTTGCTTAATATAATTTTTTCCAAGTCTTTCCATTTCCTTACAAATGGGGCAATGTCATCCTTTCTGATGGAAACAAAAGGAACACTACTACACTATTAGTGGGAATATAAATGTGTTCAACCACACTGGAAAGCAGTATGGAGCTTCCTCAAAAGACTAAATAAACCTAGAGCTTCCCTATGACCCAAGAATCCACTCCTGGACATTTACTCAAATGACCACAAACAGCCTGTACTAATGCCACCAGCACAACCATGTTCATTGCAGCACTGTTTACCATAGCTAAAATATGGAATCAATCCAGATGCCCCTCAGTGGATAAATAGATCAAGAAAATGTGGTATTTATAAACCTGTTGAATTTCTGAACTAGATTTTTGAGGAGTTGAGCAGAGAGAGTACTATTTGCTTTTCTATACTTTTGCTGGGTTGCATCCTGTGAAATATCCTAGGTGTTCTCTATTAGTTTTGAATCCATCTGAATGTTTAGATGTAGTGGACACATCTAAAAGAACTAAAGATAGTCCTTTCATTGCTCAGATTTAACATAAGTTTCAAGTCTGCTACTAAAACCATGAATGCCTCCACTTGGAAATTTCCTTTAAAGATCATCCTTGCACCTGGACTGAGTATTTATTCTTTCCCACCACTTATTGGCTCTTGAACTACTTTCAGTTTGCTCTTGCCCAGCCTGTGCCTCATTAAAACCATTTTACTGTCAACTGATTAAAATAAAATAATGTCATGTGAAAGAACCTCCATTCTAAGGATACCAGTATCATAAAAGACAAGCTCTTCATTGGTCACAATGCCCAGCACTTCAGCTGAAGTCGTTCTTTAGCTTTTCAAAGCCCTGGGCTACATGGGCATTCTCTCCTGGGAAGGCTTTGAGGCTGGCAGTCATCATAGGAAAGTACTTGTCATTATTTGATCCAGCTTTTTGTCTGTTTTGAGTCAGCCATGGGATCTCCATTCAAAGCAAGAGATGAAAGTATGCTTCTAATTATCACATTAGCCAGCTTTAAAATAAATTGAAATTGGGTTTTATTCAATTAAGAAAAGGCATCTGGAGCCCATACAGAGACAAAGAACCCACTATCGTTGCTTTAGCTAGATGAGGGTGCAACTTCCCCACCATCCCTACTTCTCTACAACTGATCGCTTCACCCAAATCAGCTGGACAGCTATGTGTTAATTATGAAGAGCCTGGTATAAGTTCATTCTTTTTATGAATCGGATAGTCTTACATAATCATTGTGAGCTTTAAGCATCATCTGAGTTTACTTTATAGCAGTTTCCCCAAATGCTGTGACCATTAGAATGCCCCAAGATACACGTTAAAATCCCGCACTACCAAGTCAGATCGTGGGAAATATGAGAAACACCACTTTCACAACAATGTTTATCTTTAAAATGGCCACAGAAGCACAACTAATTTGATTTCAAATATGTATGAAGTAAATACTGCATCTTTCCTGTTGTATTTCTGACAGAAAGAAATAGCAAAATAAATTAATAATAAAATACTTCTCTGCCTGGGGACCAGGTGTTCTGTGTATTTGTGATGGTTTGAGTCTGTGCCCAGGGATTTACATGTGAAAGCTTGGTTCAGTGTGGCTATGGTGAGAGATGGTGGAACTTTTGAGAGGCAGCGCCTAGTGCAAAGTCATCAGGTCACTGGGAAACTGCTCTCCAAAGGGATTAATATAATTCATGGCCCCCAGTGGGTTCCTGTGTGTGAGGTGGGCATAGATACAGGGTCCCCTCTCCCCACTCCTTTGAGCTTCCTGTACCACCCTGTGATCTTTCCCTCTTGCATGGCTCCACCATGATACCATTTGCCATTAGGTTGATGGAGTTTACCAATCTCAAATTTTCAGCCTCTAAAACTGTGAGCACAATAAACCTCTTTTTTCCTTTGGGCTTGTTGTTTTACTTAGCTGCCAATCACTTGAGACATACCTCCAGCCCTGATATTTAGTGGCTATTTTTGCAGATAAAGTCTGAGGGATATTTCTGTCTAGTTTGGCTTCAAAGCTAGATACTCTGAATCTCAGCTCTCTGAATAGGTTGGCCTCCCAGCACCCAGCTTTAATCTCTCTCTCTCTCTCTCTCTCTCTCTCTCTCTCTCTCTCTCTCTCTCTCTCTCTCTCTCTCTCTCTCTCTCTCTCTCTCTCTCTCTCTCTCTCTCTCTCTCTCTCTCTCTCTCTCGGTATTGGCGATCAGACCTCAGGTCTCATGCATGCTAGATAAGCACTCTACCACTGAACTGTATCCCTGAATTGAATCCTCCTTTCTGTACAAAGTACCCAGCCTCAGATACTCAGATATTTTTGTTATGACAATGGGAAACAAACAAATACACTCTTAAGTTCTAAATCCTCAAAACAAATGAATGAGTTTGTAGTTTCCCATTTTACAGATAAGGGAATCTGAGGCTCAGGAAGGCTAAATTACTTCCTTACATCACAAGTAATGCAATCCCAGTCATTCTAGTTTCCCATCCCATGCTGCATCCACTATCTGTGCCTTTCTTTTCTCCTGAAGTAAGAACAGACAGATGCCTAGAGCAAAACACAAGGCAATATGTGTGTGGGGCTGTGACAGTGGAGAGCATTAAGCAAAGGATGTTTCAAAGGGGTCTGGTGAGTAAGTCACCTTGTTTTCATAGTCATCTTAGCACCTAAACAGATGTGGGGGCTGTCCACCCATCTTCCAAGGCCCAGAGGTGAGATAAGCCATCCTTTGAATTGCAGATAAACCATGCTGTTTAGACCCACAGAGGATATGTAAGTGCAACATGTTGTTTAGCTCTCTTGATGCCTTTATTTATGTTGGCCTTTTGTCACCACCCAAGCATGTGGTTTTCGTCTTTAAAAGCTTGGTGTAAACTCTGTGCTGCTGGTCTTTGAGAGATGGGAGTCCATCATGCAGTTGCTGGCCTTCTACTAAAGACTCCCAATTAGATCTTTCAAAATGTGGCTTCTCTGTATCTCGCTGACTGGATTTATTGGATTTTACCTTACAACACTGGAAAGAACAAATTCAAGGGAAAAGTGAAGCAAAATAAGATTGGGTGGGTAAGAAGGGAGTACATCATAAGGAGGAAGAAGGGCAATACGCAAAAGATGCTGCTGCTGCTCTCATTCATTATCTTATTATCTTATTATGGCAATAAGCATTTACTGAGCACTTAAATACTAGCACTGTCTCTGCTTACAATGGATCCTCATATCTGCCCTGCAAGACTAGGGCTCACAGCCCATTTTGACTTAACTTCTCAACGAGAACAACTCAGTTCTGACCACTTGTTCCCTGCTGATTCCTTTCCTCACCTTGTCCCCAGCCACACCTCAGCGAGGAAGTTCATGGAGTAGATCTTCCACAGTTTGGCTGGTAGAGGATCCCAATGCAGACAGTGGCCAGTTCCACTGTGAACACCAGAGAGGATTTTGTTTCATATTCACAAGCCATCTCTGATGTGTATAGCATTGTTGGAAACTTCATTTCAAGTGGGCTAAATTGCTCATGATTGATTGAATGTTCAGGGCTCTTCAGAAAGTTCCCCAGCTATTCCTCATGGCCATTCATACTCCTCAGAACATGAATCAGATTGGGGCTCTTTGTGTGAGATGCTGAGGGGCTTCAGAGGAAGGCAGGAGCTAATGTGTGGCCATTCCTGTCCAGACAGGACCATTTATTTGCCTCACAGTTGCTTTTAATGTTTTGTTTTTCAAGTTTACACTAGAAGGCTGGGACCCAGTAGCTCACACCTGTGGTCCTAGCTATTGGGGAAGTGAAGATCTAGACTCACCTTAGTGAGAAACCCCACTTCAACAGGAAAAGCTGGGCAAGAAACAGAAATAAGACTATAGTTCAAGCTTACCCATAATTTTTCTTTTTAAATCTGTGAGCCTGCTTCCAATGGCTCACACCTATAATCCTAACTACTCAGGAGGCTGTTTTAGGATTGCTATTCAAAGCCAACCCAGTCAAAAATCTGTGATACTCTCATTTCTAATTAACCATCAAACAAACAGCTGGAAGCAGCAGAGTTCTAGCTTGAATTTTAAAAAAACCTCAGGGAGAGCACCCTGGCCCAGAGTTCAAGCCCCAGTACTAGCACAGAGATAAAATAATAAAATAAAATAAAATGGTGTCATTTTACACATAATTTGCTTTATACTTGTAATTTTCTCTACACTATCTAGTACAATGTGTATTTTATATAAATGGCTGTTTAAATAACAATGACAAAGAAGTCTATTCCCATTCAGTATGTTGTAAGGTGAGAAATTAGAGAAGCTACATTTTGAAAGATCTTGGAGTCTTTATTAAAAAGCTGTGACTGCATGGCGACTCCTGTTTCAAAGAGCAGCAGCCAGCAAATACACTTAACACTGTTAGGAAACTGTGCCATGAAGGCCAGAGGAGAAAGAAAGAATAAAAACAATACCAACCAACCAATTCAGCTCCAATGGAGAGCTGAAGCAAGATGCCATATTGACCAGAGATGAGCCAGGCGACCAATCAGTGATGCATGGCATGGTGTAATGACACCTGGGCTGGTCCAGGCCTAAATAGGGTCAGGTCACGGGGCAGAGTCACAGGAAAGTCCCAGTCCTAGGCACTGGACTGACAGGTTTAGTAACCTATCAGACAAGTGCCCACCTCTGCCTCCAGGGATTCAGACACGCCCATCACCTGGGAGGTGGGAGCTTCACCATGAAGACAAGATGCCAGACCCTACCATACACTATGTGGCCATATGGAATTGGCAGACCCTGCCTCCCTATTTCATTCCTTACTGCTCTATGCATGAATTTTTGCCTGGGCTGTTCTGTTTTGTAATTTAAGGAATCTTCAGCAGTTAAAGTTAGCTCCATATGACTGGTACCCATATAGTCAAGGGACTTTGAACTTTCTTTGCCAGGTCAGGATGGGTAAGGGTATGTAATTTTTGTCTGTATATTTTCTATCATGGTTGCTTGAATCCATGTATGCAGAACTCAAGATACAGAGGGCTGACTGCAATTTCAGTCACAATCTGATATTGTGTTCAACCTCCCAGTACTTTCTCTTCACACCTCGACCCAGCTGTCCAGGCCATTGTTTGCCTAGGAGCTGAGGTCTGTGTGCCTGCGCCATCATCCCTGGCATGCAGAATGTCTTCATTCACAGAGCTTTGCCGATGCCTTGGGGACTGCTGAATCCTCTGGTCCTCCAGAGGAACCTGCTTGTCCTCCCCTGGAACACAGCCCCTTGGGTCAGTCTCCTGCCTTAGGTAATAGATATACTGGCACATCCCCTTTGATTTCCTTCCTCTGCTGGTGCCAAGAAAATGTAATTCAGTTTTTCACTTTCCTCAGCAAGGATCATTACTTTTTCCAGGTTTTTATGAGCCACGCTTGCAATGAATTTGCTTCATCCTCTTGTTTCTTGCATGGGTGTTTTACCATAGATTCCAAGAAATTCCCCCCCCCCCAAAATAAAATCTTGTCAGTCTGGTAATACCCCCCAGATCCCTGGATGAATGATTTTAAAATCTAGCTCCAATGACAAGTACATCCTGGCATATTCTGGCTCTTCCTCAGTGACTAATCTCTCTCTTCCCTTCTCAGACCCAGCAGGTCTCCAGCCAGATAATACTGAGATTTAACCTAGTATCTACCTGGCAGTCAGTCAGGTAAGCAAATTGGAGCAAGCTGTTGATCTGTAGAGGTGAAGCCTCTGCAGCATCTTTTGTACATATGAACTACTGCCTCAGAATCAGGAAGAGAGTTTGTCACCTTGGCAAACTCAGAAGGTCAGACAGTCTAAAGAGATATCCATCCAGATGGTTGCCTCCCATGTTCAAGGACTCTGAGTTTTCTCAACCAGAGTTCTAACCTTAGCATAACAGACCTGCTCTTTAATTCTAACCAACTTCCTAATTATTAGGCACTGTTCATCTATGCCCAACTTCCACTGGGAGACAAGAAATGTGAGAGAGACATTGGCTATCTCTGTTCTCATTGGAAAGGTCCTCTTTTCATTCTTTACAACTAAGTAATAATCAGCCAACCCTACTATTCTTGTAGCTACCTCCCTCTCTCTTCATGTCTATAACTTCTTTTTTTTTTAAGTCCTGGGATTTGAACTCAAGACTTCATATTTGTTTGGCAAGTGCCCCCAGTTCTTTTTTGATGTTGTTTTGTTTTTGTTTTTGTTTTTTGCTTAGGTGGACCTAGACAGTGATCCTCCCATTTATACTTCCCATATGGCTGCCATGGATTATATACCAGTGCATTCAGTTTTTATTGTTTGAGATGAGGTTTTACAACTTTTTGTCTTGGCTGATTTTGACCTGTGATTTTCCTAGTCTCCATTTCCCAAATAGCTAGGATTACAGGAGTGAGCTACCATGCCTTCTCCTCTTCCCCGACTCCCATAGCTTTAAAGCGCCTAATGGTTGCCCACAGGGGAATTTTCCCAAATGACTACAGGTGAAAAGTTTCACTTTGGGGCCTCTACCCTGTGTCCAGTCCCCACTTTGCCTTCCACGCTATGAATTAACCCCTTGCAAAATTGCACCTTACCACTTGCTTTCTTAGCCCCCTTCTGTCACTACTTGCATTAATTTTGATCCTCCAAGGGTTAACTATGCAAAAACTGAAGGATAAAGGGAGGGAGAAAATGGAGGCAGGCAGAACCTCCAACTGCAGTGGTAGGTGGACAGAGGGCTAGGAAGGAAGAGCCTGGAACTGCATAAGAGCTTCTAGGAAGGTTCAGCCAAGAAAGCTGATGGGGAATTCTCACACAAAAGCCAGTTGTCAGAGGAGCCCCACGTCACTTAGAAATGGACCTTCATTAAGATGCCATGTTTAGTCATTGTCTGGAAATGATCCTTAGGACATGAAGCCTGGGTGCAGTCACAGTGGCAGATCCAGAGGCTAACAGCTGGAGGTGTCAGCCAGGGATGTGCCCTTCAGCAGAAAGACCAGCTGAGAGCTTTGATGAGCACTAACACAAAAATGCCCAGGCTCAACCTAGCCAAGATGTTAGTGAATGATAACGGCTCCAGCTCAGTTATCCTAGATCTTATTCACACTTTTATAGCTCTACACAAAGGACAAGAATAGAGGAATCTTAAAGATGTACAGCAGGATCCTTAGGAAAAATGACTTGGTACAATTGAATCTTCCCTTTCTCCCCTCACATCATACAAGATAGCAAGCTTTTCTGAAGAAAGTGAGTCCTTGATATCTTCATAAAATGGAATGGTACCACATTAGAATTCGAAGGGAGATGATTCAATTTGGGAGCTAGGAATTAAATGCTCAAAATAAAGGCCATTTTTGCCTCCCCATCTTGGATTGAGAGATGAATAGTATTACAATTGAATGAAGAAATTTTTCCACTTGCATTTTTAATAGCCAAGGAAAGAGAGGGTGACAGCAGTCTGCACAGATTCTTCGAACGGGAAGACAGTGCATCAGTCATGCCCTAACTCCTGTCTAGCAAGAAAATCTATGCAAGTTTCTCAACCCCAGTTCTCAAAAACCTAATTTGATTTAACTTGTATGCCTCCAATGACAGGGAACTCACTGTTTCCTGTGGTGGCCCATTGTGTGGCTAGATTAATTTAGTTTAATAATGTTTTTTAAAGTGATGGAATAAGCACTCTGCCATACATGCTATGTATTATCCCATTGGCTCTCTACAATGACCAAGGAAAAAATGTTCTGTTTCTGTTTTTTCTTTATTGTGAACATACTGTACAGAGGGGTTACAATTACATGGGCAAGATAATGAGTACATTTCTTATCAAGCATTGTAGCCTCCTCCTTTGTTTATCCTTCACATCCCTTCCTACTGTTTCTTATTTTACAAATAGGAAGCTTGAGATTCAGAGGGCCCAAGTGATTTTCCCAATGTCACACAGCAGGAATCCAACTCTTGGTTCTTTTCTCTGGACTTCTCACAGATGCATTACTGGATCTATGCAGCAATGTGTCTCTAATGTTCACTTTTACTGGCTCTCACACACTCAGGGGTATCATGGAACAAGCCTAGTCTTACCATACATAGGATTTTCCTTCAAACCTCTGTGCCAGTTCCTGCTTTATTGTGCGTGTCACTTTCATCTCCAGGTTACAGCCCAGATTCTTCAATTATTCCTCCAACACACCATCCTACGATGTCCCCAGACACTCATCCAGAGGTACTTCAGATCTCTAGTGCCCTTTGCAATGTGATTCACCCTCATTGAGCACATCCTCCAGCTATGTCATAATTTGTTCTGTGCAGAAGGAAACGACCACTTCCTTTTCCCTACCCACTACACATCTGTCAATGCAATCATATTATATTATTGATTCAATAAGCTTATAAGTAGCTAATGAGTGTAAAGCTTTTTTCATACAGGTGGCGTTTAAGTTGTATATTCCCCCACACTACTGTATAATGAGTTTTTTTAATTATACTCATCATTCTTAATTTTAAACAAATTAAAAAAATAACTACATTGTCTCAGGCTGTTAAAATCCTTTTTTCCCATGACATGATTTCAATATAATTTTTAATTTTAATTGATGATGATATGATTTCATATACAACCAAACTATGTAATCATCAAGAAATTAGTTTGAGAACTTGGCTGAGTATTAATGAACCATGTAGAGATCCTTATCACCTATTACAGGACCTACTAGAATGTGCTCTGTATTTGCCTATCTGTCATAATGTGTTTATCTTCCTTCTCTGTCATGGTTCAGCCCTTGGACCTACAGCATCAGGAGCTGGTTAGAAATGCAGGTCTCTGGGCCCCATCCCATGCCTGCAAAATCAGAAGCTAAACGTTAATATGATTCTAAGTATTTCTATGTGCAAGCTAAATTTTACATCCTTCACTGTAAGGTACTAGGGGCAGTGACTTAAACTCCTACCTCAGTTTCCTTATCTGTAAAATATGGGATAAGAATAGAAGGGCTCTCTGGGAGCCTTGAGCTTTCTAATCCTCAGTTCTTCTCCTGACTTCTTCAGTTGCCTTCCATTGTCCTCAGAGATGTCTGCAGCAACTGTGTGAAGGCAGGAGAAAATTGATGGCCAATAAAAAGATATAGGTCATCCCTTTCAATATTAATAGCCATAAATGAGAATCGTTAGCTCAGGAAGGGCAAAGAGCTGGTTCTACAGTCTGGTCATTTGATCTCTGTTCTAATTAAGTTTCAGATTTTTAGCTGAGTTCCAGAAATATGACATGAGCACAGAGACTATTGCCACAGAAGATTCTGAGACATGCCTCGTCTACCTGGGAGAAAAGAAGTATGGGCTACTTTGGAATCAGTTGGCCATGATTCAAGTTCTAGGCTCACCTTGTTGGATGTGCTCTTCAGTGTGCTAATCTGTGAATAGGGTATAATGAAAGCACTCCAGGGATTGCTTTGAAACTTACATCAATAGCTTCAGTGACATTTATAGCCCAGAATAAAACTAACAAACTCTTGGTATAATTTTATTGTTTGTTAGTTATTTAGAGGGCTGGTATTGTTGGTACATACTAAAACATTTCATACCTGCTTGGAAATTACCTAATATTTGCTATTTCTGGGCTTTATCGATCATCTATAACACAGAAAGTACTGAATAAAGATATTATCTGTCCTTCACAAAAACCTGAAAATCAAAATGAGGGATAAAAAAGAAGGAATAAATAAAAAAGAGGCAGGGCTCTTATCAAACCCCAACAACATTCTTCAACAATATACTGGAAGCAATCTAAAAATTCAGAAAGAGAAGACCCCAAATAGTGAAAACAATATTAGCAAGAACAGTGCTGGAGGAATATCAATACCAAATTTTAAATGCTATTACAAAGTCATAGTAATAAAAACAGCTTTGTACTGGCACAACAATAGACCCAAGGACCAATGGAACAGAATAGAAGACTCAGAAATGAACCCACAGACCTATAGCCACCTAATATTTGATAAGGGAACCAAGAACACAAAATAGAAGAAAGCCTCTTCAACAAAGTTGCTGGTAGAATTTATATACACATAGAACTGGATATACACACAGAAAACTGAAACTAGATCCCTGTATATCACCATGCGTAAGAATAAATTCCAAATGGATCGAAGCCTTTGATATAAGGCCAGATACCATGAAAATATTACAGGAAGGGATAGGGGAACACTAGAACTCTTAGGCATGGGGAAGAACTTCCTAAGTAAAGATCCAGAATCATAACAAATCAAAGAAAGACTAGATAAATGAGATTGCATCAAAATAAAGAGTTTCTGCCAGGCAAATGACATATCTAGCAAGATAAATAGAAAGCCCACAGAATGGGAAAAGATCTTTACTAGTTATGTACAGACAAGGGCCTCATATCTAAAGCATATTTAGAACTCAAAACCTTAAACCCTCCCCCCAAACAATTCCTCAAAGAAAGAAACCCACTCAATTAATAAATGAGCTAAAGGCTTAAAGAGAGACTTCTCAGAGAATGGCCAATAGACACATGAAGAGATATTCAACATCTCTGGCCATAAAGGAAGTGTAAATCAAAACAATGATAAAATTCCACCTTACCCCAGTAACAATTGCCGTACCAAAAATCTAACAATAACAGATTCTAACAGAGATGTGGCCAAAAGGGAATGCTACTACACTGTTGCTGGGAATGTAAACTTGTTCAATCACTCTGGAAAGCAGTGTGGGGGTTCCTCAAAAGACTAAACATAAAGCTTCCATATAACCCAGTAATTCCACTCCTGGACATTTATCCAATTGACTACAAACAAGACCACATTAAAGCTGCCAGCACAGCCATGTTCGTTGCAGCATTGTTTACCAAGACATTGAATTAACCCAGTAGACAAATGGATCAAGAGAATGTGGTATATATACATAATGGAATTCTATTCTTCCATAAAAAAGAATACTATTGCTCCATTTGTAAGGAAATGGAAAGACTTGGGAAAAATTACACTAAGCAAAGTAAGCTAGACTCCCCAAAAATATAGGTTGCATGGTTTCTCTCTTTTGTTGTAATTAAAATGTGCCTATAAATTTACAAGTAACCATAATGGATGATAAAAGCCCCTTGAACATGATAAACCAAACAGGACTCTAAACATTCACACAGTGAGAAAAAAGGCAAATATTCTTAGGAGATGATCACAAAGGCTCAATAGCTATAGTATATGATCATATAAAATGATACTGATCAAAATCAACTCCAAAAAATGCAAATATTTTGTGGTGTTGTTTCTGTATTTTTTTCCTGTATGTAAGTTTATCTGTTTGGGGGAGAGGGATGTGTTACACAGAAATGGTGAGACAAAGGAAGAACTAATTCAGCAGCGATACTCCCTAGATACTACATTGAAAATGTATTACACAACTTGTGGGAGAGGGGTTGTCAGGAAGGAAAAAAATGGGAGAAAAGGGAAGAGGTGACATAGTTCAAAAAGAAATGTACTCATTACCTGACCTATGTGACTGTAACTCCTCTATACATCACCTTTACTATTGTAAAATAATTTTTTAAAAGAAAAGAAAAAGAGTAAGTACCTCAGGAGAAAAAAAAAGAATAAATACCTCAGGGGGAAAAAGAGGTAGGGCTCCAATCAAATTGGATGCCTTCTATAAACATGAAGTTCAAATTAATACCCTTCATTGCCAAAATAACATTTACTAATATCAATCAATATTACTATTTAGGATTCTCCAGAGAAACAGAACCAGTAGGATGAAAAGAAAGAGAAAGAGACAGGAATATTGTGGGGGATGTCAAGTCCAAATTCCAAAGTTCAGGTCAGCAGACTGCAGATCCACAGGAGAGCTAATGTTGCAGCTCAAGCCCACAGGCCATCTAGAGTCCGGAGCCCCTCATCTTTGAGGGAGATCAGTCTTTAACTAATTGACTAAGGCCCACCCAAATTACGAATTAAAACTACTTTACTCAAATTCTATTGATTTAAATGTTAATTTCATCCAAAATGTATCTTTACAGCAGTATCCAATGAACATTTGACTAAATATCTGAATACTCTGAAACTAGCCAATTAGCACATAAAATTAGCTACCATACTATGTTATATATAAATACTTGCTCAATATAACTTTTACCATATCTTTAGCTTCTTGACCCTATATGGCTCTCATCCTACTTGACATACCCATAGATTGCTTTGTTCTTTTTCTACATTTTAACTACAGCCAGGCATTGATGGACCTCTTTCAGTTATTTATTTAACTAGAAAGAAACCTTCTAACAGCATGAATGTTATATGAGTAGTTAATGTACAAAATAGCCTACTAGTCACTTTGCTCAGGCTTTCCTTGACCAGAGGAAAAACCATCTAAGTTTGCAATTATTCCCACTTACCAATGTGCAAACTAATGCTTCTGACAACTGTAATACTTTTCATGATATCATAGAGTGAGGTGCAACACAGTCAGGGTTTTAATCCATCTCCTACTCCTAAAATTTGCTCATTCATTAGGCTAACACTGCTGACAGCAAAGGCTTCTTAGCATTGTGAACTTCCTTAATTAAAGAAAAATTTTGAAGTTGAAAGAAATGGCTCTATCAAGCTTTTTGAGTTCCTTTCCTCTTATTCATTTATGTATTTTAGGTAACAAAGACAACAGAGATCCACCATTGCTTTTGAGTGAGAATTCTTTATCATTGTCTTTGTTTCTTTGTTTCTGTTTCTGTTTCTGTTTCTGTCTCTGTCTGTCTGTCTGTCTGTCTGTCTGTCTGTCTGTCTGTCTGTCTGTCTGTCTGTCTGTCTGTCTGTCTGTCTCTCTCTCTCTCTCTCTCTCTCTCTCTCTCTCTCTCTCCCTCTCTCTCTCTCTCCCTCTCTCTCTGGTTCTGGGGCTTGAACTCTTACAGCTGGTGCTAAATTATTTGATCTACACCTCCAGTTCCGACTTGTTGCTGGTTAATTAGAGTCTCTCAGATTTGTCTGCCCATATGCCTTCAAAATTTGATTCTCCTGAGTAACTAGGATTCTAGGTGTGAGCCTGTACCTGGCTTATCCAAGCTCTTAATACTTAAAAAGTGTTGTCAGTTGTCTAGCAGCACAGTATCACCGGGGAGCTTAACAAATGCAGAGTCTTGGGCATCAACCTAGATTTAATTTATCAGAACCTCTGGTTCTTTAGGTGATAATTTATATCAATACTACATGTTCCTACTTTTTCAGCTAATTTTGCCTCACCAATCAGTCTATTAAAAAGGTGTTGCACCAAGTGGCAGCGGCTCATGCCTCATACTGTCTACTCAGGAAGCTGAGATCTGGGTTTGAAGCTAGCCTGGGCAGAAAAGTCTGAAAGAATTTTATCTCCAAAACAACCAGCAATAAGCAGTGCTGCCCGAACAGTAGAGTGCCAGCCAAGCAATCATGAAGCCCTGAGTTTCAGTCATGCAAAGAAAGAAATACAGAAGAAGAAAGGAAGGAAAAAAGAAAGAAAAAAGGAGGAGGAAGAGGAGGAGGAGAAAAAGAAGTAGGAGAAGAAGGAGAGAAAGAAGGAGGAAGAGGAGGAGGAAGGAGGGAGGGAGGTGGGAGGGAAGGAAGGAAGGAAGGAAGGAAGGAAGGAAGGAAGGAAGGAAAGAAGGAAGGAAGGAAGGAAGGAAGGAAGGAAGGAAGGAAGGAAGGAAGGAAGGAAGGAAGGAAGGAAGGATGTTGCTACTTACAAAACATGCACCACACTGGGAACAAAGGCATCTTCTGTTTGTGGCCACTTAGAGGAAGTGATCATTGAGGTCAGCTCAGCCCCTCAGTGTTTTGTTGTATGCAAAGACTCAAAAAGAACTGGAATCATTTTGTTGCCTTATCTGGGCTTTATTAGGCACTTAAAGTCTAAACAGAAAAATGTTGAAGAAACTGACCAACTTTGTTTTGAAAAAAAATAGCCAAAAGAAAGGTTATGCTTGGCTTTAAAAAGAGCTTTTCCTTGAAGTTAATTAGATCATCATTTCATAACTATTGTGACTGCCCCACAGTAATTTTCTGGTGTAAATTTCTGATATCACAGATATCTCTTGCAACCTGCTGTCCACATGTCGTGTCACTTTAGGTAAGATATTCATATGCCTTCAAATGTCAAAATTCTCATATCACAATATTAAAGACATTAATGTAAATCTTGAAAAGAGTCTTGTGACTCATACAAGGCTCATGCCTGTAATCCTAGCTAGTCAGAAGGTTGAGATCTGGAAAGCAATCTAAGGCAATATAGTCCCAAAGATTTCATCTCTAAAATAACCAGGAAAAAATCAAGAGAGCACCAGTTGAGCAGGCACAGGGCCCTGAGTTCAAATTTCAGTAAAAAAAAAAAAAAAGAAAGTGTCTTAATACTGTAAGGAGAACTACTTTTTAATTAGGTTTGTTTAATTTTCTTTAAAGAAATGTGGCTTAGAAGCACTCATAAGCCTAAATGTTAGCCAACAAAGTTAGATAATCAAGAATTGAGAACATCCAAAAAATGGTAGTGATGGATTCAATCAATCTGAAAATTGCCTTATTACACTTAAAATACTAGATGGCATCCTGGGGTTTATAGTGCATCTCACAAACTTATAAAGAAAGGGTGCATCTGTGACTATTTATAGAAAAATATAAGACAGTAAAGAGCAATGAAGCAGCAGAAAGTTTTTCAAAACCATTTGTAGGAATAATAACATGTTTTAATCAACCATGACACAGACTGACTTCTTTCTGTGCTCACTGAAGCAAATACTATGAAACTGTGCTAGAAAGAGATAATGAAGAAGTTGAAGCCAAAATGTCATCAGAGGGCAAGGTCTTTACTTTTGTGACATTTGTTGATTTTTATCAGAATTTTTTAAAATCTATATTTGGCTGCAATTTCTTGATATTAAAATGTGACATCTAATTTGTGATTTTTGGTTAGTATTCTTTGCCTTAGCAAGAAATATCAAAATAAGAAATTTGGGCCCATTAAAATTCAGTTCACTGACTGTAGAGTCTTCAGTAGGAGAGAAGGGGGTAAAAGTAATGACTTGGGGAGGCAAACAAGGATTTCAGGCTTAAATCCTATCCAAGTTTCTGTTTCATAGTGATTACGCATTGTATACCCATAAGAATACAAATTTTCCTTAATTTGAGAAATATGAGGTAATTTTTATACAAGAACTGCCATAAAATTGGAGTCTGTCACCTAGTAATTTCAATGCAATAGTCACTAAATATTAATGAAGAAAATATTTATAATATATGCCACGACAGAGTCCAGCTCTTCACTTTTGTTTTTCTTTTTAATTGGCTTATATTATTATACTGGGGAGGTTTTCATTGTTACATCTCCACTAATGTTTACACTGTATTCTAGGTAAGAGAAAAAATAAATGACATTCTAATCAGAACTGAAGTTAACTTGTCCCTGTTTGCAGATGATGTGACCTCTCATAGATAAAGCCATAAAGACTCCATTAATATTAAAACTGATGAACTTAGCAAAGGAGCCAAATATAAAAATCAATGTATTAAACTCAGTAACATTTCTAAACACTAACAAGAAACTATCTGAAAAAGACAGCTACAAAATACTTGGAAATATATTTAAATAAAGTAGAGGAGCTATACACTGAAAACTATATAGATGCAAGAAATTGCACAAGACACAAATAGATGGACTATCCCATCTTCATAGATTAAAAGTTATTAAATTGATAGACTAGCTATCCTACATAAAGATATGTACAGATTCAATGCAATCCCTATCAAAAATCTAAGGATTTTTTCTACAGAAATGGGAAAATATCCCATAAATTTGTATGGAACCACAAAAAAAGTAATAACCAAAGCAATCTTGACTTAATAGAACAAAATCGGAGGCACCTGTTGAGCTTAAATTCCTAAAACAGAGAGTAAAATGGCAGTTATTCTTGGGTTCAGGATGAAGACACATCTTTGAGGTGAAAGGACACAGAATACAAGACAGAAGAAGGAATAAGTTCAAGAGACCTACTGTACATATGGATACTACAGTTAAACAATACATTGGATGCTTGAAAATTACTAATAAGACATTTTAAGTGTTCTCTCCACAAACAATAAGTATATGAGTATGATAGTGTTTGGATCTGTAGGAAGCCCTAAAGACCCATATTTAAAGATTTGATCTCCAACCTGTGGAGCTGGTGAGAGATATGGGGAGAACAAATGAAGGTGTGAAATTGATCAAGATGCATTGTACTCATAAATTGATACATTGAATTATGATATGTGAAATTGATCAAGATGCATTATACTCATAATTTGATATGTTGAATTAGACCTCCTTTGTACAAATACTTAAAGATAAATTTTTAATTTTAAAAATAAAATAGAAAATAAAACAATAAAAAATTAATATTTTTCTTGTAAAGATACTGTACAGAAGGGTTACAGTTACATGAGTAAGCTAATGAGTATGTTTCCTATGGAGCATGGTTACTCCTTCCTTTGCTTTTCCCCTACCATCCCTTCACTCTCCACCCCAAGTTGTAAGTTCTCAACATAGTGTCTTACATCTCATTGTTAAATGGGTCAACCTGTATCCTAAGACAAGAAAAGTTTTTTTTTTAATTTTATTTGAGAACATACTGTACAGAGGGGTTACAATTACATGGGCAGGATAATGCATACATTTCTTACCAAGCATTGCAGCCTCCTCCTTTGTTTACCCTTCACCTCCCTTCCCAGCCTCCCCCCTCCCCCACACTCAATCATACCCCCCTCCCCCCCCACACCGACATTGTAAAGCTGGTTTTTTTGTTTTGTTTTGTTTTGTTTTAATTGTATTTTATTTTATTTGAGAACATACTGTACAGGGGGGCTACAATTACATGGGCAGGATAATGCATACATTTCTTACCAAGCATTGCAGCCTCCTCCTTTGTTTACCCTTCACTTCCCTTCCCCGCCTCCCCCTCCCCCCACCCAATTTTACCCCCCTCCCCCCCACCCAATTATACCCCCCTCCCCCCCCCACACCGACATTGTAAAGCTGGTTTTGACATGACATTTTGTACTTCTCATTGTTGCAACAGGTCCACCTGAATCCTTAAACGACTTGTTTGTCCCCATCTCCTCCACATGTTATACTGACATCAAATATAGTGAAAGCGGGGGTTACACTGTGGGGGACGGACATACAAAGCAACAAAGAAATAATCTTATAAATGCGTTAGAAACACATGCATGAAAGAAACGAAAACATTAAAATACATATTTAAGGGTTCATTTTCCTAACATCACATTATCTGACCTTTTCCGCTTGACTCATACCTATACTAGATATTGCAAATAAGGGAAACCATGGGACCTATGCTTCTTTGGGCCTGGCTTACTTCACTTAATATAATTTTTTCCAAACCTTTCCATTTCCTAACAAATGGGGAAATGTCATTCTTTCTGATGGAGGCATAGAATTCCATTGTGTATATATACCACATTTTCTTGATCCATTCATCTACTGAGGGGCATCTGGGTTGGTTCCATATCTTAGCTATGGTAAATAATGCTGCAATAAACATAGTTGTGCTGGTAGCTTTAGTGTGGTCTTGTTTGTAAACATTTGGGTAAATGCCCAAAAGTGGGATTGCTGGATCATAGGGGAGATCTATGTGAAGTCTTCTGAGGAACCTCCATACTGCTTTCCAAAGTGGTTGAACAAGTTTACATTCCCACCAACAATGAAGTAAGGTTCCTTTCTCTCCACATCCCCTCCAGCATCTGTTGTTGTTAGAGTTCTTGATTTTTGCTGTTCTAACTGGAGTGAGGTGATATCTCAATGTTGTTTTGATTTGCATTTCTTTTATGGCTAGGGATGTTGAACATTTCTTCATGTGTCTATTGGCCATCCTTCTTTCTTCTTCAGAGAAGCTTCTCTTTAAGTCTTTCGCCCACTTATTTATTGGGCAGTTGATTCTTTGAGGATTTGTTGTTGGGGGGTTTAATTTTTTGAGTTCCAAGTATATTTTAGATATGAGACCCTTGTCCGTTGTATGGCTAGTAAAGATCTTCTCCCAATCCGTGGGCTTTCTATTGATCTTGCCAGCTATGTCATTTGCCCTGCAGAAGCTCTGCAATCTTATGCAATCCCATTTGTCCAACCTTTCTTTGATTTGTTGTGCTTCCGGGTCTCTATTCAGAAAATTTCGGCCTGAGCCAAGGAGACCTAGGGTTTCTCCTATTCCATCCTGTAATGTTTTCAGAGTGTCTGCTTTGAGTTCAAGGTCTTTGATCCATTTGGAGTTGATTCTGGTGCAGGGTGATATATAAGGATCTAGCTTTAGTTTTCTACATGTAGTTAACCAATTTTGCCAGCACCATTTACTGAAGAGGCTGTCTTTCTTCCATTCTATTGTTTTAGCTTCCTTATCGAAGATTAGATGGCTATAGGTCTGTAGGTTCATTTCTGGGTTTTCAATTCTATTCCATTGGTCCTGAGGTCTGTTCTTATGCCAATACCAAACTGTTTTGATTACTATGGCTTTATAGTAGAGTTTGAAATTTGGTATTGATATTCCTCCAGCAGTGTTCTTTCCGTTGAGGAGCGTTTTTGCTATTCGGGGTCTTTTATTGTTCCATATGAATTTTTGGATTGCCTCCTCTATTTCCTTGAAGAATGAGGGTGGAATTTTGATAGGTATCGCGTTGAATTTGTAGATAGCCTTGGGAAGTATTGCCATTTTCACGATGTTAATCTTTCCAATCCAGGAGCATGGGAGGTTTTGCCATTTTTTAAGTTCTGTGTTGATTTCCTTTTTCAAGATTTTAAAGTTTTCATCATAGAGGTCCTTCACTTCTTTGGTTAAGTTAATTCCTAGGTATTTTATTTTTTGTGGGGCTATTACAAATGGAGTTGCTTTCCTAATTTCAGCCACACTTTTCTCATTGTTGGCATACAGAAAAGCCATTGATTTTTGGGGGTTAATTTTATAACCTGCTACTTTGCCAAAGTTTTGAATCAGCTTGAGTAATTTGGGAGTGGAGTCTATGGGATTCTTTAAATACAAGATCATGTCATCTGCAAAGAGGGAGAGTTTTATTTCTTCTTTCCCTATTTGGATCCCCTTTATGTCTGCATCTTGTCTTATTGCTGTAGCTAGGCATTCTAATACTAGATTGAAGAGAAGTGGAGAGAGTGGGCATCCTTGTCTTGTTCCTGAGTTAAGAGGAAATGGCTTTAGTTTTTCACCATGAGTATAATGCTGGCTGTAGGTTTGTCATATACAGCCTTTATTGTATTGAGGAATGTTCCATGGATTCCTAATTTTTCCAGAACCTTCATCATAAAGGGGTGTTGGATCTTGTCAAATGCTTTTTCTGCATCTATTGAGATAACCATGTGGTTCTTATTCTTGCTCCTGTTGATGTGATGAATAATATTAATTGATTTGCGTCTATTGAACCAGCTTTGCATCCCTGAAATGAATCCTGTTTGATCATGGTGTATGATTTTTTGGATGAATTGTTGAAGTCGATTGGCCAAAATTTTGTTGAGAAGTTTTGCATCAATGTTCATCAAAGAAATGGGTCTATAGTTCTCTTTCTTTGATGAGTCCCTGCCTGGTTTTGGGATGAGGGTTATGATGGCTTCATAGAATGTGTTCGGTAGTGAGCTTTCTCTTTCAATTTCATTGAAGAGTTGGAGGAGTATTGGTGTGAGCTCTGCTTTGAAGGCCTTGTAAAATTCCGCTGTAAAACCATCTGGTCCTGGACTTTTCTTAGCTGGGAGGTCTCTTATTGCTGTTTCTATTTCAGTGCTTGATATGGGCCTGTTAAGCTGGTTTAACTCATCTTGGTTTAGTTTTGGCATGTCAATATTTGCTAGGAAAAGGTCCATTTCTGTCAAGTTCTCAAACTTATTAGCATAAAGTTTTGAGAAGTATCCCCTAATAATGTTCTGAATCTTGGTTGTTTCCGTGGTGATGTTTCCATTCTCATCTCTGAGTTTATTAATTTGGGTGTGTTCTCTCCTTTTTCTAATAAGGTTTGCTAAGGGTCTGTCAATTTTGTTAAGTTTTTCGAAGAACCAACTCTTTGTTTTGTTGATTCTTTCTATAGTTTTTTTGGATTCTAATTCATTTAATTCTGATTTAATTTTGATTATTTCTTTCCGTCTACTGGATTGGGGTTTATCTTGCTGCTCTTTTTCAAGGAGGTTTAGATGTGTCATTAAATTGTTAGTTTCCGATCTCTCCAATTTGTTGATGTAGGAGCTCAGAGCTATAAACTTGCCTCTGAGTACTGCCTTTGCTGTGTCTCAGAGGAGCTGGTAATTTGTGTGTTCATTTTTGTTGAATAGCATGAACATTTGAATTTCCTTTCTAATCTCTTCCATGACCCACTCATGATTCAGCAGTGTGTTGTTCAGCCTCCATGTGATACCGGACTTTCTTTGGTGGCTTTTGGTGTTGAGATCTAATTTTATTCCCTTGTGGTCAGAGAGAATGCAAGGTATAACTTCAATGTTTCTGAATTTAGACAAGTTTGCTTTGTGGCCTAAAATGTGGTCTATTTTAGAAAACGTTCCATGTGCTGCTGAGAAGAACGTGTATTCTGTTGCTGCTGGGTGAAATGTTCGGTAAATGTCTGTTAAGTCTAGTTGATCTATGCAGCTGTTTAGATCTGCGGTTTCTCTGTTGAGTTTTTGCCGAGTTGATCTATCTAGTGGGGAGAGTGGTGTGTTAAAATCCCCAACAATTAATGTCTTTGGATCTATATGGGATTTGAGGGAAAGTAGTGTTTCTTTGATAAATTTGGGTGCTCCATTGTTTGGCGAATAGATATTTAGAATTGTAATATCCTCCTGAAGGAGAGATCCTTTAATTAGTATGTAGCGACCTTCTTTATCTCTTCTCACGAATTTTAGTTTGAAGTCTATTTTATCTGATATTAGGATTGCAACTCCCGCCTGTTTATGAGGGCCGTTTGCTTGGTAGATTTTGTTCCAGCCTTTAACTTTGAAAATATGTTTGTTTTTACGGGCAAGATGTGACTCCTGCAGGCAGCAGATAGAGGGGTCTTGTTTTTTAATCCAACTAGACAGTCTATGCCGCTTAATTGGAGAGTTCAGTCCGTTAACGTTAAGAGATAGGACTGAGAGGTATTTGGGGGTTCCTGCCATGTTATCCACCTTCTTGGGGGCTGTGAAAACTGGGTTCTTCCTAAGGTTCTTGGATTCTCAGTTTGGGTGCAGTTTCTTGGCCTTTGTTGCGTTCTTGTTGGTTTTCTATGTGTAGGACATCTTTAAGAATCTTTTGCAGGGCTGGTTTGGTGGAGATGTATTGTTTCAATTTTTCTTTGCTATGGAAGGTTTTTATTTGGCCTTCAGTTATGAAGGAGAGTTTAGCTGGGTACAGTATTCTTGGTTGATAGTTGTTTGTTTTTAGGGCATGGCATACATCATTCCAGGCTCTTCTTGCTTTGATTGTCTCTGCTGAGAAATCTGAGGTAATTCTAATTGGTTTCCCTTTATAGGTGATTATCCTTTTCTCCTTGACAGCTTTAAGGATCTTTTCCTTGGTCTGGGTTGATCCTGTGTGGATTATAATGTGACGGTGGGATGTCCTATTCTGGTCTGGTCTATTTGGGGTTCTAAAAGCTTCTTGTATCTGAATAGGCCTATCTTTTTGTATGTTTGGGAAGTTCTCTGCTAGGATCCTGTTAAACAAATTTCCTAGACCATTAACTTCTGTTTCTAGGTGCTCCTCTACACCCATTATCCTTAGATTGGGCCTTCTGATGGTGTCTTCCAGGTGTTGGATAGACCTATCATATTTCTTGGACTTGTCTTGGATGGTTGTATGTTCTTTCTCTATAATATCTAGGCTGTCTTCAATCCCTGAGATTCGATCTTCTGCATGGTCTAACCTGCTGTCAAGACTCTCTACTTTGTTTTTTATCTCTTTTCCTTCTAATTGGTCAGCTTTGATGGCTTCAAGTTCTTTGTTGAAGCTCTGTTTTAGGTCTTGTATGATTTTCTTTACTTCCTTAATTTGGTGTTCAGTGTTTGTTCTCAAATCACTTAGTTGATTGGTTATGGTTTCTTTGGACTCCCATTCCTTCTGTTGGGTTCCATTCAGCATTCCCTTTGTGGTCTCCCTGACTTCCTTCAGCTCTTTGTTAATGGATTCCATGAATGTCTTTAGTGATCTTTGTGTATTCTCTACCTGGTCTCTTAATTCGTGAATTACTCTTTGATTAGTTTCCTCCCTTCTGTGGGATTCCTGCAGTTCTCTTTGAGTGTTCTCTGCCTGCTCACGCCATTCCTCCCTTTCTCTTTGAGTATTCTCAAGTTGTTCACGCAAATCCTGTATCAGTTTTTGAGAAGCTTCCTCACGCTTATGATATTCCTGTATAAACTTCTGGGATGCCTCCTCTCTCTCCCTATCACGCTCATACAGAGTCCTTTGTACATTGTCAAACTTCTCATTTATCATGTTTGCTATTAGTGTTTGTAGAGCTATTTGGGAACTCTCCTCTGGATTATTCTTTATCTGTTCTAATCCCTGATTATCAAGGTTGGGAATTGAGATACCCGAATTTGCCATTTTTCTTGTGTTTTTCCGGCTTACTCGGTCCATTTGAGATAAAGATTGCACCAGTTTTGTGCTAGAACACTATCTTAAGGCAACCATCAACCAAAGTTTGCATTTGTACAGTCAATAGTCTACAGATACAATCTAGTTCAACAGATACATCTATTCAACATCAAACGACTATATGTTAAAGGAGTTCGAACCGCAGAAAAGAATTTGGAAAACCAGAAATTATTAGGATTAGGGAGAGATGTGGGTAAAAAATAGGAATAGATTGGTGTGGGGAGGCACAGGGAGAGTTAACTTTGTCCTAATCACAGTGCAGGAAATGAGTTGGGTAGGATGCAAGTAGAGAGAGAGAGAAAAAGAAGAGACGGAAAGGGGAATGAAGAGAGACCAGAAAAAGAATAGAAACGTAAAAATTAATGTTATTATAGAGGTTAAAAGACTGTCTATTTAGAGAGGAATGTGAATATGTTCAGAGAAGGGGAGGGACATAGAGGAGTTGTGAAAAGCTTTAAGGATGGGAACGGGAGAAGAAAAGATCAGAAGTTCAGTAGAGCTAGATAAAAAACAAAAAGATAATTAAGAAAGAAAGAAAAAGAGAAAGAAGACAAGAAAAGAAAGGAAAACTCTTATTCACGTATTCCTAAAATAAAAATTATAAGATGAGAAAAAAAAAGGTTACTGGAAAACAATTATTTTTTCAGAAGAGGCAAAAATTAAAGATTAATAAAAGTTTTAGAAGGGAAAAAAATTTATATATATATATATATATATATAAGGTAACAAAAAACAAAAAACAAGCAAAAAAAAGAAAAGAAGAAGAAGAAGAAAAAAAGAAAAAGAAAAAAAAAGAAAAAAAAAGAAACAAAGAAAAAAAAGTCTTTTGATTTTTTTTTTTTGGGGGGGGAGGAGTGGGAAGAATCCTGTATCTCCCTTTTGTCTGCAACCAGTCTCTTGTTGGAGTCTCTGGTCAGCTTGAGGTCCTGTGGCTTGATTGGTTTCTTAAGTCGGTTGGTTGGAAGAGGCAGAAAAATGCTCTGCTTTACCCAAGATTTTGAGATCCCCCTCCCAGGTTAGTTTTCTGGGAGGGTGGTCTGCTTTGAGAGTCACAAAAGAGGGGGATGTGGTGATGAGGCTAGGTTCTGGGTAGAGTTGAGGCCTTTCAATAAACAGTAGCTTTTCCCTGGGGCTATTTTGTGATAAAGCTCACAGAGCCCAGCCTGGAGCCATTCTCAGGGTTTCTGTTTTTCAATTGATTGTCGAGGCTGCTAGAGGGAGGGGCAGCCTCTGGCTCTGGTTACCCAGTGAAGCAAGCCACTCCGATGGCTGGCGCCTGAGCTGGGTGACTTTTCCCTGGATGGAGCTGAGTCTGGCAGGTCACTTCGCCGTTAAGTTCTTGTGACCTGCTAAATGACTCATTTTATTCCAAGGCCTGAGCTGGAGCTAGCAGCTCCTCCGAACTTTGTCGGTATCCAAGATGGAGATCACCGGTGCTGGAGGGGGAGGGGTGGCCTTCCCTCCTCTGCTCCCTGAGGAGTGAGGACGTCGGGCTTGTACTCACGCCGAGTCTTGGATCCTGGGTCGTCTCTGGTCTGCAAACAGCAGGATGAAGATGTTCGCTCCTTGTCGGTTCTTGTTGGTGTTGAGTAGAATCCGCTCTTCCGCTGCGTCTGGCTCCTTCGTCCCCGACTCTCTGTGTCTCAGGTATGTCTCCGCGGCGGTGGTCGCCGCCGCCGCGGCCCCGCCGCCGGAGCGGCAGCTGCTGCGTTTCCTTGGCTTCCCCTCTCTTGTCTAACTCTCTGTCCTGTGATGACACACTTGGCGTGATTCTCTGGCTTAGGACTGTTCACTGGAACTCTAAAACTCCTTTCTATGCGAGAGCTTGTTCAGATTCCAGCTTCTCCTCCGCCATCTTCCCGGAACCGTAAAGCTGGTTTTGACATGACATTTTGTACTTCTCATTGTTGCAACAGGTCCACCTGAATCCTTAAACAACTTGTTTGTCCCCATCTCCTCCACATGTTATACTGACATCAAATATAGTGAAAGCGGGGGTTACACTGTGGGGAAGGGACATACAAAGCAACAAAGAAATAATCTTATAAATGCGTTAGAAACACATGCATGAAAGAAACGAAAACATTAAAATACATATTTAAGGGTTCATTTTCCTAACATCACATTATCTGACCTTTTCCGCTTGACTCATACATATACTAGATATTGCAAATAAGGGAAACCATGGGACCTATGTTTCTTTGGGCCTGGCTTACTTCACTTAATATAATTTTTTCCAAACCTTTCCATTTCCTAACAAATGGGGAAATGTCATTCTTTCTGATGGAGGCATAGAATTCCATTGTGTATATATACCACATTTTCTTGATCCATTCATCTACTGAGGGGCATCTGGGTTGGTTCCATATCTTAGCTATGGTAAATAATGCTGCAATAAACATGGTTGTGCTGGTAGCTTTAGTGTGGTCTTGTTTGTAAACATTTGGGTAAATGCCCAAAAGTGGGATTGCTGGATCATAGGGGAGATCTATGTGAAGTCTTTTGAGGAACCTCCATACTGCTTTCCAAAGTGGTTGAACAAGTTTACATTCCCACCAACAATGAAGTAAGGTTCCTTTCTGTCCACATCCCCTCCAGCATCTGTTGTTGTTAGAGTTCTTGATTTTTGCTGTTCTAACTGGAGTGAAGACAAGAAAAGTTTTAATTAAAAAAAATTAATGATGAAAATCGATGCTAAGCTTCTCAATAAAATTTTGGCCAATCAACTTCAACAATTCATCCAAAAAATCATATACCACAATCAAACAGGATTCATTTCAAGGATGCAAAGCTGGTTCAATATATGCAAATCAATTAATTAAATTCAGCACATCCATAAGATTAAAGATAAGAACCATATGGTTATCTCAATAGATGGAGAAAAAGCATTTGACAAGATCCAACACCCCTTTATGATGAAGACTCTGGAAAAATTAGGAATCCATGGAACATTCCTCAACACAATAAAGGCTGTATATGACAAACCTACAGCCAGCATTATACCCAATAATGAAAAAACTAAAGTCATTTCTTCTAACCTCGGGAACGAGACAAGGATGTCCACTCTCTCCACTTCTCTTCAATTTAGTATTAGAGTGCCTAGCTACAGCAATAAGACAAGATGCAAACATAAAGGGGATCCAAATAGGGAAAGATGAAGTAAAGCTCTCCCTCTTTGCAGATGACATGATCTTGTATTTAAAGAATCCCATGGACTCCACTCCCAAATTACTCTAGCTGATTTGAAACTTTGGCAAAGTAGCAGGGTATAAAATTAACCCTCAAAAATCAATGGCTTTTCTGTATGCCAACAATGAGAAAAGTGTGGCTGAAATCAAGAAAGTAACTCCTTTTGTAATAGGCCCACAAAAAACAAAACAAAACATTTGGGAGTTAATTAAAGAAGTGAAGGACCTCTATGATGAAAACTTTAAAAACCTGAAAAATGATATTAAAACCTAACTAAGGAAATGAAAAAAAACTCCCATGCTCCTGGATTTGGAGGATTACACCATGAAAATGTCAATACTGCCAAAGGCTATCTACAAATTCAATGCAATGCACATCAATATCCCAACCTCATTCTTCAATGAAATAGAAGAAGCAATCCAAGAATTTATATGGAACATATGGAACAATAAAAGACCCTGAATAGCAATAACAATCCTTACCAGAAAGAACAGTGCTGGAGGAAATATCAATACCAAACTTGAAACTCTACTACAAAGCCATAGTAATCAAAACAGCTTGGTACTGGCTCAAGAACAGACCTGAGGACCAATGGAATAGAACTATAGACCCAGAAATGAACCTATGGCCACTTAAATCTTCTATAGGGGAGCAAAAAAAATAGAATGGAAGAAAGACAACCTCTTCAGTAAATGGTGCTGGCAAAACTGGTTAAACGCCTGTAGAAAACTAAAGTTCGATCCTTATATATTACCCTGCACCAGAATCAACTCCAAATGGATCAAAGACCTCAAAATCAAAGCAGACACCCTGAAAACCTTACAGAAAGGAACAGAAGAAACTCTAGGGCTCTTTGGCACAGGCTGAAATTTTCTTAATAAAGACCCAGAAACACAATAAATCAAAGAAAGGTTGGACAAATGGGATTGCATGAAACTGCAGAGCTTCTGCATGGCAAAGGATACAGTTAGTAAGATCAACAGAAACAGAAAGGCCATGCACTGGGAGAAGATCTTCACTTGCTATACAACAGACAATGGCTTCATATTTAAAATATGAATACTTAGAATTCAAAAATTTAAATCCCCCAACAACAAATCCTCAAAGAAACTGCCTGATTAATAAGTGGGCTAAAAACTTAAAGAGAGACTTCTCTGAAGAGGAAATAAGAATGGCCAATAGACACATGAAGAAATGCTCAACTTCTCTAGCCATAAAAGAAATGCAAATCAAAACAACATTGAGATTCCACCTCACCCCAGTTGGAATGCCTATAATCAAGAAATCTAATAACAACAGATGTTGGAGGGGATGTGACCAAAAGGGAACCCTACTGCATTGTCAGTGGGATGTTCTACCACTTTGGAAAGCAGTATGGAGGTTCCTCAAAAGACTCCACATAGAGCTCCCCTAGGACCCAGCAGTCCCACTTCTGGGCATCTATCCCAATGACCACAAACAAGGCCATAATAAAGCAATCAGCACAACTATGTTTATTGCAGCATTATTTACCATAGCTAAGATACAGAACCAACTCAGATGCCCCTCAGTAGATGAATGGATCAAGAAAATGTAGTATATATACACAATGGAATTCTACGCATCCATCAGAAAGAATGAGATTGCCCTATTTGTTAGGAAATGGAAAGACCTGGAAAAAATTATATTAAGTGAAGTAAGCCAGGCTCAAAAAAACAAAGGTCCCATGGTTTCCCTTATTGGCAATAACCAATACATGTCTAAGACAAGCAGAAACGGTCAGATAAGTTGATTTTAGGTGAAATGAACCCCAAGATAAGGACTCAAATGTTTTTTCTTCCTTGCTGTTGTTTCTAATGTATATATAAGATTATTTCTTTGTTGCTTTGTATGTCCCTCCCCCACGGTATAACCCCTGTTTTCACTGTATTTGATGTTGGTATAATTTGTGGAGGGGAAGGGAAAAAAACACATTGGTTAACAATGAGATGTATAAGTCGTTATGTCGAAGAACTAACTTTAGTGTTCACTTCGGCAGCACAAATACTAAAATTGGAACGATACAGAGAAGATTAGCATGGCCCCTGTGCAAGGATGACGCAAATTCGTGAAGCATTCCATATTTTGAGTGAAGTAAGCCAGGCCCAAAGAAACATAGGCCCCATGGTTTCCCTTATTTGCAATAACTAGTATATGTCTGAGTCAAGCAGAAAAGGTCAGATAAGTTGATGTTAGAGAAATGAGCCTTAAGATACGTATTCAAATGTTTTTTTTCTTTCATACGATTGTTTCTAACACATTTATAAGATTATTTCTTTGTTGCTTTGTATGTCCCTCCCCCACAGTGTAACCTCTGCTTTCACTGTATTTGATGTTGGTATAATTTGTGGAGGGGAAGGGAAAAAACAAGTCGTTTAGATAAGGATACAGGTGGACCTGTTGCAACAATGAGAAGTACAAGTCATTATGTAGAAAACGAACTTTACAACTTTGGTGGGGGGGGGGGGGCGGCGGGGAGGATTGGATGGGAGGATGCGAAGGGATGGGAAGGGGAAACAAAGGAGGAGGCTACAATGCTTGATAACAAATGTACTCATTATCTTGCCCATGTAATTGTAGCCCCTCTGTACAGTATTTTCACAATAAAAAAATACATTTCTATTTGACTTCAAAAAAAGAAAGACAGAAAGAAAAACGCACTTTACAACTTTGGCTGGGGGTGGAGGAAGGAGTGGCAGGGGAGATGGGAAGGGATGGGAAGGGGAAACAAAGGAGGAGGCAACAATGCTTGATAACAAATGTACTCATTACCTTGCCCATGTAATTGTAACCCCTCTGTACGGTATTTTCACAATAAAAAATAAAATTAAATTAAAACAAAAAATTTTAAAAAATTTTAAAAAGAAATGGAAAGACTTAGAAAAAATCATATTAAATGAAGTAAGTCAGACCCAAAGAAATATAGGTCCCATGGTTTCTCTTATTTGCAACAATTAGTATATGTCTAGGATAATCTTATCAGATGAGCAGAAAAGCTCAAAAGCTATGTACATATGACCATATAAGATGATGCTATGTCTGGAGCTGGGAAGGTGCCTCAGTGGTAGAATGCTTGTCTTGCATGCATGAGGTCCTGAGTTCGATTCCTCTACACCACATAAGCAGAAAAAGCTGGAAGTGGTGCTGTGTCTCAAATGGTAGAGCGCTAGCCTGGAGCTGAAGAGCTGAGGGACAGCACCCAGGCCCAGAGTTCAGGCGCTACGACCAACAACGACAACAAAAGAGAAGATTAAAAGAAGAAAGATGATGCTAAGTAAAATGAACCCCAAGATATGGACACAAGAGGTTTTTCTTTGTTATTGTTTTTAATGTACTATATGACTTTTTGCTTTATTTCTTCTGTAAGTTCTATGCCTGTTGTTACTGTATTTGATTCTGGTACTTTGCATCTTGTATATACATTTTTCTAATTTGGGGAGAGGCAGGGGAAAACAAAATGATGATACAAGGACATGGATGACCCATTGCAACAACGATACTCACAAGACACCATGTTGGAAATGAACTTTACAACTTTGGATGGGGGTAGTAGGGGAGGCAGGGGCGGGAAGGGATAGTGGGAGAAAAACAAAGGAGGGGGTAACAATGCCCAACAAGAAATGTACTCATTACCTTACTCATGTAACTGTAACCTCTCTGTATACCATCTTTACAAGCAAATAAAATGTTAAAAATCAAAGTGACTGATAGTCATAGGCAGGAATATAAGAATAAGTGCAAAAGCAAGAAAGGAAAGAGTAATCCAAATTCCTGGTACAGATTTTACAGATTTAAAAAGTGATTTCAAAAAAATTAAACAGAGGTTAGGCCTATGGGAGAAAGTTATGTCAACCTCTTGGAGTGGATATTGGGACCCCAGCTCCTTCTTGGTTCTTTGCTTCTTGGTTGCCAAGAGCAAATAGCTATCATGTCCCATCATGATGCAGTGTGTTGTCACAGGCCCAAAGCAATGGGGCCTAGCAAGTATGAACTGAACTATCTAAAATCATGAGCCACAGTAAAAGCTTTTCTTTCTTCTGAGTTAATTATTTCAGGTACCTTGTCATAGTGACAGAAAGCTGCCTAATATAATAAGGAATCTGTATGTCAACTAGCTTGAGTTGTAGCCATTCTACAATATATACATATATCAAAATATCTTGCATATTTATATGATAAATATATGCGTTTTTGTGCCAGGACTCAGGAACTTGAACTCAGGACCTGGGCTCTGTCCCTTACCTTTTTGCTCAAGGCTGGCATTCTACCACTTGAGCCACAGCTCCACTTCCCAGGTTTTTTGGTAGTTTAATTATGATAAGAATTTTATAGATTGGGCTAACTTCAAACTGTGATCCTCTAGCCTCCTGAATAGCTAGGATTATAGGCATAAACCATCAGTGCTCAGCAACAATTTTTAGTTATCAGTTAAAAAAAATAAATGTATAAAACAGCTCCCTTCCCTTAACAGTACGTTTCCTTTTCTTTTTGTTTTAACCTTGACTCCAGACTTTCATAAAGGCAGCCAGATGGGACTTGGAAAGACTTGAACCAACCCTATAAAGTATCCCACAAATTCCTAACTAGTTCCACATAATTACCAAATTCAAAAGAAGGCACAAGTACTAGACATCAATTCCTCCTCTTGAAATGCAGTCTAGCCTAAGGGAGACCTAGGTAAGACATAATAGCAATAATGATACTCGGAGCCATGTGTTTGAAAAGACGAAGAAAGAATGAAGAAATTTACTGCCATTTGATAGTTCTTTCCTGCTACTAATGACATAATTGAATCTAATTTGAGCCAAATTCCTGTGAAACTAGTCTGGCCTGTCATCATGAATTTAGTACTTAGACACTGTTTAGTGACTCAATAAGAAACGTGAAACCTGGCACTGGTGGCTTATGCCTGTAATCCTAGCTACTCAAAAGCTGAGATCTGAGAAGCACAATTCAAAGCCTTTCTAGCCAAGAAAGTTCATAAGAGTGTTATTTCCAATTAACTACCAAAAGCAAGAAGTGGTACTGTGGCTCAAGTAATAGAGCACTAGCCTTGAGCAAAAGGAGCCCAGGGACAGCACGCAGGCCCAGAGTTCAAGCCCCAGGAATGGCAAAAATAAAATAGAATAATATAAATAAGAAACATGAATTCATTTAGTTCAAGCCAGTTGATCTCCAGTCATATCACTTTAAACAAACACTACTTAACATGATGCTTATTAATCAATCAAAATCAAATGTGAATTCATTAATTTTAAAGTGTTATCTAATTTCCTAATAGGTATTAATAATTGTTTTTTCATAGCAAATGCTCTGGAGTTCAAAACACTTAACCTATTTATATACTACAGACCTTCTCCACTGTATTCAATTTTAATTTATGCAATAAGTTTCACCTCACAAAGCACTTCATCTTAGTTGAGTCTTTTAAATGCACATTGAAATCTGTTTATATAGTAATTTCTGCTCCTTTATTAATTTCTTCTCTTCAGGTCTCTCCCTAAAGGACCAAAACGACCTCTTGAGTGACTATAAATGTCTCATTATAAACACTTAATTAAAAACTGCGTCACCGTCAGAGTCAATCTGCTGTACTTCCATGCCAAAAAAGCCAAGTCTTTCAAGCTGTGCATTTTTCACGATTAACTTTCTAGGGTGGCTTTAGAATTTTAATCAATTCTTTAAGAAATGCAAATGCTTCTTTCCCTTTGGCTTAGCAGTAGCCAGTGGGAAATACACATGTATAATTCCTTTCTGGCTATGCATGTGCTAGAACAATAAGCAAAGCATGCTCAACTTTTTCCAAGTTGGCAGAGGTTATTAAACTTTCAGCCTTCTACGTGACTCAACCAGTGGATAGCAAAAGTTCCTCTGGCCAAAGATCAGCTGTCCACAGATGAAATCTTTCTCTGTTCCCTCAACCATCTCCATGTTGCTGCTGTACTCTTGTAGACCTCCACCCTTTGAGCCCCTCTCTACTCTCTTGCTTGGATGTTCTAGGGCCCATCACGATTCATGACCTGCAATGCCTTCTCCTACTAACATTTTTGTTGTTTAAGTTTGTCTCACAGTTCTCGGGACAGGAAGTCTGAAATCAGGGTGTCAGCAGGAAAATGCTCTTTCTGCAGGTGCTGGGGAAAGAGGTGTTCCAAGCTTTTTTCCCAGTTCTGAGTAGTTTATTGGCTTATGGAAACTTAGTATTTTTCCTATGTTCATGACTTTTTTTGTCAGTTATGGGGCTTGAATTCAGGGCCTAGATGCTGTCCCCAAGCTTTTGCACTCCAGGCTAGTGTCCTACCACTTTGAGCCACAGTGACACTTCTGGTTTTCTGGTGTTTAATTGGAGATGAGAATCTCATGGACTCTCATGCCCGGGCTGGATTCAAACCATGATCCTTAGCTCTCAGCCTCCTGAGTAGCTAGATTAGAGGCATGAGCCACTGATGCCCTGCTCTCAGCCCTCTTTATGTCTGAACCTTCCCCTTCTTATAAAGATACCAGTCACACTGGATTAAAGCCTATCTGGACAGCCTTATTTTTACTTCATCCCTATAAAGACTTTAATTCCAAAGTCACATTTTGAGATACTAGGTGTTAGTGCTCTTACATATCATTTTGCTGGGGTGCAAGTCAATTCATAATGAGTTTTAAAGTTGCAACTTGAGCATCACCTCTTAGCCTAGCTGGTTCTTGCTTCTCTAGGGTTCTTGCTGGGGTCCTTGACATGCCACATTGTGAAGTCCACTTGGCTATTCCTTATCTGTGACTGAAAGTAGACTCTTTCCTTTCTGTGAGCCCAGATCCTGCTCAGCCCAGCTCTGAGTACATAATGACCATCAAGCATTGTTGATGAATGGATGCAGACAGTGATGGATTTTGCCAGCTGCATTGCTGGCTCACTTTCCTGCCTTCACCACAGGATTACAAGTGAACACATGGTCAGTAGACTTGAGTGACCTCTGTCCAGACTCTGGCCTCAAGGACTAGATGAACCAGCAAATTTAGTCCATTTGTCTCTTGCTGGCCTGATCTTGACAGCTGGAAACTTCAGCAAAGACAAGGGTCCATGGGGTGAAACTTAGGGAACTTCTAAGCATTGTCCTGAATGTCATCCTTCAAGTTCTGATCATGGGAAGATTGTGAAAATGAAGAGAGATGTTTATGTGGTTGTTTTCTTCCCTGATTATTTTTGGCACCCTGTTAAACCCATTGTTCTAGATGAGGGGCTTTGAGCTAGAACAGCAGGCCCCTCATCTAGAACAGCAGCAGAAGACTTGGCTGTTGTTAAAATGTGCAGCTTGCTTCTCTTCCAGCACACAGGGAAGTTACAAGGCTGCAGAAGCATCCATTGCCCTTCACATTTATGCCCTCGTGGGTCTCTATCCTGAGTGGAACAGTCAGATCATACATATGTGCAAAATTTTGCTTTGGCTTGTAGCACCTGACCTGACTGAAGCAAGCTTTGAAATTAAAACCACGATCTCTCTACTTCGCTATGGTTATAATGCTTAAGAATAATTTGTATGGATTCACCCTTTATACATCACAGTTGTCCTTCACTACACCTCTGTAGTGTCCCTTTCATCTTTGACTTAGTCCATTCCTAATACTGCATCAAACCACCTTACACTGAGTATAAATAGCAGAAATTAGCCAGTGCCAGTGGCTCATGCCTGTAATCCTAGCTACTTAGGAGGCTGAGATCTGACAATCAAGTTTCAAAATCAGTCCAGGAAGGAAGTCTTTGAGACTCTTATCTCCAACTAACCAGAAAAAGTGCAGAAATGGAGTGATGGTTCAAGTGACAGAGCATCAGCCTTTAGTGAAAACACTAAAGGATAGTGCTCATGCCCTAAGTTCAAGCAAGAAAGACATTTATTGCATCCAGCTCTGGAGGCTGGGAAGTCTAAATCAAGAGGCAGTAAATTTGGTGTTGATGGCCTACTCTTCATCAATGGCATCTTCTCTGTGTCTCACACATACTCAAGAGGTATCTGTCCTCATGCCTTAACAACCTCCTAAAAATTTCATTTCTTACTACAATTGTATCGGCAATTCAGCTTCAACATGTGAAACGGGGAACACAAGCATGCAGAACATAGCAATCTACAACTTAACCAGCATGACAGGAGGTTATCTTCCCTTGCATGGTTGCTTCCTTTACATGACAACACTGATGAATTTCATGTGAAGATGCACCCTTTCGTTCCCAACGCGTTCTCAGGGGTGGTGGCACTATGATTCCAATTTGTCTTATAGAGATCCTCTCCATGCACCCAGATTCTTCATAGTGAGGACAAATCAGGTGGTCAGAAGTGAGAAGTGATGGGGGAAGGTTCTATCACTGCCATCCTGAGTGTCTCAGTATCTCAGGAGATATGAGTCCCCTAAGCCTTTGCTTTCTACCACTTGTCATTATGCTAATAATGGCTTATTTTGTATGATGAATAACTTTACTAATAATAATGGAGTCACTTATTGAGTGCCTTCACAGCCACCTCCTGAACTTGGCACCCTGTTCCTATTTTATTGAAGAAGAAGCCAATGGTTACTTGGCAAACACTTCATGGTAAGTAAGTAACAAATATAGGATTCCAGCTCAGTTCTGGTGCTCATAGCTATCAATACCTTTCCAACATCTTCAGGTCTTGAGAAGTCAAAATTAGAAACAAAACTTTGTATTGAATTGACTTAGCTTTGTCCTCTACACTTCCAGTATAGTGCCTGTAACTGATCTTGTTGATGTAAGTGGAATATTCCTTTATTGTTTTCTCCATCATCTGTCATCTCCCAGTTGTTGATGCAAATGGTGAGATGAAGCAAGAAGGCCGCCTGAGAGGAAACATAGCGTGAGGAATATAGCCTCTCTGTACCCGTGTGAACCTCAGGCAGATTGGGCCCTGTGGGGATCCTTGCTCAGCCTCATAGCGATAGCTGTGCCCCAAGTGCCCGTCTCTGTGCTATCTATAACCTGCAGAAATTATAGAGATTCCTGCAAGCCTCTCAGGGGAAGTAACTCAGCTCCTTCCAGGCTAGCAGACACAAAAATATATCATAGGCTTCTACAGAAGTTACTTGTATTCTAACTCAAGAGCTGAGCTGAAAAGGAGTTCAGGGCTCGCATCCTAAGGGTTTGCTGGAGCTCTATGTCTGAAGAGAAGTTTTTGGGAAATGGCCTTCTTTGGATGACCCTAGACACCAATTTTCTTCATCTTAATCCACTTCTAATGTGTACACACAGATAGAATGAACCTGGGCCTGGGAATACTTATCAAAGAGGACATAGGCAGTTGGTATAAAGCCTTGGAGACACTGCAGATGGAGCCAAAGGTTTTAAGGGAGGGAAAAGTCAATCTCCTCTGCTCCCTATGTCCTTTTGATGGTACCCATTGCCTCTGGAAAGAGATCTAGGCTCCTTGGCCAAGTATGAAGCCTGAACAGCATGGCTCCTACTCTAATCAAGGTTACTATCATATCTATGCTCCTGGGCTTCCAAAGATCTTCAAACACATTTTGCTCTCCTCTCTCCAAAGTAGCCATGCCTTATACCCAGAACAAGATTTCCACACCCTCCTCATCAGCTGACTCCTGCTCATCCTTCAAATCTCTTCGCCTGGAAGCTGTCTTAGCTTCCAGAGGTCAGATTAGTATGTTCCCTAGGTTCTCAACTAATGTCTACTTCTTTACCTAAGCACTCACTGTGATGATGGATATCACTTTTATTGGACAGAAAATTCTTGAAAGTAGAGTCCAGATTCTCCTCTCTTGGTATTGTTTCAATATCCTGTTAGAGACGTAAACAGACAAGAGAATGAGATCAATAATAGAGGAGTACAGTTTGATTCATTCACTCTGCCCCTGGGAGGCCTCTTCCATTTGCTCTCATCTTGTTGATGAGTCTGTCTAAACAGTGAGGGTCAAACCAAGGATCCACCTAGGTATTTGGGTTTCTACTGTGCACTAATGAAATTATAATCCATAAACTTGGGATGAAGCTCCATCTATCAGACACCAAATGCCAAACCTGCCATCATCAATAACAAGGATGATCTTGATGCTGCCATCAGGAAATGAGGAGAGTGAAGCAGGCCCAGCAACTCAGGGACACCAGCAACTACATGCACTTTGACAGATTGCTTCTGCTTATTCAAATGGCACATCTACAGAACAAACAAGATTCTGTGCAAAGAGACAAGATGAGGACTCCTCAGATGTCAAGGTTAGAGGGTTGACAGAGACCAAAATAAGCAGTTACTTCATCATTTAGATTTTTTTCATATGGACTTTTCATCTGGATTAAAGATATATTAAACTTAATTTGCACATTAAGACATGGTATCAATTAATATTAAGCTGTTCAGAAAAAAAGGACATCAGTATATCAGCTCTTTTTTTTCTCCCTGTACTAAATCTGGGGCTTGAACTCAGGGCCTGGATGCTGTCCTTTAACTTTTTTACTAAACGCTAGCACCCTACTACTTGAGCCACAGCTCCACTTTTGACCCTTTGGTGGTTAATTGGAGATAAGATTCTCACAGACATTCCTTCCAGGTCTGGCTTCAAACCTCAACCCTCAGATCTCAGACTCCTGAGTAGCTATGATGATAGGCTGAAACACTGGCACCTGGCCAGTGGTTAGTCCGATTAGACAAGAAGATATATGACATTTTTCTGCCTCTGGAGTTGTTGAAAGGAACGTTCACTGTATCAGTGAGTACCAATTCTAGCATTTGCCACATACAAACTCCACATAGGAGAACTTGTGTCTTCAATAATCTCACTAGCTCCTAGACTCTTAAAAAGCTATCTAATCTTCCCAATTCCAGAAAATGTCTTTTGTCAAGGTAAGCATTCTAGATATTTTTTTTTCTGAGACCTACCACCTTTGTCTATGTATGACTTGAATTGGGCTATAGTTGGATTTTTGGAATCAGGGCTATGAGTATCTAGTCTCAATCTGGGCTGGCCCATTGGAAAAAAAATGATTTAAAAAAAAGATCCAAGGAGCTCTCCGGATAGCCATTTTCAACTGTTTGGACTCAAAACTAAGAAAAGTCAATGTAGAAAAAAAGAAGCTAAAAGACACTACAGAAACAACATAGACAAGGAACAAAAGAAGTTCCTGGGTGCTCTATGCCCTCACCAAGCCCTCCCTGTCAAAACTTTTCTGTTTGGCCTTGACACCCTATCTACTATAAACAAATCACTCCACATTCTCAAATTCCAGAAGGTTCTACCTGCACCTACTGGTCCACACTGGCTGGTTAATAGCTGGCTCTGTAGACTACTACCTTTGGTTTTGTTTCATAATTATCTTCTAGGATCTTAACTGCACAAAATATTGCTTTACTAGGCCCAGAATTTAAAGTATTAGAGATGCTCAGCAAATGTTAATTAAGTTAGTATTGATATTGACTTCTCTGAAATCCTCTACAGTGGAGATTGGGTCATTTTCTTGTTTCCCCACACATCATACCAATAGATATTCTTTCTGAGCTTCACTGCTGCTTCTGGACATCATTCCTCCCCTCTAAAAAAAAAGTACAAACAGGAAACCAACATGAGTTGTTCCTCTCTGAGGTCTTTGATGTCAGTCATCTACTTATTTCCACTCCAATCCTCAAGTTCATGTCACCCTAACATGTTGTCCATCAGCCATTGGTCTGATTCCATTCACCAACAAATCCTTCTCAAGGTTTCAGAGCCACAAGTGAGGATGTTCTCAGTCTCAGGCTAGCAAACTGATTGGGATTAGATATGACAAAGAGTTTGGGTTATGCAGGCAGTTAGAGTGAGAAAAGGCTGAGCTTTCTCAATAAGAAGCACATTGTCTGATATACTGTAGTTCCTTAGTAGATATTTTAGTTTTTAGCACTTCTGTAAGACAAGTACTGATTTAGCACCACCAATAGGACCTCAGATTCTTTTTTTTTTTTTTTTTTTTTTTTTTTGCTAGTACTGGGGCTTGAACTTAGGGCCTGAGCCCTGTCCCTGAGCTTCTTTTGCTCAAGGCTAGCATTCTACCATCTGAGCCATGGCACCACTTTCGGCTTTTCTGTTTATGTGGTACTTAGGAATTGAACCTAGGGCTTCATGCAGGCTAGGCAAGCACTCTACCACTAGGCCACATTCCCAGCCCAAGACCTCAGATGTTTTATATTACATCAGCTCCGACAGAGTAAGACCCACTCTACAGAACCAGGGTAAAGAAGATGCTTTAGGAATGGTGGTGGGTGTGTTGGTGGGTTGATCTAAACTTTCATAATGCTATTAGCTCTGTTGGGTTGATGAGTTCTAGGCGATTACGCTCAAGAGAAGTACAGCAAAGAAAACTGTAATATTATAATTCTACCCTCACTGCTCTTCAAATCACTTTCATTTCTTGGTCCCATCATGAAGTAGGAGTTGTGAAAACAATTAGAATGAGAGAAGTTTTTTGGCTTTTGTTTTTGTTTTTGTTTTTCTGTAGGGTCAGAGAGAGGCCTGTGGTCTGACCTCTGCCTGCAGCGGTAGCCCAAGGGAAGAAGCCTCCACATCAAGCCTGGCTAGCATCATGACAATATTCCTTCTCCTACCAAATGACAGCATCTCTGATGCCAACCTAACAAGTCTAGAAATCTCAAGGAAAATTTATCCGACAGTTGACGAAGTCTTTGTTTCAGTTAGTGGCAGGAACATATGGGGGTGATTGGAGCATTTCCAGAAAGAAAGTCAGGTCATTCACAATCCTGACTGATGAGGGCTGAAGGGAAGAAATGACAGAGTGAAGGATGGAAGGAGAAAATTATAAGAGCTGCAAGATTCTTCTTTCTTAGAGAGAAGTGTACCAGGCAGAGGCACTCAGAACTATTTAGGTTTCGGGAATGTTAGTATACCTAGAGCTATAGGAGCTTTATTTTTACTGTCACTATATAATTTAGGTGTGTTTATGGTATGATGTGATATTTTCATGTGTGCATACAACATGGAATGTTTAAAACAGTCTAATATACCCATCATGCCTCATACTTGCATTTTTTATGATGAGAACATTTGGAATTTACTCTTGGCAATTTGGAAAATTCGTAATACATTATTATTAACTACAGTCACTATGTTGCAGAAGAGACATCAAAGAACTAAAGCCAAATTATGGAAATGAATTATGTGTTCATCAGTAGATGAATGGGTAAAGAAAATGTGGTATTTAGGTACAATGGGATATTATTATGCCATAAAGAAGAACAATATAATTTTCTTTTCAGGAAATTGGATGGGGCTAAAGATTATCATGTTAAGTGAACTAAGTCAGATTCAGGAGGACAAAGATATCTTTTCCTTAAAATATTTTAAAAGATTTGATATTAGAAGTGAGGCTATTTGGAAAGGGGGGGGGAACAGTGCAAGGGGAGATGGTGGACACAAGATGATAAATGGGGGTGGATATGATTGAGATATGCTATGTACATTTATGAAAATGTCATAGTGAAACTTATAGTTTTGTGTAATTAATAGACCTGTTTATATTCTGAAACATCTGCAATTTCAGAACAGGCTTGCAATACAAATCTCTCAGTGGCCAAGGACCCGCTTTGTGTTACTCATTATTGCAAACTTTTGGTGTAGCTCATACCAAAAGATGCCTCAAAGCATGCTTGTTGAGTTAATGTTTAAAAAATATTTTCTTGTGGGGTACCAGTGGCTCACATATCTAATCTTACCCACTCAGGAGGCTGAGATCTAAGGATACCAGTTCAAACCCAGACCAGGTAGAAAAGTCCATGAGCTTCAGGAAAAAAAAATTGTAATTACTTCTTTCACTAATTCTAACAAATATCTTTAAAGCACTGGCACATATTCTCATACAGATAAAGATCTAACCGCTTCCCCATCCATTTCAGTTTGCTAATGGATCTGAGGGTTGAGATTCAAAACCCACCTGGGCAGGAAAGTCCATGAGACTCTTAATTCCAACTAACCATCAAAAAAGCCAGAAGTGGAGCTGGGAAAGTGGCTCAGTGGTAGAGCGTTTGCCTTACGTGCATGATGCCCTGGGTTCAATTCCTCAGCACCACATAAGTAGAAAAAGCCGGAAGTGGCGCTGTGGCTTAAGTGGTAGAGCGCTAGCCTTGAGCTGAAGAGCTGAGGGACAGCATCTAGGCCCAGAGTTCAGGCCCCACAACCATCCAAAAAGAAAAAAAAAAGCCAGAAGTGGAGCTGTGGCTCAGTGGTAGAGTGCCAGCCTTGAGCAAAACAGACCAAGAGCAGCACCAAAGCCCTGAGTTCAAACCCCAGGACTGGTATCAAAGAAATAAATTATTTTTAAAAAAAGATTACCAATGGATTTATTTTCTCCTTGTAACTGACTTCCGTCCTTCCTTCTTCCATCTTATGTTCTGCCCCTTTTATCCCTCTAACTTCCTGTAGTCTCACTGTATTTTCTTCAATAAAGGAGAGTCTTGTGCCCTAAATCACAAGATCCCCTAACAAAGAAGGATTATTAACCACTGTGTCTTAGTCAAATTCCAACATGGAAAATTGCATTTTACCTCCTGATGGTTTCTTCTGTCATTTTAATTAGAAATACTATTGAAGACCTCACTCAAAACAAAGGCTGTAGCAGAGAGGGCTAGCCTCCAAAAGGCTCAGAGGAGGGAACGTCTGGAAGTGTATGACTAATACTCCTGGGGCAAGTGCTGAGCACACTGAGATCCCTTGGGAGTCAAGGTACCTCCAATGCATCAAATTGCTTTTCATTTTATGTCTATGGAAGGCAGTCCCGTAATACAGATTTTTCCCTTTAGCATTTCACAACATCTAAGATTCAGAATCAAGGCAAGAGCTGCCTGGTAATAGTGTGGATGACGCATTACCCGGTGCTGATCTGTGACTTCATGTCACAGTGTTCTCAGTGAGAGTAACCCCCTGTGCCTTCTCTGTACACCCAACACTGTGAGTCACTGAGTGATAGATGGCCCAGGAAATGCAAAAAGATGCTCTTCTAAAACCTCCGGGATGAAGCATTGAGGCTTCCAGCCTGGGAAAGGAAAGTGAAGAAAGGAAACTGTAAAGGAAGGTCAAGACCTCATTTCTGTTTTTCTTTTTCTTTTGCCTCTTCTAATTTTTATTATTATGTAAGTATAGGATTCTCAAGGAAGTTTGGTTTGTTTTTTTAAAATGTTGCAATTACTGTGATAGAATTTTTTGTTGTTGGTTGTGGGGTTTGAACTGAGGGCCTAGGCACTGTCCCTGAGCTTTTTCACTCAAAGCTAGCTCTCTACCACTTTGAGCCACAACACTAATTCTGGTTTTCTGATGGCTAATTGGAGATAAAGAGTCTCATGGACTTTGGTGACCAGGCTGAGTTTGAACTGGGATCTTCAGATCTCAGCCTCCTGAGTAGCTAGGCATGAGCCACGAGCACCAGCTATGATAGAACTTCTGCTTGTCTCAAAAATGAATTTTATTTTCATCAACCAGATCTTTTCTTCTGTCACCTCACATCCTAAATAGTTTTTTATCTCCAAAAGTAACTAAATACCTATGTGCATATTATGTATTATAAATGCTAAATGCCACTGGCTCAAAAAGCTTTTCTTGTATCAAAAAAATTCTGCCATACAGGATGGAATAGGAGAAACCCTAGGTCTCCTTGGCTCAGGCCGAAATTTTCTGAATAGAGACCCTGAAACACAACAAATCAAAGAAAGGTTGGACAAATGGGACTGCATAAAGTTGCAGAGCTTCTGCAGGGAAAATGACATAGCTGGCAAGATCAATAGAAAGCACACGGATTGGGAGAAGATTTTTACTAGCCATACAACGGACAAGGGTCTCATATCTAAAATATACTTGGAACTCAAAAAATTAAACCCCCCAACAACAAATCCTCAAAGAAACAACTGCCCAATAAATAAGTGGGCGAAATACTTAAAGAGAAACTTCTCTGAAGAAGAAAGAAAGATGGCCAATAGACACGTGAAGAAATGTTCAACATCCCTAGCCATAAAAGAAATGCAAATCAAAACAACATTGAGATATCACCTCACTCCAGTTAGAACGGCAAAAATCAAGAACTCTAACAACAACAGATGCTGGAGGGGATGTGGACAGAAAGGAACCTTACTTCATTGTTGGTGGGAATGTAAACTTGTTCAACCACTTTGGAAAGCAGTATGGAGGTTCCTCAAAAGACTTCACATAGATCTCCCCTATGACCCAGCAATCCCACTTTTGGGCATTTACCCAAATGTTTACAAACAAGACCACACTAAAGCTACCAGCACAACCATGTTTATTGCAGCATTATTTACCATAGCTAAGATATGGAACCAACCCAGATGCCCCTCAGTAGATGAATGGATCAAGAAAATGTGGTATATATACACAATGGAATTCTATGCCTCCATCAGAAAGAATGACATTGCCCCATTTGTTAGGAAATGGAAAAACTTGGAAAAAATTATATTAAGTGAAGTAAGCCAGGCCCAAAGAAACATAGGTCCCATGGTTTCCCTTATTTGTAATATCTAGTAGATGTATGAGTCAAGCGGAAAAGGTCAGATAATGTGATGTCAGGAAAATGAACCCTTAGATGTGTATTTTAATTTTTTTTCTTTCATGCATGTGTTTCTAACGCATTTATAAGATTATTTCTTTGTTGCTTTGTATGTCCCTCCCCCACAGTATAACCCCTGCTTTCACTATATTTGATGTCAGTATAACTTGTGGAGGAGATGGAGAAAAACCAGTTGTTTAGGATACAGGTGGACCTGTTGCAACAATGAGAAGTACAAGTTGTCATGTCCAAAATGAGCTTTACAACGTCGGTGCGGGGGGGGGGGGGAAGGGGGGGAAGGAGAAGGATTGGGATTGGGGGGGAGGGGGGAGGCTGGGAAGGGATGTGAAGGGTAAACAAAGGAGGAGGCTGCAATGCTTGGTAAGAAATGTACGCATTATCCTGCCCATGTAATTGTAACTCCTCTGTACAGTATGTTCACAAATAAAATAAAATTAAATTAAAAAAAAATTCTGCCGTACAAAATAATCCTGACACATGCAAACTTAGAGCAGACTTGCATGATAGGATAAAACAATGAAGGAAAACCTACTAAAAACATAAAATATTAGTCTTATCCAAATATGATTTTTTCCTTTCAATATAAAAACAATCATGTGCAGGATCCCATCTCACCTTCCAAATTTCAGCAAATGAAAAAATTGGTGATGTGTAGAAGTCAGAGAGCCAAAATCTCAGCAAAGCTTAAAACAACAAAGGTTGATGGAGCCAAGCTCTTAACATGACATCAAAGAGATGGTCTTACACCAGTAGGTGGGATGAAAAACCTGACTCTCCAAGAGCTTTCTTTGAAATTTAGGTTGACTTTTCCTTGTTAGAGCCCAGTAAAAGTCTCTGTGGGTAGGGATGGGCCACCGTTTTTCTGAGGTGTCTAGTCAAAAGAAATAATTTTCTAAAAGGTAAGCTGCCCATTTTCTGGCTAAACAGAGCAAGATTATGTTGAGAGAATATTTTGTGTGTGTGGTAGGTGTTTCCAGATACTTAGCTTTTTTAGCTTCTGATCTGAGATTTACGAGACAGGAGAAAAAGCCAGCAAACTTACCATTATATTTGTCTTTGTATCCTGAAGTTTCTACATGGCCTACCTTCTTTCCTTCCTTCTACCTTTCTGAATCTGTTGTTGTTGTTGTTGTTGTTGTTGTTGTTGTTTGCCAGTCTGGGTCTTGAACTCAGGGCTGGGGCACTGTTCCTAAGGTTCTTTTGCTCAAGGTTAGCACTCTACCACTTGAACCACAGCACTACTTCCAGCTTTTTCTGTTTATGTGGTATGGAGGAATCAAACCCAGGGCTTCATGCATGCTAGGTAAGCACTCTACCACTAAGCCACCTTCCCAGCCCCTTATTTATTTATTTTTTTTGCTTTTTTTTGTATGTATTTTTTATTGTAAAGATACTGTATACAGGGGTTACAGTTACAGGAGTAAGGTAATGAGTACATTTCCTATCAAGCATTGTTACCTCCTCCTTTGAGCCCTTATGTTATTTTATACCCATTATTTTTGGTAGAAGAAATAGGACGCCTAGAGCATCTTCTCAGAAGCAGAAGTGCTTCTTCCTTGGCTCTCTAAGGAGGAACAATTTTACTGTAGTGCAGGGGAAGGCAAAGCAACAGCTAGCTACTATAATGAAAGTTAAACAAAATATTAGTAATAAAAAATTTAAGTCTGTATTATTCCAATACATAACATCAGAAAATTGGTTTTCTTCTTAAGAAAAAGAGCAGTGTCCTTATTTCCAGAATTCTGAAGCTTGCTGAATTCTACTCTTAGTGTCACAAATGTTACTGTAAGAAGTACATTTGCACCCATTTGCTAATGCATGCTTGTATTTGTGGCAGGTTATGAATAAGGCTAGCCACAATCCTATCACAAATAGAAGTACTTATTAGTGGCTTACACACAGGTCACATATTTTCTTAGCTAGATGTCTTAGCTGGATATCTTTTCAAGTGCTCTGATTATATTTTACATTTTTTGTTTTTAAAAAAAAACAATAAATCATGGATTTCACAGGTAAAATAGTTAAGACTCTCGGAAAGTGTGAAATGACCAGAATCTTCCAAGTATGAGAATGCAAGGCTATATCATATCCCAACCTCAAACACCACCACTACATATGAGTTGTTGGGTTCCCCAGCTTCTTACATCCGTCCATGTCAAGTGGGAAAGAATCTAAAATATTTCTTAGTATCCCAATTTACATATTTTAAACACTACTAACTTATGGAAGTAAAATTATTTCAAATCCTACAACACAAAATATAAAACCCCATTCACTCTATTTAAAAGAATATTAAAATGGGGGCTGGGAAGGTGGCTCAGTGGTAGAGTGCTTGCCTTGCATGCATGAGGCCCTGGGTTCGATTCCTCAGCACCACATAAGCAGAAAAAGCAAAAAGTGGCGCTGTGGCTCAAATGGTAGAGCGCTAGCCTTGAGCTGAAGAGCTGAGGGACAGCGCCCAAGCCCAGAGTTCAGGCCTCACAACCGGAGGAAAAAAATAGCAAAATGTCTAGTACCCTCAAAAAAATCCAAGAAATCTATTGTACATCATGGTAACTATAGTTAAAAACAATGTATTGTATGCATAGAAATGTTTAAGGAAGTACATTGTAAGTGTTCTTTCCACACAAAAAAAAATCCATGGCATGTGAGTAACAGATTGTTAATTAGCTTAGTGTAGCCATTCTACAATATCTACAAATATCAAAGCATTATACTATCATACTGTATGCCAAAACACATGCAATCTTTCTGTATTTCTAATTCTTGATTTTTCACTAGTATGATTAAGTAGTTGTATACAAAGAGGTTACAATTCCATGTCACCCCTTCCTTCACTATCCCCATTTTTTTCCTTCTTGTTCCTATCTGCAGGTTACATAGCTCATTTTTTACATAAGATCCATTAAATATAATGACTATAATGCTCATCCTTCCTCCCTCATTCCTGTTCTCTCCCCTTTGCCATCCCCCAAAAACATATTTCCACTTTCTGGTGTTGATTGTTCAAAAGAGTTATACATTTAGATTCCTCCCCTAAGTATACCATCCTTTAGTCAGTTTTTGTGTATATGCATGTCCTGTAAACATATACATTTTAAGTAACTCTAAAAGAAATAAATAAGGAAATAGAGGTGTGATTCAAATGGTAAAGCAACATCCCTGAGCAAAAGCATTAAGCAAGGCACACATACACAGAGAGAGAGAGAGAGAGAGAGAGAGAGAGAGAGAGAGAGAGAGAGAGAGAGAGAGAGAGAGAGAGAGAGAGAGAGCAATAAATAAAATGATTAAATTGAAATCTATAGTCCTATTTTGATGTTATAAAGGGATGGATAGTTTGAGGGGATGGATGCTGTTTGGTTAATTATGAGCTAAGTATCCACTTAGGGAAAATGACTGCCCAGTGCCACTCAATGAATGAAGTCCAAGCAATTCAGGTGTATGCATGTATATCATACCGCAATGAAGTATTCAACATATATAACATAATGCACACACTGCTTTTTTAATAACTTGCCTCTTCAACCCATTCAGAAAGAATAGCTTATTCATATGTAGATTGATCTATATGACATACACATATGAAAATATTCTGAAGCACATTACTATTATATTTGATGCCACTGGGGGTGGGAAACTGTTAACATTTGTTCCTCTTTTTTCATTGCCTTTCATGCAAATGTCTTCTAATATCACTCCACATATTACAGAGAATGCTGAATCAATTACTAAGAGATCAAGGACAGGAGAAAGGCAGAAGCAGACACAGCCTTTTATCCTGGGACCAGAAGTTAGAAACTGTCCTGTGTTAGAGTCACATCTTTGAAGTCCCTGGTTCTCTATGGGCTTCTGAAAATCATAGGTTTACCCCTTTCAACATGTAAGGTTACAACAAGGTGTTCATATATGAACTAGTGACCCTCAGCAGAAACTGAATCTACTGGCACAGTGATCTGAAACTTCCCAGGTTTCTAGAATTGTGAGCAAACAGTTGTCTGTAAACCATCCTGTTTATTGTCACTAAACTGCCAGGAGAATGTTTCTCAAAATGTGGGCCCATCCAGCTTTACTGAGTTAGAATCTCTACGTTTAAGGCCCAGAACAGGTATATTTAACAATCTTGTAGGTAACTTGAGAGATCGCTGTTTTCAAGCCTCAGAGAACATAGCTTGAAAACCACTCTGTAATGAAATTAGGTTAATAATATTACACAGGGAAAATATCAGATCTTTTTATTTGAAATAGTAAGCAGAAACAGAACTACTCCAGTCATGGAGTAAACAATTAAAAGGCAACCACCAAGTGGGCACCACCTCTGGAATCCAATAGGAATGTCCATGCCCACTTGAGACCAAACCCAGGGCAACTTTCTGTTTCTTTTGATTCACTAACCTAAGAAGTGAATGGGAAACCAGATGCACACTTGTAATCCCAGCTACTTGAAAGGAGAGGCAGGAAGACCACAAATCTAAGGCCAATCCAGGCAAAGGTAACAAGATGCTGTTTCTAAACAATAAGATTGGAGATATAGTTCAAGGGGTAGAGTACTTGCCTAGCAAGCACAAGGGCCTAGATTCAATCCCTAGTCCTACAAGAAGCAAAAAGAATGATCTTAATTTAATGTTATTGTCACCAAAGTGTACAGTGTTTACAAAGTCTGTAGTAGTGTATAACAATCCTAGTCCCTCACATTCATTCACCTCAAGCAATTTCATCCCACAAGCTCCATTCATCTAAGTGCTCCTAGATAAGGATATCGTTTTTAAATTTTACATCATTTGTAATATGTTTATATATGCAAATACCAATGTGTTGCAATTGCCTACAATATTCTGGAGGGTAACATACAGGTTTGGGGCCCTAGAAGCAAAATGTTATACACCATCTAGTTCATGCAATGAACTATTTGCACAATGAAATAATATAATCTCACATTTCTTATAACATCCCTGTTGTGACACATGACAGATTGATCCTTAACTACCATTCTGTTTATATCTTCTGAAACTCTTCTATTCTAGCCATATTGGAATATATTTATCTTGTTGAGCATCATGGCACTCATTCTCTGTATCTTCTGTCTGGAACACTTCCTTCCATAGGATCGTTGTGTCGTTTTTCTCCTTCATTCAACCAGACATCCAATGAAATGCCACTTTCTTCAAGGAACTGTCTCTTGGCAACCAATATTAAAAAGTCTCATTTAAGTTACCCTTAGTATTGTAGATGGAGGGCTGGGATGTAGCTCAGTGGCAAAGCGCTTGCCTAGCAAGTGCAACATCCTGGGTTCGATCCCCAGTACCAAAAAAGAAAAGACAAAAAAAATACAGTATTGTAGATGGAGCTCTGCTTACTTTATCTTTCCCTCCTGTGTTATCACATTAGTCATGTTAATGTTTTTTTTTCTTTCAGTATGATAAGCCCAAGTAAGTAGCTCCTCTCCCTAAAACCCAAAGTCCTTACCTTTATAGATTAAAATATAGAGTGGTTCAGTTAATGAATAAATTGATACATTATATCAATATATAATACTAATAAAAGTAATGAATTGGGTACTTCTTTTCAAAGCCACCAAACTTCAACATAATAGTGATTCCACTTGATGATTTTCTAGGGCTTAATTTGTTGAAGGGCGTTTTTTACCCTGAAATTTCATATACATGCTCTAAATGTTCTTGAAAATCCCCAAAACTCTCCTCACCTATAAATATAAATTACTCGAAGTGCAACCAGACTAGTAAAAGTTTGGAACACACACACACACACACACACACACACACACACACACATGCACACACACACAGAGTGAATGGCAATATATGAAGTAGTAAGATATTTTTCCTTTCACACGATTCATTATTTAAAAAAAATAATGATTCATTATTTTATATTGAAAGGAAAAAATCATATTTGGATAAGACTAATATTTTATGTTTTTAGTAGGTTTTCCTTCAACCTATCATGCAAGTCTGCTCTAAGTTTGCATGTGTCAGGATTATTTTGTACGGCAGAATTTTTTTTTAATTTAATTTAATTTTATTTGTGAACATACTGTACAGAGGAGTTACAATTACATGGGCAGGATAATGCATACATTTCTTACCAAGCATTGCAGCCTCCTCCTTTGTTTACCCTTCACATCCCTTCCCAGCCTCCCCCCTCCCCCCAATCCCAATCCTTCTCCTTCCCCCCACTTCCCCTCCCCCCCCAACGTTGTAAAGCTCGTTTTGGACATGACAACTTGTACTTCTCATTGTTGCCACAGGTCCACCTGTATCCTAAACAACTGGTTTTTCCCCATCTCCTCCACAAGTTATACTTTATTTATAATAAAGATTCATTATTTAAAAATAGTAACTACAAGATCTTACTGAAATATCTTACTATGGAAACTTGACATTTAAAAGAAAATGTATGAGTCAAGCAAGGTCATTAATAAAATGTGTTCTTCTGAAGTTGACAGCAATTATTTAATTCGTCAGTACCATCAGTTAGCCTGGATCACAGCTGGGACATGGAGAGCATTCCAATCAGAGCCCAGAAAGGACAGTGTTTGGAAGAAGTGGGTTTTGGAAAGTCACGTTTATATAAATAAAACCTATGTCTTAAAACACAACAAGTATGTCTGATTAACACTCTACTATAGGCAGCTAATGTTAATGTTCAAAATTGCTTTGACAGTATTAATGAGCTATGTATTCACATAGACAGCTATTTAAAAGAGGAAGTGTGGCTCCAGTGGTAGAGTTTCCGCCTTCAACAAAATACCCAAGCCAGAGTGTGAGGCCCCAGCCAGGCACTGGTAGCTCACGCCTGTAATCCTAGCTACTCAGGAGGCTGAGGTCTGAGGATCGTGGTTCAAAGCTAGCCCAGGTAAGAAAGTCTGTGAGACCCTTATCTCCAATTAACTACCAGAAAACCAGAAGTGGTGTTATGGCTCAAAGTGGTAGAACACCAGCCTTGAGCTGAAGAGCTCAGAGACAGCACCTAGACCCAGAGTTCAAGCCATACAACCGACCAAAAAAAAAAAAAAAGTGTGAAATCCTGAGTTCAAGCTCAAGTACTAGTGCAAAACTGCATGCCTACTCAAGCAGGGGTGGGGAATTTCCCACTGAGGGCCACAAAATGGCCTGAAATTTTGTTTAGAAATGACAGGACTGGGGCTGGGGGGTTAGCTCAGCGGAAGGGCGCCCGCCTGGGAGCGCAAGGCCCTAGGTTTGGTCCTCAGCCCTGGAAAAAAAAAAAAAAGACAGACATATGCTTCTTACTGGCATCCTTCGGCCTGTCTGCCTATATTGATCATTTTGTTTGGCCCTCGAATGATAATATTCAAACAGTCCCCTCACAGATTAGCATCAGTGTCAGCATGACATACCCAGATAGGCTTTACAAAGCCAGTTTTCTCTCTTTAAGTAACTTTTCTTTATCTAGTGTATGTGGAGCTTGCTTCTGATAAATTATCTATCAACATCTAATGTCAAAGTTGTCACCTGAAAATAGAGGAGGTGAGATTGGACATATTGTAAACATGTGAGAAAATATAACAATAAATCCTCCTCTGTGGAACGAACACAAACATTAAATATTTTTAACGTTGTCATAGGAAGAAAACTTTAAGAGCAACTCCTTTTCCACATTCTGACTCACATTGAAAATTAAGTATTTTTATTGTCCTGGGATCCCTGTGCTCAAAGTTTTATTACATGACTCAAAGTTGATAGACAGGGCTGCTCATATACCAATAATGCCTCAGTAGAGGAGACTATGTGAATGTTCTCAATCCCTTATGATTAAGAGTTTTAAAAAGTGCTTTCATATGAACTGGCTTTATTTTTCAATAAGTCTTTCTGCTTCTTTTTTAATATATATATTCTTATTGTAAAGATACCGTCCAGAGGGGTTACAGTTACATGAGTAAGGTAATGAGTACATCTCCTATCGAGCATTGTTACCCCCTCCTTTGTTTTTCTTTCTTTTCCTTTTCTTTTTTTTTTGGGGGGGGGGGTCCGGTTGTGGGGCCTGAACTCTGGGCCTGGGCGCTGTCCCTCAGCTCTTCAGCTCAAGACTAGTGCTCTACCACTTGAGCCACAGCGCCACTTCCGGCTTTTTTCTTTTTGCTTATGTGGTGCTGAGGAATCGAACCAAGGGCCTCAGGCATGCAAGGCAAGTGCTCTACCAATGAGCCACCTTCCCAGCCCCTCCTCCTTTGTTTTTCTCCTAGCATCCCTTCCCTCCCCACCTTACCAACTCCTCCCTCCCCCACTCCAAAGCTGTAAAGTTAGTTTTCAACATAGTGGTCTTGTACATCTCATTGCTACAATGGGTCAACTGTATCCTTGCTTCAGCATTTTGTTATTTCCCTTCACCTTCCCAAATTAGAAACGTGTATATACAAGATGAAGGGCACCAGTATTAAATACGTAAAAACATGGGTTATACCATGGGGGAAGAGTATACAAAAGAAACCAAAAAAAATCACATAGTACATTAAAAACAACAGCAACAAAGATAAAAAACCTCTTGGGTCCTTATCTTGGGGTTCATTTTGCTTAGCGTCATCTTAAATGGTCACATGTGCATAGCTTTTGACCTTTTCTGCTTGTCGTAGACATATACTAGTTATTGCAGATAAAGGAAACCATGGAACCTATATTTCTTTGGGCCTGGCTAATTTCACTTAATACAATTTTTTCCAAGTCTTTCCATTTCCTAACAAATGGGGCAGTGTCATTCTTTCTGATAAAAACATAGAATTCCATTATAGATATAGATATAGATATAGATCACATTTTCTTGATCCATTCATCTACTGAGGGGCATCTGGGTTGGATCTATATCTTAGCTATGGTAAATAATGCTGAAATAAACATAGCTGTGCTGGTAGCTTTAGTATGGCCTTATGATTGTTTGGGTAAATGCCTAAAAGTGGGATTGCTGGGTCATGGGGAGTTCTATGTGGAGTCTTTTGAGGAACCTCCATACTGCTTTCCAAAGTGGTTGAACAAGTTTACACTCCCACCAACAATGCAGTAAGGTTCCCTTTGGGCCACATCCCCTCCAGCATCTGTTGTTATTAGAGTTCTTGATTATAGCCATTCTAACTGGGGTGAGGTGGAATCTCAATGTTGTTTTGATTTGCTTTTTTTTTATGGCTAAAGAAGTTGACCTGTTGCAACAATGAGAAGTACAAGTTGTCATGTCCAAAACGAGCTTTACAACGTCAGTGCAGGGGGGGGGGAAGGGGGGGGAAGGAGAAGGATTGGGATTGTGGGGGAGGGGGGAGGCTGGGAAGGGATGTGAAGGGTAAACAAAGGAGGAGGCTGCAATGCTTGGTAAGAAATGTACGCATTATCCTGCCCATGTAATTGTAACTCCTCTGTACAGTATGTTCACAAATAAAATAAAACTAAATTTAAAAAACAAAAGAAGTTGAACGTTTCTTCATGTGTCTATTGTGTCTATGTGTCTATTATTTCCTATTCAGAGAAGTCTCTCTTTAGCCCACTTATTAATTGGGTGGTTGTTTCTTTGAGGATTTGTTTTTGGATGACTTAATTTTTTGAGTTCTAAGTATATTTTAGATATGAGACCCTTGTCCGTTGTATAGCTAGTGAAGATCTTCTCCCAATCCATGGGCCTTCTTTTATTATTATTATTTTTTTTTTTATTGTGAAAATACTATACAGAGGGTGTTACAATTACATGGGCAAGGTAATGAGTACATTTTTTATCAAGCATTGTTGCCTCCTCCTTTGTTTCCCCTTCCCATCCCTTCCCATCCACCCCTGCCCCCCACCCCCGTCAAGTTCGTTTTTCAACATAATGTCTTGTACATCTCTTTGTTGCAATGGGTCCACCTGTATCCCTATTTAAACAATTTGTTTTTTCCCTTCCCCTCCACAAATTATACCAACATCAAATACAGTGAAAACAGGGGTTATACCATGGGGGAGGGACATACAAAGCAACAAAGAAATATCTTCTAAATATGTTAGAAACAATAGCAAGAAAGAAAAAAACATTTGAGTCCTTATGGGAACCCTACTGCATTGTTGGTGGGAGTGTAAACTTGTTCAACCACTTTGTAAAGCAGCATGGAGGTTCTTCAAAAGACTCCACATAGAGTTCCCCTATACCAACCAATCCCACTTTTAGGCATTTACCCAAATAATCACAAACAAGACCATACTAAAGCTACCAGCACAACTATGTTTGTTGCAGCATTATTTGCCTTAGCTAAGATATAGAACCAACCCAGATGCCCCTAGTAGATGAATGGATCAAGAAAATGTGGTATATATACACAATGGAATTCTATGCCTCCATCAGAAAGAATGACACTGCCCCATTTGTTAGGAAATGGAAAGACTTGGAAAAATTATATTAAGTGAAGTAAGCAAGGCCCAAAGAAACATAGGTCCCATGGTTTCCCTTATTTGCAATAACTAGTATATGTCTGAGACAAGCAGAAAAGGTCAGATAAGTTGATGTTAGGCGAAATGAACTCCATGGGCTTTCTATTGATCTCGCTAGCTATGTTCTATGCCATGAAGAAGCTTTGAAATTTCATGCAATACCATCCGTCTAACCTTCTTTGATTTGTTGTATTTCTGGGTCTTTATTAAGAAAATTCTGGCCTGTGCCCAGAAGCCCTAGAGTTTCTCCTATTCCTTCCTGTAATGGTTTCAGGGTGTCTGTTTTTCTGCTTCTTCTTTTTCATGGATATAAGGCTTTCACAGTTTGGCAGGTAAAAACAGAAATGTTTAGCCATACATTCATTTAATTTATTTTTAGTTCCAGTCCTTGGACTTGAATTCAGGACCTAGTCACTGTCCTGAGTTTTTTACTCAAGGCTAGCACACTACCATTTGAGCCACAACTCTACTTTGTTGGTTTTTGTTTTGTTTTATAGTTAATTGATGAGTCTCACAGAATTTTCTGCCCTGACTAGCTTTGAACCTAGACCTTCGTATCTCAACCTCTTGAATAGTTAGAGTGATTGGCACGAGACACTCATGCCCGGCTGATCATACTTTTAAAACAAACCAGAATATCCAAGAGTAAACACATTTCAATTGCCAAAGAATGTTTAATTGTAAAAGTTCTTGACACAACATTGTTTAAAAGGGATATAAAACTATATTTTCAATTGCAGCATGAGTCCTGTGCTTGTAAAACAAGGATGAAATTGTTATTGATCCAGAAGCACATTAAAAATTATCTAAGTGAGGGGCTGGGAAAGTGGCTCAGTGGTAGAGCGCTTGCCTTGCATGCATGAGGCCCTGGGTTCGATTCCTCAGCACCACATAAGCAAAAAGAAAAAAGCCGGAAGTGGTGCTGTGGCTCAAGTGGTAGAGCACTGGCCTTGAGCTGAAGAGCTGAGGGACAACGCCCAGGCCCAGAGTTCAGGCCCCACGACCGGACCCAAAAAAAAAAAAAAAAATTATCTAAGTGATACTAGTATTGTCTTCTGTAGGCTACTTGAGCAGAGACCTGAGCATACCTGCTCTTCCCCTAAGCACTCATCTAGACTTGGTCTAGTTTCTATGTCTAGAAACTCCTTCCATCCTTTTACAGCATTAGTCCAGTGCTTGTCCTACATACATATATACATATATATGTGCAGGGCAAAGTAAATAAATGACTGTATACTATGAGGTTGATCTATGGAAAAGACAATCTCCAGTTCCCTCCTCTCCTGTGTCTGATGACTCACCACAATTGCCCATAGTTTTACCCTTCTTTCAATTCACAATTCCTATTCTCCAGAATGGATTTACTTTTTTCTGATTGTGGTTTCCCCCCTTCTTCCCCATTGGTTCCATGTATCCTGTAGTTGTTAGCATTCTCCTTTTCATCCCTCTCCACCCTCACACAAGAATGCAATGTGGACCAAGGTTCATACACTCAACACTAACCAAAGTAGTCCTCTACCATTCCCACCTCATATAGGTAGAAAAACTGAATAATGATAATGGATTATCCACCTGCACTGTTATAACAGAATATCACAGTTGGGGCAATCTGTGAACAATAGACATGGATGTTCATGCTTCTGAATGTTAGGAAGCCTATTATGAAGTTGCCAGCATAATCAAGAGTCCTCTTGGTGCCTCATGAGCCAAGATATGACAAAGACACCTGCACATTGATGTGCATTGCTGCACTATTCACAATAGCCAAGATATGGAAACAGCCCAGATGCCCCAAAATAGATGAGTGCAACCAAAAATGTGGTACTTATACACAATTGAATTTTACACAGCCATTAGAAAGAATAAAATAATATCATTAGCAGGAAAATGGATGGAACTGGAACAAATCATGTTAAATGAGGTAAGCCAAGCTCAGAGAGACAAACTGTGCATGTTCTCTCTGTTATGTGGAAATTAGAACTCAAATATACTGTGATATAGTATTTTAGATACACACATACAGTGAGACCAAAAGAGGACACTCTTAGGAGAGAATCACAAAGGTGTAATGATTATGTGACTCTTCATATTTATTGCTATACATTCCAAGATATGGAAATAAGAGATCTCTCTTAATTTTTTATTTTTTGATGAGCTGTATTCTTTTCTTTTTGTATGATGTATCCATATGTATATCTTTGGGAGAGTGTGGAGGAGGACATAGAACTTGAGGGGAAAAGGGTGAAAAGTACAGTAGCAGAGCTCACTAGACACTGATGAAAGTGAACTATACAACTTATGGGTGGAGATGGAGGGAGAAACTGGGAGAGAATCAGGGAACAGAAGACACTGTACAAAAGGAAATATACTCATGACCTGACTCATGAAATTGTAATTCCTTTGTATATCACCTTTATAATAACAATAAAGTAAATTAACTTAAAAAAGAACCCTCTTAGTACATCATCACGTCTCAGAAGTCCTCAGATGGAAGAAGATGTTTACAAAGGTGTCTAACTAGCTTTTTCCCATAAAAAGGACCAGGAATGGTGAATGAAATGACTATGGCTAGTCTCTCTCTTGGAACATGATGTGCCTATCTCAGGGAAGACAAGCCCCCCCACCATCCCATCAACTCCACCCCAACCAGAAAAGGAAGGGTCATACAGATAGGATAAATAACAGAATTTAAACTCAGAGGAATAATGGGAAGCCAGGGAGGACTAAAACAATTTAAATTCATGTTTCATGTATTGTTTCATGTTGTGTTTCCAAAGCTTGCTACAATGTAATTACTGAGCACCATAAACATTTGCTCAATAAATGTCATAAAGGCAGAAAGGACTCCTCTGTGCACATTTCAATTCCAAGTGGGAAAATGGAGATAGAAAGGAAAGGACCCCTCTCACGGTGCTGGAGAGAGGAGGAGGGACCTCGCAAGCATAGGTAATCCTTGTACTTTGGAATAATTTTCTGTCCCATGTCAGCGTGCTTGTCCTCCATTCATTTTGATCAGGTTACCAAATTCTTGGATTTCCTTACTTGCATTTGGCATCACTTCTCTTATTTCAACTTCAATTTATTCAGAATTCAGACACATTGAGATCTGAGAAAGAGCTCTCGAGCTTGGTGGCAGATGTCCCTTCATTTAGCAGAAAGATTAGTATAACAGAGTCTAAGTTTCTACTAAAACCCTGCCCTCTGTGTCTTAGTGGCCTTTGGCTCCCAGGAGAGCTGGTACTTCCAGGCTCACCTTGTTGTGCTTCCTGGGCAACCTAGGCTTCCAGTCTCAACACTTCAATAGCATTTAGACCATTCTGTCCCTACTCTTGCTATCTGGGGTTATGCCTTTGTGGCTGCCAGGGCAGCCACTAGCTATTGGAAGCATTTTACCTGCAATCAACTGCAATTATCAGCAGAAAGCACTCAGCAAACTCAGCCAGGAAATCCCCTAGAATTTTAGAGACTACTTATCTGTTCTCATCCTCCAGCTGCACAGAGAAGCATTGTTCTTGCCTTCCCAGAGAGCAAAAGACACTATCTGTGTACACTAGATCTTGTGGATTCACAAGGGGTCAATTCTTCTTTAGAACTGGCGCATGATTTGATGGTGAAAGCTACCCTCTTGTTTTGGAGTTTTTGTTGCCAGTCCTGAGTCTTGAACTCAGCCTGGGCACTGTCCCTGAGCCTCTTTGTGCTCTAAGGCTAGCATTCTACTACTTGAGCCACAGTGCATTTCCAGCTTTTTCTGAGTAGTTTATTGGAGATAACCATCTCACAGACTTTGCTGCTTGGGCTGGCTCCAAATGTGATCCTCAGATCTCAGACTCTAGAGTAGCTAGGATTACAGGTGAGAGCCACCAGCACCTAGCTTACTCTCTCCTTTTAAAATGAGTTGGCTTGTTCAAGAAGATTGGCTAGCTTCAGTCTGTCCTCAAGGATTCTTGGAAGTCATTCACCTTAAGGTCCAAAGTACCAATAAGGAGCGTCACAAGAAGTTAAAAAAATAACTTTGACACCCTCATTTTTCGACCCCAGATAAAAACTGGCCAGACAAAGTCAACTAAAAGAAAAGACATGGCCATGTCTTGGAAATAACCTATCAAGAATATATCTACAAGGAAAGCTGAGTGTCAGTGGCTCATCTCTATAGTCCTAGCTACGCAGGAGTCTGAGATCGGAGGATCGCAGTTCAAAGCCAGCCTGGGCAGGAAACTCCATGAGACTCTTATCTCCAATAAACGACTCAAAAAAGCTGGAAGTGGCAATGTGGCTCAAGTGGTAGAATGCTAGCCTTGAGTACAGGGAGGCACAGGGATAGAGCCCAGGTGAGTTCAAGCCCCAGGACTGGCAAAAAAATACCTACTTATCTTGAAATATTTATTAAGCCTCCTTGTTATGGGCAGAGTGCCAGTACTGGTATTCAAAGATGAGGAGCTCACAGTCTGCAAAGAGTGCAAAGAGAGAGGTCGAAGCAGTGTGAGCAACACTGTGATATCAGGAGACACTGGGTACCAGAGAAACTTAGAAAGGGCATCAAGAAAGGCTTCCTGAGAATCTGATCCTCCAACTGCACCTTACAGAACAAATAGGATCTACAGAGCAAGGACAACAGAGAACATATAATGTGGACTTACTCTGAAGCAACAAGAGAACCTAAAGACAGTGGGGGGGGTGTACTAATTCAGCTTAGCTGGTGATCAGGAATGGAATGGGCAAGGAGAGGCAAGAGATGAGACTGTACAGCCAATAGATGCAAATGGCAAGATGTTTTTCTTTTTGTTTACTAGTTCCAAAGTTCTTTTAACCACTAACTCTATTATCTTAAAGATCAATGGAAGAGAGAAATTTTGGAAATAAAAGGGGACTTCAATACCAACTAACCCTATATATTTTACAGACAAATAAGTTAAAGGCTCAAGAAAAGTGGTGAACATTATACTAACGGTAAGTATAATGAGCTTTATACTAATGATGGGATGGATAGTAGCTTGCAGATACACATTTTCATTTACCAAGCTCTTTCACTTATTACATTACAATAATATAGAAGACTATGGAAAAATCAAAATGCTTAAGTTGTAACCATTTCAAACTCTGCCTGACTATGAGTCCTTTATGGACTCCTTTATGGCTCTCCCTTCTACATCTACAGGATGAAAAGACCACTCATCAATGTTTCTATCAGTTGTAATGTTCTAGAACTGTAGAAGCTCATAGCACAGACTATGTTCTGTTCAGCCATGGAGACAATCAGACATTAATATCTTCTATGGAGACCCCAAACTATTATTCTCTGAAAGATTTTAGGGTGAGTCTAAGTCAGACTTCTTTTCATAACTCATTTACCACTTAAATCCACTAGTCAGAAATAATTTAATATTACTGTGATGAGATATATACATGTAGCTATAAAGAGAAATAAGAGTTTGGCTGTGTAGTCCAGCTGGCCTGGAACTCCCAGTCCTCCTGCCTGAGCCTCATGAGTGCAAAGATTACAGGTATGCACCATCACGTCCAGCCACTATGATGGGTAATTTTATGTGCCAACTTGAATGGGTCATGGAACCAAAAAATGTTTGGTTAAACATTATTCTATATGTCTCTGTATGGTAGAGTAATATTTGCTGGGCATGGTGGCACATGCCTATAATTCTGACTACTTGGGGGTGGAAACAGAAGGATCGTGAAGTCAAAGCCATCATAGGCAAATTAATAAGACCCTGGCTAAAAACCCAAATACAAATAAAAGTTGAGACTGTGACTCAGGTGGTAGAGTACTTGATCAGCATGGGTAAAGCCCCTAATACTACAAAATAAATTTTAAGCATTAAAAAACAAATAGAGGCAGGCACTGATAGCTCATGCCTGCAATCCTAGCTACTCAGAGGGCTGTGGATCAAGATTCAAAGCCAGCCAAGACAGGACAGTCTGTGAGGCTCTTATTTCCAATTAATCACCAGAAAACTGAAAGTGGTGCTATGGCTCAAAGTGGTAGAGTGCTAGCCTTGAGCAAAAATGGCTCAGGCCCTGACTTCATGCCCCATGACTGACAAAATAATTTAATATTTGAAGCAGTATCAACAGATTGCCCTCTTCAATATGGGTAGGCCTTATTCAATTGTATAAATGCCTAAATAAAATAAGTAGGCTGAGTCAGGGAGAATTAACTCTCTTCCTGTGGAACTTACCCTCTTCAGCAAGAATTGTGGTGTTCTAGCTTTGAACTCAGACTTGAACTGCCATTTTATCCCATCAGCATACCTGGTTCTCAGTTCTTCAAATTTTGACTGGGATTGCATCCCTGGGCCTCCTTGCTCCCCAGCATGCCAACTATAGACCTTGGGACTTCTCAATCTCCATAACTGCATATGTCAATTCCTTTAATTAAGATACGTAGAGTCACAGATAAATAGATAGATAGATATAGATAGATAGATAGATAGATAGATAGATAGATAGATAGATAGATAGATAGATAGATAGATAGATAGAATTTAGAATTTCTGACCCTCTAGAGAATACTTGCTGATGTAATTCCCCTTATTGAATAGTATAACAAAAAATAAGGTACATCCATAATCTGCAGAAGCCTGTCTGATCCCAAAGGAGTCATTATCTTTCTTCAAACTTTAGTTGTTTCATGAGGTGTACCCAGAAGCTCAAAACAATAGATTTTTTTCTTTTTTAGTTTAAATTTGGGGCACTGAAAAATCTACAGACTTTCCATAATAAAGAAATAGGCGTATTATATCTTCTCCATTTCTCCTCATTAATTATTAAAGATACTTGTTCCTTAGCTATCCATCCAGGCCTGTGGGTAATTCTCAGTATGGGGTCAGAAACACAGCACTAGATATCCTTCATCTTAGCCGGCAGAACAGAAGGAGGTAGTTGTCATCACCATAGGATTGAAGAGCGGGAGGGAAGTGCCCAAAGAAGAGAAAGGATTCCTTAGCAGCAATGACCATGTTTCATGTAACTGCCCTGAGAAAACAGAGGAAAGAAATAAAGATTAAACAAAAAAAATAAAGATTAAACAATATATAACTTGCTAAGTCCTCAGCAGCAGTGCTCATTTGAAAAATCAGAGCAATGTGCCTCAAAGGACTATGGTCTAAGCATAAGATCTAAACATGATAAAATTAAAATTCAGCCTTCAGTTCTCAGGAGCTGGCAATTAATCAGGGAAGGAGAAAGAAGGAAAGAAAGAAAGAGGGAAGGAAGGAAGGAAGGAAGGAAGGAAGGAAGGAAAAGGAAGGAAGGAAAGACGGAAGGAATAGGTAAGGCGAAGGAGAGAGGTGCTACTACATTCGAATGCGTTGAGCTCAGAGGAGAGATCCCGTTCGGCTGGGTGGTCAGTAGCAACTACCTCAACTAGGGGCAGGGAAAGAACTTGGACTGGAGGTGGGTGTATGAAGGGTCTTCATTCTAAGGCTCCTGCTCCTCCCCACAACCACTCGTGACCTAACTCTCACCCCAAATGCTATTTCAATTAATTCTATACCTCAGAGCACTATCACACCTGGATTTACTGATTTCCTTTGTTCTTGCTTGTTTTCTCCCTTCCTTCCATTCCTCACTCCCTCCCTTCATTCTCTTTCTTCCTTCATCCTCTCCTTCTCTTTCTTCCTTGTTTTCTCCCCTCCATCTTTCCTCCTTCACTTCCCTCCTTCCTTCCTCTTCCCTTTCTTCTTGCCTTCCTCCCTTTCTTCTTCTTCTTTTCCTTCTTCCCTTTCATTCCTCCTATCCCTCATTCCTTTCCTTCCTTCCTTCTTCCCTTCCTTCCCTTACTTCTTTCCATCCCTCTCTTCCCTCTCTCCTTTCCTTCCTTCCATCCCTTTTTTCTTTTTTGATTATTGTGTCTCCCTCACTAAAACACAACCTCCATGACAGCAGGATTTTGCCTTGCTCTCTTCAGCATCTACAAGAGTGCCTGCTATAGAATAGAGGTTTAATAATGTGGTTAGAAAAGCACCAAAAGGAAGGCATATATGAAATAAAGGTAGGAAAAATTGAGGGAGGGAAGAGACAATCCAAAGAAAGATATTTGTGCCTCTAATCATCTTAACTTCTATGCTAATGGCATTTCAAATTTTGACATTGTTTTCTACCACTGAGATACCTACCCTGATGCCTTCAGCTCGGTCTTAACCCTAAATTCCTTTACTTCCCAGTGTGTGTCTATTCCCTAATGGATATCCCACCACAATCACTCACACATGTCACATCTGTTCTCCTTGCCTTTGTCCCTTCTGTTCTTTATGCCAAGAAGACAATCCTTCTTCCACCTTTCTCTGGAACACTGACTTCCAATCATTCTTCAAAACACAATAGTTATTTGAAGATGGCCCACACTACTTTCTAGAGTAATTGAACAAGTTTGTATTCTCATCAGCAGTGTATTAGAGCTCCCTTTTGGTCCTATCTTCATCAGAATTTGTTTTTTATTTTCTTGATAATGGCCATTCTAACTGGGGTGAGGTGTCTCAATGCTGTATTGATTTGCATTTTCTTTATGGCCACAGATATTGAGAGTTTTCATGTGTCTATTGGCCATTTTACTTCTTCTGAGAAGTCTCCCTTTAGGTCATTAGCTCATTTATTAATTGGATTGTTATTTCTTCAAGGATTTAATTCTTAAGGATTTAACTACCCTATGAACCATCAATCCTACTCTTTGGCATTTAGCCAATAAAACACAAACAAGGTTACAGTAAAGCTGTCAGCATAACCATGTTCACTGTAGTACTACTCAAAATAGCCAAGATACAGAATCAGCCCAGATGTCCCTAAATGGACAAATGAAACAAAAAAAAACATGGCATATATATATATATATATATATATATATATATATATATATATATATACAATTGAATTTTACTCATCCATCAGAAAGAATTATATTGTACCATCTATAAGAAAATGAAAAGACTTGGAAAAAATTATATAGTGAGTCAGATCCAGAGAAACAAAAGGTGTGTGGTTTCCCTCAATTGTTGTGATAGAATGAACCTATAAATTTATAAGTAAACATGTTGAGCCATATGCAAGTGGTTACAAATGAATTAACTGAAGTATAACAGCTCTATGGAGAGTGCAAATAGTATAATCTTTTAGAATGACTAGGTCAAAGCCCAACAAAATCAGCCAGAGGAAATGGGTACACGTTAGGGGTTAGATGAGGCCAAGAGGAGAAGGTTAGACAAATGAAGGGCAAAGCAGAGGAGGAGGAGAATACAGACAAGAATTAATTATATATTCAAAATTAAGAAAAGGAAAGGGGGTGAGTGGAAGGGGGTGAGAATGTTGAAGGGGGTGACACTGATAAAGGTGCATTGCATTCATAAACAGCTTTGTTATATGCTACTTCCTTTGACCAACTATTTAAAGATAATAAAAAAATTAAACACACACACAATGTAGTGATTTGATGGCTTGTAACAAAACATTCAACATGCATTCCTTTTGCTGTGAATTTTCACTTGTCATGTCCCTTCACAGGGAGTAAAACTTACCACCTCTCTAGAAGTTCCCTGCTCTCTGAAAAACACAGAATCTTTCATGTGTTATGTCACATTGGGGACCTATTTGAGTACAAAGTACTTTTCTCATATTAAACCTGAGCTCCCATCATAATTTACATCCTTGAGTGAAGACAGACAGATAACAGTAAGAGCTATGAAGAAAATAAAAGAGGGTACTATTACCTTAAGAAGGACTGAGAATCTTTATATTAACAAATGAGTAAAATTTGGGGCAGTTTCTTCAATAATAAATCTATAATAGTTCTAAGAGAAAACATTTTCTCAACTTTAGCCTATAATATCAATAAAAATGTAATTATATAACCTGGCTACCAATCTTTTGATAACTTAGGTTCACAGTATGATCATGTAAAGTTGAAATTAGTTCTATCATTTACAGTTACTCTAGAGAAAATGAAATGCTTAGTTATAAATCTAACAAAACACATCCAAGTTAGCATTCTGAAAATTACAAACTATGGATAAAAATAACTGAAGGCTTAACTAATTGGAAAGAGATATACCAGGTTCGTAGGTTAGAAAATTCCATGTGTTAGTTGATCCATAGATAGTTTTTATTGCAATCCCAGCAAGATTTTTTTATATGTACAAACAAGATTACCTTAAAATTACTATGGAAACTTAAAGCAAATAATAACTAAAGCAAAATGTAAAGGAATAGCAATGTGAAAGGAAACCTATCAAAAAGCTAGAGGTAGCAATCCCACTCCTGAGCATTTACCCAAATGACCACAAACCAGGCTGAACTAATACCACCAGCATAACCATGTTCATTTCAGTATTGTTCACCATAGCTAAGATATGGAGTCCACCCAGATGCTCCTTAGTGAACAAATGGATCAAGAAAATATGGTATCTATACACAATCGCATTCTCTGCTTCTATTAAAAAAAGGATGACATTGCCCCATTCATAAGGAATTGGAAAGACTTGGAAAAAAATATATTAAGTGAAGAAACATAGACCCAAAGAAACATAGGCTTCATGGTTTCCCTCATTCATTATAATTAGGATGTACCTATAAATCTACAAGTAAACCCTATGGATAGTAAAAGACAAATAGCTACACTTGGACATGATTAATTAAACAGGACTCTAAACATTCACACAATGAGAATAAAGGAGGACATTCTTAGGAGAGGATCACAAGGGCTCAATAGCTATGTTCAAATGATCATATAAAATGATGCTTATCGAAATGAACTCCAAGAAATGGAACCATGAGGGTGGATTTTTTTTGCACTGTTTGCAGGGTTTTTTTTCTTTTTTCCTTGGTTTATTCCTTTTTGTTCCTATTTTTAATTTCTGTTTCCTTTGTCTTGTATATAAGTTTATCTGATTTGGGAAAGGGAAGGGGAATCACAGAAATAGTGAGATAAATGGTGAGCCAGGGTTGGGAAGGTGGCTCAGTGGTAGAGCGCTTGCCTTGCATGCATGAGGCCCTGGGTTCAATTCCTTAGCACCACATAAACAAAAAGAAAAAAGCCAGAAGTGGTGCTGTGGCTCAAGTGGTAGAGCACTAGCCTTGAGCTGAAGAGCTGAGGGACAGCGCCCAGGCCCAGAGTTCAGGCCCCACAACCGGACCCCCCAAAAAAGAAAAAAGGGTGAACCAATTCAGCAGTGATACTCACTAGACACTATGTTGGAAATGAACTATACAACTTGAGGGGTCAGGTCAGGAGGGGACAAACAGGGAGAGAATGAGAGAGGGGGTAACACTGTTAAAAAAGAAATGCACTCATTACCTAACTTATGTAACTGTAACCCCTCTGTATATCACTTTTACAGTAAATTTTAAAAAGACAAAACAAAAAAAGGTGGAGGAGTGGCTAAGTTGGTACAGCACTAGCCAATAAGTGACAGCTGCAGATACTGATTTCAAGTCCCAGTCTTGAACGAAAGAAAGGAAGAAAGAAGAGAAAGAGAGAGAAAGAAAGAAAGAAAAAGAAAGAAAGAAAGAAAGAAAGAAAGAAAGAAAGAAAGAAAGAAAGAAAGAAAGAAAGAAAGAAAGAAAGAAGAGAGAGAAAGAAGAGAGAGAGAAAGAAAGGAGGGAAGGAAGAAAGAAAGAAAGAAAGAAAGAAAAAGAAAGAAAGAAAGAAAGAAAGAAAAAGAAAGAAAGAAAGAAAGAAAGAAAGAAAGAAAGAAAGAAAGAAAGAAAGAAAGAAAGAAAGAAAGAAAGAAAGAAAGAAAGGGAAGCCATATTAAGGTTTATTTTATGTTTACAACAACCAAGACATTATGGTATGGACAAAGAGATAGATGTATAGGTCAAGAAGACTAAATAGAAAGCTCAGAAATGCATTCACACAAGAACATATCAAAGCTGATTTTTTTATAAAGCTGGAAAAACAATCCAATGCAAGGATAGCCTTTCTAATAAATAATGCAAAAACAACTGACAGGAAGAAAAATGAGAAGGGGGTAACAAGTTCGACAAGATATGTACTCACTACCTTACCATGTAACTATAACCTCTCTGTACATCACCTTGACAATATTTTTTAAAATAACTGGACATTGCTAGGCCAAAGAGAAAAAGAACTACAATCAAAATATCACATTAGACAAAAATTAACTCAAAATTGTTCATATTCTTAAAGGTAAAACAAAACTTGTAGAAAAAAAAGAGAAGAAAATTAATTGAAACCAAGATTTTAAGTGAAGAGTACTTAGATGCAACATTAAAAGGATAAGTCACAAAAGTAAAACATATAAACTGGACTTCAAAAAGTTTATTCACATCTGTGGAAAACAACCTGCTAATTTCTCCAATAATTAACATACAGTTACCATGTGACTAAGCAATTTTATTCTTAGACATTACCCCAAAAGAATTGTGAAAGACCAGGTATGGTACCTCACATCTATAATACCAGCTACTCAGGAGGCAGAAATCAGAAGGATTGTGTTTAAAATCCCCATGGATATTGCATTTTGGGAGATTTGCGCTTTACGATGTCAACATTCAGAGCTTAAACTTTTAGACTGTGATTTTTAGGCTCTTGAACTGCAGGGATTTGAATTTTTAGGAATTTCAACATTCAAGATTATGATGTTGAAGACTGGGTCTTTGAGGATTATGGCCAGCACCCATTGGTCAAGTTTCAGGATACAATGTGTTTCTAAATGTGAAAAGTAAAGTCAATAGCCTTTGACTTAAATATATCCACAAGCATATCCAGTTGCTACAGTCAGTAGAGAATACAAGAGTATCACCTTATCCCTTCAAAAATAGTGAGTGATGAGATCAAGAGCCTCAACACCTAAATAGTTTAAATCCTCACTTACCTATTACCACAGGTTCTGGGCTCCAACATTAGATCTAAATGAAAACATGCTGGCCTTGAAATGCAGTCTCTAGACTTCACAGTGGAACTAACAAGGACAGAAGAAATTTTGTTTTTAAAGACACACCCAGAGTTTGATGATAAATATTATCTTAACTGCTAAAATTGAGGGTCAAATGATTTTATAAACACTTAGGATTGAAATTGTATCTCCCCAGATTTGAAATTCTTCATGATACAAAGCCTTGTTCTCTTCCAGATGTTGACTATCATTACAGTCTCTATGAGATTCTTCGTTTTACTAAGAGGAAAAGAGAAATTCTTGGTGGACCTTCATCTTCCATTGTAAGATGATACTAGCTAATAACTACTACTTACTATATCAGGTACTATGTAGAGTGTTTTATGTAAATTGTCTTAAAACTCATAACAAATCTAAATACTTAATACTTTTATTGTCCTCACTTTGTAAATGAGGACACTAAAGCGCAAAGAGATTAATTTGTCAGGGATCACAAAGAAGTAAATGTTGAATCTGGGACCTAAGACCCTGCTTATCCAGGTACCATATACCATATTGCAAATCTTTCCAGAAGCTTCTCTACTTTTTAGGAGGTGTGGGAGACAGAAAATGCAATAGTGGGTATGAGATTGAAATATGGTATAAATGTGTGGAAATGTAACAATAAAATCTCCCCCTATATATCTAATGTAGAAAAAAATTATCTCTATACAAAATGTCATGTTCTTTCTTCGCATCAGTAATACTGTAAAGACCATTTGGTAACCCCCTTTCTCTTTCTCTGAGCATTCTTTTACCACCCACAAGGGAAGAACACCTGCAAACATAACTACTATGTGACTACATCCTTCTGGTCATAGCTGATTAGATCATATATAGATACTCTCCTGGGTGAATCAAAATCTCTCTCAGCTATTTCAACAGAGAGCCATAGCAGAAGGATTTGGAACTGATTCACAGTTTTCCAGTGAAAGCGGTGTTGCCAAGGTCCCAGAGATGGCGCATTTACCTTCTTCCTGCATCCTGGTTATATACATTTTCCTAAAACCTCAGGCATTTTCCTCTCATTAAAGGACTCAGTCATTCATTCAACACTTTCTGAGTTCCTACAATATGCCAAACACATGGTTGAAAACTTAGTGGGTAGAAGCAAACAAAATGAGTAACCTGCTGGAAACTGGCAGCTCACACCTGTAATTCTAGCTACTTGATAGTCTGAGATCAGAGGCCAGTCTGAGCAGAAGAATTAATGAGATCCATTCTCAATCCATAGCTGGGCACAGGAGTTTCTAAACTATGTGAGAGGCTGAGATTGGGAGAATCACAGTACCAGGTCAGCTACAGCAAGAAAGTCCTCAAAATTCCATCTCCACAGAGGAAACTGGAAGAAGTGGCATGGATCTGCAATCCTAGCAAAGATGGGAAGCCTAAAATAGGTGGCCCAAGGCTCCACCACATGCCCAGAAAGCAGTGAGACCATACGCTAAAGATAACCAGTGCAACACAGGTCTGGTGGTATAGCTCAAGTAGTACAACAATAATCTACCAAGTGTGAGGGCCTGAGTTCAAACCCCAGTAACTTCACAAATACATACACAGTGAGTAGCTATGAAAATTGCTACAACACTATAGTATGGGTGCCATGAAAGGCTTTCTTTAGTCAAATAAGATCATGTATACAAAGCACCTGGCACAGGGCTTTACTCCCAACTGGCTCTCAGTGTATATTTCTTGTTCACAGTGTCTCTAAATTACAGTCCTGGAACAATGCCTTTCCATTTCAGGCCAATATAGTACCAAACTGCTCTAATTGGCTGCTAATTTCCTCTATGTTTTAGTTTCTGCTGCCAGATTATTAGTCCCAAAATATCACTTGCATTAATGCTGCCTGTTTGTATCCCATGCCAAAGAATTTGGACTGTCTTCTATAAGCTTGACTCAGATCTCAAAAGGGAGATGAAGGAAGCAAGCAGGATTGTGGCTTATTGCCTCAAAGGGAAATGCTACAAAGGTACTGTTACCCAGGAAGTTAGTGGGGTACAATGGATGCCATTCTGCACTGTGATAGATCACTGTTTCCTTAGAGTTAATTAAGGAAATCAGTAGTCCAAACTGCCCAGATGAGTTTTGGTGGGTGAAGGAAATAAAGAGGAAAGAGAAGGGACTGAAGGAAGCCTTGGCCTTTAGCACTGGAAAGAGGTCTTTGTTATTCACAGCAACTTCTACAGACATGTTCCACTTGGCCATCTTCTCCATCCTTCTTGCCAAAGCTCCAATGGATATGTGGGTGTTGGAGACATTCTCTTTGGGGACTCTCACCAAGTTTCACTCCATCATTTATTCTTTCTTCTCTTTTATTTCCTATGCTAAAGCATATGGGGGCACTTAATGTGGCTAGACAAGCTAAGAAACCATTGTACAGTGCTATGCAAAAGCTCCTAACTGGTTTACAATAAGGCTGATAGCTGCAGGAAATGGTGTTTATTCTTGGAAATGATAATTAAGGATTTATTTATGAATCATACCATCCTGGGGGACACAAAGCACAACTTATGAAAAACTCATTACTGTTCATAAAACCAAGTTCAAGTTTCCCCCTGAAAAGGTGGTGAGCTTGATGAAAAGCATTCTTCTCTCCAGGGAGACATGATAATGGCCATTGAACAGAAATTTTGAAATCACCCAGGACTTGGAAATACTGCTTATAAACTTGCACTTAAATATAAGCTTTCCTTGAACTGTCAGCTTTTCTTTTCTCCCTACAAGTTTTAAATATAAGTTAAAGGTAATTCTCAGAGAAAGTTCAGGAGATGAAGCAGAACAAAAGCAATGATTGCTATTGGCTTGCTAACCCAATATATTTGTTGGGCATCTGTCACCCTGAGTGTCAAAGAACCCCTGTTTTCTCCTTGTTGCCAGTCTGAATTCCTGCAGATGCACAAGGGACCATTGTGTTGGGAATCATTAGGTTTGGATGGTCCGTGCCATCCCATCTTTCACTCTTACATCCCAGCATACCTTTCTGAAGAGGACAAATGAGAAGGAAATGACTCAGAGATTTGCAAAGATTTTTTTCTGGTTGATAACAACATCAGAAGCTATTGTGGGGGGGGGGGAATAAAAATATATCAAAGTCCTAGGGGCCTAACAATAAAATGGAAACATGTTAGAAAAGAATGAATGTTGCTCAGAATAGACTTCAGAATAAAACCCCTTTCCTTTAAGACTGGGAGCAGCAACCTTCACTCAAGCAAACATCTCTCTCAGTCTATTCTGTAGGTCACTCTTGGCTGGCCCTTCAATGATGATGTTTCCTAAGTTGTGTTTCTCTTTGTTGAATCAGTCTCCCTAGTCAACTCTTTTGGCTCCCATATTCATCTATTTTCTGAAAATTCTAAAGTCTCTCTCTCTGGTCTAGATTTACCGCTAGCTCTGATCCATCTATCTGTCCACCTTTGGGATATCCTACATACTTTTGAAACCAAACTATGTCAAAAATGAAACTCAGTATTACTACTGTCCCTCATTTGTTTCTCTTTTATTTTTTCCCATGCTACAAATAACAACATTCATATAATTGTTCAAATCAGAGACACAGGAATCCCAGTGGATACTTACATCTCTTTAAATCCAGCTCCTCTCCAAAAAAGAGAAACAATCACTAAGTTTGGCCACCATCATATTGTTAGGCTTGCTATGGTGACCCAGAAAGGAGAAGCTCCTCACTTTCTTCAGTCTTCCTCCCATGAAACCACACGTTACAGCCCTGACTTTCTGAAATGCATACCTACTGTTACTACTCTACCTCTTAGAACGCAGTAGTTCTCATTGTTCTTATACTATAATTGTTATTTTACCATCTTGCTTGCCATTTCCTATCATTTCAAATGTCCCATACACAAAACCATACTAATTATCTTTCAATTCCTGGAATGAATCACTTTTTATTGTCTTGCTTAGTAAGTATAGTTTCCTCCCTTGGAGTAATTTCCTTTTTTTCATATCTCTGTTTATTGAACCCAATTTTTAGATTCAAGCCAAAATGTCAGACTTAAAGGGTCATTACAAAATGTTAGTATTATACTCACCTTTGGTCCTCAGCTCCCCCCAGATCTGAGCCCCTTCCTTCCCTGGAGTTCCCTCCATACAGCTGGCCCCTCCCTCTCTCCGCCCAGATCCACCTGAACTCCCATCTACCTCATTTCCCATCCTCAGACCCTCCTGCTACCGGGATAGGGATAGGTGCCATGTGCTCCCTCTTGGGGGAAATATGGCTCCTTGTAATAATCTTTCTCCTGTGCCTGCCTGCCTCGGCGTGGTCCCCTGGGATGGATGTGTGGGACCCTTCACAAGATTCTCTAGGAGGGAAAAATAATACCTCTACATGTTTGCAAATTGCCCTAACTTTCGTTGGCCCTTACCATAGTGTTCCAGTTGCCTTTTTATGTATCGATGTCCCCATAAGTAGTGTCACCTCAGTTAGGAAAGGAACCATTGTTACCTTGTTTGTTAGACTTGCTACCATGGTTATTATCTCCAGTATCTATCGCTATGTTTAAGATATAAATGACCTAGAACACATTATGTACCCTCTTGTGTCTTTCAGTATACCAAACTGTAAAATATAAATAGAAGTTGTATCATCTCATACAGCTGTTGTGTCCCTAGTACATAGTAAGTATGTTGTAAATGATTTTAAAATAAAATAAAAAAATACAGAGAGGTGATGAGTGTGTAGACATTTAGTATCATGTGATTATCAGTGACAATTGGTTTAGAATGACCTCTCCATGACAAGATTATGGTTCCAATCAAACTCCAGAGAAAATCAACTTCACTAACTCACTTATCAGCTATTAATCCCTGTCACCAAATAGTTTCTGAGACCCAAGTTTCTTTTTATTTTAACTTAATTTAATTTTTGTTATGGTAGGGTTGAAATACAGAGGGATTACAATTACATGAATCAAGTAATTAGTACAATTCTTTTGAACTACATCTCCCCTTCCCCTTCTCTCTCCTGGTTTTTCCTTTCTGCCCACCCCCACCCCCAAGATGTACAGTTCATTTTCCACACAGTGTCTAGTGAATATTACTGCTATATTTGTTCACCCTTTGTTCCACCTTTTCTGTGCCCCCCACCCTCCCAAATACAAAAAACAGAAACTAAAACTAAAAACAAGACGAGGAAACAAGAACAAAAACAGCAACAACAGCAACTAAAAATATCTTTTGTTTCCTTTTCTTGCAGTTCATTTCATAAAATACTATATTATATGATCATCCGCACATAGTTATTGAGCCTTTGTCAACCACTCCTAAGTATATCCTTCTTTGGCCTGGGTGCTCAAAAACTCAACAACCCAATCAATAAATGGGCTAAAGACTTAAAGAGAGAACAGTGATACTCACTTGACATTATATTGGAAATGAACTTTACAATTTGGGGGTAGGGAGTTGGGAAGGAAAGTGGGAGAAAATGAGGGAAGAGGTAATACTGTTCAAAAAGAAATGTACTCATTACCTGATTTATGTAACTGTAACCCCTCTGTACATCATCTTTACAATAAAACTTACATTAAAAAAAAAGACTTGAAGAGACTTCTCAGAGGAAGCAGTAAGAATAGCCAATACACACATGAAGACACAAGAAGAAGTATTCAACATCTCTGGCAAATCGAACAACATTGGGATTCTACCTCACCCCAGTTAGAATGGCTATTATCAAGAAAACTAATAATGAATGCTGGCGGGGAACAGCCAAAAGGGAACTCTATTACATTGTTGGGGGGATGTAAACTTGTACAACCACTCTAGAAAGCAGTATGGAGGTTCCTAAAAAGACTAAACATAGACTACCCTATGACCCAGCAATCCCACTCCAGAACACAATGCCATGCTAAGGCTACCTGCACAACCATGTTCACTGCAGCGTTGTTTACCATAGCCAAGATATGGAATCGACCCAGATACCCCTCAGTGGATGAATGCATCAAGAAAATGTGGTATAAATACACAATGAAATTCTACTCATCCATTCATAAGGAAATGGAAGGACTTGGAAAAAATTATAAGCGAAGTAAACCAGAACCAAAGAATCAAAGGTTACATGGTTTCCCTCATTTGTGGCAATTAGAATGTGCTTATAAATCTACAAGTAAACACATCAAATGACTACACACACACACACACACACACACACACACACACACACACACACACACACACACACACACACACACACACATAGGGACATGATAAATTATATAAGACCGTAGATATCCCCACACTGAGGCCACGTATTTTAATGGGAGGGAATCTGTTCTTTAGAGAAATCCAATGTCTGCAAGAAGGGTGCCCAGATACTGAGGACTCTTAGGTCAGAATCCATATGATTGCTATACTATGTCATTTAAATGGCAGCAGGTGTAAAAGACAGGAGATGTTTGAAGGGGCCAACACAGGTGGCTCTGAGCAGATGTGAGCTCTTGTCTGAGGCCTGACAGACTTTGGGATTATTTCTGGCAGTAAGAAGAGCAACTGCCCTTTATCTGAACTCTTGTCACATGGAGTCTGAAGGTAATGCTGACATATTTGATAGCTCAGCTTATTTGCCTCAGAAAGCACAAATGCCCATAATTAGCCCCCAATTAGTTAATATGTACCTTCTCTTCCTTTTCCTTCCTATTCTCCAGTGTCTGATAGATTTGATATCATCTAACCATAATCAAATATATCTATGTCACTACTCAGAGCCATAGAAAAAGGATTTTAAGTCAAGAGACTACAACCACAGAACAAAATCAAGTGTTTGGGCTACCCTTGTGTTATAGATTGAGTTGTGTTCCCTGTTAAGGAATAACATTATTCAGTGGTACTTGCTAAAGCAAGACTTTATTCAGCCTCATCCTATAGATAAAGGGACCACTGCAGTGAGATTTTGTAGTACAAGAGAGAATGGGTTCAGTTCTGATTATAGCAATGGCAAGTGAGAATTTATAGCTAAGGATCAGGGTGGGATCAATGAATGAAAAGTTACTAAGGGAAGTAACTGGTCAGGAGGACATTCTGAATAACTGACAACAGGATTCTGACTGGACACAGGTGAAGAAGATCACTGGGGATGTGGAAGAGGATGAGGAATCTGATCAGATATGTAAAGCAAGCAGCTATCAAGGGTAGGGAATTCTTATTCAACTAACTTGGCAGGGTTCTTTGTTAAAATTGGATTTTATAAGGAGCTATATAAATGGGCCTCTAGAAAGTTCAAACTGTATCATCTAGATGGGATACAGTTTGGACAAGAAGATAACCTTATTCCTTCTTGTGCCAAAAGAAAGCTATGCTGGGGTTCTAAGCCTCAGCATTTTAAATGTGACCTTATTTGGAGTTCAAGTGTTTTCAAATGTAATCAAATTAAAATGAGATTAGTAGACTGGGCACTTATCCAAACAACTAGTGTCCTTAACTCCTGGGCTGAGTGCTTGCTCTCGCAGGATCCTGTGCCTCTTCAGCTGCCGGCTGTCTTTCGGAGATGGCTCTCAGGCCCAGAAGGGAAATGAAGTTTTGTGGGGGTTTTGCCTGGCCACATACTGTTGATTCCATATAGATTCTTCAGGCTGGTTTCACTGGATTCATTCAATGTAGAATGTTGATGTTCTGATTATTTCCTTCATAGGAAATATTTTTACTTATAATTTTTATTGTTTATTTCCCATGCTAGATTCTGTTTGTTGTTTATTTCCTATATTATGTTCTGTAAGGGTAGAGATTATTAGTAAAATTTAAAATTTGTTGGTCAGTATCTTGATAAAGTAGGGTTAGCCTCTATTATAGTCATACCTAGCTATGGCTGCTTTCTAAATGTGCTATTAAAAAATATATATTACTGGGCACCAGTGGTTCACACCTATAATCCTAGCTACTCAGGAGGCTAAGATCTGAGGATCACAGATAGATATATATATATATAATGTATTATATATATATATTATTTATTATATATATATATATATACATATATATATATTTCAGCTGGGAACCAATGGCTCATGCCAGGAAAGTTTGGATTGAAACAAGAAGCTACTATTCAAGGGAAAAATAGAAATACTTAATATAAAGTAAATTAATTATTAACATTTCTCTCAAAAGAAAAAAATTAACTTGACAACAGTATGCTACTCAATGATTTACAACAATATTAGCTATAGATTTAAATATGAATACACACATCTATATTCACATCCATATAATCAAAGCACCCAGACAATAGTAAATTGCCTTAGAAAACTGGAGTTTTCCTCAACATATGGCCAACTGAACAGAAGGGCATCCTGTGCACCTAGTCTCCTACTAACACATAGGTTATGTTTCAGTCAAGGTGGATAAGGGGGTAAGGAAATCAAAGTGGTGTATTTTTTAAGATGTACTAGAGTAACATAGGATATACCACATTTTCCTGATCCATTCATCTACTAAGGGGCATCTGGGTTGGTTCTAAATCTTAGCCATGTGAACATGCTGTGATAAACAGCTGATACCTTTAGTATGGCCTTGTTTGTGATCGTTTGGGTAAATGCCCAAAAGTGGGATTTCTGGGTCATAGGGGAGCTCTATGTGGAGTCTTTTGAGGAACCTCCATACTGCTTTCCAAAGTGGTTGAACAAGTTTATACTCCTACCAACAGTGCAATAAGGTCTCCTTTTGGCCACATCCCCTCCAGCATCTGTTATTAGATTTCTTGATCTTTGCCGTTCTAACTGGGGTGAGGTGGAATCTCAATGTTGTTTTGATTTTCATTTCTTTTATAGCTAGAGAAGTTGAGCATTTCTTCATGTATCTATTGGCCATTCTTATTTCCTCTTCAGAGAAGTCTCTCTTTAACTCTTTAGCCCACTTGTTGATGGGGCAGTTATTTCTTTGAGGATTTGGTTTTGGAGGATTTCATTTTTTTGAATTCTAAGTATATTTTATTTATGATGCCCTTGTCTGTTATATAGCTAGTGAAGATCTTCTCCCAGTCTGTGGGCTTTCTATTGATCTTAGGGCAAACTAGCAAGTACAAAACAGAAGGGAAAACATAAGAGGCAGCCTTGCTTTATAACAACCCATTTTTGAGGTAACTAATACAGTCCCAAAGAGCAAGAACTTATCACCATTAGAACCAATACAATCCCACAAAAATACATTAATCCATTCATGAAGCGTCTAATCTCATGACCAAATATCTACCCCTAGGTCCCATTCCTAACACTGCCACATTGCATAATTAAATTTCCTAAATACAAATTTCTGAGAGGTGTAATCAAACCTTAGTAATGTATACTCCCTGAAACCTTCATTAATTTTTTTGGTCAGTCTTGCGGCTTGAACTCAGGATCTGGGTGCTTTTTTGAGCTTTTTTGCTAAAGAATAGGGCTCTACCACTTTGAGCCACAGCTCTACTTCTGGTTTTCTGGTGATTAATTGGACATGAGTCTCACAGACTTTTCTGCCTGAGATGGCTTCAAACCATGATCCTTACATCTCAGCCTCCTGAGTAGCTAGACAGAAAAGTCCCTAAGACTCTTAACTCTAATTAACCACCAAAAAGCCAGACGTGGAGCATGGCTCAAGTGTTAGAGCCTTAGCCTTGAGCACAAAAGCTCAGCAACAGTTTCCAGGCCTTGAGTTCAAGCCCCATGATCAGGTAAGGCAATACATCAGTCATTGCAAACACTAAGTCATTGCCTCCAATTTGTATCACAAATAATATAATTAACACAAATGAGAAAACATGAGCACATTTTCAGGTGTGCATATTTATGTTTCAGTTAACAAAAAATAAGTAAAGCAAATAAGTTGTTTGAAAATCTAGGAGATTTGTATATTACATCGTTATTGTACTACTTTCTCTCTTATTTGGTATATGTATTGTGTGTGTGTGTGTGTGTGTGTGTGTGTGTGTGTGTGTGTGTGTGTGTGTGTGTGTGTGTGTGTGTGTGTGTGTACTAGGGCTTGAAAACTCAGGGCCTTGAACTCTCTTTCAGCTTTCTTTCTCATAGCTGGCACTGTACCCTTGAGTCACATCTCGAGTCAAGATTTGTTTTTTTCTGGTTAATTGGAGATAGTCTTGCAGACTCTTCTGCTTGGGCTAGCTTCAAACTTCAATCTTTCATGTTGTAACCTCCTGAGTAGCTAGGATTACAGATGTGAGTCACTGGCTATATATTTGATTTTTTAAATAAAACTTTAAAAAGACTATATAAGCATAAAAAGGAGAAATACTGAGATAGAGGACTCCTTTTGCCATAACACACTCTGACTCTAAGTGTCTATACCTTGAGTCTACACTGTAGCTATCTTTTCTAAGCTCAAACACTAGGCATGCTGATAGCGTCATACACTCTTTATCATCTTTATCTTACCCTACTTACTGCCTTTCCTTCTAGGTTACAAACTTCTTAAGGACAAAAATGTTCTATTTTATGTGCTATCCATGGCCCCAGTGTGTGTGTGTTACTATGGATTTATCTCAGTACTCTGTTGTTTGCAGGCACTCTACTTACTCTACTTACTCTACTCTACTTAAACACTGTCTCCCATTCCTTTTTGTATTGGTTATTTTGGATGGAGGGTCTTGCTTTATATCTGGGTGGCCTGGATGGTTATGTAACTACTTGTTCTTCTCCATGTGCCTGAGGAAGACAAACACCACCATACCCAGCCATTAGTTGAGATAGAGTCTAGGAACTAACATGCTCAGGCTTGCTTTGAACCATGAATCCCAGACCATTGTCTCCCAAGTAGGTAGGCTCACACACCGAGCAATAACTATTTTATGACTAATGAAGTAAGTACAATGCAAAGAGATTAAGATCTCTCAAGGGGCAGTCATCATGGCTGGGAGCTGGTGGCTCATGCCTGTAATTCTAGCTACTCAGGAGTCTGAGATCTGAGGATCACGGTTCAAAGCCAGCCCAGGCAGGAAAGTCTGTGAGATTCTTCAAGCAGTCCATATGTGAATGTAGGTTTGGAACTAAGAGCTGTAGTTACTATTTTAATTTACCATATAATTATGCAAAAACATTTTTTCAATTCCATGGATTCAGTAAAATTCAGTAAGTTTTAGTATGGACATAATAAAAATAATAAAAAGGCAATGAAATACTGTCAGCGCACAGATAAATGCATTTTCCCGGTTCACTTTTGCTGCAGCCTCCCAAAGGGAATGCAAAGCTGGCCAAACTCAAACATTGTTAGATTTCAAACAATTCCAAAACTCAAAAGAAGGCTAGCTTTTAATCGCCTCTGGGATGCTCAATTTCTGTAAGGATATTTAGGGCTTCAAGAAGAATAAGCCCAAATATAGCTCTAAGATATTGAGCTATGTACCTTCCTAGCTCAGTTGGTGATGAAATTGTTGTTGCTTTGTCAAATCCTGCTGCAGTTTGACCCTTCTCCACAGGAGTCTGGTGATTAATAATGCCCTTAATTGCTTTTCTTCTTGCCTTCTCAGCTGGTAGAAGAAGTAATGTATATCACAAAGAAATAATGAACTGAGTTGTAAGGACAGAAAGGAAATATGAATGTAGTTTTATGCTCAATCTTCTCCCACATGGTGAGAGCCACCCAGCCTCTCCCAAGTTAAGGACAGCGGTTCAGCCCAGGTACTACTCAGCAGTCTCAAGCCTGCTCTGATTGTGTCTCTGGCTCCAAGTTGACAGGGAAGCCTCCCAAGAACCCCAGTCTCTGGTCCAGCTTTTCCTATCTGCCTCACAGTCTGTAGGGGTAAGAGCTAAAGCACCAGTGAACTGGGGTTCCATCCTCAAACTCTAAGCTGACTGATGATTACTTAACACAAGAGCTCAGCAACTCAAAATACTTTCTGGGTTACAGGGATCCATGAACTTTTCCAGCCCAGTCAATCCTGGATGGTGTCCTGACTCAGCAGCTGTGATGGAAGCTAATCAAACAGGAAGCATTGGAGAGGAGACACAGTGAAACTGGGCAGTGAACACAACTTTGATTTAGAAAGTGAGTTTTATATCAGTTGAGATAATTCAGTAACTTTCCACAATGTCAGACTGAATTTAGATAACCCAGGTCCCCAGCCCAGTGAAATCCTTTCAGATAATGTTTTTGTTCACTTTTTACATTGACTCCTTAGGAATGAGTAATGAAGGGAAAGAGGACTAAGACAGCCTAAGCTTCAGATTGCCTTGAACCAAAAAGAGACAAGATCCAAGTCAGGCCATGGTGACTCACACCTGTAATCAGAGCTACTCAGGAGGCTGGGATCTAAGAATCTCGGTTCAAAGCCAGCCTAAGCAGAAAGATTGGCTCTATTGCTAACAAAAAATGCTGGACTGGAAGTGTGTAAAGCACAAGCTGTGAGCACAGGCTCTGAGTTCAAGCCCTGGTTCTCGTTCTGTCTCTGTCTCTCTGTCTCTTTGTCTGTCTCTGTCTCTCTCTGTCTCTCTGTCGCTCTGTCTCTCTTTCTCTGTCTCTCACACACACACGCACACACACACACACACACACACACACACACACACACACACACACACACACACACACAAAGACAAGGTTCAAACCTATAGGGGTTCTTGCCAAGAGTTTACTGAAAATATTTATAGGTGGTACTTTGAAATGTTACATTCTAACCCTATAAGATTCAATCTTAAAATGCTCCATTTGAAGATATAAAACAAAATGTTGTATACCTACACAGTGGAATACTATTCAACGTTATAAAAGGAAGCCAGGTGCCAGTGGCTCACGCCTGTAATCCTAGCTATTCAGGAGGCTGAGACCTATGGATCATGGTTCAAAGCCAGCCCAGGCAGGAATGTCCATGAGACTATGATCTCGGATTAACCACCAGAAAATAGGAAGTGGCACTGTGGCTCAAAATGGTAGAGTGCTTGCCTTTAGCTGAAGAGCGCAGGGACAGTACCCAGGCCCAGAGTTCAAGCCCCACAATTGAAAAAAAGAAAGAAAGAAAATTCTCTCATTTGTGACAATATGGAGGAACCTGAATGGCATGGTCATCATTTAGATAGAAACTACAAGTGTACTAATAGACAATAAATGAGAGCATCTGAGACATAGTACAGCAAAATTAATACATATAAAATATGCAATAAAGACAATAGTATTTCTTTTTTTGTTTGTTTGTTTGTTTTTTGTTTGGGTCCGGTCATGGGGCCTGAACTCTGGGCTTGGGCGTTGTCCCTCAGCTCTTCAGCTCAAGGCTAGCACTCTACCACTTGAGCCACAGTGCCACTTCTGTCTTTTTTCTTTTTGCTTATGTGGTGCTGAGGAATCAAACCCAGGGCCTCAGGCATGCAAGGCAAGCGCTCTACCACTGAGCCACCTTCCCAGCCCAACAATAGTATTTCTTACACTAGCAATAACCATATAAATAATCTATAATAAGATGCCACTCTGCAGAGCAACACCACTCTATAGTAACTAAGATTTCATTTAACAAAGACAAGTAAAAATATTATGGAAAATACTTTAATATTCTAATAAAGCAAAATGAATATCAAATGCATAAGTACAACCAGGATATTTTAAGACATTTAAGCTCTTTCCAAATTGATATGGAAACATAAAAGTTCAACAATAGCTAATCCACTTGAAACACAAAAGGATAAGAAGAAGGGGTTACCAGATAGTAAGGCATACTACAAAATCATATTAAGCCAGGTGCTAGTAGTCAGGCCTGTCATCTTAGGTACTCAGGAGGCTGAAATTTGAGGATTACAATTCAAAGCCAGCTCAGATAGGAAAGTTCCTGCAACTCTTTTTTTTTTTTTTTGTCGGTCGTGGGGCTTGAACTCTGGGCCTGGGCGCTGTCCCTCAGCTCTTCAGCTCAAGGCAAGCGCTCTACCACTTGAGCTACAGCGCCACTTCCGGTTTCCTGGTGGTTTATTGGAGATAGGAGTCTCACAGTCTTTCCTGCCCGGGCTGGCTTTGAACCGCGATCCTCAGATCTCAGCCTCCTGAGTAGCTAGGATTACAGGCGTGAGCCACCAGCGCCCGGCTAGTTCCTGCAACTCTTAAGCACCTATTGAGCTGTGGATCAAGTGTTAACAGCACTAGCCTTGAGTAAAAAAGCTCAGGGAGAGCACCCAGATCCTGAGTTCAAGTCCCAGGACTGGCATTAAAAAAGAGGGAAAAATATGGGCTGGGAAGGTGGCTCAGTGGTAGAGCACTTGCCTTGCATGCTCAAGGCCCTGGGTTCAATTCCTCAGCACCACATAAGCAAAAAGAAAAAAGCTGGAAGTGGCGCTGTGGCTCAAGTGGTAGAGTGCTAGCTTTGAGCTGAAGAGCTGAGGAACAGTGCCCAGGCCCAGAGTTCAGGCCCCACGACTGGACCCAAAAAATAAAATAAAATAAAATAAATAAAAAAGAGGAAAAAATATAGATAGTGGCCTAATCACTACACACACACACACACACACACACACACACACACACACACACACACACACACACACACACACACACACAAAACTAGTGGAACAGAGTAGGAAACAGAGTCAGAAACTAAGTGTATAATTAAAACAATAACACAAATCATTAAGAAAAGACAGATTCTTTAGTTCTTTATTGACAAAAAACAGCGCTGGTGGCTCACATCTGTAATCCTAGCTACTCAGGAGACTGAGATCTAAGGATCATGGTTCAAAGCCAGCCCTGACAGGAAGCTCCGTGAGACACTTATCTCCAATAAACCACCAGAAAATGGGAAGTGGTGCTGTGGTTCAAGCGGTAGAATGCTCACCTTGAGCCCAAGAGCTCAGGGACAGCGCCCAGACCCAGAGTTAAAAAAAAAAAAAAAGCAGATTCTTACCTACACCTGGGTCAAAGGTAGACTCAAAATTGGTTATATACCTCCATGTGAGAGAAAAATAAAAAGCTAATAGAATATCTAAAGAGAAAAAAGGTTTATTTTATTGCCTCAAAATTAATTATTCGCTTAAACAAATGAAAAAATTCATAGGCTATGTTTCTTCACAAACAACTGATTAAAACATGTAAAATGTAACTCTGCCAATCAATAACATAAAGAAAATACAGTATAAGATGGAGGAAATGTGCAAAGGATCTGAGTAGAAAAAACTGAAGGGAATAACATACAAAACATATTTTGAATTCCTTAGTAATCACAGCAATACAACAGTTGTTCTTATACTATCCTGGTAGTAACCAAGTTTAAAGCTGAATAATAGCAAACATTTCTAGGAAAGAATAGACTACTGCTATTCTAGAGAGGTATCTGGATTTCCTCATACATATATCACATACACATATAGCTTAGATCCCAGGACTTCATAGAAGAAATGAACAACAGAGATATTTCCATGAATACTCATTGCAATACAAGGAAGAAAAAAAGGAGGAATTAAATTTGTTATCAAAAATCTTTTCTCAAAGAAGACTCCAAGATCACAGTTTAACTCATGAATTCAACTAAACATTTATAGAAAAAAAATAGTGATAAGTGTGTACACATTTCTTCAGGAAACAACAAAAGTTAGAAAGGGCATAATTCTGGTAATAAAATGTTGCCCCAAAAAAGGAAAATAAAACCAAGCTTTGTGGCTCAGACCTGTAATTTCAACCACTTGGGAGGTAGAAATAAGGAGAATTATGGTTCCAGGCCAGCCTAGACAGAAAAGTCTCCCTAAGTTCCACATTGGATACTGTAGCATGAACCTGTGATACCAGAATGAGAGAAAGCCTAAAAGTAGGCAGATCATAGCTTCATAGCTCAGGTACCTGCTCAGGAGGGAAGTGAATCCCTATAGAATGGGAATGTGAGTTCAAACCTGTCTAGGCAAAAAGTTAGTGAGACTCTATCTCAAAGAACAAGCTGAGAATGATGGTACATACCTATAATTATAGCTACATAAGAAGTGGAGATAAAATGATCATGGCTTGGGGCTGGGAAGTTGGCTTAGTGGTAGAGCACTTGCCTTGCATTCATGAGGCCCTGGGTTCGATTCCACAGCACCACATAAGCAAAAAGAAAAAAGCCGGAAGTGGCGCTGTGGCTCAGGTGGTAGAGCACTAGCCTTGAGCTGAAAAAGCTGAGGGACAGCGCCCAAGCCCAGAGTTCAGGCCCCACAACTGGACAAAAAAAAAAAAAGAAAAGGATCAAAAATGGCTGGATGTATGGTTCAAGAGGAGGTGCTTGCCTAATAAATGCAAGGCCCTAAGTTCAAAACCCCAGTACTACTTAAAATGGGGGGAGGGGTGAAGAAAGCCACAGACCAGACCAACAGACCTCATGAAGAGACACAAAAATCCTTAAGAAGGTGTTAACACATTGATTGCAGCATTTATTCTTCAAAATGATAACATCATAAATTGTGTTGGCTTAACATTTGAATTGGTTAACATGAATAAAGGAGAAAATGTAAGCCAAATATATGAATAAAGCAGAAAATGAATGAACATCTTAACAAGTTCAATTAATACACATCCAAGTAAATCTATCAAAATGCACTTAAAAAATGAGAACCAGAGTATACATAAAATCTACCCAGCTCCCTGACTGAAGCAATGTCCCTTGAAATTGATAGAATTTAGCCAGTGGCTCATGCCTGTAATCCTAACTACTCAGGAGGCTGAGATCTGAGGATCCCAGTTCAAAGCCAGCCTAGGCAGAAATATGTGAGACTCTTGTCTCCAAGAAACCTCCAATAAACTACCAGAAGTAGCAATGTGGCTAAAGTGGTAAAGTGCTAGCCTTGAGCTGAAGAGCTGAGAGACAGAGCCCCAGCCCAGAGTACAAACCCCACAACCAAAACCAAAAGATAAAAAAGAAAAAGAAAGAAAGAAAGAAAGAAAGAAAGAAAGAAAGAAAGAAAGAAAGAAAGAAAGAAAGAAAGAAAGAAAGAAAGAAAGAAGAAGGAAAGAAAGAAAGAAGGAAAGAAAGAAAGAAGGAAAGAAAGAAAGAAGGAAAGAAAGAAGGAAGGAAAGAAAGAAGGAAGGAAAGAAAGAAGGAAGGAAAGAAAGAAGGAAGGAAAGAAAGAAGGAAAGAAAGAAAGAAAGAAAGAAAGAAAGAAAGAAAGAAAGAAAGAAAGAAAGAAAGAAAGAAAGAAGGAAGGAAGGAAGGAAAGAAGGAAAGAAAGGAAAAGAAAAAAGAAACTGACAAAATTAAACATTTCCACTTACTTAGCTCCAGGACCTATTTTCTTAATCCCACACAATAAATCTTGACCACAATATATACACAATGGAATTCTATGCCTCCATCAGAAAGAATGACATTTCCCCATTTGTTAGGAAATGGAAAGGCTTGGAAAAAATTATATTAAGTGAAGTAAGCCAGGCCCAAAGAAGCATAGGTCCCATGGTTTCCCTTATTTGCAATATCTAGTATAGGTATGAGTCAAGCAGAAAAGGTCAGATAATGTGATGTTAGGAAAATGAACCCTTAAATATGTATTTTAATGTTTTCGTTTCTTTCATGCATATGTTTCTAACGCATTTATAAGATTATTTCTTTGTTGCTTTGTATGTCCCTCCCCCACAGTGTAACCCCCGCTTTTACTATATTTGATGTCAGTATAACATGTGGAGGAGATGGGGGCAAACAAGTCGTTTAAGGATTCAGGTGGACCTATAGCAACAATGAGAAGTACAAAATGTCATGTCAAAACAAGCTTTACAATGTCGGTGGGGGGGGGGGAGGGGGGTATAATTGGGTGGGGGGAGGGGGGAGGCTGGGAAGGGAGGTGAAGGGTAAACAAAGGAGGAGGCTGCAATGCTTGGTAAGAAATGTATGCATTATCCTGCCCATGTAATTGTAGCCCCTCTGTACAGTATGTTCTCAAATAAAATAAAATAATATTAAAAAAAAGAACATACAAAATAAATAAATAAATAAATAAATAAATAAATCTTGACCACAATCAAAAATTTTTAAAGTCTTCAGTGACTTTGATTCTTGTTGTGTATGTATAACTCTCCCACTTTTCCTAAATAACCAAAATGAAACCTGAAACCATTTCTGTTATTCTGATTGTTACTGATGAAGAAGTAATATGATGCTTCTGAATAAATTCAAAATAAATTTTGAATTAAAATTCACCCAGCCTCCTTATTGCAGACTCCTACATGCACCCTGGCAAAGCTGCATATTATCTTGGGGGACGTGACAAAGTTCTGTTCCTTATTTTTAAATTATCTTTTATTCAGGTTGTTGCAGAAAAATTTTCAGAAAGCAAAAGGCAAAATAATTTTATAAAGGTATGACTTTCTATATCCCTTTCAAACTAGCCTTACTTTTGTCTTTATTTTGCATGCTGGCTCAAGTCATAGGGTGCTTGGTTTTCCTATCCTCTCTTTATTAAATTCCTTAATCCCTCTTTTAAAGCTTTCTCACTTCTATTACAATCAGATTCTCCAGTATAAAAAGACAAACAGTGTAAGCCTTTTCCGCAAAATCTTTCCCAATCAAAACTAGCAGATCCTTTAGCTGAAATGGTCCAAGTAAAACATTGTGATCCAACTACAAGGAAAATGCTGACTTACATATATTTTTTAATAAGACCCAATCTCAATTTCTGGTCTTCAAAAAATAAACAGCACAGGTTCCAAACATTTAATAAAATCAGCAAAAATAAATAAATAAATAATAACTCTACATACAGAATATAAAATCATTAGTTTGACTTTAGTCCAGTGAGGCTAGTTTTAGACTTAGGGCCTCTAGAATTACGAGAACATAAATTTGTGTTTTGTTTTGCTTTGCTTTATCATCCTCAAAAAGTCATTTTAAAACATTTCAAGTTCAGGGTCTTCTAAGAATCATTGTTGGCTGGCTGGGGGCAAATGTTTACTTTCCAGTTGGGCCAGTGAATCTGAGCTGCAGGATCCGGATAGTGCCTTTTTACTTCCCCGTGGTTTCTCTTGACTAGTATAATGCTGACACAATCGGAATGAGGACTGGAAGCTATTGCTCTCAACCAATGATATGTCATGAGAGCATGGAGTGCAATCATCTTATGGGAGATTTAGTAGAGGTAACTGGTATTGATAATAAAGATTTTTTTTATTTTTTTGGGGTCGTGAGGCCTGAACTCTGGGCCTGGGCACTGTCCCTCAGCTCTTCAGCTCAAGGCTAGCACTCTATACCAGTAGAGCCACAGCGCCACTTCCAGCTTTTTCTGCTTATGTGGTGTTGAGAATCAATCCCAGGGTCTCATGCATGCAAGGCAAGCACTCTACCACTGAGCCACCTTCCCAGCCCCAGAAAAATTTTATTCTAACAAGTTTTACAACTTTGGATCTTGTTTCAAATCAATTATGCTTTGTTTCTGTTAGATTATTTTTGTCTTCCATGGCTATCTTCTAATTGATATTTGGTTAGTGCTTTCTTTTTTTGTCCTATCTGTTTGAATTTTCTCAGACTGTTCAATGTTCTTCATTTTCCACCCTCCCACAGTATTCTTATTTTTGCTACAGATGGAATGGTTATAAGGTTTATGGTGGATTTAATTCTTTTTTTCTTTCTAGAGCCTTGCCAGTCGAGTAAATTTCCTATCTAGCATTGTTATCCCATTCTTTGATTTCCCCCTACCATCCCTTCCCTCCTCATCTCCCCAGCTCCTCCCTCCCCCACCCCAAAGTTGTAAAGTTCGTTTTCAACATAGTGTCTTGTACATCTCATTGTTACAATGGGTCAACCTGTACCCTTATTTCAGCATTTTGTTATTTCCCTTCTCCTTCCCAAATTAGAAAAATGTGTATAAAAGATGCAGGGCACTGGAATCAAATACAGTAAAAGGGGTTGTACCATGGAGGAAGAACATACAAAGTAAACAAAAAATCACATAGTACATTAAAAACAACAGCAATGAAGAAAAAATCCTCTTGTGTCCCTATCTTGAGGTTCATTTCGCTTATCATCATCTTATTTATTTTTTGGTCAGTCATGGGGCTTGAACTCTAGGCCTAGGTGCTGTCCCTGAGCACTTCAGCTCAAAGCAAGCGCTCTACCACTTGAGCCACAGTGCCACTTCCAGTTTTCTAGTGATAAGAGTCTCATGTATGTTCCTGCCTGGGCTGGCTTTGAACCGTGATCCTCAGATCTCAGCCCCCTGAGTAGCTAGGATTACAGACGTGAGCCACCGGCACCTGGCTTTCGCATCATCTTATATGGTCATATGTTCATAGCTTTTGACCTTTCTACTTGTCTGGTAAGATTGTCCTAGATGTATACTAGTTATTGCAAATCCATGGGACCTATGTTTCTTTGGGCCTGGCTTACTTCATATTATATTACTTCATAGTACAATTTTTTCCAAGTCTTTCCATTTTCTAACTAATGGGGTGGTGTCATTCTTTCTGATGGAGGCATAGAATTCATATATATATATATATATATATATATATATATATATATATGTCACATTTTCTTGATCCATTCATCTACTGAGGGGCATCTGTGTTGGTTCCATATCTTAGCTACAGTGAATATTCTGAGATAAACATAGTTGTGCTGGTCCTAAGCTCTTTTTTTTTAAGTACTGAGGTTTGAACTCATAATCCCATTCTATAAGGACTCACTTCCTTCCTGGGCAGGCACCTGAGCTATGATCTGCCTTCTTTTAGGCTTTCCCTCATTTTGGGATGACAGGTGCATGCCACAGTGTGGAACTTAGGGAGACTTTTCTGCCTATGCTGTCTTGAACCAATTTAAGCCTCCCATGTAGCTTGGGATGGAAGTATTTGCCTGAAGCCTGAAATATTCCTTACTGTGATAATTTAACAGAAGTGTAATTTTTTAAATGTTTGTTCTGAGGATCTAACCCAGGATACTGCACTTGCTAGATAGGTGCTTTGCCACTAAGCTGCATCCAGCCTTTTATTTTTTTTTTAACTATCTTTAAGTAGTTGTACAAAGGAGGTGCCACAGGAGCAAAGCATTTTATGAATACAATGCATTTTGATCAATATTACTTCAACATCCTCACCCCTGCTTAAACCCACCTCTTCCTTTGCTTTTCTTAATTTTGTAGTATACACAATAAAACTGTGAGTTGAGACAAAACTTTTCTCTCCTAAGTTGAGATTGCTGTTATAGGGATGAAAAGCTGACAAATACAGTTACCTATTGATCACCTAATGAATAGAAACACAGGACCTGTGTATTTCTAGTAGGAACAATGGTTCAATATTTCCTAGATTTATAGGATATAACAACAAATAACAAGAGCCAATCATCTGATGCTTTCCTGTTAACTTTTAAAAAATAATAAAGGATAGTATGTAGGCTCAAAACTCCCAAATTTCTATCTTGAACCAAACAAATTGCCTAGAGGCACTCATTAATATTCATTAATGAACTGAATGCCTATTGATATCTTTACTTAGAGTGTAAAAAATGCCAAGCTTAGCCTCAAAACAGAATCTTGTCTTTTTTTCTTCCCATAAACCTGTGCTTCCCCAGTATTTCTCAGATCTTTAAATGTCTACCTCTTCTCCCTCCTTGCTCAAACAAAAACACTGTTCCCAATTCCTCGCAGTCCCTCACCACTCATATATGTTCTACAACCAAGTTCTGACAGCTTACTTCTCTCCAAATCCCTGTTGTTATCTCTGTCTCCATTGCTGTCTCTTTATTCAAAATGCCACCCTCTCTCTTCCAGGTTTCTGCAATAACCGCCCGTTTGTCTGGCTGTTTCATGCTAGATTCCTACAACTCGTTCACAAAGTAGTAAAGGAGATGCTACTAAAGTAGAGATCAGAGCATATTACTCCCTTTTGTCTTTTGTCTCTTCATTGAACTAAAGATAAATCCAAACTTTTTACTTTGGTTCATAAGGTTGTAAACAACCCAGCCTGAACCAATATATCCAAACTTGGTCTTCCCTTTCCTTTCTGTGTCCTGAATGCTCCCAGTGTGGTAAAATCTAGTTAAATATATAGCAAAAATAAATCATATAAATGTAAAATATAAATATAAACAATGTATCCAGTTCAATTTTATTCAGAGAAAACTAATTACTAGTTCTTAGGAAAATTGTCAGTGAAAGAGAATGCCAGAAAAAAATAGTGCAGGTCCAGGAATTTAACAGCAGTTTCCTTTACTTCCTCATCTTATTCTTCTCTCACTGCTGCTTTGAACTTCTTCAGCATAGTCTGTGGGAAGTAAGTCTTGGAGCCTCTGAACTGATTGTCATTGCTCTAAGCACACTGGGCAGTCTGGCAGCACACAGCACCACGTGACTGAAGAATAGATAATTTAGGACATCCGACTATTATGATGTGTGCCCAAAGGGAAAATGACTAGGAAAGGCCAGTCTCAATTTATCCTTAGCCTTTTGTGACATCCTTGTAATACTTGACTCAATACATTTTTGTTCCCTTTGTGCCAAATAACACAACTGCACAGCCCAGAGTGCTAATTATCCCAATTTACATGAGCTTTTTCACTAAGATCTTCAGACAATGGTAGATCTTGTGTCTGAGTTCTAATGTCATCCATTTGCTATGCCTACATCTTCCTATCCCATCTGTATGAAATAAAACAAACCTTACTTTCCTTTTTTTCATCTGGATCGCTCCTCCACAATACCCAGGTGGCATCAATTCTTCCCTGAACTAAGGAAGGAGGGGGATCTTGCTTTATTCAGTTGTTTCAGACAAGAGGATCTGAAGACTCATTCACTCACCCAATATGTATTTATGATATGTCTACAAAGTGTCAGGCTTAGTGCTGTAAGGAAATAAAGATGATTCAGACCCTGGATTTATCTCAAAGAGGATGACTATCTACAAGTAGAGATGATACAGGCATATGAATAACCACTGTAATACCAGCAGATTTTGTGCCATGATCCACAGAGAAAGAGAGCCTCCATGGAGAAGTAAAGACAAAGAGCCGTTGAGTGCCAGCTGTTGGGATGTGATAAAGTTTCAAGGAAAAGATGCATTTGAGGAAAGGTAGGGTTTGGATGTTAGAGAAGGAAGGAAGGCCACTGAAGCTGAGCTGCAATTGTGGGCAAACCAAATGTGGATGGACAGGCCACTAGAAAATATGGCATTGGGCTGGGAAGGTGGCTCAGTGGTAGAGCGCTTGCCTTGCAATGCATGAGGCCCTGGGTTCTATTCCTCAGCACCATATAAGCAGAAAAAGCCGGAAGTGGCCCTGTGACTCAAGTGGTAGAGCGCTTGCCTTGAGCTGAGAGCTGAGGGACAGTGCCCAGGCCCAGAGTTCAGGCCCCACAACCGGCAAAAAAAAAAAAAACCACGAAAATATGGCATCTCCTATAGTCCTAACAATTTAGTTAAGTACTATGAGTCAAAGCCATGTTTGGCCTTAGCTACCCTTCAGTCCTATAACCTTAGTTTCCTTCTGTAGAATAGGTAAGATCATTACTGTTCCTACTTACATGCCATTGTGCTGATAAAATAGGACAAGTTCAAGGGCAGGCTTATAATTAAACTCATGACCCTTTCTTAAGAAACTTTTCCACACTTGTCTTTCACTCCTACCTTCTGATTTCTTCTCAAAGTTTCCTTTTATTTAATATTCCATTGTCTTCCAAGAGAAAAATAACACCAAAAGTCTCATTAAATAGTCACCCTCACTTCTTCCGAGGCTAAATGTAGGCGGCATTGTTTCCCTTTTGAATAGGACTCCAGATTGACACCTTAGTTAAAGCTATCCACAGAATTGACTTGCATTTATAAACTTCAGTGAGAAATATAAACTTTCTGAATGCTAGCACACTAGAATTGGTGATTTTAGCTCTTCTTTCAGCACCATTTCACCATGTTCAACATGCAGATGAGGTGATCCAGTCGTGTGTCAAAAGTCAAAGATATGAAGACGCTCCAATTATTCCTTCTGACAATTTCCTTTAACTCTAAGTTAGACATAATAAGGATTATGTGTGTATAATGAAGTTTCTCCTATTATGGACCATCGTTGAGTTAAAAATATAAACATTCATGCACACAGAATTAACTATATGTTGATCCTGATCACTTTGAAATTATGTCAAAAGACATAGGTCTTCTGGGTCAAAAAGCTAGACATAGAAAAAGAGAAATCACAAGGGCAGAGCCTATGCTTTCAGTCTCTGTATTTTCACAAATTAATATCATGTCCCCCTCTCTCCTCTCTCTCTCTCTCTCTCTCTCTCTCTCTCTCTCTCTCTCTCTCTCTCTCTCTCTCTCTCTCTCTCTCTCTCTCTCTCTCTCTCTCTCTCTATCAGTGATAGAGCTTGAACTCCGGGCCTAGGTGCTATCCCTGAGCTCTTTTGCTCAAGGCTAGTGCTCTACAACTTTGAGCCACAGTTCAACTTTTGGTTTTATGGTGGTTAGTTAAAGATAAGAGCCTCTGGAAGCAGTAAAGGTCAAAAGCTATATACATATGACCAGATAAGATGATGTTAAGTGAAATGAATCCCAAGATAGGGACACAACTGTCTTTTTCTTTCTTGCTATAGTTTCTAACGTATTTATAATGTACCATGTGATTTTTTTTTTTTGTTTCTTTGTATGTTCCTCCCCCTCAGTATTTGATTCTGTATTTGATTCTGGTGCTCTGCATCTTGTATATACACTTTTCTAATTTGGGGAGGGGAAGGGAAAAAACAAAATGCTTAAATAGGGATACAGGTTGATCCATTGTAACAATGAGATGTACAAGACAGTATATTGAAAAGCAAACTTTACAATTTAGGCAGGGGAGGGGAGGTAGTTGTGGAAGTGGGAAGGAAGGGATGGTAGGGGAAGAAACAAAGGAGGAGGTAACAAGGCTCAATAGGAAATGTACTCATATTACCTTACTCATGTAACTGTAACCCCTGTGTACTGTATTTTTACAATAAAAATGTATTAAAATTTTTTAAAAATTAGCCGGACGCCGGTGGCTCACACCTGTAATCCTAGCTACTCAGGAGGCTGAGATCTGAGGATCGCGGTTCAAAGCCAGCCCTGGCAGGAGAGACTGTGAGACTCCTATCTCCAATAAACCACCAGAAAACCAGAAGTGGCGCTGTAGCTCAAGTGGTAGAGCGCTTCCCTTGAACTGAAGAGCTGAAGGACAGTGCCCAGGCCCAGAGTTCAAGCCCCACGACCGACAAAAAAAAAAAAAAAATTTTTTTAATTAAAAAAGATATATTCCCTGTAAAAAAAAATAAAAGGCAGTATAAATTGTGTAATCTCCTACAAACACACACAGGAACAATTTATACATATTATTGTATATGTAAATTTTCTACAATGATTTTGTATTCTTCTTGTAATAAAAAAAAATAGCTAAGAATGGTGTTGCATGCTTATAACAGCACTTGGGAGAAAGAGATAGAATAATTTCAAGTCAAAGCCAGGCTACATAGTGAAATTAAGGTTAGTGAGACCCTGTATCAAAAAAAAAAAAAAAAAAGAAGGAAGGAAGGAAGTAAAAAAAGGAAGGAAAGAAGGAAGTTAGGAAGGAAGGAAGGAAGGAAGGAAGGGAGGGAGGGAGGGAGGGAGGGAGGGAGGGAGGGAGAGAAAGAAGGAAAGAAAGAGACAGACAGAGAGATAGAGAAGGAAAGAAAAGAAAAGAAAAACATTAAAAGAACCAGGCACCAGTGGCTGGTGCCTGTAATCCTATAGAGAGAGGCAAAGACTTGGGGAATTGAGGTTTGAAGTCAGCCTAGCAGAAAAAAATTGTTGTAAGATTCCATCTCCAATTAATCAGTAAAATGCCAGACTAAGCCTGCACAAAAAAAAGAAAAAGGAAAAGGAAAAGACTGACTTGAGGCTTTCCCTGCACTGGCCTTCAAGATGCCATGATGAATATCTGTGTGCTTGCATATATCTGTGTGTGTGTGTCCTGATAACATCTAGATCATAAATTACTAGATGAGAATTGTGAGGTCATCTGAATCCTTCTAGAAAGGGCACTTTTAAAAACTGCTAATAAGAACTGACACTTCCGTTTTGAAAAACTACTCACCCTTGATTAAAGAAGTCATTTCACTCCTCCCTTGTCATTTCTGTCATGCCCACCCTGTGTAAGAACAAAATCAAGAATTAATCAGGCAAGTGGAGCTGTGCTCAAGTGGCTGAATGCCAGCCTTGAGGGAAAATGCCAACTGAGAGCATGATATCCTGAGTTCAAGATATAAGAATTGCAGGACAAAGTCAGCCCAGGCAGAGAAGTCCACATTATCTCCAATTAACCACCAAAATAGCCAGAAGTATATCTGTGGCTCAAATGGTAAAATGCTAACCTTGGGCAAAAAGCTCAGGCACATTTCCCAATCCCTGAGTTCCAGATCCAGGACTGGTACAGAAAGAAACAACAACAAATATTGTGAAGTATTACATTTATCAATAGCAAACACATCTATTACCACAAATTTCATTAAAATTCCTAAAAACCAGCCTTTGTTGTTGCTAAAGACAATCTAATCAAAAGTAAAATTACTTGAGGATGTTTTTTCCTTTCCTATAGAAACAACAAAATCTTCATGGTAAATAAATGTATTACAAATATTAAGAAACAGTGTTTTTGTAGTACTGATACTATAAATTAAAATAAAGCTGTTATTAAAACCAAAAAATTAAAATAAAAAATAACTGATCATAGAGATTCCATTAAGCAAAGCAGTTATAGAGATAAAGAAGGAAACTGCCAAATCAGCAAGATTATGAAAGGTGCCTTAAAAGGAAAAATAAAGCAGGAAAGGAAAAGATGATATATTCTCACAAATCCTAACAGTAACTAGATGCAGCAGAAATTATCTTATTTTCTAGAAAAAAAATCCTTAATGAAGTTACCTATCCCAACCTCATTCTTCAAGAAGAAGCAATCCAAAACTTCATATGGAACAATAAAAGACCGTGAATAGCAAAAACAATCCTTAGCAGAAAGAACAGTGCTGGAGGAATATCAATACCAAACTTCAAACTCAACTACAAAGCCATAGTAATCAAAGCAGCTTGGTACTGGTACAGAACAGACTTGAGGACCAATGGAATAGAACTGAAGATCCAGATATGAACCCACAGACCTATGGCTACCTAATCTTCAATAAGGAAGCAAAAAAAAAAAATAGAATGGAAGAAAGACAGCCTCTTCAGTAAATGGTGCTGGCAAAATTGGTTAATCACCTGTAGTAAACTGAAGTTCGATTCTTATATATCACCCTGCACCAGAATCAACTCCAAATGGATCAAAGCCTCAAAGTCAAAGTAAACACCCTGAAAACTTTACAGGAAGGAATAGGAGAAACTCTAGGGCTCCTTGGCACAGGCTGAAATTTTCTTAATAAAGACCCAGAAACACAACAAATCAAAGGAAGGTTGGACAAATGGGATTGCATGAAACTGCAGAGCTTCTGCATGGCAAAAGACATAGCAAGCAAGATCAATAGAAAGTCCATGGATTGGGAGAAGATCTTCACTAGCCATACAATGGACAAGGATCTCATATCTAAAATATACTTAGAACTCAAAAACTTAAATCCCCCAACAACAAATCCTCAAAGAAACAACCTGATTAATAAGTGGGCTAAAGACTTAGAGAGAGACTTCTCTGAAGAGGAAATAAGAATGGCTAATGGACACATGAAGAAATGCTCAACTTCTTTGGCCATAAAAGAAATGCAAATCAAAACAACATTGAGATTCCACCTCACCCCAGTTAGAATAGCTATAATCAAGAAATCTAGTAACAACAGATACTGGAGGGGGTGTGGCTAGAAGGGAACCCTACTGCATTGTTAGTGGGAATGTAAACTTGTTCTACTACTTTGGAAAGCAGTATGGAGGTTTCTCAAAAGACTCCACATAGAACTCCCCTATGGCCCAGCAATCACACTTTTGGGCATTTATCCAAATGATCACAAACAAGACCATACTAAAGCTACCAGCACAACTATGTTTATCACAAGATTATTTACCTTATCTAAGATATGGAACCAACCCAGATGCCCCTCAGTAGATGAATGGATCAAGAAAATGTGTGTGTGTGTGTGTGTGTGTGTGTGTGTGTGTGTGTGTGTGTGTCTGTGTCTGTGTCTGTGTCTGTGTCTGTGTCTGTATGTGTGTACACAATGGAATTCTATGCCTCCATCAGAAAGACTGACACTGTCCCATTTGTTAGGAAATGGAAAGACCTGGAAAAAATTATATTAAGTGAAGTAAGCCAGGCCCAAAGAAACATAGGTCCCATGGTTTTGCCTTATTTTCAATAACTAGTATATGTCTGGAAGCAGTAAAGGTCAAAAGCTATATACATATGACCAGATAAGATGATGTTAAGTGAAATGAATCCCAAGATAGGGACACAAGAGATTTTATCTTTGTTGCTGTTCTTTTTAATGTACTTACAATGAACTATGTGATTTTTTTTTGTTTCTTTGTTATGTTCTTCCCCCATGGTACAACCCCTGTTTTCACTGTATTTGATTCTGACGTCCTACATCTTTTATAAACATTTTTCTAATCTGGGGAGGGGAAGGGAAATAGTAAAATGCTGAAATAAGGACCCATTATAACAATGAGATGTACAAGGCAGTATGTTGAAAGTGAATTTTACAACTTTGCAGGGTGGGGGCACGGAGAGGGGGGATGGAAGAGTTGGGGAGGTGGGGAAGGAAAGGGATGGTAGGGGAAAAATAAAGGAGGATGTAACAATGCTCCAAAGGAATGGACTCATATATAGAGAGAGAGAAGTTACCTATTCAATTTTCTGGGGCTTAAGTAATAGATGTATCAAGGGGCCTTTAAAGGCTCTAGGACCCTCAGCCCACATCATTTCTATGAGCACCTCACCCCAAGTTTTAAAATGAACACCTGATATGTTCCTAGGCCTTATTTAAAAAGCTTTGAGTACACTACCACACCAATCCAGCATCACCATTCCATCGCCCCAGCTCTGGTCTATGGAAACAATCACCCCAGATGCTGCAGCTTCTACAAGAGAGGAAGGGCAGAACTGGTGAATGATTTGCCATAGACAAATACAAATATAAATGAATTGTCATTCATCCCCCAAAAAATGTGGCAGGCAGATATAATCCCCCACCAGGAACACCAAAAGTTTTTTGGACAGCAGAGAGACATTTCTTGCCCTGTGAACATAGCGATAATCAAAGCTGAACTAGGCTCCAACCCACCTTTCTTTTTGGGGGGGAGGGGGGTCCGTTCATGGGGCCTGAACTCCGGGCCTGGGCGCTGCCCCTCAGCTCTTCAGCTCAAGGCTAGCGCTCTACCACTTAAGCCACAGCACCACTTCTGGTTTTTTTCTTTTTGCTTATGTGGTGCTGAGGAATCGAACCCAGGGCCTCATGCATGCAAGGCAAGCACTCTACCACTGAGCCACCTTCCCAGCCCAAACCCACCTTTCTTGTTCCTGAAGTCAAGGGGGATGACATTTCTCAGTTAGCCTCCCCCCCCCCCCCCCCGAGCCACAATTTCTGCATAAAGAGTAGGGTTCTTAAGTCTAAAGTATCTTCCTATTCCTCAACAGTGTAGGGGGCCCTTACCCCACACCACCACCACCACCACCACCACCCAGTGATTAATAAGATTCAAGGCCATTTTGCCATAGGAAGCTTTGATTTGAAAATGAGACAAGTAGTTCCAGTGCTGTCATCAGAAAATTACAGGGTAAAACGGAATCTATTTAAATGGCTTTGAAATATTCACAAGGAGAGTGGTCGGGTCTTTGCCTTGTTTCTCTCCTCTGTCCTGTTTGTCCAGATAAGCTGTCATAACAGTGTAAGGATCCAGGCTGAGACACCTCAGCAGATGCTGGGCAGTTCTCAGACACGTGGCCCACAATGACCTGAGCTCTCCGACCCAGCCACAGGAACTTGCTTCTTTAGGAAACTGACTCAGTAAAGTATCTTTCATGTGGCATCTCTCAAGTAACCAGAAGACAAAATGCCCTGGAGAGCAACAGACACAAAGAAACTGAAAAGATACTTGTAGGGAAGAATAAACTGTTATAATCTCTTTGGTTGCAGTTTTTGAATTGCACAAAATTTAACATTTGGATTCTCTTTTGACCTAGCAGCTTTACCTCTAAGAGGACATATGCAACACCAATATACAGGAAAGGACTAGATATATTTTCTAGTCTGAAAAGTAAAACTGCATCAATTGAGGAATGGTCACATGGTTCATCTATAGTGGTATCTGTTGTTCATAGAGGAAAAAGAATAGTTTACGTGTGTCTCCACAGGAAAATGGTCCATAAAATTATATTATTGTGCAGACAATAGGATGCAAGAGAACACATATACTATGATCCCACTTATAAAATAAAAGGATATATAATTATATTTGCACTTAAAAGACTAGAAAGACATATACCAACTGCTGACACTTGTGGATAGTGGGCCGGCAAAGCAGCCCTTAACTTTCACTGTACATACTTCTTTAATGGAACTTTGGTTTGATCCTGAGGCTTGTACTCAGGGCCAGAGAGCTGTCCCTGAGCCCTTGTGCTCAAGGCTAAGCTTTACCACTTGAGCCTTGTCTCCATTTCTAGCTTTTTAGCTAAGAATGTTAGAGACTTTCCTGCCCAGATTGGCTTCGAACTGTAGTCTTCAGATCTCCTACTCCTGAGTAGCTGGGATTATAGGTGTGAGCCACAAGCACCTGGGCCTTTAATGGAACTTTGACAACTAAATGAGTGATATTTAAAATTAAGTTGAGTACACCTCATAATTCTTTAGTCACTTTTAGAGAAAAATTAAGTAAATCAGATATAAGAACACTAGTAAAGATTTAAGCAAATAATTTTGTGTCTTATTTCAACCATACCAGCAGAGTAAAATTAAATGCAATAAATGAGTGAATTGTGAACACTTTTATTTTAGTATTTACAATTGTCTAATAAATTGGGCTTCAATCTTGCCAGTACAATCCTAGCTTAATTTTCTTTTCTGACCTATGAATTCCCTCACAAGCTGTATATCTACCTGCCTGGTGGGTATTTTCACCTATGTTTCAATGGACTTGAAACTAACATGTTTACAACCAAATCCATCATTTCCCACAATGCTTTATGTTTTGTAAGAATGCTCTTATTCTCCTTATCATCAGCTGGACTGGAAGCAACTTCTTTTAGAGCAGTCTTCTGACTGGCTCCCTCAGCTAACTGGTGACCAGGTACTTCCTGTAGTTGGTATCATTTCCCAAGGCTGCCCTGTAAGTACAGGGCTCCCACATTTTAGTGTTACTTGTATCATTATTACATTATCTATAATAGTGTTCTGATGGCACTTGTATCCTACCACCTCCATCCCTGTCTGCACTAGATGCCCACCACCCTCTAATCCATAAGCTCCTCATGAAGGATGCATGGTCTAGTCATCTCAGCACCCCGCCCCCAACCATCCTAGTCCATACACACTAGGTGCTAAGTTAATGTCTTTTCAATGAGCAAGTAGAAAGAATGGTCTTATTTCTAACAAGTTCTCCCACCCATTTTGTTCAGTTCTCTTTCCTACTTGATAATTCAATAACATCAGTAGTGGTTTTGATAATTTGCCAGTTCTCAGATGAGAGCATAATCCTTTCAAATTCCATCGTGAATGAAATTTAAAGTGCTTTATTTTTTATATTCAGTGGTTTTCAAAGAAAATTTGAAAAATTTTAAAACTATAGAAACTGAACACTTCAGTGAGCCCTAAACTTCCAGTGAGACTCTTACAGAGCAGTAGAGATGACTATTTCTGAATCACTATAGAGCTAACAACCAAACCCCCTAATTATCTATCTTAAAATATTATTTTAGGAGGGGAATGCATGAGCATTGAGAGCATAATCACATAATTTACAAATCACTTTGAAATAGCTCGCTATGATTTCAGCTTAATAGAGGTTGTTATTATTCTATTACTCAGAGGTCATTAGCACATTCTTCCAGCAGTATGGATCACATAATATCAAGGGACAAGGGGAAAGCATGAAGAACCTCATTACGATTTCTCTCAAAAAGGGCTGTCGTGACCTTCTCCCAGAGTGTGATCTATAGCTTATGAAGTCTGAAAATGTTTCAACCTTTCTCTACTAAATGGACTAGACATACTAATAGTGAACATTTACTGTATGATTTTTTATTATATCGAGACTTTATTATCATTCACAAACTTCTCACAAAACCTTGAGATAAACTTGCTTTATAGATCGGGAAACTGAGCCTCCCAGTGAAGTGAAGTAACATGTTCAAAGCTCCACTGCTTCTTAGGAACTGGATGTGGTGAATACAGAAATGTACCACCCAGGCCTACTCTAAGGAAGGCCTGTGCCAGCTGCCGGATGCCTGCTGCTGTCAGCTGGTTCAGAGTCATCCTCAGATATACAGAGTCTTGACCAAGCACACCCTTCCCAGGGCAGCCGGAACAAATGGCTAATTACAGCTGAGTAATAAAGGTTTGGCCTTTGGGGCTCTCACAGAGATAGCTGTGCTATGTGGTGCATACTCCAGCACTCCCTAGGAAGTATGCTGAGGCTTTGTTGGACCAGGCTGCAGTACCATTCCTCTTTTGTCCAAGGCTGTTTCTACCCTCTTCTGTCCACAAGGGTTGATCCCCATAGACTTTGCATGCCAAACTGCCCAGGCCAGCCATGGTGGCATCAGTGTAGAGTTCCCAGCTGTGGCTAGAGGATCACAAATTTGAGGCCATTCTAGGTGACTTAGTGAGACCGTCTCAAAAAAAAAATCTACCCAGAAACCTCAGCCCATGATATGAGGAAAAGCCAAGTCCTCTGACCAAACAGCCCTTCCTTTAAACTCTACTGTATCCTCAGATAGAATAACAGCAGAAATCCATACTTTATTCTAAAAATTCATCTTAACTAATCATTTCTGCCTTTGCTTATACCAAACATGTTTTAGAAGCATAAGCCATAGTATACCCAAGCTTTGACCTGAACTCTAGAGAGAAAAAAAAAAGCCTTGAAATCTTTGCTAACTTCAATAACAATATCAGCATATAAAATATAAGGCTCTTTTGTACTCTGAATACCTTGAAATATACTTACTTACTATCCTTAAGTCTGTAATAAACTCCCAAACTCATATGCATGTCTGACTTCTGTTCATTGTATACTATTACTGCTTAAAGTGTGGACTAGATGTGGGCATGCTGACAAATTGTAAAGTTTCCTCTCACTCTGAATGGCTGACTGCACACTCAAGTAAGTTTAAACTTAAATTCCATGGGAAAATTCTAGCATGCAAAAGAAAGAACAGTGAGTCTATTTCTGCTTTTCTGCAATGTATTAGAGAGATACCTTAGAAATGAAAACTAAAATGATGGGTAAAGCCCAGAAATTTCTGGAGTGTGCCTAGTACCACAGCTCCTCCAGCTCTTCCTTCATTCCTAGTAAAACCAGGATTCAAACCTAAGACTTTTTTTTTTTTTTTGGTTTGGTCTTGGGGCCTGAACTCTGGGCCTGAGCACTGTCTCTCAGCAATTCAGCTCAAGGCTAGTGCCCTACCACTTGAGCCACAGCACCACTTCTGGCTTTTTCTGCTTATGTGGTGCTGAGGGAATGCATGCAAGGCTAGCACGCTACCACTTGAGCCACAGCATCACTTGTGGCTTTTTCTGCCTATGTAGTGTTGAGGAATGGAACCCAGGGCCTCATGCATGCAAGGCAAGCACTCTACCACTGAGCCACCTTTCTAGCCCCTATTTATTGTAATTTTTATGCTGGTCCTAGGGCTTGAACTCAGGGCCTGCATGCTATCCCTGAGATTTTTTGCTGAAGGCTAGTTCTCTACTACTTGAGCAACAGCTCCACTTCTGGTTGGTTTGGTAATTAACTAGAGGTCAGAGTCTCGGGCTTCTAACTGCAATCCTCAGATCTCAGCCTCCTGCGTAGCTAGAATTACAGGCATTAGCTATCAGCACCATGCCAGAAATTTATTTTTATCAAATATTTATTATATGATAGATCAAATCAGTAGTTTTTAAGTGGTGCTCTAGGATGGTTGAAAGTCCACAGAGGACTTTGTCAAAGAGTAGGTTGGATGTCTGTTTCTCATTCCTCTATGCCTTTACCTCTCTCTACCTGTTGTTTTCTTGACTCACCTCGCTCTCCCCACCTACTTTTGGCCAGAAAGACTTCTACCTTATTTGCTGAGTTTCTGAGCAAGATTTCCTCCTCGTGTGAGGAGGTGGGTAACAAGTTCAACAAGAAATGTACCTATTACCTTATTTATGTAACTGTAACTCCTCTATACATCACCTTGACAAAATTTGTTTTTTTAATTTTCTCATGTGAAAAATAGACTATATAATTTTTTATTTTTTATTTTATTTTTTTGTTGGTCGTGGGGCTTGAACTCTGGGCTTGGGTGTTGTCCATGTGCTCTTCAGCTCAAGGCAAGCGCTCTACCACTTGAGCCACAGCACCACTTCCGGTTTTCTAGTAGTTTATGGGGGATAAGAATCTCACGGAGCCTAGCTACTCAGGAGGCTGAGATCTGAGAATCACGGTTCAAAGCCAGCCCGGGCAGGAGAGACCATGAGACTCCTATCTCCAATATACCACCAGAAAACCGGAAGTGGCGCTGTAGCTCAAGGATTGAGCGCTCGCCTTGAGCTGAAGAGCTGAGGGACAGCACCCAGGTCCAGAGTTCAAGCCCCACGACCGACAAAAAAAAAAAAAAAAAAAAAAGAATCTCACGGAGTTTCCTGCCCGGGCTGGCTTTGCACCATGATCCTCAGATCTCAGCCTCCTGAGTAGCTAGGATTACAGGCGTGAGCCACCGGCGCCCAGCTGGCTTTAGGATCTTAGACTAAACAATAAGTATTATTTTAACCATCAGTCTACCTGTTAGATTTATAAAAGTATCTCTTAATTCTTAACCCCAAATAATTAAGATCATATTTTTACAGGCATAAAGGTCTCATCTTCTTGATTAAAAACAATCATTTTGGAACAATTTGTAATAAACAAATAGAGAACACTGTGAAAAACATACATATATGAAAATGGAATTAGAAAACTTAAAGAGAGATGTGGGGAAGAATGATAGGAGGGGATGACACTGCTCACCATGCATTGTCTTCATAAAGTGACATGTCAAACTGAAACTGCTTTGTATAACTAAAGATTTTTTAAAGTGTATGTTTAAAAAATGCTTCAATATTAGGACAAATCTGTTATATTGTTAACATAACTCCTAAAGAAATGTGAAAAGTTAAATATCCACTCCTGCATAAAATGACTCTCAAATAATATATAAACACACTCACGTGTATGTGCATATATATGGATATATGTGTATGTACATATGCACATATGTGTATATTATTTCACACTAAGGTCAGCATGATATTGCCTATATTATTTTATGGCACTCAAATGACTAATCTGTGTTCCATCAAGACTTTAGCTCTAGGAGCTGGGAAGGTGGCTCAGTGGTAGAGCGCTTGCCTTGCAAGCCTGAGGCCCTGGGTTCGATTCCTCAGCACCACATAAGCAAAAAAAAAAAGAAAAAAGCCGGAAGTGGTGCTGTGGCTCAAGTGGTAGAGCGCTAACCTTGAGCTGAAGAGCAATGGGTCTTGAACAATTCCATTCTATTGGCATCACCAGGCACTTACATGCAGATACATGTGGAAGCTTCTGACATACTTCCTTCATGGTGTGAAGAACACACATCCCCTCCAGAGAGCCCTCGTTCTCTTACTTTACAAAGAGCATGATCATTTCAACCTTTCACATTTCCTTTTTAACAAACAGCGCCTTGGCACATAAGCTGAAAAATATTAAATGCACTTCCTTTAGTCATGCAGTAATTTAGTTGCCATGGTAATCTTGGGTAAACTTGAAAAATACTTTGGGTGGGTCATTTCTAATGCTTGTTTCTCAAATTCTAAAACTTTAAAAGGTCCTGGAGGACAAAGAAACTGAAAATGCTTTCCTCTTCAATGCCTCAGCATAGTCTCGGTGAATACAGCTCAGCTTCTGACAAGATGACATCTATTACACTGCTGACAATGATTGCTTCATCATCTACCGCAAGATCATTCTTACAGACTATCCATATCTTCCCAGCTGAGTAAAAGCAACTAACTTGGGTCTCTGTGGCAGTGAAGGAAATTAATGCATAAGTACTTTCCCATAATTGTCCCCAAAGCTTTTCACAATGAACACTGTCATTTTGACTGGCCATCAATAATTGAGTGACAAAGCACACTTTCAGGCAGTTTAACAAAGGAATGGCTGACAACTCAGGTTTTGAACACATTCAGGCTGCTATGCAAGGAAGCCACTGTCCAACAGGAGGCTCTAATGAGTCATGGCTCTGAGTTTGTTCATCAACCATGTCAGCTCTCAAAAGGTTTCAAAAAACACTATCAGGAAGACTTTTGGGTAATAACTACATTTGACAATTGAACTTTAATCTCTATTTCACATTATCATCCTATCATTAGCCACAGATAATACTTTAGCATTTTTCAAATATAACTTCATGGACAAAAGATAAAGGCCTTTCATCTGAAGAAAGACTATTATTAGCTTTACCAGACTCTGACTATATCTTTGACTTTTAAAAAAGAATTTAATTAATTTAAATCAATGGTCTCACTGGAATTGAATAAGCAGTCACACATTATTTGTTTCCTTTATTTCTAAGGGCTTCTCTTAGCAACATCAGAATAGGATAACATGAACTAAAGCACTGTAGGCTCTGTGCTAGAAAACTCATTGACCTGGAAAGTAGGACACTGTTTTGACCTTCAGAAGACCACTTCATTTCCTTTAGTATCTTCTTCACCTTTAATAAATGGGAAATGAAGAGGAAGGTGTGTGGCTCCATTTAGTGTACATGGAACAGAGAAAGAGATGAAATACAAGAAAAATGAGGTTAGCTACCTAAGTAAGATCTAGCTCACACCTTATAGGTCACTCAGAGATTCTGATGTTTATCCTAAGAGAAATAGGATATAATCTATTAAAGGAAAGGAATAATATGATCAGAGATAACATTTTGGAAACCTCACTGCTTGAACAGGAGTTTGGATTGGAGATTGGGGCAAAAATATGGAGATTACTCAGTAGACCACTGAAGTAGCCCAGGTGACAGATGGTAAGTGATGACAATGAAGATGAAAATAATAGGATAAATTAAGAACTATTTGAATAATTCAGTCCATTTATGCCTCCTTAATGAAATATTTGTTGCTGAATAATTTATAAAGAATAGTAATTTGTTTCTCACAGTTCTAAAGTCTGGGTATATAAAATCAATAAATCTGCAGGTTTGTTATCTTGTAATGGTGTGATCTCCACTTTCAGGATAGTATCCTATTGCTGTATCCTTCCAAAGAGAAGTTCATTGTGTCCTCACATTGTAGAAAGGGTGGGAAAACAAGACTGAAAAACTCCAGCGCACTTTCATAAGGGCATCTAATTCCAGTCATGAGGGAAAAGATCTCATGACTCAGGCACTTCCTAGAGTCATACTTCTTAGTTCTATTGATTAAGTTTCAAAGTGAATTTTAGAGGAAGGCCATCATTCATACTATCACAGGTGGTAAAAACAATAGGAGTGCCTTAGTGGTAGAGAAAAGGGAGAATGACTTGCCAAGAATAGCTCCAAAGTTGATGACCCATGTAACTGACTGGTTGGTGACACAACTGGCTGAAATAGAAAACACTGGAATAGAGTCAGTGTAGGAGAGGTTTAGAAGAAAGCTCAGTCCAATTTTAGAAAAATTAAGTTAGACATGTTCTGAAATGTTCTAATGGCTATTCAGGAAGTAAAGAGTAAGAAATAGGGTTATAATTTCATAATCATTGGTTTGTGGAAGACAATTGAAGCCAGGCATAATATTGTGAGTATACACTTGAGAAAGAAGAGACTCTACAACCTTGGGAGTGCCAACATTTAACCACTAAGTACAAAAGTGTAGAACTGAGAAGGAAAAATACCACATTAAGTGTAAGAAAAACCAGAATGTAGTATTACAGAAACTAAGGGAAATATTTCCTTGGATGGAGAGTTTAACATCGGTCCAGTGACTAGAGGTTATTAGTGACCTTAAATTATTCAGCACAGCGAGGAGCTCAGAAGCAAGATTAGAATAGGCTATTATTTTAAAGCTTTCAAACACTAACACTGGACTAGAGTCATGGGTTTATGGAGCAGAGCACCTACCTAGCAAGCAGGAGTCCCTAAATTCAAACCACAGTATTGCCAAAATAAATAAATAAATAAAATCAATTTTCATATATCAATTCATCCTTAGAATCTTATATTAAAGGGAATCATAAGAACATTTGGGGCATAGACATACCTGTAATCCCAGTTACATGGTAGAAGGATCATGGTTCAAAGTAGCCTGAGCAAATAACAAGACTCAAAAAAAAAAAAAAGTAGGAGGCTGAGATCTGAGGATCATGGTTCAAAGCCAGCCCAGGCAGGAAAGTCCATGAGACTCTTATCTACAATAAACCACCAGAAAATTGGAATTGGCGCTGTGGGCTCAAGTGGTAGAAGGCTCACCTTGAGCTGAAGAGCTGAGAGACAGCGCCCAGGCCCAGGGTTCAGGCCCTATGACCAACAAAAAGAAAGAAAGAAAGAAAAGAAAAAGAAAGTAGGTGCAGTGACACACACTAGTAATCACAGCTATGCAGAAGGCAAAGGAAGGATGATTCATGGTCAAAAGCCAACCCAAGCAAAATAACGACCCTAGCTGAAAAATAATCTAAAGCAAAAAGGTCATGGCTCAAATGGTAGAGACGCTGAGTTCAAACTCCAGTAGTCCCCTATGAAAAATAAAGAATACTCAAATGAGTCATGTCTTTTAAAATTTAAATAAATAATGAGATGAAAATTAGAATCTGAGTGGATTCTGTGAAAGACCCAAACTACTTGGTTAATTAAAAGGAAAAAAAAGTAACTTAATATTGAACTGGGTATGGTGGGACATGACTGTAATCCCTGAAGTTGGTGGCTGAGGTAAGAGGATTGCAAGTTCAAGGCCATGTGGGACTACATAGCAAGATCTTGTATCAAAAAGAAACAAATTGTAGGGTTGGGAAGGTGGCTCAGTGGTAGAGCGCTTGCCTTGTATGCCTGAGGCCCTGGGTTCGATTCCTCAGCACCACATAAGCAAAAAGAAAAAAAGCCAGAAGTGGTGCTGTGGCTCAAGTGGTAGAGCGCTAGCCTCGAGCTGAAGAGCTGAGGGACAGCACCCAGGCCCAGAGTTCAGGCCCCAGGATCGGACCCAAAAAAAAATAAAAAATAAAAAAAAAAGAAACAAATTGTAAAAGATATAGTGGTAGCCCTCAGAAGAAGCTTTACATTGCAGTAGAGTATAGGACAAGCCTTCATGATTCATATCATGATATTCTATTCTCCAGCAAAAAAACAAAAAACAAAACAAAAAAACACTGCCTTATTGCCAGTACTCTGGGAATTTGGTGGCCACCATTGACATGCATAGAATATATTCAATATCCAAAAGACTATGTCTTTCAATCATTTCAAACCAATGGAAGGACCTGGGGGCCCTTGCTTAGATATGACATCACATTTACTCTCTCCCCGTTTGTAACATAGTCAAATGCAAGAAGCAGCAGGGTTCTGGAGGCTTTTGAGCTGGAGTCAAGCCTCTCCTTGAATAGGACAAAATGATCCTGGAGATGACAGCACCTCCCCCTCACAAGTTGTGAATGAGGCCTCTGTGAAAAATACCAAGATATGAGTGGAATGTGGAGGTGAGCCAGTCCCACAAATGTAAGAGATGACATGTAGATGTGAAAACAGAGCTCTCAAGATGTTCTGGTGCACATAAAATCATACCATGTCTGAAAAGAGTCAATAGAGTCCATAAAAAAGGAGACAGCCAAACAACAAAATCCCTACTAAGTCCTGTCCCAACCCCATGTCAACCCAGTGTCTGCAGGAGCAGCAGCACCAGCAATGGGATTATGCACCTTTGCCTAGCTGCCGGCTGCGTCTCTCTTATACCTGTGTCCCAGAAAGCCTTTGTGTTTCTTATTCTTCTGTCTTGGTAAATTCTTTTAAGAATTTAGCAACCCACAACTCCAAAAACATCTTCCTTGACACAGTCTCTTTCTTTTATTCTTTACCCTCCAACTCTGTACCAAGCTGGAACTAGTGCTGAGAGCTCAGCCATGACCAGGGTAGATAAGGTCCTTGCCCTTGTGAAATTTGTCTGAGAACGGCACTCCCTGCTCAGAGCATGGTCGCCTACACAAAACTAAGAAATCTGACACCTTGATCAGTGGAGTGGGGCCACCAGGCTGTGTCTAGGATCAGGTACACCTATAGCTAGGAAGGGAACTGCCTATAGGGAGAGGTATCAAGGGGTGTGGTAAGCCACCTCGAAAATCTCAAATAAACCCACTGATAAAGGTGCCTTGCATCTTTTTTTATTCTTTTTTGTCAGTCATGGGGCTTGAACTCTGGGCCTGGGTGCTGTCCCTCAGCTCTTCAGCTCTAGGCAAGTGCTCTACCACTTGAGCCACAGCGCCCCTTCCGGTTTTCTGAGTAGTTTACTGGAGATAAGAGTCTCACTGAGTTTCCTGCCAGGGCTGGCTTTGAACCGTGATCCTCAGATCTCAGCCTTCTGAGTAGCTAAGATTATAAGCATGAGCCACCAGCACCCGGCTTGCCCTACATCTTGTATATACATTTTTATAATTTGGGGAGGGGAAGGGAAATAACAAAATGCTGAAATAAGGACACAGGTTGACCCATTATAACAATGAGATGTACAAGACACTATGTTGAAAATGAACTTTACAACTTGAGGGGGGAGGGGGGAGGGAAGAGCAAGGGAGGTGGGAAGGAAAGGGATGTGGTAGGGAAAAACAAAGGAGGAGGTAACAAGGCTCAATAGGAAATGTACTCATGTAACTGTAACCCCTCTGTACAGTATTTTTACAATAAAAACATTTATATATACATATGTCTCTGTGTGTGTGTGTGTGTGTGTGTGTATATATATATATATATATAAAGGAAGTCACCACAGTAGCATTTTACTTTTAAAAATGTTGATGCTGCATTTTGGAAGGAAGCTCTGATGCCAATTAATCTCCTCATTGCCAATACAGGGCTTCCCCACACCACTGCAGCAGTGGAAGTGTTCAGTCTGCTTTACAAGGGAACTGCTTTCTGTGCTGAACAGTGGTACCATGGTATTTAATCCTTACTTCATCCCTTCCTTAGCCCTGGATGATCTGCTTATGCTCCTGCACCTTATTACCATCACCCACAAGAGATCCAACCCAGAACCCTACTCCCTCCCCACTCTCCACACCTACCCACTCACCCTGGTTGAGCCACCCTTTAAATGGAGATAACCCTGACTTCACTGGTAAAATGTATTCAGCATGTCACCTTATCAAAGTGACTGCTGTGCTGTTTCCCATTCCCCTGCCTTGGCCCTTCTGTTTATGTTCATTTACCACTAGTAGTCCTTTTAGGTCCTCTAGCAGACCTCAGCTTCCTATTCTCTCTCCCTAAAAAGGGGGACAATTCTCTGTTAGAACCTCCTCTTGTTTAGTCTTAAGAATTTGGAATCTTGAGTTTCATTTTCCCTTCCAACTTTTCCTATCAACGTGAGCTAGATCAGGTAGCCAGCTACAGCCTTGGAGTCCTATCCAAGAATCCTATCCACTATCTCACAATGGGGAGGGGTCCCAGTGACCAAATGAGATGATATACAGAGAGCACTTTGGAAACCATGAAGCAAACCCTAGACTTTCTGTACCCGTCTCTGGGCATCACACTGCCTATTCCAGACATTCTTGCCTGTTCACTGTGACAAGCCTAGATTGCGATTTCATTCGACCTTCAAGTACAGCACTAAATCACCCCATCTTCCAATACATAAACCATCCTGCCAAATGATGGCTTTTCCTGAAGGCTCACCTTTGGCCTCCCTCCTACTTAGTAATACCACTTCTTAAAATACTCCCTTTTCCCCTCTAGAAATGGCACTTCCTCACACCTAGCTTTAATTTCCAACAGATTGCTCCTTCTATCCACCTCTGTAATCTTCCAGTTAGGAAGACTAGACCAGATGTTTCTCCTGTCAGAAGCAAGGTGAGAAGGGCAGGCTGCAGTGGCCCATGAAGGTTCCTAGGACACTTGCGCCTTGAGGAGGGTGCTGCTGCCTGCACAAACCTCATTAGTGTTCCAGCTGCCCCTGTATGTTCATCTTTGTATTGACAGTGATTATGCAAATGCGATATTTGTTTTAATGAGCATGTCAGGTATGTTTTGCTGTAATGTATACATGATTGACAGTGATATTAAAGTAACAACTTGATGACAACTGCACAGGAATATCTGGAGTTGTAAAAATAAGGATCTGGCAAATTTCTCTCTTCTATCAGTGGCACAACCCATACTGTGCCATAGGAGCCCACATATTCTATAAACTGATTCTCATAAAGCAGAAAATGTAGACATTTAGAATTCATATCTTGTCATCATTTCTGTCAAATTTGTTTGCAGGTATAAAAGTGACCTAGTCAGCTGTTCTAGTCACTGTCATTGGGATGAACAACTCAAAGGAGAAAAGGCTTATTCTGCTTCATGTTTCAGAGGTTTTAGGCCATGGGCAGCTGGCTACAGTGCTTTGAGGCCAGTAACAAGGCAGAAGCATCATGGAGGAAGAGCCTGGTGGAAGAAAACTACTCACTTCATGGCAGTACAAAGCAGAGAGATACAGAAAGTCAGAGAGGGTCCATCCTGCTATGAACTCGTCAGTGGATTAACCCATTGATGATGTAGCAACCTCATGATCCAATAGCGTCCCAGCTGGGAGCCTTCAACACATCAGCCTTTGGAACCACTTTATACCTAAACCTTACTACCAGTCATTTGTCTAATCTTAGAGAGACAATCCAGATGTGTGGAAAGTTCTAGGATTGTGGAAAGGTTATACTATAATCTGAAGATGATGAATGACACAGTGGTTTTATTTTTATTTTTATTTTTTTGTCGGTCATGGGGCTTGAACTCTGGGCTTGGGCGCTATCCCTCAGCTCTTCAGCTCAAGGCAAGTGCTCTACCACTTGAGCCACAGCGCCACTTCCAGTTATCTAGTGGTTTATTGGAGATAAGAGTCTCACAGACTTTCCTGCCCTGGCTGGCTTTGAATCATGATCCTCAGATCTCAGCCTTCTGAGTAGCTAGGATTACAGGTGTGAGCCACTGGCGCCTGGCATGGCACAGTGGTTTTAGAACTAGATTATACCTGTTCGAGTTGTAGTGTCTGCCCTTTCTTGCTGCTACATCTTTCAAAAGTCACTCTCTCCAGATCTTGGTTTTCTGAACCATAAAGCAGATATAGAGCATAATGCCTGTTTCCTGGAGATAGTGTAAGAATATAATGAGGTACAATATTTAAAGAACTTAGCATAATACATGGGCCAATTCTTGTTTATGTTAATAGAGCATAGAATTACCAAAAGCATTTGTTTCTGTTTTCTAATCATAGTTGATGGGGAGAATAAATGGCTCTAGATGTGTCCTCCCATATTTTCCCTCACCTCCAGCCTCAGTCTCTCTACCCTAACAAACTTCTCCATCTGTACTGCCAAATATCAACGCGATAAGGTTGGTAAGGAAATGTAATATCATGGGCCATCAGTTGGCCATTTCACTTGGACCCTAGAAAATGTTCCAATGGGAAATACACAAACTTCACTGATGGAATATCTGCATTATTATGTCAAATTACAGTAAGTCTGGAGAGTTCTGACATTTCCTATTGTCATAAAGCAAAAACATCCATTATCTAGAAAGGCTGAGCATCAATGAAGGCAACCAGTCTGACTGTTAGTCTCATTCTCCTTCTAGTGGTGTCCAAATCCTTTATAATTTGGAGATCCAGTACTGGTAGAATTGGGGAGTTCATCCTATTTTCTTCAAATTCTTCAGGAGACTTTCTGTTCAATCACTCTTCTTAAAATGCCCAACTCATTATGTCTACATAAAATAATTTTCTTATAAATTAAAATAATCTGTTCTCTATGCCATTAGTGAACTAATAATAGTTTCAAATACTGTTCACCTAAGATTGGGTATGAATTTAGTTTGTGGCCTCCTATGTTTTTCAATATATGTTTTACTTAGGTTTTATAATAAAGTGAATTTAGATATATCAAGTATTGTGGGTTTCATTGAAGAGTTTGGCTCTAAAATCCAAACAATCCAAAAATTTTTCAATAATTAAAGGCTTCAAAGTCTTCCTCATGAAAAATTTAGCCAGAATGCCGAATGAAATAAGAGGATTTGAACTTTAACTTGTATAACATAGGATTAAATATTGCCCAAGTTGCCCAAAAACATACAAAAGGCCTAAATAATTCATTGACAGTCAAGAATTGGATACCATTTTCAGACCCCAGAATGGGATTGAGCTAAATGAGCAGAGAAATGATATATGAAACCCGACAGCCTACAAGGCCTTCCCAAGCAGGCTACACAGTAACACCTCAGCCCTCCCAGAAGAAAAGCAATTCATCATCATATGCTACTATCTTTTTAATTTAAGAATAGCATTTAACACGCTTATTTTAGAATCTGATTCATTATCATTTTTAGGAAATTTAATGGTCTTAAACTTTCTCCATACCATGTGTGATTACACTTAATTAGAGTTCACATCTTTCACAGAAAGGTGGGACATCAGTTCTAATTTTATGCACTCGTGTGATCGAGGACACAAAGCATCAGATTGCAGATCAGGAGACCCAGGCTCTATTCCTGACTTGGTCACTTCTTTCTGACTTTTCTTAAATGCCTCCATTTTTCCATTCATAATATATGTGTATTAATATCTAGCTTCTGTCAGATTTCATTAGAAAGAATTCTGGTATCATCATTTATTTGAAACCTATCGAGTCCATACTGTATGCCTAGCACCATCCTATCTGCAATAAAATAAAAAATGAACAAAAAAAAGAATGATTCAAGCCAGGTACCAGTGACTCACACATGTTAAGGTATGACCTGGAAGATCAAGGTTCAAAGCCAACCCAGAAAATTACATGAGACTCCATAAATCAGCAAAATGCCAAACTGGATGTATGTATGGCTCAAGTCATAGAGTACCAGTTGTAAGCAAGAAAACCACTCGTGACTGTGAGGCTCTGAGTTAAAGCCACAGTACTGGCACACACAGAGCTAGCATCTTTCAAAATATTTTTTACTAGGCTTGAGATGTGGCTCTGTGACAGAGTGCTTATCTAGAATGTGTGAGACCCTGGGTTTGATGCTCAGCAGTGCAATATATTCACAGGTTTTGTTTTGTTTTGTTTACTGCTAATCAATAAGTGACATGACACTTTCAGTAACCCCTGAGGATACATGGAGTCAGTAAGTCAACAAATATTTATTAAATATTTACAGTGTAGGAGACATTGTACTAGATAAAACAACAAAGAAAAATCTCCTAAATCCAGGAGGGTCTTGCAGCTAGAGGATGTTCATCCTGCACCATGTTTCTCCAAAGTCTAGCATAAGGCTCAGTATTCAGCAGTCTTCAGTATATAAGTGTTGAATGAAAAAACAAAATCATAGGCCCTGTTCTTAAGAGGTTAAAATATAATAGGAAATAAAATATATCTTGAATCCATACATCAGCTGTAATAAATGGTAGTATAAGTTGTAAAAAGATGGGGAGGACATAAAAGAATTTAAAGAAGAAACTCAATGTTTATAACAGCATAATTCACGAAAGATAAAAAATGCCAAAAGATTTAAAAAAAAAAAACACTATTCCATTGATTACTGAAAGTACATACAAATGTGGTTATATGGAATAGTATTCATCCTTGAAAAGGAAGGAAATTCTGAGTATAACATGGATGAAACCTAAAGATATTATACAAAGTAAAATAAATCAGGTACAAAAGACAAATACTGCATGTTTCCACTTACATGAGGTACACAGACTAATTAAATGAGGTACATAGAAGAGTGAAATTATTTGAAAAAGAAAGGTGATTACTTTACCAAGAGCTGCAGAAGAAATGAGGAAATGGGGGGTGTGATGATATTAGGGATTAAATTCAAATTCGGGGTGTTATACTTACTAGGCAGGCACTCTACCACTTGAGCCCTACCGTAGCCCCTTGTTATTTTCGACGTAGGTTTTCACTTCATGCCTGGGGCTGGCCTCCGCTGTCATCCTCTCACTTGTGCTTCTCTGCATTGCTGGGGGTGATAAAGGGATCACCACCGGGTCCAGTTATTGTACTTTTCTTGTAACTAAGTTAACAGGTATGTACCACTGTGCCCAGCCATTGAATGAGATGGAATCTTGAAACCTGCCTTGAACCACCATCTCTGACTTTTAATTCCAAAGTAGCTAGGATTACATGCTTGACTCACTATACCCAGCCTATAGTCCTAGTTATTCAGGAGGCCAAGGTCTGAAGATTTAGGTTTAAAGCTAGCCTGGGCAGACAATTCCAAAATCTTCAATCAACCAACAAAAAGCCAGAGGTGGAGGCATGGTTCAAGTGGTAGAGAGCAAGCTCTGTGGATGAAAAAGCCATGTAAGACCCTCTGTGTAAGTTCCGGTACTAGCACTTGCACAAATGTGTGCATGTGCGCATGCACACACACACACACACACACACACACACACACACACACACATTAAAGATCAGAGAACTTTGAATTTTGTAGGTCAATATCAGTTCTGCTGCTGTGACTGATGACACTGAAGAATAACTATAGGACCTGGAGGAAGACAGGTTGTGATTTTAATTTTACAAGAAACTTTAGCTGGAAACATATAAAGGAACAAGAGTAGGAGCAGAGAGACACATTGGGAGAAGTGTAATATCCAGGTAAAAGATGGTTGGAAGTTTGGACTAGCATGTGGCAAGAGGTGGAGGAAAATGAATTTGTTGTTCAATTAGATAGGAAGTATGAAAGAAAGAACCAAAGATGACTCCAATGTTTTGCCCTGGTCAGCTTGAAGAAAGGCATTGCCAGTAGTATGTCATTAGGCAACGCATTATGCAGTTGGAAAAGGCTTAGAGGGAAGACATGAGTGTGGCTCTGAGAAGTGGGAGACAGCAAAGGCAGCCAGCAGGGTAGACCTTCCAGCCTCTGGATGCATACATACACTTGTATATATATATATGCAGAAGTTCTGGATTAAAAATACATACTTTGGAGTCCTGCCCAGATGGATAAAGGAGCTAAACAATGATAAAACATATTTTCTGTTCTTCAAGGAATTTTTTTTAACATTTTGTAGCTGAAGGGATGGTTTTCAAAGAGTAGAAACAAGATGATTTATCAAGAAAGCCCCACCCCTGCCCTACCACGACACTTCCCATTCTTTCATTTTACTTCTTCTTTATTTTTTTTTTTGTGAAAATACTGTACAAAGGGGTTACAATTACATGGGCAAGATAATGAGTACATTTCTTATCAAGCATGTAGCCTCCTCCTTTGTTTCCCCTTCCCATCCCACCCCCTCCTATCCCCCCACCAAAGTTGTAAAGTTCGTTTTCGACATAACAACTTGTATGTCTCATTATTGCAATGGGTCCACCTGTATCCCTGTTTAAACGATTTGTTTTTTCCTTCCCCTCCACAAATTATAACAACATCAAATACAGTGAAAGCAGGGGTTATACCGTGGGGGAGGGACATACAAAGCAACAAAGAAATAATCTTATAAATGTATTAGAAACAATTGCATGAAAGAAAAAAACATTTGAATATATATCTTAGGGTTCATTTCATTTTACTTCTGTCTTAAAACATGGTTTGGTCAGGCACCAGTGGCTCATGCCTGTAATCCTAGCTATTCATGAGGCTGAGATCTGAGGATCCTGATTCAAAGCCAGTCTGGACAGGAAAGGACATGAGACTCTTATCTCCAATTAACCATCAAAAAACTGGAAGTAGAGCTGTGGCTCAAGTGGTAGTCTACTAACTTTGAGCAAAAAAGCTCTGGAACAGCAGCCAGGCCTGAAGTTTAAGTCCCAGAACTGGCAAACAACAACAACAACAAAAACTCACCATGATCTGCAGACCCCCAGAATTGCATAATAACAATTTTTGTAATAATTATTGCTAGTGATTTTTATGTATACTTAAATATGAAAACCTTCCACTCTGTGTTGAATGCCATTTGGAAGTTCCATGCTTATACCTATTACAGCATAGCCTGAAGACAAAGTCACTCGGAATCCTTCCACATCTAGTTCATCTAACAATAGCCTTAAACTAACACATATGGATGGGATTTATCAATATTTGAAAAATATTTTTCTGGGAAACCTTCTGAATCATTTCCTGCCTCATCTCCATAGCAACCGTGATCAGTTCCCATCAAGATGGATCTCACTAGGGAAGATTGTGCAAATACAGTCATAATATTCAACACATGAGTAGGGTTGAGAGAGATGGAGAACAATGGAAGGGGCTGATCAAGATATATTGTACTCAAAAACTGACATGTTTGATTTGTACAACTACTTAAAGTTGATTTAAAAATTATAATAAAAAAGATCAATCTCTCTTGCTCCAAGTTGTAGCACCTTTCATGTGAATGAGCGTGTTCTCAGGAAACACTGCTGTTTCTTGGCCAGATTTTTTTATTCTCTTCTGCCAACATTGAGGAACCTATATTGACATGACAGCTTTTCAGTTCTTTCTAACCTTGATTTTTTTCGATTTTACTATTTTTAGTTTGCTCGGCACACTGTATTGATTAATCAACTAACACTCCAGGCGCTTGAAAAGATCACTCAGGTTCCCTTTCAAAGAAACACCTCAGAGTTTATACTAACAGGGTTCTTTGTCATTGTTTAAGGCCCAAGTTAGCCTTAAATTACCAAGTAAAATTCCCAAAACTCCCAAACTGGATAAGCCATGAACCCAAAGATGCCTACAAAGAGCCACAATATGTAGACCATAATCCCCAATGGCAGGAATCAGACTGCTGAGGTCACCTCCATTAGCTGCGCTCATCCAGCTTCCTTCATGCGTGTTTCCTGTCTGGGCCTTTTAATACTAGAGTTACTGGTGTGTGTGTGTGTGTGTGTGTGTGTGTGTGTGTGTGTGTGTGTGTGTGTGTGTGTGTGTGTGTGTGTGTGTGTGTGTGTGTGTGTGTGTGTGTGTGTGTGTGTGTGTGTGTGTTGTGTGTGTGGTGCCAGTTCTGGGGCTTGAACTCAGGGCCTGGGCACTGCCCCTGAGCTGCCTTTGCTTCTGGCTTAGTTACTGTTCTTAAAATAGCTTCATTGATCCATAGGTCCAGTACCTTGAAACTACATTTTTAACTTACTATATCACCAAAAGGGAAGGGGACAGAAGATGGAAGGGAAAAGAAGGATGGATTGAAAAAGGGAGGGAGGAAAAGGGACCACCTAACTTGGCATGCTGAACTAGGAGAAAGCTGGTGTCAGAAGACCCTTAGAAACCACCTGTGCCATTTTAATATCATAAGGTTCAAACATGTATTACTAGGGCTTTCTCCCCTCCCCAGATTCTAAGTATTTCTGTCTTGAACTATACTAAAGATTTACACTTTAAATTATAATGTTCGCTTTTCATTAGCCTTCAAGTTCTAAAGTAATATCACATTTTATTTTTATAAGTCAGTCATACAAAACATGAATAAGCATGATTTACAGGTTGCACCTAAATTCAGTGAGTGCACAGCACTGAGAGATCTGAAAGAATGGTGATTGTGTGGGTTTAAGGGAACCTGAGGTCAATGGCCCAGAACATTTCCAAAATGGGCTCAGAGTTGACTTCTGTAACCAAAGAGGATAGGTCCCAGGGAAGAGAAGGGAAATGGTATAGTCATAACTCTAACCACTTCCTAGGAAAGTGCCAGACCCTGCTCTGGCTTTGTCTCTGTGCTAATGGGAGAACACAGCCCAGGCCCTAGGTGGAGAATATAATTAGAAGAAAATGCCCATCTTCTTCTCTATGCAAATCATACAGAGAAAATAGCAGTGTCACTGAATGAAGAAACACTGATTACAGGCCTGAGCTTACCTTTCTGACTCTTTCTTGGCACAAAGCAAGTTTACAAATTGCTATAGGTTACATAGAGCTCGTGTGCTGGAAGCTTGGTCCTTAGTGTGGCAATGTTGAGAGGTGATGGGACCTTTAAGAGGTGGAACCTAAGCCTGGAGCTGGTGGCTCATGCCTGTAATTCTAGCTACTCAGGAGGCTGAGATCTGAGAATCAGGGCAGGAAAGTCCATGAAACTCTTATCTCCAATTAACCACCAGAAAACCAGAAGTGGGGCTGTGGCTCAAAGTGGGAGAGTGCTAGCCTTCAGCAAAAGAAGCTTACAGACAGCACACAGGCCCTGAGTTCAAGCCCCAGGACCTGCAAAAACAAAGCACAAAAACCAGAAGGGGTGGAACCTAATAGAAGATGACTGGGTTATTGGGGGATTGCTCTTGGAAAGGATTAACATAGTTCTCCCAGGCCTTTAGTTCCCTCAAGAAGGTTGATGTCTAAAGGAAAAGACTGGCTGTTCCAAGTCTCTGTGGCTTCCTTTCTGGCTATGTGATCTTTTCTTTTTATGTTTAGTGTCTTCATGGTGCCAATTAGCATAACATGACACAGCTAGAGGGCCTTCATCATAACTGAGCAGACGTCAGCACCAAACTCTTTTTTTTTTTATTTCAGTCATGGGGCTTGAACTCTGGACTTAGAAGCTGTCCCTCAGCTCTTCAGCTCAAGGCAAGCCCTCTACCACTTAAGCCACAGCACCACTTCCGGTTTTCTGATGGTTTATTGGAGATAAGAGTCTCATGGACTTTCCTGCCTGGACTGGCCTTTGAACCATGATCCTCAGATCTCAGCCTCCGGAGTAACTAGGCTTGCAGGTGTGAGCAAGCAGCGCCCGGCTGTACCAAACTCTTAAACCTCCAAAACTATGGGCTAAATAAACCTCTTTTCTTTATTTACTACTCAGCCGTAGGTATTTTGTTGTAGCAATAGAAAGCTAAATACTTAAGCTTTGTAACTTTCATTCCTTACTGATTGGTTACTAATAAGCATATCAGAAAAGATCTCTCACACACACTTAGAGGATATCTCATCAGATCTTCTTTCCCTTGGAAGGTAATGGTGTGGGGTTGTGCATGTGTGTGTGCATGCACACATGTGCTTGCTCATCTGTGGGCTTAAATTCAAGGCTTTGTGTTCTCACTCATCCTTTTCACTCATATCTGGCACTCTACCACTTGAGCTGTGACTCCAGTCCAAGATATTTGGTCTTATTCCCAAAATACTGCTGATTGGTTTTGTTTTCACACATAAATAGGCCATATGTAGCCAATGAAGAACACTGGGACCAGCATTGAGGTCTGAGGGATTAAATACATGTGCCAGAGTATACCGCAGTGTCTGGGATGGTCTGCCATGCTTTGCATTGTAGGACTTTCTCTTCTCAGTTAGATGAACAGTTCCTGAAGTATAGTCATCTTGCTGTCTCTGTGGCACCTTGTGTTCTGCTGCTTAGATATTCACCAACTATTTGTCAGCTTGTTCCTTACACAAACTAAAACAAGGAAGAAATAAAGATGCCCTATTATATGTCCATTTTCAAGGCTGCAATTACCATGAGATGCTGTCACAGAGGCTTAGGAGAAAAACTACAGAATACAGTTTACATAGCTAACCTGGGAGCTATAAACAGAGTAATATAATGTAACAAAATGTTCTTCATACATATTCGCTTAGAAAAAATTGAGATTTGGAAGGTATTGACAATGTCTGCTAAATTGTCTGTTATTAAAGATACTATCAAGGGAATAAACTCTTGTTGCATATTGTAAGAAAACAGCTTTAAACGAGATATCACGCAAGAGTAGAGAGAAAGCCAAGGATATCTGGTAATACATTCTTTGTTAGAATGGCAGTTGTTATTTCCTTTTTATTTCTATTGCTCCTAAAAGACAATGAAGGCAACAAAAACTGGTAATTTATAAATATTTCAAACTACATATACATATATTTTTTAAAATTCAAGAATGCAATATTGTCTTACTTAGTAATTAGTTTTACAACAGCTATATGAGGCAATTTACTGACGAAGCTTTTTTGGTGAAATCTTAGAAAATAATTTAATTCCTCTACATATTTTTTTTTTTTTTTGAGTACGGTGGTGGGGCTTGAACTCTGGGCCTGGGCGCTGTCCCTCAGCTCTTCAGCTCAAGGCTAGCGCTCTACCACTTGAGCCACAGAGCCACTTCTGGCTTTTTTCTTTTTTGCTTATGTGGTACTGAGGACTCGAACCCAGGGCCTCAGGCATGCAAGGCAAGTGCTCTACCACTGAGCCACCTTCCCAGCCTCTACATAATTTTTAATATGTCAATTATGACAAATTCTAACCTGACTGTAGCAGAAATATGATATGATACTTCAAGTCATGGATAACAAAGTATATTCTCATTCTATCTCTTTCTCTCTTTCTCTCTCACTCTCTCTCTCTCACACACACACATAAATAGCAGAAACAAGAACTGCAGTATATTATGGCCACACAAGGAATGATGTGGCCAGCAGTAACTGGCCTAAGTTCAGCCTCTTCCACCTTTTCCAGATGCCTGTATGTCTATTATGTCTCCTCTGTCAACTACAGTCTAGGCTCTCATCTGCACTTCTGGCTTTCAACTCCATCTTTGATTGCCACTATAGGGAACTTTCCACTAGTACACAAGCTTAAATTATTTCATCCCGATAGTTTCAATGCCGATAGCTCCTTGGAGTGTAGAACGCTATCTTTCTCATCCCACATCCTACCACCCAGCACAGCACCTGGCACACAGTAGTAGATCCTCCATTAAGTCTTGAATAAATACAGAGCAAAGCATGAACCCCTTCTGGCCCCACCTGCTCTTTGTAGCCTCATTTCCTGCTGTCCCTGAAAATGATTCAGCAGCTCTGATTTGTTCTGTCCCAAATATATAACATAGTTGTTTTGTGAGGTTTGGTTGCTTTTGTTTCCATTTTCATTTTTACATTTCTGATCTTGGCTGAAGCTATTTACTGCTTAAAACATTTCTCACTCATAACCAGGTGCTAGTGGCTCCAGCCTATAATCCTAGCTAGTCAGGAGGAGAATTGCAGTTCAAAGCCAGTGTAGGCAGGAAAGTCCATGAGATTCTTATCTCATATTAACCGCCAGAAAACAAGAAGTGGAGCTGTGACTCAAAGTGGCAAAGCACTAGCCTTGAGCAAAAAAGCTCAGCAATGGCACCCAGGCCCTGAATTCAAACCCCAAGACTGACCAAAAACAAAAAAAAACAACAACAAAAGTCATTCATTTCAATTCATCTCCCATTTTACCTCATGTTCATACTCATACATTTTTGATTAATGAGTAAATGAACAAATGAGCCAACAATTCTCCTGAAATATGGCTTCTATTCCTGAGTCTCACTAACAAGACTTTCCCATCAATATGATTCCACTCCTTCCTATTGAGACTTATTATAATAACCTAATACTAACTACTTAATACTAAACAAGACTGTTTCTTTGTTTAAAAAATGCAATTGGAGCCAGGTGCTGGTGGTTTACAGCTATAATCCTAGCTATTCAGGAAGTCAGCCCAGGCAGGAGACTCTTATCTTCAATTAATCACCAAAATGCCAAAAGTGAAGGTGTGGCTTAAATGGTAGAGTGCTAGCCTTGAACACAAAAGCTCAGGAATAATGCCTAGGCCCTGAGTTCAACCCAAGGCCCAGCACATACATACATACACACATATACACACACACAATATGCAGTTGGCATCAAATGTTGGTGGCTCATTGCAGGTAGGTGGCCTGTAATCCTCACATTTCAGCAAGCCTAAAACCTGAGAATCACATTTCAAAGCAAGCCCAGGCAGAAAAGTCCTATTAGACTCTCATCTCTAATTAACCATCAAAACAGGTGGAAGTAGAGCTGTGACTTAAGTAGTAGAGCACCAGCCTTGATTGAAAAAGCTAGGGAATAAACTAACAAACAACATAAAGGAAAAGAAAACAAAAATAGGAACAAAGAAAAATAAAACCTCATTTCCATTTCTTGGAGTTGATTTCAATAAAAATTATTATTATTTTTGTCAGTAGTGGAGCCTGAACTCTGGGCCTGGGCGCTGTCCCTCAGCTCTTCAACTCAAGGCTAGCGCTCTACTACTTGAGCCACAGTGCCACTTCCAGCTTTTTCTGCTTATATGGTCCTGAGGAATCGAACCTAGGGCCTCATGCATGCAAGGCAAGCACTCAACCACTGAGCCACCTTCCAAGCTCCAGTAAAAATTATTTTATATGATCACATGCAGATATCTATTGGGCCTTGTGAGCCTCTCCTAATACCCTCCTTTGGTCTCTGTGTGAATGCCTAGAGATACATATAATTTATCATGTGTCTTTTTGTTTGGGTTTGGTTTGGGTTGGGTTGGTTTTGTTTGTTTGCTTTTTACCATCCAGTGTATTAACTTGTAGATTTAGAGACAGAATCTACTTACCACAAATGAGGGAAAACATGCAACTCATGTTTCTTTGGGTTTCTTTGGGTCTGTCTTACTTCACTTAATATAATATTGCAGTGCTTGATGAATGTAGGTTGGTTTTTTTAATCTTTGTTTTGTGTTGGGGTTTTTTTTGCCAGTCCTGTGGCTTGAACTCTGGCTTGGACACTGCTCCTGAGCTTCTTTTGCTCAAGGAGAGTGCTTTACCACTTGAGGCACAGCACCACTTCTGGCTTTGAATAGTTCATTGAAGTTAAGAGTCTCATGGGGACTTTTTTTCCCTTGGGCTGGCTTTGAATCACAACCCTCAGATCTCAGCCTCTTGAGTAGCTAGTATTACAGGCATGAGCCACTAGCACCTGACTTGAATGTAGGTTTTTAACAAAAGAAAAAGATCACAGAGCTGTAAACCTGTAAACACCAACTTATCCCCGCCCCCCAACCCAAAAAAAGCCCTCACTTTCCAGGTGAATAAACCTGAGACCTAAATTATGAGCTCCCCCTCCCTCCAGCTTTTGAGGAAAGGGAACCCAGGGCCTATAAGTCCTATTCTTCAGCTGGAAATTTCTTCTATCCCAAATAATGAGACCAAGAAAATAAATACTGGGAAATGCAAGGGTTATTATGCACACAAATAATAAGTCCTATTCAAATATTGGGGGAAAGTACACATGCTGTAAGCTATGAGATCCCCTGCATCACCAAGAGGCTCAGGAAGCAGATGAGGCTGCAGCACCTTGCCCACAAGGACACAGTAACACCTAATTGCCACTTAAGAAATGCTTTCCTTTACTGCAAGTAAAAATACCTAGAAAAATGATGTGTAGGCCACAGAGTTTTTTTTCACGTCTGTGGTTACAGTTTTAGTATTCCTATCCATTGTTTTCACTCCTCATAGGTGTGTTCTAAAAGAAAAGGGTTAATCTCTAGAAACAATCTGTGGTCAGCAAGGACCAAGAATTAATGTTTATCAGCCATAGCCATAACTCCCCCGAATATTCTTAGAATTGCTCCTATGGGCAATTCAGAAGAAATATTGATGGGCAGCTACTTCACAAGGAAGTGATTTGTTTGTGTTTACATATGGTCTATGATTACACGGACAAATTAATGCCTGGGTACCAACAAAGTTGCTTTCCTTGAGGTAAGGTTGTCTAGGACTCAATTGCATTGTCTTAATTAAGACTAGTCTAATAAAGTTTACAAGTAAAGTTCATATTTTATTAAAAACAACACAGAAGAACTTCTTGCGCATTGATATTTTACTTTCATAAGTTAAAATGAAATTCAAATAATAGTTTAATGAGTAGACCTAATTTTCTATGCTACTGGATACTTGAAGTAAAAATACTCTTAAAATTTTGTAATTTCCGATTTTCTTTACATATATCTTTCACCCACATCTTGACCTCCTTCTAGAAGTAAAATTGAGACTAAAACAACAATCTCATTTCCTTGCAACATGGTAATTTTTTGTGTGTGTACATGTCAGGGGAGGGCACACACATGGGTGTGTGAGTGAGCACACTGGCACTGGGGCTTAAACTCAGGACCTGGGTACTGTCCTTTAGCTTTTTTGCTCAAGACTAGTTCTCTTCCATTTGAACTATACCTCTACTCCCAGATTTTTACTGATAATTAGAGAAAAGAATCTCCTGTCTGCTTTGAACCTCAACCTCAACCTCAGATCTCAGCCTCCTGAGAAGCTAGAATTACAGGCATGAGCCACCAGGGTTTATCTTAGTAATAATGTTCTATGAATAAAAAACATCAGCCACTGGTTCTTACCAAGTTATAAGCAGTGACAAAATTATGCCACATGCAGAAAACTTCATTGCCCAATTTTTAGAAAGCAAGAATCATCTTTTACAAAAAGTAAACAAATCAGTTCAAAGGATTAATATAATTTTTATATGTTAAGATACACAATGTTTGACAGACATTCTGGGGGCTGGGAAGGTGGCTCAGTGGTAAAGTGCTTACTTTGCTTCTAGACCAGTGATACAAAAATCTGGACACCGGTGGCTCGCACCTGTAATCCTAGCTATTCAGGAGGCTGAGATCTGAGGATCCCGGTTCAAAGTCAGCCCCAGCAGGAAAGTCCATGAGACTTGTATCTCCAATTAACCACCAGAAAACCAGAAGTGATGCTGTGGTTCAAGAGGTAGAGGACTAGCCTTGTGCTGAAGAGCTAAGAGACAGCGCCCAGGCCCAGAGTTCAAACCCCATGACCTACAAAAAAAATAATAATTTAACTTAAAAATTAAAAGTAAAAAATATTGCTATACTGTTTCTTGGTTAAATAAAATAATGGAATTTTTCATACAGGTTCTGACTAAAACTGAAGCACTTGAACACAAATTTTAAGAACTTTTCAAAATTAAAGCTTTGAAGTGTTTCCAAAATAAAATTATAAATCAGTAAAAATGAATCATGTGGAAATAATGTATTATAAGGGCTCTTTCTGCTATTTTATCCAATTACCAGCACACTGAATTTTCTAGACAAGAACACTTTTTAAAAATAGCCACACACTGGTGGCTCACACTTATAATCTTATCTGGTCAGGAGACTGAGATCTGAGGATCCTACTTTAAAGCCAGCCTGAACAGGAAAATCTGAGAGACTCTTATCTCCAATTAACCACCAGAAAATTGGCAATGGTGCTGTAGCTCAAAGTGGTAGAGCCCTCCCCTTGAGCTAGGGACAGTGCCCGGGCTCTGAGTTGAAGCCCCACAACAATAACAACAAAAAAGATAAAATAATGTTCTCTGTGGGACTTTAAAAATAGCTGAATCATTGCAGTCTCACAAAGAGGTAACTAAGAAACACAAAGTACATCCAAGCTAGGGTGGAATCAAAAAATGACACGCTCAAAAAAAAAGATTGAGTGAAGATGAAAAGTATTACTTTCATATCTTTAACTATCTTCTCTCCACACAGGTCTAGACTGTTTTGCCATTATCACTTGGGCCCAGAGCTATCAAAATCAGGTTTACTAAATTTATATTTTTTCTCCTTGAGTGTCCCTTAAACAAAGAATGGAGAGGAAGAAGATCTAGGAGAACTATAAACATCTCACCTCTTAATCAAATCAACACAGGTCAACTGAACAAATGCATCCAAAGGTAGTAAGTCCCAATTAAGGATTTTATAGAGAGGGTCAGAAGGAGAAAAACTTCACTCAGTGAGGGGTTGTAAATATTAAAGGAAAGCAAGCAGTATTTGTGTGCTTTGTGTGTATGTGCCAGTACTAGGGCTTGAACTCAGGCCTAAATTCTATCCCTGAGCTTTTATGCTCAAGCCTATTGTTCTACCACTTGAGCCACAGTGCCACTTAGGCTTTTCCTGAGTAGTTTACTGAAGATAAAAGTCTCATAGACCTTCCTGCCCAGGCTTGGCTTCAAACTTCAATCCTCAGATTATAGCCTCCTAAGTAGCTAGGATTACAGGCATGAGCCACTAGCACCTGCCTCCAGTGTGCTTTTCAATAAAATTACTAAGCTGGGTGTCAGTGACTCATACCTATAATCCTACCTACTCAGAAGGCTGAGATCTGAGGACTGTGGTTCCAAATCAGCCGGGGAAGGAAATTCTGTGAGACTCTTTTATCTCCAATAAGCTACTTACAAAAAAAAAAATCCTTAAGTGAGCTGTGGTTCAAGTGATAGAGTATTATCCTTGAGCAAAAGAAACTTGTGGACAGCGCCCAACCCCTGAGTTCAAGCCCCAGGACCAGCACAAAAAAAATAAAATAAAATGTTTAAGAATACTTACCTTTGAATACCTGGTTGCTGTTTCCAAGCCTCACTTTCCCTATTTTTTTCTGCCTCATCTCAACTCGCCTTGCTGACCCTAGCTTACAGATGGTTTGACTACCAAAAAGCTATGACAAAAGAGTAGAAGTTATGAAGAGAGCAAGATCAGGGCAAGTGTGCCCTGGGCTCTCTATAGACTGTCATCAGAAGGCTACAGCTCCTGTTGGGTAACCCTCTTCTGACTTTTCTAGCAGCTTCCCTGGTTCCATGAGAACCATCCATAGCACAGGTAGGTGACAAGGCTCCATCCAATATTCCTTGAAATAAGTTAAGCACTGTTCTTTCCTTAAAAGCTGGTATGCCTTAGTAAAGGAACAGATCTTCTCCCTCTGATGTTGACTATTTGCCCAAATGATTACTATGCCCTGGGCACTAAGCAAGAATATATTTTTTAAAAGACACCAAACCTTAGTCAAAGGCTTTTTCCTTCCCCTTGTTTTTGATCCCATTGGAGAAGAGCATGAGATTCAGTTTAGGGATGTAGGTATTTACATGGGTGCCTGATTTTAAGGGTGTATAAGACAAGTGTAAAATGAAGTAATTCTTAATTTGGGTATATTCCACTACCCCTAAAAGTTCTGTGACAGAGAGTACTTAATGACAACCTAGAAGAGAGAGACCCTTGATTTAGCCGTTGACTAAGATATGGATGAGGAAGAGTGAAAGGTCATTTTTACGTTGACATTGTTAGCCTTTTGTAAATACTGTAACTGGCAAGTATGAAATAGAAAAGGTATAGCTAAAGCATTTGCCCTGTAAGTTGTTAACCTTTAAAAGTTGTTAACCTGCTAAAAATAGTCCTTAAAGGAAAACTGGTACCATTTTGAAAGGATATCTTGTGCCATAAAAGCAGCAGAACTAAACATAAACATTAGTTCACAAAGCAGTGCTGTCAAATAAATGAATAAAGTAGAAAAACCTAAAAAAAAAAAAAGACACCAAACCTTGGAATAAAATGCTTGTTAAAATGACTCTTTTGATCACAAATGTGTTTTCAAAAGATTAAAAAAAAAAAGTATTTTCCAGAAAGACATCTATCTTGAAAGGAGCATCCTTTTCACCTTTAAAACCCTACCTTGCCACCATAAATACCCAATATCAAGCCAGTCCAGCGTATCTCACTTGGGTACCCACATTCTAAGAGTATCCTTAGGGCCCGGAAGTATAGTTCACATTGTACAGCACCTGCCTACCAAGCACAAGGCCCTGAGTTAAGCCCTGAGTTAAGCCCCAGTACTACATAGACATAAGAGAGTGTGCTTTTGCTTCTGGGCTTGCTTTCTCAGTAACTTTCACAAAGGTAACTTTATAATTTGTCTGGAAGTTTTTTTCTGAATTCAAAGTCAAGGACCTGCATAAGGTAAAACCTGAGTGGAAAGTCCCTGTTTGAAAATGGGAACTCCTCAGACCCTCACCAAAAATTAGTGACAGAAAGAGGGTCTGAAGAACCAGTATTGGTAAGGTCACTGCAACAGATATAGAAAGAAAACAATACAAAGACAAACCTAATATGACTTCTGGAGATAAGAAGAAAAGAATCAAGAATGACTTCTAACATCAACTGAGACTGTTTTCACAAATCATTGCATTTTCAATGGCACAATTCCTCAGGCATCAAAGGGAATCTATCAACATTTGCGGGAGGAAAAAATGGTGGGTTGGTGATAGAAGAAAATGCAAACTTGAGGAAAGATTATGTGTTATGTAGTGTTAGACATGTTTAGATTTTGAAGAAAAAGCCCAGCAAGTAGTTGGAGAGTTCAGACTAGAGCTCGGTAAAGGAATAAAGATGTGCCTCTAAAAATCATATGCAGCATAGTAGCTGAATAAACACCATGCCAGTGTATCACAGGCCACAGGGAACAAGTACAGTGAGAAAGAAATGAGGTCTAATGAGCACACTTAAGAGTCTCTCTGAATTTACAGAACTAAAGTACCTAGTAGGCTTTCCTTATCTTTTTGTACATATGTGGTGTACACCAGTACTGGGGGCTTGAATTCAGGGACTCAGGGCCTTGTGCTCTTTTGTATGGATGAGCTGGTACCATTTTTTAATTAGCTTCTCAATCACCATCTGGAAAGAAAACACTGTCAAGTAAAAATAACTCTGATAAAGAACAAGGCTTTGAGCTGGGAATGTGGCTTAGTGGTAGAGTGCTTGCCTAGCATGCATGAACCCCTGGGTTCAATTCCTCAGTACCACATAAACAGAAAAAGCCAGAAATAGCACTGTGGCTCAAGTAGTAGAGTGCTAGTCTTGAACAAAAGAAGCTCAGGAACAGAGCCCAGGCCCTGAATTCAAGCCTCAGGACTGGCAAAAAAAAAAAAAAAAAAGGACAGTGCTTCATGCTCTAACATGGCTTTTTCACTCCTGGCTGATGCTCTATCTCTTAAGCCACACCTCCAGTCCAGCATTTTTCTGGTTAATTGGTAACAGAGTCCAGAGGATTTTTGTGCCAGGACTGGCTTCAAATCTTCACTTACAGATCTCCAACCCTTGAGCAGCTAAGATTACAGATGTGAGCTAGCAGAGCCCAGCTAAGATTCTTTTGTCTTAACACTGTATATAGACTTGTCTAAAACAAGGATTATATAATATAAGCTAGAGACCATGACTTAACCACTCACCTCAATAAAATTCTTTTAAGTCCCAAATATCAGTCTTTGTTCACTTTGAATCCGACATGGCCAACACCAATACCATTTTAATTTAGTAGTTTATTCATATATTCAATGGTGTTATGTGTCCAGAACTATGAGGAAATAAAAATCAGTCTTCAAGTAAATTAAAATGCATTTTTTATTTTAAAAAAACACTGGCCATAAAACAACCATAGTTGAATTAAGAACTGACCTTAGGATAGGATATGGTAATAAACCCCTGAAGTGGAGACAAGAAGATCTGAATTTGAGGCCAGCTTGGACAAAAGTCAGCAAAATAGGCAAAGCTTAGTGATACACCCCAGTAACCTCAACTACTCCAGAAGTACAGACAGAAGGACTAAGGCCCAGGCCTGCCCTACAAAGTTACCAAGAGATTCTACCTGAAGAACAAACTAAATATAAAAGGATCAGGAGTGTGGTTCAAGTGATAAAGCACTCCGCAAAAGAAGTTCTTCAGACGTTGATGTTTCACACCATCCTAGCTAATCAGGAGGCTGAGATCTAATGATTGCTGTTCCAAGCTAGAAAAAGTCCTCTGAGACTCTTATCTCTTATCAACCACTCAAAAACCAGAAGTGGTACATGGCTCAAGTGGTACAGCACTAGCCCTGAGCACAAAGAGGCTCCAGGACAGTGCCCAGGCCCTGAGTTCATGCCCCACAACTGATATAAAAAAAAAAAAGAAAGAAAGAAAGAAAAGGAAAAGGAAAAAAAGAAAAAGAAAAACTCCTAAGAGCAATCCCCAGTACCAGAGGGAAAAAAAAAAGTACCTGTATAATCCGGACCAAGTCATCCAGTAAGAAAGAAGAGAAAGAGGCTGGGAAGGTGGCTCAGTGGTAGAGTGCTTGCCTTGCATGCATGAGGCCCTGGGTTCGATTCCTCAGCACCACATAAGAAAAAAGCCGGAAGTGGCGCTGTGGCTCAAGTGGTAGAATGCTAGCCTTGAGCTGAAGAGCTGAGGGACAGCGCCCAGGCCCAGAGTTCAGGCCCCACAACCAGACCCAAAAAAAAAAAGAAAGAAGAAAAAACTACTCTTTTTCCTCTCTACTTCAGAAGATTAACAGAAGAACTAAATCCTACATCATTGTTCTTCCTATTAGAGGTTCAGTTCCATGTAGTAAGAATGAAGAGCAGTACGGAGGACTTCTAAGCAAATGCAAGGCCCTGACATGAAGAAAGGAAGAAAGGAAGAAAGAAAGGAAGAAAGAAAGAAAGGAAGGAAGGAAGGAAAGAAGAAAGAAAGAAAGAAAGAAAGAAAGAAAGAAAGAAAGAAAGAAAGAAAGAAAGAAAGAAAGAAAGAAAGAAAGAAAGAAAGGAAAAGAAAGAAGAGAGAAAAAGAAAGAAAGAAAGAAAGAAAGAAAGAAAGAAAGAAAGAAAGAAAGAAAGAAAGAAAGGAAAAGAAAGAAGAGAGAAAAAGAAAGAAAGAAAGAAAGAAAGAAAGAAAGAAAGAAAGAAAGAAAGAAAGAAAGAAAGAAAGAAAGATCACTATTTCTCTTTACCTAGCTATCTTACTTTCCCAGTGTTGTACAAAGTCTCAATTACCTCTATTTAGAGTGTCTGGCTTATAAAAAAAAGTCATTCAATTAAATGTTTACTGAGTGAATGAGTCAATCACTCAGTTGGGATTTCAGCAAATCCCAAAAGTTTTAAGCTAAAGGCTTAAAACTTTGAACTTGAACGTTGAACCTTGTCCTAGACTTGGCCTCATAGAATTACTGATATTAAAGACTTGATGCTGAATACTAAAGCAAAGGCTCAGGGAAAGGAATAAATGAATAAACAAATGAATAAAGAAATAGGTAATTCTCGGACTGGGAAGGTGGCTCAGTGGTAGAGTGCTTGCCTTGCATGCCTGAGGCCCTGGGTTCAATTCCTCAGCACCACATAAGCAAAAAAAAGAAAAAAGCCAGAAGTGGCGCTGTGGCTCAAGTGGTAGAGCACTAGCCTTGAGCTGAAGAGCTGAGGGACAGCGCCCAGGCGCAGAGTTCAGGCCCCACAACCAGACCCCCCCCCCCCCAAAAAAAAAAGAAATAGGTAATTCTCAACACTTTGGGTTTGAACTAAGGGTATCAGGCTTGTTTGCTGGCCTTCAAATACTTGACCCATACCTCTGATCCAAATTTTTTACTGGTTCATTGGAGATGAAATCTCTTGGAATTTTCTGCCTAAGCTAGATTTGAATATCTATCCTCAGATTTCAGCCTCCTGAATAGCTCACAGGTGTGAGCCACTAGCATCTGGTATGAGAATATGTATATATTCTTCAAGAGTATTTTTTGTGGGGGGGGGTCGGTTATGGGGCCTGAACTCTGGGCCTGGGTGCTGTCCCTCAGCTCTTCAGCTCAAGGCTAGTGCTCTACCACTTGAGCCACAGCGCCACTTCTGGCTTTTTTTTTCTGCTGCTTATGTGGTGCTGAGGAATCGAACCCAGGGCCTCATGCATGCAAGGCAAGCACTCTACCACTGAGCCACCTTCCCAGCCCACTGAGAATATGTATATATTCTTAATTCAAGAATTTAAGATCTACTGCTTCCACATACCCTAGTTGTAGAGCCTCACATAAATCAATTCATTTCATAACCCTTTTTCACCAATGGAAATTAACACAACTAAAAACAATAAGAGGAGCTGGGCACTGGTGACTCACACCTATAATCCGTGCTACTCCGGAGGCTGACATAGAGGATCACGGTTTGAAGACAGCCTGGGCGAGAGAGACTTATCTCCAATTATCTCCAATAAGCCAGAAGTGAAGCTGTGGCTCAAGTGGTAGAGCATTAGCCTTGAGCACAAAGAGGCTGAGGGGACAGTGCCCAGGCCTTGAGTTCAAGCCCTAGGACCAGAAAAAAAAAAAAGTATATTAACCTTTGAGAGTGTTTTTGTTTTTGTTTTTGTTTTTTTGGGGGGGGCTGTTTTTGTTTTGTGTTTTGTTCTCTGGTAATGAAGTTTGCACTCAGTCCTCACCCTTGCTAGGAAGGCACTTAAGCCACTTGAGCTACATGCCCAGGCCTTTTGCCTTCTTATTTTTAGGTTAAGACTCGTGTTTCCTCCGCGTGGGTCTTAGATTCTAAACCTCCAACCTACTACCTTCCTGGTAGCTGGAACCTCAGACGTGAGCCAGTACGGGGGGCGCACCATCTTTACCAGAGGCCCGAGAGGCGAGTACTATTCCTCACAGGGTCTTGTAAACGCCTAAACGAATGAAATGGCCGAGGGTTAACCCGTGGCACAGATCAGGACCGGCGTCCAGACCGTGTCACTGCGCCTGCGCGGTGGCTGGCTGGTTCCTGCCGGGACGGGGTACGACCCCAAGCTGGTCGGGAACTCACTAGCGCCCGGTGCGCGCGCGGTGCGCGCCGAGCACGCGGAGGGCGGTGCGGCCGTGCCCCCCGCACTCACCGCTTCCACACCCGGCCCGCAGCTCGCCCGTCACACCGGGTCCGCCCACCACCGCGCTCCGGCCCGAAGGTTCCAACGCGAAACCCATGAGCTCTCCAATGCCGCCCTCTGCCGGCCACTTCCCTCCGCCACCCGGCTGGGGAGGCGGTCCCGGCTGCCCCGGAAGTGAACCTTCGTCTCCTCTTCCGGGTTGAGCGTCCGCACGAGGTGGTGCTGTGCCGCTCCACTTGAGCCGCGGCCCCGAGTGAGTGAGGGGTTGGTGCGGGGCCGCCATGGAGGGTCACGGCGTGGAAGCGCTGCTGGCCGAGGCGGCGCAGGCCGAGGCGGAGACGCTGCGGCGCATCACGGTGCACAAGGAGCTGGAGCTGGAGTTCGACTTGGGGAACCTGCTGGCGGTGGACCGGAACCCCCCGACGGCGCTGCGGTCGGCCGGGCCCGCGCCGGAGGCCGCGCTGCGGGCTCTGGCGCGGGACAACGCGCAGCTGCTCATCAACCGGCTGTGGCAGCTGCCCAGCGCGCGCGTGGACGAGGCGCTGGTGGCGCAGCTGCCCGAGCCCACCACCCGCCTGCCCCGGGAGAAGCCGCTGCCGCGGCCGCGGCCGCTCACGCGCTGGCAGCAGTTCGCGCGCCTCAAGGGCATCCGCCCCAGGAAGAAGACCAACCTGGTGTGGGACGACGCGAGCGGCCAGTGGCGCCGCCGCTGGGGCTACCAGCGCGCCCGGGACGACACCAAAGAGTGGCTCATCGAGGTGCCCGGCGGCGCCGACCCCCTGGAGGACCAGTTCGCCAAGCGGATGGAAGCCAAGAAGGAGCGCGTGGCCAAGAACGAGCTGAACCGCCTGCGCAACCTGGCCCGCGCGCACAAGCAGCAGCTGCCCAGCGCCGCCGGCCTGCGCCCCACCGGCCACCAGAGTAAGGAGGAGCTGGGCCGCGCCATGCACGTGGCCAAGGTGTCCACCGCCTCCCTGGGGCGCTTCCAGGAGCGCCTGCCCAAGGAGAAGGCACCCCGGGGCGCCGGCAAGAAGAGGAAGTTTCAACCCCTTTTCGGAGACTTTGCAGCCGAGAAAAAGAGCCAGTTGGAGCTGCTTCGAGTTATGAATAGCAAGAAGCCCCAGTTGGACGTGACCAGGGCCACCAATAAGCAGATGAGGGAGGAGGACCAGGAGGAGGCCGCCAAGAGGAGGAAAATGAGCCAGAAGGGCAAAAGGAAAGGGGGCCGGCAGGGGCCCGGGGGCAAGAGGAAGGGCGGCGGTAGCGGCCCCCCCAAGAGGAAAGGAGGCTTGGGCGGCAAGATGCATTCCAGGCAACCTGGCGTGGGTGGCAAGAGGAAAGGAGGGCCGCAGCAAGGAGGGAAGGGGAGGAAGTGATCCTCTCCCCCCTGACTGGTCTGGAAGGCCAGGAGAGGACCGCATACATACTTAAGTACTGTACTAGGGGAGTTGGAGGAGGGTGACCCCCTCCTCCAGAGAATGTTAATATGGGACTGTACTGTTCATCCACCATTAACACTTTGGTTGACTTTGGCTGGATGTATTTGAGCACATATGAATGGAGGGCAAATTGCTGGGAATTCTTTAATAGCCATCTTTACTTTTCTTCATTGTAACTTTCTGTACGGGGTGAGACTTGGTCCTATTTGAGAGATTTCACAGTTATTTTTAACAGTAAACTTTTAATGAAAGAGTGCCTGTACTCGCGTTGCTTGTAACTTTTCGACTTGGTAGAAATGGTTCTTGAAGCCTGTGGTCCAGATTCCCAGTATAGGGTATTTTTGTATATTTTCTAAAACCAAAGCAGTTAAATTTATAATGGTTTCATCGAGGTCACTTTTACTTAAAAAAAAGTAAACCGTTCTTTTTTATTTAATAAACATACTAAAAACAGTGCAAATGGCGTAAGAAAAGACTTCATGCTTTCCAGCATTGAACACATTCCTGTAAATAATAACTTGGAACTACACTACAAATAATGGTGATTGGCTGTGTTTGTAACCTCAAGTTTTTCAAGTAGAGTCTGCTTTGGGGGAGAAGAAATCCACAGTCTTTATTAGCTGAGACATCAGCTAACTTGTACTTTTTGGGGGGGGGAGAGGGGAGGTCAGATTGTGGGGCCTGAACTCTGGGCCTGGGCACTGTCCCTCAGCTCTTCAGCTCAAGGCTAGTGCTCTACCACTTGAGCAACGGCGCCACTTCCAGCTTTTTTCTTTTTGCTTATGTGGTGCTGAGGAATTGAACCCAGGGCCTCATGCATGCAAGGCAAGCGCTCTACTCCTGAGCCACCTTCCCAGCCCCACTTGTACTGTTTTAATTAAGTGAAATGGGTTTTCCCCTCCATCAGTCTCCTGTTTGGATCTTGAATTTATCTCTGTACAAATAGATAACTCCTGAGAATGATGCACAGGAGATCCAGAGTCTGGTGTGTCTTTTTTTTCTTCTTCTTGTTCCTTGTGCTGTGATTCATGTTAGGAAACTGGGAGTTCATTTTGTCACCCACTATCTCAAGGTATTTTGGTATAAGATTGCTTTTAAGGTTGCTATGAAGGAAAAGCTTAATTCGTATTTCATAATAATAGATTACTAATTATCAAATTAGGTTATAACTGACTTTCCCATCATTAACAAACTTTGTTACTGGGGCCTGGCAGTAAAGGTATTGTTCCAGACACCTTTTCAAAGTACAGTAAAGTCCCAGTTCTAACTACTATGAAACTATGGTGTCATCTAGAACAACCATCAAAAACAAAGCTGTTTACAAAGGTCTTAATTTTTAGCTTTTTTTTTTTTTGGTCAGTTGTAGGGCTTGAACTCTGGACGTGGGCGCTGTCCCTGAGCTCTTCAGCTCGAGGTTAGACTACCACTTGAGCTACAGTGCCACTTCAGCTTTTTCTGCTTATGTGGTGCTAAGGAATCGAACCCAGGGCCTCATGCATGCAAGGCAAGCACTCTACCACTGAGCCACCTTCCCAGCCCTGAATTTTTAACTTATGTTTTGTTTTTAGTCTTTGTTTTAGTGAGTTACACCCTTAGATTTTTTTTCAGACTTTTTACAAGGTTCTTGATTGCCTTAGAAAAGTATCCATACTAATGCAATAACTTGCCAGTTTTGCTCAGAATGTTTTCAGAAGGGAAAGCATTGAGTGGAAAAAGAACTCCTCGGACCCTCTACCTTTCCCCAACTGTGTGTGTGTGTGTGTGTGTGTGTGTGTGTGTGTGTGTGTGTGTGTGTGTGTGTGTGTGTGTGTGTGTGTGTGTTGTCGGTCGTGGGCCTGAACTCTGGGCCTTTCCCCAACTGTGTCTGTGTGTGTGTCTGTGTGTGTGTGTGTGTGTTGTCAGTCGTGGGCCTGAACTCTGGGCCTTTCCCCAACTGTGTGTGTGTGTTGTTGGTCGTGTGTGTGTGTGTGTGTGTGTGTGTGTGTGTGTGTGTGTTGTCGGTCGTGTGTGTGTGTGTGTGTTGTCGGTCGTGTGTGTGTGTGTGTGTGTGTGTTGTCGGTCGTGTGTGTGTGTGTGTGTTGTCGGTCGTGTGTGTGTGTGTGTGTGTGTGTGTGTGTGTTGTCGGTCATGGGCCTGAACTCTGGGCCCTGTCCCTCAGCTCTTCAGCTCAAGGCTAGTAGTGTTCTACCACTGGAACCACAGTGCCAATTACGGCTTTTTTGTTGTACGGTGTTAAGCAATGGAACCCAGGCCTCATGCATGCGAGGCAAGGGCTCTGCCACTGAACCACCTTCCCAGCCCCCCCAAGTCCCCAACTTTTAAAAAATTAAAACGGTGAGATAAAGTGACACTTGAGCCTCTAGAGCCTTTCCTGTATCAGAGGTGAGACTCAGCAGCTGACGCAGCTGTGGTCCAGTTCTCACTGAGAAAGTCCTGAGCCACTTCTGCCCAAGTTGGGCCAAATGACCTTGCCAAGCGGGTAGGCAGGCGTTAGGCAAGGGGTAGGAGGAGGGCAGTGGCCAGGATTGGACAGCAGCGGGGGTGTGGCTTGCCGAAGGCCAGGAGTTCTCTGTCGGTGCAGCCATGGCCGCCGCTCGGGCTCGGGTGACACACTTGCTGAGGCTTCTGCAGAGCACAGCGTGAGTGCGGGCAGTGGGCGGGTGGGGACCCAAGATGCAGATGCCCGGTTTATACTCCACCGGGCTGCGCAGCCTTCGATAAGAAAGCAGGTACTGCAGTGTTTGCTAAGGACATGGCCTTATCATATGCCTCGTAATGGGACAAGTTTTACTCTTCTCAATCTCCCATGAAGGAAACTGACCATTGGAGAAGACAAGGCCTGGTGGCAGTACAGAACTGGGCACAACAGCCCGGACATATGTATCCAAGTCACACGTTTATTGGGCAGATAGTTATGCTGGAAACTACTTTTTTGTTTCTCAGTATACATCAATGAAAGGCTTAGGAGTCAGTCTAGCTGATCAGATGAGGGAAGAGATATAAAATCAGCCTGCTACAGATTCCTGCAGATCACCGCAGATAGACCAGAAAGGAAGAATCCACAAGAAGTTAAGACAAACATTTTTTGAATTGTTGCACAGGAAGGGAGTGTAGTATGAGTAGAATTATGTCAGTCCACACTGGGAACAGGATGGAGAGAACAGAGGCCTGTGGCAAGACTTGACAGCAGTTTGGATGATAGGGGGAGGGGAGGGGAAGGTTGTGGATCATAGAGAAATGAAGAAGAAAAGTTACCTAGTAGGAAAGGGAAGGGAAGTACATTCCAAACAAGGAAATAAAAATAAGTTTCTGCAACCAGGAGGGAAGAAAAAGGATTACTGAAGGAAAAGAATTTTTCCCCCCAAAGCTAAAACCCAGAGATGAAGCAAGATGAGAATAGCAGGACCTGTTGACCTGTTGAACTTTATTTGCCATGGAAGCAAATACAGGCAAAGAAGAGACATTCAAAATATGCCCTGATCACACCAGAATGAAGGTGACAATGGTGCGGCCAGGAGAAGCCGCTTAGGAAGTTAGTAGAAATCTAGATGAGGAGGCAGCAGAGCCAGAGGAGCAAGGACCCAAAGAAAAGTGAGTTCAAAAGAAATATCTGCAGCCTTGGCGCATGGTAGAGTAAAGAGTAAGGACAAAGGAAGGGTCAGCAGGGCTGGGGCAGCTGAGGACAGAATCTAATAGTGAAGGAATGGGCAGAGTGGAGAAGGAGGCAGAGAAAGAACAATGAAGGCAAGGCCCCAGGGGCTCACACCAGTAACCCTAGCTTCTCAGAAGGCTGAGGTCTGAGGATCAAAGTTCAAAGAGCCAGCTAGTGCAGACAAAATCCATGATTCTTACCTCCAATTCACCACTAAAAAGCCAGAAGTGGAGATACATCTCAAGTACTGGTGCACTACCCTTGAGCAAAAAAAGCTAAAGGACAGCACGAAGCTTCTGAGATTGCCAAGATCCTGAGTTCAAGCCACCTGTACTAGAAAAGGAAGGAAGGAAGTGAGGGAGGGAGGAAAAAAGAGAAAGAAAGATAAAGAAAAGAAAGAGAAAAAGAAGGAAAGGAAAGAAGGAAGGAGCAAGGGAGGGAGGAAGATAGGAAGGGAGTTCAAAAGGAAGGGAAGAGAGAAAGCGAAAAGAGCAGAACAATGAATAATGAGAGGCAACTAAGATAAGCAGAGAGTCTTACCCTGTTTTACCCACTCAAGAAAAAGGTGGCTAAAATCTAAGGGAAGGTGGCTCAGTGTTCATTGCTACACTCTGAGAGCCAGGTGCTGGAATGTCTAAGAAGTGAGGGTCCCACAAGACAGCTGGGCTTGAGGCACAGTGGCCTGATTCCAGGGCTAAGGAATGTACTGGTGGTAAGGAAATGGAGCCAGCAAATACAGAACAAGAGGGAGGGGGATCAGGGTGAACAAGCCTGAGCATTTCAAACATGACACTCTTTAAGTCTCATAGAGAAGGATGGAGTGAGAATAGAGCACTACTAGGAAATACAATACCCATGGTGGTCCTCTGAAGGCAAGAGGGGACAAGACAGGATCCTCAAGAAGTCCCAGAGCTTGAGAGAGATGCTGGCAAAGGGGTAGGAGGAAGACATGTGCTATCAGAAAGTTCAAGTTTTGATATTTTGTTAGGAAAGTATGGCTAGCTCACCTGAGAGGGAACAAGCCTTTGCCTCTTGTGGGTCCAGCCACTAGGTGGCAGCCTTGACTCATTATTGTCTTGACTTCACAAGTCTCAGGAAGTTTGAAGATCTAGAGGACTATTGAAATCCACTTTTTCTTCCTCCACCATTTCCCTTGGATAATTTAATTACAAATTTGAATTTTGGCGGGGTGAGAGGAAAATGAAGTTATGTACTCACTTGAATAGCTACTGAAACCACACAAGGTTCCTCTGTGCCATAAAAAGAAACGTTGAGCAGAGAAGGAAAAGCCAGGAGAGGAGGGACTGGACTATTCAATAATTAAGACAGCCAGGACAGAGAAGGAAGGATGTTTCCAGAAAGGAAGACATGGACAGTCTGTGAGGAAGCCAACTGAGAAGTGAGAATGGGTGCAGGTCTTTGGAAAAGATTGTGACTTTTACTCCTGGGGCAGTGATCTGGTGACATCTCAGAACAAAGGGAGTGCATTTAGCCTGGGGCTGCGGCCAGAGAGGCCTGTGGGTCCAGAGAGGCCTGTGGGTCCAGAGAGGCCTGGTTAAAGAAAAACTAAACACCTTCAAGAGGCAGGGAAATTACATAGAAAGTCCCCAGAATGGTGGAAGATGACAGTTAATCACAGGTCAATGTGATTGAAGTCCCTAACCTTTAAGAGCTGGGGCCTCAAGAAACAGGGAATCTAAATGCATTCCCAGAGTGCTTATCTCAGCTCCCCCCACCCCTGCAGGCCTTCACTCCACACGACTCAATAAACGTGTTTGTGGAGGGGAAAATGATCTTAAAGCTTTGGAAAGACCCTAAGTCAACTCTCTGTTTCTCTCTCCCCCTCTCTCCTCCCTCCCTTCCTCCCTCCCCCCTCCCTCCCTCCTTCCCCCCTCTCTCTTTCTTTCTTTCTTTCCTTCTTTCTCCTTCCTTCCTTCCTTCCTTCCTTCCTTCCTTCCTTCCTTCCTTCCTTCCTTCCTTTCTTTCTTCCTTTCTTTCTTTCTTTCTTTCTTTCTTTCTTTCTTTCTTTCTTTCTTTCTTTCTTCTTTCTTTCTCTCTCTCTCTCTCTCTCCAATGCTGAGGTTTGAATTCAAGGCATGGATGCTGCTGTCCCTTAGCTTTTTCACTCAAGGCTTGTGCTCTATCACTTGAGCCATGCCTCTATTTCCAGCTTTTTGCTGGTTAATTGGAGATAACAGTCTCATGGATTTTCCTGCCTGGGCTGGATTTAAATTGGGATCCTCAGATCTCAGTCTCTTAAGAATCTAGGATTATAGTCATGAGCCATTGGCACTGGTGTGGTGCTTGAACTCTGGACCTGGGCGCTGTCCCTCAGCTCTTTGGCTCAAGGCGAGTGCTCTACCAGTTGAGCCACAGCACCAGTTCCAGTTTTTCTGATGGTCTATTGGAGAAGATTAGAGTCTCACGGACTTTCCTACCCAGGCTGGCTTTGAACCATGTCAGAATCCTAAGTAGCTAGGTGCCTGGCCAAGTGATTTTTTTTTTTTTTTAATCCACTGTGATTTCTGGGTTCTTTTCAGTGCATGGTATTTGCCAAAAGCTACCAGTTCATAGTCTCTTAGGGCTAGAACACAATGTGAGAGTTACTTTAAAGCTTTATGTGTGTGTGCACGCGCATTTAGTTCCAAATGAATTTATTACTTTTAATTTATCGAGGCTATGGTAATGAAACAACACCCCCCATCTTGATTGATACTAATTTGTTGCACAATATTGCAAGGCTTCTCATTTTTTGTGTTCCAGTTTCACATTGTGTTGTCCTGTTTTCTTTTCCCTAGATGCCAGTGTCCAACTCATTCTCATACTTACTCCCAAGGTAATACATTTGGTTTTTTATATCACCACAATTTTTGTTTCTGTAATCAGCAAGTATAATACGCGTGGGCCAGTCTTGGAAGAAAAGAAAGAAAATGATTTTCCTTCTTGGAAGAAAAGATTAGATCTAAATAGAGGAGAGGGACAGGAAGGAGGGGGGCCTAACAATAGAGGATCCTAAGCAGAGGACCCCAGGGAAACCTATGGAGAAGAGGAGAGAGGGTAACTAAGAGAACAAAGAAACAAGGCTGCCATGGGGCCTCGCTGGTCACTAACCACTGTGCCTGAGACAAAAGAAGCAGTAATTTTATATTTGGAGGGAATACAATTAACAAAGATAAAATTCACTAGTAGGCCTTCCTTGTTCCAACTACACAGAAAATTGTTTTCACTGTACTAAAACCTGATACTTTACAGAGAAACAGTTTATTTTAAGGTATTTTTTTTATTACATTTCATCAAGAAAAGGGTTGGACACATGGCTTAGTATTAAAGCTCCTGCCCTGCAAACATGAGGCCCTGATTCATGTCCTAGCATCACACATAAACACACAAACAATAATTCAGGTTGAAATTTCACAAAGAAAACTAGATTTGGTTTATAAGCGAGTGAAATGTAACTATCATTTGTGCTTTTTTTGGGGGGGGGGGAGGAAGGGAGGAAGTATGTGGAGGGCAAGGCTTTGTAGTCTTGCTTATCTTTTCCCTGCTCAAGGCTGGTGCTCTACCACTTGAGCCAAACCTTGACCTCTGGATTTTGGCAGTTCATTGGAAAAAATAGTCTCACAGATTTTTCTGCCCAAGATGGCTTTGCATCATGATTCTCGGCTTCCTGAGTAGCCAGGATTACAAGTGTGAGCCACCAGCACCCAACATAAAAATATAACTATCTTACTATGCTAAGTCATTTATATGAAAAAGTTACCTTAAATGATCAAAGCAGGACTTTACTTAATTACTAATAGTTGTTCTCAAACAATAATGTGAATCTATAGGAATTTTACACTACATTTTCAAAAGTATTTCTTAATTTCAATGGAGGAAATATTTTCAATCACCTTATTTTCACAAAATCAACATCAAATCACTTTTATATTTTATCTTTAAGTGCAAATGTTGGCTTCAATTTGATGTGCGATCATGAAGCCTGAAAATTTTTTTTGGGAGGGGGGCGGTATCGGGTCATGGGGCCTGAACTCTGGGCCTGGGCGCTGTTCCTCAGCTCTTCAGCTCAAGGCTAGCACTCAACCACTTGAGCCACAGTGCCACTTCTGGCTTTTTCTTTTTTGCTTATGTGGTGCTGAGGAATCAAACCCAGGGCCTCATGCATGCAAGGCAAGCACTCTACCACTGAGCCACCTTCCCAATCCCCTGAAAAATATTTTTTAGGCAGCTTTAAGGAATTTATAAGACAAAGAGTGGTGTGGTGAATACTTGCAATTCCAGATACTTGGGAAGACAAAGGTAGAAGGAGAGTGGTCCAAGGCTAGCCAGGAAAAAAAAAAAAAAAAGTAAGACCTTATCTGAAAAATAAAGCAAAAAGGGCTGAGGCATCACTCAGATGATTGACCCTTGCCTAGCAAGCTCAGGCCCTTGCCTTCAAACCCCAGGGCTGCCAAGCAAGAAGGAAGGCAAGACAAGGCAAGGCAAAGCACTTATGTTTATTACTGGTTTTTACTATTCATAAACAATATTTATGTTTATTTTAAGTCCTATGCTAATGCTCATTTCTCTATTTCTAGTTCCTGGACTTTCACCTTCAGGGAAAACAACAGACTATGCCTTTGAGGTAGATTTCACCAATCCACTCTTTCTTTTATGAGTGATCTTAAAAAAATACAAATATAGTATAATGCTAATCGGTGTGTATTTCATTTGAAATCTGTTATTAGCCAATGTTCCATGATCTCTATTTGATTAGGTCCTATTTGTAAGGATAATGGAATATAAATTTTCTGAGAACACAATATCTAACATATCTTCCATCTTCTTCATATTTGGAGGGAATACAGTTAATAATTTCAGGAAAAAATTCCCACAGTGTTGTTATGGTTTGATCTAATTTTAGTAGTAGTAACTTTTTAAAGCCCAGAGAGATAAGAGAAATTTCAATCTTAATAAAACTACCTTTGTCCTCAAGAAACCAATGTTAGATTATTGCCTAGAACAGGTCTGTTTTTTAACATTAATAAGAAAAAATTGAGAGAGAAACTTATTCTGTAGGCTTTTATTTATCTTGACTGATTATAAATAACTAGATAAAATATTATTATAGGGTAATTAATTAATATAGGGCAAACTTCCAGTACTATACACTCTCCAAATTATATATGATATATGCTGAATCTTCTGTTATAAGAAATCCCAAAAGTGATCAAATTAATCTGTTGAAGCAAGAGTAAAGGAACAATTAATTCTGGTATATTTTTATCACACTGCAATTACATAATTAATTATAATTATTTGCTTAAATCCCTGCCCCCTCATAAGTCCAGGAGCCATAAATCAAAATGTCATTGAAGGTTATGGCCTCCTCTCAGCCACTGAGGGATATAGCCCCAGTGCTGCTAGATTGTTCCAGAGAGATTGAAAAATAGCAATCATATTAGATATTTTAAATCTTAGTTTTTAAAGAGTATTGGCATATTTGAAAACAATTTAACTTAACATAGATCAAACAAAACCTATCTTCCATCCGAAAATGACCCAATATCTGTCAGCATGAGATCTCTTCGCTCACCTGTAAATGCCATCTTTCTCTTAGTCTCTTATGCTATCTTACATGCATGCAAGGGTGTTTGGGTGGAGGAAAGGGCAAAAAATATATATATAAATGAAAATAAGAAAATTGAGAGTAAATTTAGATGTGGAGGTAGAGGAAAGCAGGCTTTTGAAGTGAGAGGAACAATTAAGAGTTTATACTCTATTTAGGAAAGGACAAATACAAAATTCCAATGTGACTGAGACCAAAGTTCTTTACAGCAGTGTGAGGCCAGATGTTAAGTGACATGGGAGTGTATAATATAGTATTTGGACAATGAGGAACCATTTCAGTTTGGGTTGGTTGTTTTTTTAGAAATGAACTGGCCAACTGTCTAATATACCATAGATATTTTTGATGTTTTTCTTTCTTTTTTAGATGGCTGTTTCAAATATTAGATATGGAGCAGGAGTGACAAAGGAAGTGGGCATGGCAAGTATTTGAGATGTCTGCAATCTTCTACTGTAAATGTTACACACCTTATAAAGCAATTACTAACACACACAGCAGTGCTACTCACTGGACACTATGTTGAAAACTTGTGGTAGGGGTGTGAGGGGAAAACAGAGTGTGGGAAGGGGTGACATTGTCTACAAAGAAATGTACTCTTTACCTGACTTACGTAACGATAACCCCTCTGTATATCACCCACCTTTATAATAACAATTTAACCCCCCCAAAAAATTACTAATGGACAAAATCAAGCCTTTTCTTTCTTTCTTTTTCTTTCTTTTGTCCATTCTTTCTTCTTTTTGTAGTACTGGTGTTTAAATTCAGGGCTTCCTGCTAATATATATTATAAATATGTAATTTATATATAAATTTATATATATTATAAATAGGCAAGAACTCCTGTTTATGCTTCCCACCACAGGTGGGATGATAGGCTCACACAACCATGCCCAGATTTTTCTGTTCAGATGGGGGTAATTTCATGAACTCCCCCTCCTTCCTCAGGCTGGCATGAAACCAAGATCTTCCCAATCTCAGCCTCCTAAGTAGGTAAAAATACATACATGAGCAACCCATTTAGTGCCAGTACTGGGGCTTGAGCTCAGGGTCTAGGTGCTGTCCCTTAATTTTTTCATTAAAAGTTGGTGCACTACCCTTGAGCCACAGTTCTACTTCTGGTATTTTGTGTTTAATTGGAGATAAGAGTCTCGCAAACTTGGGCTAGCTTCCAGCCATGATCCTCAGATCACCTGAGTAGCTAGGATTACAGGTGTGAGCCATTGGCAATGGACTAGCAGCCTTTTATGTTTAAGTATCTGTAATGTTAAGATTATCTGAAGAGTATCACCGTTTTATTTCAGTTAAACCCAACTTACAAATTATTTGTTATTGTAGGATCTACAGAACATGGGGGCCAAAAATGTTTGCTTGATGACAGACAAGAACCTCTCCCAGCTCCCTCCTGTCCGAACGGTTATGGATTCCCTAGTGAAGAATGGCATCAACTTTCAGGTTTATGATGCCGTGCGAGTAGAACCAACAGATACAAGGTAACTTGGCAGTGTAAGCTAGCACAGCTCATTGTCGTTGCACACTTGACCTAGGTTATATTTAATGGCTTCACAACTGTTTCTGAAAAGTATGACATAAAGCAGGGAGCCTGTGGCTCATGCCTATATGGAAACTCAAGAAGCAGTGGGATCTGAGGATCAAAGTTTGAAGCCAGCTCAGGCAAGAAAGTCCCTGAAACACTTACCTCCAACTATCCACCAAAAAGTCAGAAGTGGAGGCATGACTCAAGTGGTAGATAGATTGGATAGGTAGATAGATAGATAGATAGATAGATAGATAGATAGATAGATAGATAGATAGATAGATAGATAGATAGATAGATAGACAGACAGATGGATAGATAGATAATGTATATTACATAATGGTTCTTTGTTTTCCATCCTCCAAGTTTCATGGATGCAATAGAGTTTGCCAAAAAGGGAGCCTTTGATGCCTATGTTGCTGTGGGTGGTGGCTCTACTATGGACACCTGTAAAGCTGCTAATCTGTATGCATCCAGCCCTCACTCTGAGTTCCTTGATTATGTCAATGCCCCTATTGGGAAGGGAAAGCCTGTGACAGTGTCTCTGAGGCCTCTCATAGCAGGTAAGACACTGCTTTTGTTTCATTTTGCAACTAGTAAAAAAAAAAAAAAAAAAAAGACAGTAGGAAAGATGCCAGCTCTCCATTATTAAGTCTGTTTTTCTAAACTTTCTGATTTGTTTGCTTCGACTGTGCACTTTATCTGGAGACCCAAACAGACAGCAGTTTTATTTTAAAATTCTGATCTTCATTATTGCACAGATAGAGGCAATTTGGGTCAGTGAGAGGGAGTGTGCAGAATGAGGTTATTTTGTCCCCCTGTGGAGAAGAGGGGAGACCCCCAGTGACATTTGGTCCATCCCTCTGTGGGCAGACTTGTCCTCTAAACCCATCTGCTTTGTCCCATTTTCGCCCGCCACTGTGGAGTTAAGAGAATACTCATTGTCATTTTTTCAATGACTCAACCCTTTCCCCAACATAATGGCTCTATAGCTGATCTCAGGCTTTGTCTCTTTCCTGGGACATGTGACCCACAAGGCCACACCAGTCTGGATGACATCTGCTCCTTAGCTGTCCAAGGCATACACAAATCTATATCAAAATAGTGTGTGTGTTCCACAGGGGACTTTGAGGTTTTCCAGTCTTTCTTCTGTGCTCATTTGGATGACTGTGGGACTATTCCTCTTCAAAGTTTTATAGCTAAAATGCATGAACTGGTAGTGGGGGAATAGCTTCAGTGAAGTTTTTTCCTCACGTTCCCCCTTTCCTTCCCCATTGTGAACAGTCCCCTGGAGCTGGTGGCAGGTGAACTGCTTTGAGGTAAATGAGGAAGCAGCAGGAAGCAGCATAATTGGGGGCTGGAGAATACAGCCCTCTAGAGGAACTGTGTCCTCATCACAGAGAGGGGTGATTAGTAAACTTTAGAAATTGGACAGAACTACAAAACCACAGGGTCCAGCCAGGCCAGAGCATTCCTGTGCTGGCTGCCAAGAAGGAATAAAGATGTCTTTTAGGACAGCAAATATGAGTGTTCCTACCAGAGGGTGAGAACAGCCAGCGTCTGAATACCTGGCTCAGCTACAGCTGCAGGAGCTGGGGTGCTGGGGGAGCCTGAGGCTCCTACAGTTCACTGCTGCTAATACAGACACAGGGATCACAGATACACAGGTGATCAACACCCGGGCATGTGAACACACACATGCACACTATAGCATGTGTGTGTATCAGCACCAACACAGAGAATACATATTCAACACACAGACGCACTTCATTCATACTGATTCATGTAGGTTTGTGCAGAACAGAGAGCATGCACATTAAGCACACATGTATGCTAACCACCTACACAGGTTAACACAGACATGGATATTGTACATGTATGTTAACCAAGATATAGAGACTGCACATTGAATCCACATGTGTGTTAATAATGACATGGCACACATTAAACATGCTTGTGTGTTGATGCAGACATCAGCACACATGTTAACTATATGCATGATGATGTAGATACACACGTCATGTATGCTAATTAATATAACCACAGACCTTGTATATTAATACAAACACAGAACATCCGAAATGCTAATGAAAACACATATCTCATACAAATAAATACAAATACAAGCATGCATGTTATACTTTACATGCATGTTATACAGATGATCAGCCAAGCAGAAAGATCAGCAAAGCTTCTTTCTCTAACTTCTTAACATCTAAGGCTGAAGAGCTCCGTGACGATTGTTTAAATGCTTTCCTAAAAGTAATATTATTTCGTTCAAGTCCCAACTACCTCAGGAACTGGGAGTGAAACGACGGGGGTGGCCATTTTTGACTATGAACACTTGAAAGTAAAAACGGGTAAGAACTTTGCTCATGATTAACTTGTAATTCTCTGTTTCTTTTCATTCCTTTTCTTTGTGTGTGTATGGGGAGGAGAGGATGTAGTTGTTTACCAGTTGGACTGAGTTCCCTACATTTGCTAACAGGCACTCTACCTCTTGACCCACACCCCAAGGCCCTTTCCATTTTAGGATTTTTTTAGATGGATCTCCATGTTTTTGCCCAAGGCCCATCTCCAAACATGATCCTTCTATTTAGGTCTCTAGAATAGCGGGGATGACAGGCGGCCACCACACCTTAGCCCCTCTGCCTTTTTTTTTTTTTTAATGCTGTCATTTAGAAATCAAGGACTTGTGAAGTTAAGGAAAGAAATATATGTATACAAACCTTTTCTTTCTTTTCCCCAAGTACACAGTGAACGTCTTCTGAAAAAAAAAAAAATTCTGAAACACCATGACTCTTAATTGGCCACTCTACTCACATTAGTGACTATATCAATGATAAATACATATTCCTTCTCTCCAAAATCTTATTTTGTTTTTCTTTCTGTTCCTATTGTTTTGAGACAATGTCTTGCTATGTAGCCCAGGCTCTGAACTCACCATGCTCCTGTCCAGGTGTTAGGAGTCCAGATGTAGACCAACATGTCTACGTTCATTATATCTTACATCAACTATCTTGAACTGTGATTTTTAATGTAATAAAAATGTACCTGTTTGAAAAGTCTAGTTTAATAAGTTTTGGCAGATATGCATGCCTATGTGACCAATACCGCAAGAAAGACACTGAACAGTCCCAACATTCTATAAAGTCGTATCATGATCCCTCTTAGCTAGTTCCTGATCCCCATCTCTCTTCTCCTTTCTGCTTTTTTAGTCACTTGCATCCTATCTTCTCAGCCTCTCATTGGCTCTTGGTTGATAACATAGAAATGTTTGTCTCCTTAAGTCTGCCTTTGTATAGATATTTATAGTAACTTCTTTAAATTAAACTACATGATCCCTGGATAATGTTAAGTATAATAATAGTAGACAACATTTAAATTCTACCTTACTGTTCTTAAAATATTTTTATATATTTATATCATTCATTCTCGACAACATCTCTGTGAGAGAGAAGGTCTGTGTGTTATTATAGTCTAATGTGGCTCGAAGGTGTAGCACAATGGTAGAGCACTTGCCTAGCATGTGCAAGGGCCTGGGTTCAATCCCATGCAGTGAAATATGGGAGAAAAGTTAATTCTAATGTCAGAGAGATCAAAGTGACTTGTCCAATGACATGAAGTAGGATGTACAATGGGTTCAGTGGTATACTAGTAAACCAGCTCTCTGGAATTTAATAAAAAAATAAGCCCTGATTCTCTCTACTTAAACAATGGTGTCACTCTTCTAGAAAGTAAGAAGAAATAATCTATACTTCTCTCTTGGGATCTACTAGGAGCTAGCTTCCAGCATACCACTGGAAAAGCCAGTTTTCTGCTCCAAATCTCTTTCTACTTCTGGCTGCCTAGCTACATAACAATACACCTTGTCTGGTGCTTTTCCTTTAGAGTAATTTATTGTCTTAAAGTTATTTAATCTCTTTAAAACACTGCCCATACCTTTCACCTCTATTAGGCATTGCTTCGAGAGCCATCAAACCCACCCTGGGACTAATTGACCCTCTGCATACCCTCCACATGCCTGGCCAGGTGGTTGCCAACAGTGGCTTCGATGTGCTGTGGTAGGTACCAATGCCATCTAGAGGGGCTTTTTCAGGACCAAATCTATCACAGTATTTTACTAAGCAAATACCTATTTATAGGCACTAATGATCCTTCATTGATTAGTGATCAGCAATATCCCCCACATTGATTGTCATGGCCTCCCTTCTTAGAAGGACACACTGAAGCTGGAAAGGTGGGTGATTAGATGCAATCCAAGGAGAGGCTAACCCTGTTGGATGGACCACTGCCTCCACCATGGCCTTGGGGGTCACAGCAGTTCAAGGTGACATGCAGCATATCAGGACCACACTACACAGAGCAGGGAAGGCATAGGCTACACCAAGGAGGAAGGCAGGGAAGGGAGCTAGTATCTTCAGAACATTGGTCCAGACATGTGCTTGAGACTGCATCTTTTTTAAATTTAATTTTAATTGTATTGTAAAGGTGATGTTCAGAGGGGTTATAGCTACATAGGTAAGGAAATGAGTACATTTCTTGTCAAACAGTGTTACCCCTTCCCTCACTCGTTTTCTCCCACTTTCCCTTCCTCCAACTACCCTCACCCCCAAGTTGTGAAGCTCATTTCCATATAGTGCCTTTATGTGTCTTGCGTTGGCTCACATTTTATCCTTTGTCTTACCATTTTGTGATTCCCCTTCCCATCCCCAAATCAGCTAAATGTATTTACAAGACATAGGGTACCAAAATAAAAAACAGTGACAACAGGGGAGAAACCAAAGGAAAAAAAAGAAATAAGAAATAACTTCACACAGTATATTAAAAAAAAAGCCTCTTGTTTGCATATCTTGGAATTCATTTTATTTAGCATCATTTTATGTGGTTATATGTACATAGCTATTGAGCTATTGTGATCCTCTGCTAGGACCATCCTAGACATATACTAATGAGTACAAATGAGGGAAACCATGGAGCCTATGTTACTTTGGTTCTAGCTTACTTCACTTAATATGATTTTTTTTCAAGTCTTTCCATTCCTTATGAATGAGGTGATGTCATTGTTTCTGATGGAAACATAGAATTCCATTGTGTTATATACCACATTTTCTCAATCCATTCATCTACTGAGGGGCATCTGGGTTGGTTCCATATCTGAGCTATGGTAAATAATGCTGCAATGAACACAGTTGTGCTGGTAGCTTTAGTGTGGCCATATTTGTGATCATTTGGGTAAATGACCAGGAATGTGATTGCTGGATCATAGGGGAGCCGTGTGTGTATATAATCTTTTGAGGAACTTCTATACTACTTTCCAGAGCAGTTGAACCAGTTTACATTCTTACCAACAGTTTAGTAGTATTCCTTTTTGGTCACATTCCCGCCAGCATGTGTTATTTTTTGTTTTCTTGATAATGGACATCTTAATTGGGGTGAGGTAGAATCTCAATGTAGTTTTGATTTATATTTCTTTTATGGCCAGAGATGTTGGATATTTCTTCATGTGTCTATTAGCCATCCTTGTTTCTTCTTTGGAGAAGTCTCTTTTTAATTCTTTAGGATACTTGTTAATAAGGTGGTTATTTCTTTGAGGATTTGTTATTGGGAGGGTTAATTTTTTGACTAGGTATATTTTTTATATGAGGCCTTGTCTATTGTAAAGCTAGTAAAGATCTCCCAATCTGTGAACTTTCTATTTATCTTGCTAGCCATGTCCTTTGCCATGTAGAAACTTTGCAGTTTAAGGCAATCCCATTTATCCAGCCTTTGTTTGATTTGTTGTATTTCTGAATCTTTATTTAGGAAGTTTCAACCTGTGCCAAGGAGCCCTAGTGTATCCCCTATTCCTTCCTGTAATATTTTGAGAATATCTGCCCTTATCTTGAGGTCTTTGATCCATTTGGAGTTGATTCTGGTGCAGAGTGATATATAAGGATCTAACTTCAGTTTTCTATACAAGTATAGCCAGTTCTGCCAGTATCATTTGTTGAAGAGACTTTCTTCTATCTGATGATTTTGGCTCCCTTATAAAAAATTAGGTGGCCATACATCTGGTTTCATTTCTGGGTCTTCAGTTCTATTCCACTGGTCCTCTGGCCTGTTCCAGTTCTAGTACAAAGCTGTTTTTATAACTACAGTTTTATAATAGAGTTTGAAGTTTGGTATTGATAATTCCTCCAGCAATGTTTTTCCTGCTAAAGATTGTTTTTTTCTATTTGGGGGTCTTCTATTATTCCATATAAATTTTTGGGTTGCTTCTTCTATTTCATTAAAGAATGTTTTGGAGATTTGATGGGTATTGCACTGAATTTGTAGATAGCTTTGGGCAGTATTACCATTTTCATGATGTTAATCTTCTCAATCCAGGAGGATGGGAGGTTTTTCTACTTCTTTAAATCTTCTTTAATATCCTTTTCCAGGTTTTTAAAGTTTTCATCATAGAGGTCTTTCACCTCTTTGGTTAAGTTAATTCCTAGGTATTTTTTTGAGGCTATTACAAAACAAGTTGCTTATCTGATTTCAGCCTCAATCTTCTTTTTGTTGGTATACAGAAAAGTGACTGATTTTTGTGGATTAATCTTATACCCTGATTTTTTTGTTTGTTTTTGTAGGTCATAGGGCTTGAACTCTGGGCTTGGGCGCTGTCACTGCACCCTTCAGCTCAAGGAGAGTGCTTTACCACTTGAGCCACAGCACCACTTCCAGTTTTCTAGTGGTTTATTGGAGATAAGAGTCTCATGGACTTTCCTGCCCAGACTGGCTTTGAACCATGATCCTCAGATCTCAGCCTCCTGAGTAGCTAGGATTAGAGTTGTGAGCCACTGGTGAACAGCTTATACCCTGACATTTTGCCAGAGTTTGGGATCAGCTCAAGTAACTTGGGAGTGGAGTCTATAGGATTCTTTAAATACATGTTCATGTCATCTGCAAAAAGAGAGAGTTTTACTTCTTCTTTCCTTATTTGGATCCCCTTTATGTTTGTTTCTTACCTAATTGCTCTGGCTAGGAATTCCAATACTATATGGAAGAGGTGTGGAGAGAGTGTATATCTTAGTCTCATTCCTGATTTTAGAAGAAATGGTTTAAATTTTCACCACTAAGTGTAATGCTAGATTTAGGTTTGTTGTATACAGCCTTTATTATATTGAAGAATGTTCCACAGATTCCTAGTTTCTCCAGAGCTTTCATCATAAAGGGGTGTTGAATCTTGTCAAATGTTTTTTCTGCATCTGTTAAGATGATCATGTGATTCTTGTCCTTGTTGGAGCCCACACTATATATATATGTATATATATATACATATATATATATTCTATATAATACATATATATTAGCACTTATATATATATATGTATGTATTATATATTAGCACTTCCCTGCAGTGCTACGAGATAGGATACTCTCACTGATAGAAAGAGAAAACTGAGTTCCAGATGTTTACTGATTTGCCCAGTCTCATTGTGCATTTCTCTGGCTCCAGCTGCAATGTACTAACAACCATGAGTCCACATTTCTCCATAGACCTTGCTCTTGAGGTCCAAAACATTCATTCCCTGGCCTCATAGAGTTCCCACAGGGCTTTACATTCAGCACACCCCACCCCAAATTCATCCATTCACATGTGCACATTTTCTTATCTCTGAAATCAGGACATACCTTAAAATTCGTGATTAATTATTTTTATCTTCAGCAGTATGCTTTATTTAAACAGTATATCTTATAAATATATTCAACAGTATGATTTCAAAATGGTGGCATCTCCAAGTTGGTAAGAAATGTGGTAATTCTATTCATTACACTATACACACCAGAATTTCTCTGGTCTACTGTCTCAGAGCACAGCAGGACTCAGCATGAAACGTTCTTGCATTCAGCACGTTCTGTCTCCTGTCCTGCTTGAATCTCTCTGGTACCCATTTTTTCAAGCTTCATTGTTCCTATCTTTGTTCAGCTTTGCCCCAGTTCATGCTTGGACCATTGCAGCAGTCTTTTCTTATTGTTTTCCTTTGTTCTGTCCTATAAGCCTTCCATCTCACCTCCCTCATGGCCTCAACAAGCTTTCCACATTGTAATATGACTGTCACATGTACAGAATCCTTGACACACATCTCCATGTACATGCACACACATCTTTCTACCTTACAAGTTTTGGCAGGTGGTCAGGGTTGCTTTCCATGTCTACTATCTGAAAGTAAACTTCTTATAGTTCAGTCTGTTTCAGTGCTCAGCTCTTTACCTTTGATAACTTGTCTCCAGTTCCATAGAGCATCAGCTCCTTGATGGAGCCCTTGCTGGCCCTCCCATGGGCTCTTCTCTATTGGGTAGCCATCCTCTCTTCACTTGCTTGTCTCCCCGCTACACTAAGTTTGATCAGGACAAGGCCATCTTACTCCCTTCTCTAGCCCTGCCAGAGGGACTGTCACATCACAGGTTCTGAGTTAGCTGCTGCTGAGTGACATTCACGCTGAAGGGAGGTGACAGTTCTGATCTATACCTAATTCTATCCATGTCCTTCGTCTGCCTTTTCAATTGTGGTCTGCTGCCCAGAAAACTGTTCTCCTTTAAGGACACACCCATAATTACCTAAATTCCGTGTGTGTACACGCGCTCACGCACACACACAAGCTCATGCACCATGTCTATGCAAATACTAGGACTTAAACTCAGGGCCTGGCTGTTATTCTTTTAGCTTTTTTGCTCAAGGCTAGTATTCTATCATTTGAGCCATAGTTTCACTTTTGATGTTTTGGTGGTTCATTAGAGATAAAAGTCTCACAGCCTTTTTTGCTCAGGCTGGCTTTGAACCTCAGTCCTTAGATCTTAGTCGTAGGTAGTAGTGCCTGGCTTAACCTAACTTTCTTCTAACTGGGCCCCAGTACTAAAGGTTTTACCACTTCTCAATATTAGTTAGGACTATTAGTTAGGGAAGCAAGCCTTTACTCCATGAGGTTAGAAGAATATTTAGATTCAAACTAGAATATTGCTTTCCCAAGGGCTGGCCAAGTGAGACACATGGCCCAAAGAATCTGCCTCTGAGACTCAGTGGTCTTGCTAAAGATGGTCATAGTCTAGCCTTGAGCTTCAAGGGTAATTTCCCTTGTGAGGAGGACTTCATGGGCCTTCATCATAAAGTGGCCATCATATGGCTTGTACATAGGGAAAGAAGGTGCTGGGAAACTCACATACCTGACCCATGCACAAGTTGCGTTTCTTATTATAAATGGATCATCTAACTGCCATGTTTTGCCCATGTTTGTTTGAGTTCAGCTCAGCATGTGAGTCTGCCCTTGAGAAACAGATCAACTCTTGAATTTAGAATCTACATGTAATGTAGACATGCTGCCAGGTAGGGGTCAGATTTGGGCCTTGTGGACCACCACCTTATCTTCCCTGAGCATGCACTTCATGCTTGCATTTCTCATACCCTTCCCTCTTCAGAACCATGATGCCATAGCATCCATCTACAAACTGAGGTTTGTTTTTTTTTTAACTTTTCCAATGTTTTGTTCAAAATAAATCCAATACTGAAAGGTAAAACTGATGCAAAACACATTTTATGTTCTATTGTGTCCCCAGACCTCGATGGTGCTGTTTTGTACCATCTTTTCATTTTTTATTTTTTATTTATTTAATTTTATTTTATTTTTTTATTTTCAGGGCTTGGGAACTGTCCTTAAGCTTCTTTTGCTCGAGGCTAGTGCTCTATCACTTGAGCCACAGCTCTACTTCCCATTTTGTTGAGTAGTTGATTGGAGATAAGAGTCTCGTGGACTTTCCTGTCTGGGCTGACTCTGAACCGTGACCCTTAGATCTGAGGGTTACAGGTGTGAGCCACTGGCACCCGGCTTATTTAATGCCATATTCTGCAGATGAGTGCATAATGCTTTCAATAGAGGAGTCTGTAAAGTGAGGATTCTCTTTTTCTGGTATGGTTTTTGACCAATGTGACATTGGTCTACAACAAAGTCACTTTTTAGATTCAGTGCTTTGTTTTTTGGCTCAAATCTTCATTAATCCAGCCTCCTAAAGACATTTAAACTAGAAAAGGGCCAAGTGTCATATTTTTTAATTAAGTGCATTTCACTAATACATAAAATGACAAAAAAATATGGATGATGTGGCTTAGTGGTAGAGTGCTTGCCTGGCATGCATGAAACCCCGGGTTCAATTCCTCAGTACCACAAAAACACAGAAAGCAAGTGGTGCTGTGGCTCAAGTGGTAGAGTGCTAGCCTTGAGCAAAAGAAGTGCAGGGACAGTGCCCAAGCCCTGAGTTCAAGCCCCAGGACTGGCAAAAAAAATAAATAAATAAAGGATCGGATACTAGGTGACATGGTTACACTTTACGCTTATGTGATCAGGTTAAACACATCGGTCTTCTCAAACATTTATTACTTCTTTAGGAGGAAATAACATGCAAAATCCGTTCTTTTAGCTTTTTTTGAGCTGTTCAGTAACCACCACTCTGTATAGGATTACACTAGAAACTTCTTGCTCCTAATTATGTATACCCATAGATGGGTCATACTCATAACTCATTAAAAATCCTGCAGTGCTGTGAATGTAAAGTTGACTTGAATTCCATACTAAGCAATGACTATTGTAGACAAGAGTTGAGTGGAATGTATTAGCATATCTGCAGGACAGTGAGTGCTGATTTGTGATTGGATGGGAGGAAGGCGGGACACAATGCTTTCACTCTGTATTTTCAACATTTATCTTTAGCCACGCACTGGAGTCCTATACTGCCCTTCCTTACCACATGCGGAGCCCCTGCCCTTCCAATCCCATCACTCGGCCAGCATACCAGGGCAGCAACCCAATCAGTGACATCTGGGCAGTGCATGCACTGAGGATCGTTGCTAAGTATCTGAAGAGGTATGTCACCCTAAAGGGACAGAGACAGAACAGAAAAACCATATCTGCCCACCATATCTGAAATATGATGTGCCTGCTCGTGAGCTATCCTGAGGGAGTTTGAGATCAGTCATGCAAGTGGAAAACTGGATAATCTGAAAATAACCATTTTCAGGAGACAGTGGAGGCCCCTAATTTATGAAGGATACAGATATAGTTAAAGCAGGTTTCTTCATGAAAGTCTCAAAGCCAAAGCTAGGCTGAGGTGAGATGCCTTTAGAGATTTGGCTACCAGGGCAGAAATGAAAGCACACAGGCCATCCAGGCCCTCCCAAAGATACATAGAAATCAGCCATTTAACAAACTCACATATACCAAAACTCAAAAAGTAAATGTATAGAACCTTCTGACCCAGGAGATTTAAAAGGCAGAAACTATAAAAATAATTTCTGAAAGGTTTTGAAGGATATAACCAAGTGTGGTGGTGCACACCTGAAGTCTCAGCTACGGTGGGAACTGAAGCAGGAAGATAGAAGGAATCCAGGAATTTAAGGCAGCCTGGGCAACATAGTGAGACCCCTATTTCTTAAAACAATAATTAATTGCTGATCTCTGGTGGTTCAGCCCTGTAAGCCTAACTACTCAGGAGGCTGTGAGACCTAAGGATCACAATTAGAAGCCAGCCCAAGCAAGAAAGGCTGTGAAACACTTATCTCTGATTAGACACCAAAAAGCCAGATGTGGAGCTAAGGCTCAAGTGGTAGAGCACTAGCCTTGAGCACAAAAGCTTGGGGGCAGTGCCCAGGCCCTGAGTTAAAGCCCCAGGATCGACACAAAAAAATTACAATAAAAATTTAAAAATACAGATGCATACACTCATTTATAGCCATACTTTTGAGAAGACAAATAACAATAACTTCCTGAGGAGACAAAAAATATAAATCCATTCCCCCCTCCCCCCAGTATTCATGGGCTTTGATTCAAGGCCTCTCAGACAGGAAAATCCACTGGTACTCAAGTCCCTTTCATATAAAATGGAGTGACACTTACATAAGAACTACATACGCCTTCCCATTATAACCCTTAACATAATGTAAGTGTGTATAAATAGTTATTGTGCTGTATTGTTTAAAGAATAATAACAAAAATTCTGTACAAGTTCAATTCAAATGCATTTTTTTCTTTTAAATATTGTGACACAATGCCTCCTCTACCCTTGGCTTAGAAGCTGCTCTTGTACAGAGGGGCCTTGGAATCAAGAGCTGGGCAAGAGGAAAGGGACACAGAACCATATCAGACTCCTGGGAGGCCTATTTATTTGACAAATGAGCCAGTTTGTATAACCAGGACAGAAGGTTTGGCACAGCTATGGTAGGAGGTGAGGGGGTGAGGACAGTGGACGGCTAAAACCCTGGCATCAGCTACTTTGCCTTGTTATTCAGGGAATAAGGAACTAACACTGAGTTTTAGAAAGAAGACACAAACTATTAACTGTTCCAAGGAAAAGCAGGGGGAAAAAAGGCCCCAGCACTTTTATGCTATAACAGAAACCCTTCCTCCAGGAAAGATCATGAAACACCCAAGTAGAAGTGATTTTCTTGGCAGCCTTCAGACTGCCTTCCTGGGGCTGAATTTTTAAGACATGCATGCAGGAAAGGCAGTGCTGGAATTCAAAGGGGCTTCTGAGAATTGTCTTTTCAAAAATGACACTGGAACCGAGTGCTGGTGGCTCACCACTACTCAGGAGACTGAAATCTGAGGATCATGGTTCAAAGCCAGTCCAAGCAGAAAAGTCCATTAGACTCTGATTTCCAGTTAACTAGCAAAAAGCCAGAAGAGAAGGTGTGGCCCAAGCGATAGAGCACTAGCCCTAAGCAGGGGGAAAAAAAAGAAAAGAAAAGCAAGAGCAAGAGACCGTGAGTTCAAGTCCCGGTACCAGGATGAGCCTTATCCTAGGATAACATCACATTTTCACAATCTGAGGACAGGGGTGCAGCTTCCATAAGTGCCAAGAGGGATCCATGTCACAAGTAGATAGATGGCTGGGCTGGCTGGAGTTGGCCTACAGGTAGCCCTTGGTGACAGGCTCAGCTTTGTTTGAGAATGCGTTTCCAGAGTCCATTCACAGCTACCATCAGGGCCATGGACAGTGGAAGAGAAAGAATGAGTCCCAGGCCACTGCCCTTGAGCAGCTGTCCCTCACAGTCGCAGGACCCTGGCTTTGCTTCCTGCAGGCAAAGGCACTTTTGTATTACATGATCAGCTGACAATGTACTTGTTATGGCTTTGGTGAAATCTCGTTGATGAGAAAGTGTTTCCCTTCAGTTTTCATTTCAAAGACAAGGTGTTGTTTGAATAGCTTGCCTATGTTTTCTTCCTACTGAATAGCATTTCATTTTCCAGATCTTTCCCTAAGGCAATTCCTTTATTCAGTAGGAAATACCAATGTTGATGTGTTATTGTTTGGTATTTATATAATTCACAGGGCTGTCAGAAATCCTGACGATCTTGAAGCAAGGTCTAATATGCATTTGGCCAGTTCTTTTGCTGGCATTGGCTTTGGAAATGCCGGTGTTCATCTGTGGTGAGTCAATATGAGATTTCATTTCTTTACCCAAACTATTGCTTTTCATTTTTTAAAAATATTTGTAATGGAGGACAAGTGGTAAAATTGAAGCATGCTATAATAGGAAGACAGTAAAGGTCTCTAATATTTTCTTAACTTGAATACAATTGATTGTGTCATGGATTTTTTTATAACAGCTTTTTAAGATATATCAGATACAATGCAATTGACATATTTAAACTATATGAGTCAATGGTTTTCAGTATCCACACTAAGGTCTACAACCATTAACTTTAGAACATTTTATTACCTTCCAACATTTTATTACCTTATCTGTCATCCACCAATTCCTGGACCTCCATCAGTACTAAAAAAACTACCCCTTTCCTTCCCTTCCCTCCCCTCCTCCCCCTCTTCTTCCCTTCCTTATCCCCCTGCCTGCACCTCCCAAGTTGCTAGGTTTACACACATCTCTACCGCATCTGGGTCTGAACTGCTTTTTATCTGTATAGATTTCCATAGTCTGGGTATTTCATATAAATGACATCACAGAAGATGTAGTCTTTTGTGTCTGGCTTATTTAATGTTAACAAGGTTCATTTGTATATAAGCACTTCATCTTGTTATTGTCAAATACCATTCTGTTAGATAAAGAGACCGTACTTTATTTATCCATTTATGAGTTAATGGACATTTGAGTTGTTGGCTATTACAAATCATGTTACTAGGAGCATTCCTGTACAAGTTTTTATGCACACATGTTTTTATTTTGCTCCTTTTATTCCAAGGGGTATAATTTCTGGGTCATGTGGTAATTCTGTATTTAACCTGAGAAAAAAAAACTACCAGTGAGTAGAGCACACCCAGAGCCTGAAAAATATTTATACAGCTTGGTCCACTAACTCACTTCTAAGAACCTAGCCTAAAGAAATTCCCACAATATGAGCAATTAGTTTCCTAAGGATGTTTGCTTAAGTGTTATTTATAATTGAACTTTTTTGGGTGTAAAGATTCCCAACAACAAAATGACTAACTAATGTACAGTACTTCAGGAATAAAATAAAAGAGGATTAAAATATCATTTTAAAACACATTATGTGGGAAAATGTTTACAAAGAATATTAAGTGACAAAAGCAATATATAAAACTATATGCATAATGATTGTGAATTAAGTATCTGAATAACTAGAAGGAAAGAGAAGCATAGATCATTTTTATTTTCGACAAAGAACACAAACAACTATTCAAAGCGGTCAACCCAAAGTTTTCAATCTTTCTAGAGAGCTACATATTTCATGAAGAATGAAATATTTAATAAATAATAAATATTTAATAAATATTCCTATAATTCATCAAAATATTTCTCTCTATAAAATGTAACTCATGACAAACACAGATCATCCAATATTAACTGCCAAGCCAGGCACTAGTGGCTTATGCCTGTAATCCTAACTACTCAGGAGGCTGAGATCTGAGGATTGAGGTTTGAAGCCAGCCCAGGCCAGAAGCCCATAGGACTCTTATCTCCAAGTAATCACCAAAAAGCCAGACGTGGAGCTGTGGCTCAAGATAGAGCACTAACTTTGAGCACAAGAGTGCTAGTACAGTGCCTGGACCTTGAGTTTAAGGCTCAGGCATGGCACAAAACAAAACAAACAAAAACATACCAAGCATTCTGCTAATGTGAAGAATTTCATCTTCTCTATATGAATTGCAAATATATTCACCTGTTATATATCTTCCAAGTCATCTATATCACTGTAATATTTTCCTATTTGTTTACTAAGAATTGAAGAGCATATAAAATTATTCTTCACCTGACTTATATAACTGTGCCCCTCTGTACATTATCTTTATAATAGCAATAAAAATTTTCTAAAAGGATATTTAAAGATTTTTTTCAGTTAAAAAACACATAACTGTTTTCAATGGCAACTACATCTAAATGTATCCTTAAGGTAAGAAAATCAAGCAAGACTAATCAGTTAAACTGACAAGCCTAGCCTCTCAGGCTGGAAGAATGCATTGGGATCCATTGTCACTTGGCACCCATGGCTCATGCATGTCATCCTGGCTACTAAGGAGACTGAGATCTGAGGATCTTGGTTTGAAGTCAGCCAAGCAAAAAAGTCCATGAGCCCTTATCTCCAAAAAGTAGTCAAGTGCCAATCTTGAGTAAAAAAGCTAAGGGACAGTGCCCAAGCTTTGAGTACAAGCCCCAGTACTGGCAACACACACACACACACACACACACACACACACACACACACACACACACACACACACAGACGAAGGGAGGGGGTCATTCATATATAACAGTTGAAAGGATTTATCAATTATTGGTGGGATAAATTACTGGCAAGTCCAGTTTGCATGTCATTAAATGGCATAGATTTCTATGATCATTTAATCTGACCAGGTCAGAGGCTGGAGTGCATCACAGTACATCCTTATATCCAAGATAAAGAACATATAACTTTGTATAGTAGCAGTACTGTCCACAAACTGAAGGGCAGACTTAAAGAGTGTCTTTGTGTTATTGACTTGAATTCTGGGATCTGTATTCAATGTAAGAATTCTTGTCTTCTCTTCTAGCCATGGAATGTCTTACCCAATTTCAGGTTTAGTGAAGACGTATAAAGCAAAGGATTACAATGTGGATCATCCATTGGTGGTAAAAATAATAACTAATTTAACTAAATCATATATTCCTTGCAATGTCCATAAGTATATTTGTCAACTTTTTTTGTAGTAGGGATCAAACCCAGGGCCTCATGCATGAACCCCCAGCTTAGTGTGCTAGACTCCCTAGCTCATATTTGTCAATTCTTAACTGCAGGGTAAAGTCTACATATGTAGAGTACTAAGAAGGAAGAATAGCTTTTCTGTCCATCTCTCCCCAGCCCCATGGTCTCTCTGTGGTGCTCACATCTCCAGCAGTGTTCACATTCACAGCCCAGATGTTTCCAGAGCGGCACTTAGAGACGGCAGAAATTTTGGGTATGAACCATTATTCATAAATCTGTTATCCTTGGAAATGGAGGTGTGGCTCAATTGGTAGAGCTCCAACCTTGAGCAAAAAAGCCAAGCAAATGTGTAAGGCCCTGAGTCTAAGCCCCAGTACTAATAGATAGATAGACAGACAGATAGATAGATAGATAGATAGATAGATAGATAGATAGATAGATAGATAGATAGATAGATAGATAGATAGATAGATAGATAGATAGATAGATGGATGGATAGATAGAGATAGATAGATAGATAGATAGATAGATAGATAGATAGATAGATAGATAGATAGATAGATAGACAGATAGATAGATAGATAGATAGATAGATGATAGATAGATCTGTTACCTACATGAGTAGGGACCATTCCTCTGAATTGCTTTTGAAGGTAACATGAGGAACATAAAAAATACTGCTTTAAGGTAGTGTAATAATAAAACGTCAGTGTTGCCCAAAGCCCTAGCCAACACTAAAATACTGTCTTTTATTTTTCTAAGAGTCTGTTAAAAATGAGAGAGCCAAATATTGATTCTGCTAAGTTTGTATAATACTATTTCCTCTTTTCATTCCCAAAGAAAGTATATACAATTCTGTATATACTGTTAATGTTACAATTGACTTTTGCTAGAGTAAATGGATAATAAAAATGCATCTAAGTCAGGAAGCAATGGCAAATTTCCACCCATAGAGAAGTTAAACAACAATAAACTTTATTAAAAGAAAGTTCCCAAATAATGGATCAGTTTGTATACTGTAATATGTTTAGAAATAAGATAGCCAAATGCTTTTTGAATCTTACCAGAAATAAAATCATGTTCAGGGTAGATAAAGTGGAAAGTAAAATATAGGTATTTTTCTGAAATGAGAACTCTTTTAAGTAGAATTGAGTACTGTATTAATTCTGCAAATCATCTTATTCCCCTACTCATGTTTAGGGTAGGAAGGGAAAGAACTTTTCATTATGCTCTTCTAGCTCTGGCCGTTGGAAGGATGCTTTCCAAGGAGGCAAGGATGACCACAGAAATCCTCTGTGTACCGCCTCCTTCCCTTCCCTCACACTCGCTGTTTGTGCTCAGAAGCCCAGGATTGAGAGCCAGCCCCAGGCTTGATTTTCAGAGTGAGCTGCTAGAACACACTGCCAAATGTACCATGTATCTCGTGTGTGCCTTTTTACTTTGGGATGAGTACTATATTCCACTATATGTGGCATACAGCTGCCTTTGTAACACCTGTTGGCATCAAAATAAGGAAAGTCTTAGAACTTAAAGGTCCCATTCTAGACAATCATCCACACTACTGAGAAAGCAACTACTTTGTTGTTAGACAAAGGCAGACTGGAAAAACCCACTGCTGCTTCTTGCACAGGAAACTAAAATTATCCCATACTTTGCAATTAAATGTTTGGATTATGTGATCATTGATTATCTTAACTTTAAGCCAATATAGTCTCTTTCCTTCTGTCCCTCCCCTCCCCACAAAAAAAAACTTCATAGGAAATCCCAGAAGCTTTGGTAATGTGTTTTATCACAGCCTCCTAGGTACATAAACGTATCAGAAACACTCTATCATGCGTCACTGAATTCACATGTTAGCTGCTGGTGAATATTACAGACCAATCTTGTCAGGTTAGTTTTGCCTTTTATCCAGTTGCTCTTCATGGAACCTGTGTGTGGTTCTATTCATGCCATTTCCTGTTTACTAACACATTATAACATCATAGAAAGGAAAGCTTAAGGGCTGGGAATGTGGCTTAGTGGTAGAGTGCTTGCTTAGCATGCATGAAGCCCAGGGTTCGATTCCTCAGTTCCATATAAACAGAAGAAGCCAGAAGGGGTGCTGTGGCTCAAGTGGTAGAGTGCTAGTCTTGAGCAAAAGAAGCTCAGGGACTATGCTCAGGACCTGAGTTCAAACTTGTAAAAAAAGGAAAAGGAAGGAAGGAAGGAAGGAAGGAAGGAAGGAAGGAAGGAAGGAAGGAAGGAAGGAAGGAAGGAAGGAAGGAGGGAGGGAGGGAGGGAGGGAGGGAAGGAAGGAAGGAAGGAAGGAAGGAAGGAAGGAAGGAAGGAAGGAAGGAAGGAAGGAAGGAAGGAAGGAAGGAGAGCTTAAAACCGATCCCCTGACGTGCTTCCCTGTGGAGGAAGACTGCACATTCCCATCTCTCTTGCAGGCATTTGGATTGACTTCAGGCAGCGTAAGACTTCATTTTTTAGAGTCGTAGACATTCCACTCCAGTACATGGCAACAGGGCAAATGCTAAGTGATGCACTAAGAAAAGACACGTGACATGCACACCTCAAGATGTCAGCCAATTCCAAGCCTTGAAAGTCACATGAGAGCTGTATTTCTTCTACTAGTGTGCCTTATGCCTCATCTCAATGCCATTCCCTTCCCCACCCTCTTTCTGTACCTCTTTGGCTCTGTTCCTCTTCTTCCCAGCATACTTGAGCGAGCAGGTAGGACTTCGTTCCTTGGAAATGTGAACAACAAGGAAGTGATCCTAGTGACTTCTCCTGCAGTAGCTCTTAGCTTCTCCTCTGGCCTTGCCAATGCATCTTCTATGTGCTTGACTTGCCCCCACCCCATCTCCGCTGGAGGAAAGCCCAGGGCTGCCTTCATCCTGGAGTCTGGAGATAGCATTGAGTGGGCATTATGTGTTCGGTCTCATATTAAGAATACAACATCCAGAACCTGCTCCTCTCTTGCCTCTCTTCACAGTCTGCATTTGTGTCTTCTAGGGGGCAATACCCGCACTACTAGGATCCAGGATGCTGGGCCTGTGTTGGCAGACACGCTCCGGGAATTCCTTTTTGACTTAAATGTGGACAATGGCCTAGCGGCCATCGGTTACTCCAAGGCTGACATCCCTGCATTAGTGAAAGGAACCCTACCCCAGGTAAGAGGTGCAGTGTGGTGCTGCCAAGCAGAGACCTTCCGGAAAGACACGCTCCACTGGGGTATATTAGAGGGCATGGAAACCCTGAGGTCTTCCAATGATTCCCAGGTCTTCCCCAAGCCACACAGCATGACTCTTCCACCCTGGGCCCAAGCTCCTTTGCTTTTATGTCTCTTCTATAACACCATGAAACTGGAAAACTGAAAAGGTCTGTTATGAAAGTTCAGGACAGCCAAATTGATCTCAAGTTATAGCAAGCTCCCCTTTCCCATTTCTTTCTTTTTGTGGTACTAGGGTTAAAACTCAGGACCCTGTGTTTACTGGGCAGGTTTTCTACCACTTGAGCCATGCCCCCTCTTTATTATTCTGTAGGGTATCAGAGTTCTATCCAGTGCTAGCCTTCAACTGCAATCTTCCTACATATTCCTCTTGAGCAGCTGAGATCACAAGTGTGCACCACCATGCCCAGCTTATGTGTCTTGACTGGCCTTTAATTGTAATCTCTTTCTCCATTCCTCTCTGTCTCTGTCTCTGTCTCTCTCTGTCTCTGTCTCTCTGTCTCTCTCTGTCTCTGTCGCTCTGCCTCTGTCTCTCTGTCTCTGTCTCTCTGTCTCTCTGTCTCTGTCTCTCTGTCTCTGTCTCTCTTCCTCCCTCCCACCTCTCTCATGCCAGTACTGAGCTTGAACTCAAGATCTCAGTGCTATTCCTTAGCTTTTATGCTCAAAGCTGGTGCTCTACCACTGGAGCCACAGTTCCACTTCTAGCATTTTGCTGATTAATTGAAGATAAGAGCCTCACAGACATTTCTGCCTGGACTAGCCTTAAACCATGATCCTCAGATCTCAGCCTCTTAAGATTATAGGCATGAGCCACCTGTACCCAGCTCTGCAGTCCTCTTGATCTCTACCTCCTAGACACGAGGCACTGTGCCTAGCCCATTTCAGCCTTGTAAGGGTCCTCTAATAAAACCATGCAAAGCTGTTCCCGAAAAACCACTAATATTACTTTTGATTATAAAGACTACTACATGGGCACCAGTGTCTCATGTCTGTAATCCTAGCTACTCAGAAGTCTGAGATCTGGAGGATCAAGATTTGAAGCTAGTCTGAATAAGAACATTTACTAGACTGCCTCTCCAATACAACCCGCTAAAGTTTTTAGCTATAGGCATGGTTCAAGTAGTAGTAGTAGTAGTAATAGAATGCTAGCCTAGCAAGCATGAAGCCCCAAAACATAGTACCACCAAAACACTATTACAAAATTGCTTTTGAATGAATTTAGAATATTGCCTATTTTGTATCTAGATTTTATTTCATTTAGTTAAATGTTAATAAAGACCATCCTTTATTCAGTCATTCTATTAACCTATGAGGACTGGTAGAATCATAACAGATGTAAAAGTCTCTCTCCCAAGAATCTCATGAAGAGAGCTAGTCTTTTTACGGATCTATTTTGAGCTGGTACTTCAGATCCCAATGTACAAAGATCCTGTTCACCATAAAGATCCCTTCACTTCATCAGTGTTTCAAATGTTGATGACCTCTCCACTTACATAAGATAATATTTATGTAGATTTAGTTTATGTCCAAAAAAGCCAAGTAGGTAAAAATCAATGAACAGCCAGACAGAATTGCCATGAAGCCTGTCCAGGGACCACAGACTTTAATGTAGCATAGTCCCAGCAAGGCTATTTGTTCATCAAAGGACCATATGAAAAGTTCTATTTGTTAGTCCAGAAAAGTATGGAGGAGTATATATGTTTGCCTACTTGCAAATATGCCATCCATGATTTTCAGATGAACATGTGTGATATTCTTAGTAAGTGCTGGTTGCAATGCATCTTGGAACTATCAACTCACACCGACAAGTGTTGACTGTTCTGATCCTCCTCTGCTCACATCTTCACTTTCAAAAGCAATTCCAGATTCAAACTAACACTTGAGACCATCCACAAGTTCATTAGGTATCATTTGGAATGCTTGACAGTAGTGGGAATCCCAGACACAAAACCGGAATTAAGCAAAATGAGTTTTTTGACCTTCATAAAAGATGGGAAGCAGAGTCTTGGATGGAAGCCCGATGTAGAGTAGAAAGCCAGGTTTTCCTCAAGCTGAATCTGCCAAGCAGCCAGAAGGCAAAGACTGCCTTTCCCCACCTATGACCACATTTTCATGCTTAGGAGAAACATGGTTAATTTTAATTAAACTGCACTGGTTCCCAGTTGGAGCTGATAAGATTGAGATATTATGAATTCACAGACTTAAGAGGATTTTGAAGGAAATCTTAGAAGAAATGAATCTGTCCATTCTGCAGATAAAGAATTATATGGGTTTTGTTGTTGTTGTTGTGTTGTTTTCTGGCAGCAGTGAACATTGTAAAAGAACACCAGGGCAACCTCAGAATGTCACATATACAGCGAACTAATCTTTACTTATTAGTATTTACAGGATTTAAGGTGGTGAGGGAGTATGCTAGTCCCTGCAATGAACATTGCCAGAAGGGTTATTGCTTGCAGTCCAGGTTTGATAAAGGTTCGTTTATGTTCAGCCGCAGCTGGGGGTGGGAGAGCGGGGGAAGGGGTCAGTTTTCTCTGGAAAGAACAACCTGGCCTGTATTCTTGACCAAACACCATAGCCCAATGCTGGTGGCAACACACAGCAGCCCTGTGTACAGAGGCTTCCAATTGCCACAGCCAGGGTGCAAGGGGACCAGGCAAGAATAAAAATGAGTTCTCCAAGCTGGACTTCTGAAATGTTTCTGGAAAGAAACATTTACACTCCAAATCAAAACATTTCATTACCAAGGAGAGCTGTCTCCCCAAAATGAACACTTCCACCCTCTGGTAGACAGGCCAGCTGAAATGTTATTTTATGAATGTACTAAAAGCAGAAGTCTGAATTTATTTCAGTGCCCATGCTAATCAGTTGTTCTCTGGTCTTACATGTCTATAAATAATAGCACGTTGCTTCCTTCACACAGCTTCGTGCTGAGAATTTGGCTTCTGCACAACTGATATGTCTAGTAGCAGGTCACGTGCTTTATGTCTTTGCCTTCTTTTCTCGTCCCTGGAGGTTGGAGGCCTGAAAGAGAAATTCAAAATAGTTTTGGCCTGAGGGACTTCAGAGGATCCTGAAGTGTTTCATCAAAGATAAACAGAATCTTGTTAAGGACCCTTGGCCTCATCAGATAAGCCCATGTAGCCGACTGCTTTACAGATTAGCTTCACTATGTGGTTGTAGCCTGCAGCACTGAACTACAGCTTTAGGGATGGCAAGGTATAGGGGGTTTTGAATTCAGAGCCTTGCATTTGCTAGGTGAGAAATCTACCGCCTAGCTGCAATCTACAGCTTGCCATCTACACACATTTAGGTCTGGTCTACAGCTTTTGTGTGTGTGTGGCTTGATCTCAGACCCTGGGCCCCATCCCTGAGTTTCTTTTGCTCATGGCTAGTGCTCTACCACTTGAGCCACTGCTCCACTTCTGGCATTTTGGTGGTTAATTTGAAATAAGAAGCATTAGCAATCCTGCCTTGCAATGGGTTTTCAAAACTCTTCAGTGGATTTTTAGAACTCCTAAAAGTTGTGCCCAGCCCCACCCATCTTCATCTACAATGTCCCCCAAATATCTTCCATCCTTCTGTTTTTAATTTTTTTAGTTATTATTAAGGAGTTGTACAAAAGGACTATGATTCTGTTTTCAACCTTTTTCAGTGTGGTAAAATATACTTAACAGGAAATTTACCCTATTAGCCATTATTAGTGCTTTTTAGTATATTCACTATTTACAGCATCCGCAGCTCTCCAGTTCCAAGACCTTTTTATTTTCTCAGACACCTCTACATACAATAAACAGAAGCTCCCTGTTCTTGCCTTCTCCAAGTCTCCAGGAACTTCTATTCTACCTCTGTATTTGCCTCTTCTAGCGTACTTCATGTGAGTGGAATTGTACAACAGCTCTCCTTCTGTGTGACTGACTTATTTCACTCACCTCAACATCTTCAGCATTAATCCATGTTGTAGCATATGTCAGGTCCACATTCTTGTTCATGTCTGAATAATATTTTATTGTATGGATGCATCACACTTGGTTTCACCATTCATATGTTGATAGAAACCTGGGTTCTTTCCCACTTTAGCTCTTATGAATAATGCTGCTATAAACGTTGTTGTGCATTTATCTTTTTAAGTCCCTTCCTTCAGTCCCTTAGGGGGACCTATGAGTAGAATTGTTAGTTTGAGTGGTAATTCCATGTTGAAGTTTTTGAGGAGTTGCTGAACTGATTTCCCTAGTGGCTGTACTAGTTTACATTCCATGAAGAATGCACAAGGTTCTAATTTCTCTATGTCTTCACCAACACTTGTGATTTTCCATTTTTTAAATAGCAGCCAGCCTTCTGTGTGAACTGGGATCTAGTTGAGGTTTTGATTTGCATTTCCCCAGTGACAAATAGTGTTGGTCATCTTATCATATGCTTACTAGCTATTTATATATCTTATTTGGAAAAGATTCTGTTCAAGTCTTTTGTCCTTGTGTGTGTGTGTGTGTGTGTGTGTGTGTGTGTGTGTGTGTGTGTGTGTGTGTGTGTGTGTGTGTGTGTTTGGGGTACTAGGGCCTTGTGCTCTTACTTTTTCACCCCAGGATGGCGCTCTACCACCTGAACCACATCTTCACTTGCCTTTTGCCCATCTTTGAACTGAGTTGTTGATGTTGAATGTTAGAGGCTTTTTAAAATTCTGGACATTCATCCCATATCAGATAGGCAGTTTGAAACTATTTTCTTCCATTTTGTGAGCTATCTTCCTATTGTCTTGTTAGTGCTTTTTGATATATAAAAGTCTGAACTTTTCATCTAGCCCAGGCTATCTGGATTGTTGTTATTGTTGCCATGCTTTTGGGTCATATCCAAGAGTTGCCATTTCTATGTCATGAGGATTGGACTTGAGTTCTAGGAGTTTTAAGGGATTTGCTCTTATGTTTAGGTTTTTGATACATTTTGAGACCATTTTTAATGTATCCATCTTTTCATTTTCCATCTTTCTATGTACTTAAGGTCTTGGAATTTGTGGAGTGTGGCAGATGCTTGCCTAGCCTGCATGAAGCCCTGGGTTCAGCTCCTCAGTACCACACTAACAGAAAAAGCCAGAATTGCGCCAGAATTGTGGTAGAGTGCTAGCCCTAAGCAAAAAGAAGCTCAGGGACAGTGCTCAGGCCCCAGGACTGGAAAAAAAACAAAAACAAAAAAACTTTTGAGTTCTGTCCTACACAATTCATTATATGGTCACAGTCCTTTTTGCCCTCCTGGGACTTACAGTGAGGGGTGACAGGCAATGAAGATCTATAAGAAATATAAATACAATTGGTTCAGACAAAGACTGATGGTGTGAAGGAAAACTTGAGTAATGAGACAGTAATCTTGGGGGTGGGGACAATAAGGAGGAAATCCCAGGGAGTGTGGTTAAGTCTTCTGTTCAAAGTGCTCTTCATGGACATGCTACCCCATGAAGTGTGCCAGGCAACGGGGAAAGACATAATATTTAAAAGGAACAATGGGACTGAGATGAAGCAATGGAAGCAGAGAGCACTGGGACAGCCAGAAGCCAGCATGACCTGGTCAGGGCCAGCATCACAGGCCATGATTTTGTTCTAGTCTTAAGAGAAAGTTGTCTGAGGGCACGAGGCACAGGAACAGTAGGACCAGAAAATAAACCTGTCAGGCTGCTGTGGAGAGGATGAACTCTAGGGGGCAATAGGGAAGCAGAAAAGGAAACAGCCCATAGAAGGAGGTGTTCCAAATAGGACGGGGACATGAGGTGCCACAGGAGCTGCTTGTGGTTCAACAGCTAAGACATGCTCAGATTGATTCTCAAGTACATCAGACAGACTTTCTGATGAGTTGAACTTCCAAAGCAAGAGAATGAGAACTCAAGAACAGCTTCTAGGTTTTGTCTGAGCTACAGGATGTCATCTGGGAGATGAGGAAAAAAAGGAAGGGTGGGTGATTCAGCATTCTGGTACACGCGGCCTTTGAGGTGCCACTTCCCCTAACCCCCCTCCCCCATCTTCATTAACTGAACAAGTAATTGTTGAGCATCTGAGTGCTTGAGCCTGTCGAGTATTAACTATGATGGGCATGGGCAAGGAGCCACAGACAGGATTGGAGCCTCTGCAACCAATTGTTCTCCCAAACGGTGCTTACCACCAGGAAGCGGACCAGAGACCTAGGAAAATGGAAACTCCCCAAATGGCACATGTCTTAATTTCATTTAGGGCCACAAAAAAGTCATCATTTCTTTTAGCCCAGAGGGATAATAGAGCAGCCACTGAGGGAGTACAAATAGCCTGAAAGATACACAGGTCATCTTTGCTGATCTCACTCATAATCACTGAATTCATGTGGAAAAGTAGAACTTAAACATTAAGAAAGGAAGAAAGAAAGAAAGAAAGAAAGAAAGAAAGAAAGAAAGAAAGAAAGAAAGAAAGAAAGAAAGAAAGAAAGAAAGAAAGAAAGAGAGAAAGAAAGAGAGAAAGAAAGAGAGAAAGAAAGAGAGAAAGAAAGAGAGAAAGAAAGAGAGAAAGAAAGAGAGAAAGGAAAGAAAGAGAGAAAGAAAGAGAGAAAGAAAGAGAGAAAGAAAATCACTTGTTGCACATAGCCTTAACATCTTGTGTCCCTTCAAATAGACCATAAATCCAAGCTGCAGAATAAATCGCCTTGCCAGGTACCAGTGGCTCAGACCTGTAATCGTAGCTACTGAGGAGGCTGAGATATGAGGATCACAATTCAAAGCCAGACCAGTCAGGAAAGTCCAGGAGACTCTTATCTCCAATGAAATACAAAACAAAAACAGAAGTGGAGCTGTAGCTTAAGTGGTAGTGTACCAGCCTTGAGTAAAAGAAGCTCAGGGACAGCTCCCAAACCCTGAGTTCAAGCCCCAGGACTGGCACAAAAATAAATAATAATATTTGGTCTTGAAGTCAAGACCAGGAAGATTATTTGCGTTTTCCTTGGCAGCCCTGACTGGGGCTAGACAGGGCTTTCTGAAGTGGACAACTCACAGGGGTTGTGGCGATCTTACTTTGGGCTTTATTGGAGGCATTTTCTCTGTGGCTCATTTGAAGCTCTGCCTTGGGGAAAAAGGCTGTTGCCAGGGCCGAAGGCAAGGGACAATGGCTTTAGAAAACTTCATGGAATAAAGATATTACTTGATAAAATCTTGAGTTTCAAGTTAGCTCATGCAAAGCATTCCAGAAATAAGATGTTCTTTAAAGATGTGACTTTTCTTGTGATCAAGTTAATTATCCCAGTAGCTTTTATGAACTGTCACTTGCAGAGCATGGGTAACTCCTTTTGTTTACTGTTGCAGGAAAGGGTCACCAAGCTTGCACCCCGTCCACAGTCAGAAGAGGATCTATCTGCTCTGTTTGAAGCTTCAATGAAACTGTACTAATAATCATTACAATTGTAAGAATTACCATTTATCATTGTAGTTCTGAACATGGAGCAAGATCTGGCTAGAGCTCTAGCTAATTCTTCACACCTAACTGTTGCTGATTTGAATGTGACCTAAATTTATCATGCAGGAGATTCACTGATGCTTACACTCAAGCTACTTTCATCGAGCAGTCTGGACAAATGCCCACTGTGTCAGACCCTTGGGCCACCTTTCAGGGGTCAGTGTTCCTGTGCCAACCTCTACACAATAGCATGTCTGTACTTTGTGTCAAGTGGGAAGAATTTAGTATCTACCAAATATGTAAATATACATAGCCTATGTCCAGGACTACATGTTTAGAAATGGATCCTATAGAAATATTAATACACATATATGTGAAGTAATATATCAAGAATTTTTTGAATAATAAAACATTTGAAGTAAGCCAGATGCTGGTGGCTCATGCCTATAATTCTACCTACTCATGAGGCTGAGATCTGAGGACTGTAGTTTGAAGCCTGACCAGACCAGCTTCAAACCTAAGTCCATGAGAGTATTATCTCCAATTAACCACTAAAAAAACAAATGTGGAACTCTGGCTCAAGTGCTAGAGTACAAGCCTTAGGAAAAAAAAATCAAGAAACTAAAAACAAAACCCAGGGACAATGGCCCAGGCCCTTAGTTCAAACTTCAGGATTGGCACCCACACACAAAAAAAATCAAAACAACCTAAATATTCATTAATAAATCATAGTATGTTAATCAGTGTATACTATGCCCTTGTTAATAAGAATAAAAATCTGTTGGCAATATATATATATATATATATATTATATAAAAATTGACAAAAAATAAGTTGCAGGAAAGTTATAGGTTATGATCAGATTTTTACTTTTTCAACTATAAATAAACATGTTTCTACAAATAGAAATTGCAGAAGTGGAACCCATAGCCCAGACAGTCTACTGTACATGCTGAGTTCAATATGATATCATTAAGACAGTATTGAACTTACGGCCCTGGGTTTTGCCCCAGTTTTATCTGAGTCCTACTTGATTCAACCATGGCCTCTTTCAACTTGAAGAGGCTGTGACTAGATTTTATGAATCACCATTCCTTTGTGAGATTTTGAATTTGAAAATTTTAACAGAAAATATTTTGAGATACAAAAGTGAATTCTTTATCTCTCTTAAGTGATATCTTTCCTTAGAGTAGCCAGAAGTCCAATATGACTCACCAAAAGCCTTTGGTATTCATATTAAGAAGGACTCTGAGGAAAGACTTTGAAGGTCCAACTCTAAGAAACAGATTTAGGAAGCTTTAATGGTTTTTATCTTGACACTCATCATTTGGGTCCTTACAAGTTGAAAATATGTGACATTTTGTTTTGGCATTTTGTTTTGGTTTTGCTTAGTTTTTTGTTGTTTGTTTTCTTTTTTTGGTGTCAATACAAGGGCTTGAACTCAGGGCTTCATGCTCATGTTCACAGCTGGCACTCTACTACTTGAGCCATGCTTCCAGTTCAGCATTTTGCTGATTAATTGGAAGTAAAGAATCACAGACTTTTCTGTCCAAGCTAACTTCGAACTTTAGTTCTTCAGATCTCAGTCTCCTGAGTAGCCTAGAATTATTGGTATGAACCATGCATTCACTCTTGTTTTGGCTTTGGTTGGGGGGAAAGGGGGAGAGTTTTTTTTCTGTTTTTGTTTTGCAATACTGAGTTTTGAACTGGAGCCTTGCTAACAAGGTTAGACAACTTCTCTAAAAATCATGTTTTGTTACTTGCTAGCTTTTAAAAAAGTGTGAGACAAGACTATTAGGCTTATTTCTGTAATACTTTCAGGTTGCAAAAACAACAATTCTTACAATTTCAAATCCAAATTTTCTATTCATTTTCTTTAAAATTTTCTAGAACTATAGCTCCATTCACTGAGGCATAGAAAATTAAAGGAATGATATTGGAAATATCATATATGGCTGCATTCTCACCTAATGTACATACACATCTATAAGTTACTTCATGTGTGAAACACTAACTTGTTTAAGTTAGCCATATTTCTGTGATATATTGTCAAGTACACAGAAAGTAGCTGCCTTTCTCCATGTACAGGAAGAGACATTAGGCATTGTTTACATAACTCTGGACGTAGCTGTGGGGTATTTTCAAGTGGTCAGTGAAATACGTCTACTCTCATAAAATACTGACAAGTACAGTATCAAAACAGAGACGTATGTGTGTATATGTGTGTATGTACATATATATGCAAAAATTGCTGTCCTGACCTTTAACCCTGAAAAAGATTAATGGTTGTTTGGATTGGAAACTACCCTAATGAGACGCTGTTGCCTCTGGGGATGATGTAGGAGAAGCAGACTTTTCACCTCCAGGTCAACATTGCACAGGCAGTAAGTCTCTGATAACCAGCAACCCCACACCAGACAGCTGCCAGCGCTCTGCCATGAAGTGCCTGGTCCTTTGGGAACTGTTGAGGAACCAAGCCATCACCATCACAATGGCCTGGGGGAAGCATTCCCCAGACTCCAGCCATAATGAATGGACAGAAATCAGTCCTTGAAACCATAAGTTGAATTACTGGCAGCTGGGGGTGGGCGGGTCTCGTGTCTCTTGTTATTATCCCACTGTTTTTCTGATCACCCCCCCCCAATCACTTTTCACAATAAATGTGTTCCCTTTCTATAAATTGCAGTAACAGACTTTGTCCCATGTGAGATCCCATAAAACTATGTGCAGGACAGTTAACTTCAAAGTAACCCAGTTTCATTCTCTCTGGCTTTAAATATTGCCTTTTTAATTGAAATGCCTTTCATTGGTTTCCAGTTTGTAAATGCTTCCAAAATCTGACTAAAATAATCATTAGCAAAAAAGAAAGGAAAGAAATTACTTATGATCCTATTACCCAAACACAGCTGTTGACTTTTGATATGTTTCCTTTCCATTTTTTCTGTTGTGACTGTACAACCTTTAGCATTTCTTATAAGTCATGACATTTTAGGCAATTGCCATATTGCCATATAATCTTTATAAATCATCATTTACAGGTAAACAGGAGTCTATAGAATAGGATTTTAATAATTCACCCTGATGAGAGGCAATTAAGATTGCTTCTAAAATTTAGTCAACCACTCACGTAGCAAAAACTGAATGAATAATATATATGAGGCCTTTACATATTCTAACTGAATTAAGTTCCCTCACAATGAATTTTTACTATGTAATGTAATCATATTGATTCATAGTTACGAATTGTGTATATAATACCTCACCATTAATGTAAGTGTTTACTCTCTCCTCCTTCAATCTTAGGTCTCTTCAAAATAAATACTGGCACAAAGCAACAAGAAATGAAACAAAGTTAATTCCCATGAATGGTTGTTATGCTGTACTGTTTGAAGAATAGCGGGGAGTCTATACATGTTTAATATAGGTTCAGTGTGTGTGTGTGTGTGTGTGTGTGTGTGTGTGTGTGTGTGCGCGCACACACGTGGGGGGGGCATATGTATGTGTACAGAGGCCCTATGTGGCCAATTTACTTTGATTTAACTGCAAAAGAATCAATAGCTACACTCTGAAAGCTCGGGGACATTGGTAGAGGTCTATAGTTTCTCACTCCAAATACTGGAGGAGGCATTAGCTAAACAGTGCATGTTCAGTGAACTGCTGATAATGTCTGATTTTATGAAGTATCTGGAACTCATATGTGTAATCCTAGCTACTCAGGAGGCTTAGATTTGAGGATTGCTATTCAAAACCATATTGGGCAGGAAAGTCTGTGAGACTTTTATGTCCAATTATCCTCAAAAATCCAGAATTGGAGCTGTGATTCAAGTGGTAGAACACTAGCTTTGAGCACAAAAGGGACAGCTCGGTGCCCAGCCAGAATGATTTTTGATAAAATAGAAATTATTGTATGGCTTTCAGTGTCTTCTCCTGGCTTTCCATATAGACAGGGTCATCATGCCCTTGCCGTTGTCTCTTTGTCTATTCTCATGTCTATTCTGAAGATGTAATGGAAGGCACATTGACTCATCAGGTTCCCACATGCCCAGGAACTGTCTCTGGCCTCCATAGCTTTGGTCAGATAGTCCCTGTGCCTGAAATCCCCTGCCAAACCACATTGCAAACTCCTGTCCATTCTTCACTCCTCAGCCCTACCCTCTCCTCACAACCTCCTCCGTAGGGAAATCCAGGAATTGAACTTGAAGTTTCCCTTAAACTCCCATAACATTCTTTGTGTGTCTTTACTTGTACCCTGTGTACCACCGGTCATTTTTCTTGTCAGTCTCCTCTTATCTGTCACCAAGGGGTAAAAAATGTTGACTTGATGATTGCAGATCTTTGCCAGCTGGCGCAAGAGCTGGCAGATGCAGCAGTAGGTCATCAACATGCACTTGAAGAGTGGAGTGGAAAGGAGAAAATAAAACAACTACTATACTTTTTTCTTCCTCATTTTTTAATTGACCAAATTGACTCTTTCTGAGTGAGTAAATAAGAAGCCTGTATGCCATAACAAGTGAATAGTGGAAACAACATCTCTTGCTTGTAGTATCCTGGTTAAAACAAAACAAAACAAAACAAAAACCTAGCAAAAAACAAAAATGAGAGATATTCTACCTATACACTTCTTTCTTTTTCTTTCCTTCTTTCTCTCTTTCTCTCTCCTTTTCTGTCTCTCTGTCTCATTGTCTCTGTCTCTCTGTCTCTCTGTCTGTCTCTCTGTCTCTGTGTCTCTGTCTCTGTCTCTCTGTCTCTGTCTCTGTCTCTCTGTCTCTGTCTCTGTCTCTCTCTCTCTTTCTCTCTCTCATGTGTGTGTGTGTGTGTGTGTGTGTGTGTGTGTGTGTATGTGTGTGTGTGTGTGTGTGTGTGTGTGTGACCGCGCATGTGCATGCTTGAACTCAGGGACTGGGTGCTGGCCCTCAGTTGTTTTGCTCAAAGCTTGCTGGCATTACATCATTGGAGCCATACATCCACCTTCAACTTTTTGGTAGTTAACTGGAGATAAGAGGCTCACGGACTTTTCTGCCCAAGCTGGCTTTGAACCACAATCCTCAGATTTTAGCCTTCTGAGCACCTGACCAATAGCATCTGGTTGGAATTCATTCTTTAAAGTTCTGGCCCATGGTGCACTGAGAACATTAGAAGAACAGTCTGGGAAATGCAAAGAATTTAAAATCTGCTTTTTCAGGTTAATGTACAAGAGAACCCTTTAGCTGATCCAATGTGGAGTAACTATAAAGAGCAGACAACTGTCCACACAAAATAAAGTTTTCCTATCAGTAGTAACATCTTAGCAGCTTTCCTTTTATGATCCTGACATTTTCTCCTTTTTCAAAATCCAATTTGAGCTGGGAGCCCCAGGGGTTCACACTTGTAATCCTAGCTACTCAGGAGGCTGAGTTTTGAGGATCACGGTTCAAAGCCAGCCTAGGCAGGAATGTCCATGAGACTCTTATCTCCAATTAACCACCAGAAAACCACTGGCACTGTGGCTCAAGTGGTAGAGTGCTCGCCTTGAGCTGAAGAACTCAGGGACAGCACTCAGGCCCAGAATTCAAACCCCATGACCAACAACAACAACAAAAAAAATCCAATTTGAGTGCTTGTGATTTTTAAATGAAATAATAAAGCCATCAACACACAGTAAAAAGCTACATTAGCACTAGATATGATATATTAGCTAAAGACAGTATTTATAATCCTGAGTGTCTAGAGTCTATTTTATGTTAAAGTATTGAATCACTAGTCCTACCCAGTTACAGCCCTAAATCCATGAACTTCAGAATGACAGACTGGACTCTGGAGTCTTAATTTTTATATGGCTTCTTATTACCTTTTAAAATCCCTTCTAAAACTCCAAATCCCTTTAGCATGGCTGCAGGTTTTTCCTCAGCTGAACTGGCAGCAGGCTGATCTTTTCATTGGTGGGTAATGGATTTAGTTTGATTGCTGACATGGGAACAATGAGAGGATAAACAATTCCATTTGTGGGCATGAAATTCCCCATCTGTTGAGTGCATTCATGACTGAAGAGCGCTGGGCAAAGACAGATGAATGAGCCTGCCACGCCCCATGTAAATGACATCCGTCATACAAGCCAAACATGTGGTTTCATAAATCAAGAAGTAATAGCAACTCTGGTTGCTCATGTCATTAACAAGCCATCCACTTAAAGACCTAAGAATTTATCATAATATTGAGCCTATAAACGATCTCATGAAAGAAAACAAAAGTAGTAAAGAAAAATTATTCTTGAAGGTTAAACTTTCTCAGCTAGATACTCAAATATTTGTAAATGAAACAATATAATGTCTAGGATTGGCTTCAAGATAAAATTTTAATGAAAGCATAGGTACAGAGATGGATAAACAAGATTGGCCATGAATTGATTGGTGTTAAAAATGCATGATGGATGGGAGGAAAAGATGGAAGAAGTGACATTGATCAAGACACCTTGTGCTCAGAAAATGACCTGTTGAACCAAAATCCTCTTGTACAACTACTAAAAGATAATTTTTAAGCCAAAAAAAAAAAAAAAGGTTGGGTGCCCAAGGGACCATTAGACTGTAGTTTAATGCATATATTTAAAATTATTTTTTAAAGCAGAACCTAAGAGATACTCTTTATTGAATTAAATTGTACATCTGATTTTTTGAAACTTGTCAAGTATTCACAAAGCCGATAGATTTTCATACTACCAATTGCAGAAACACAAAATAAGTTTCCATATAATCCCGACAGAAGTAATCTTTCCTTCTATCGTTAAGAAAATAAACTATTTTTTTACAAGTTAAAACTACTAAGTTTACTATAGTGCAAAACACCAAAAACACTTGATGCAAAATCTATTACTTTTTAATAAAAAGTATGCCTTTTCATTTTCTATTCTTGGCCCAAATTTTAATTCTTTCCAGTAGAACCAAAACCTCCTGAACCCCTTTCAGTATCATCCAAGACTTGAACTTCTTCAATTTCTGGATAAAAAAATCTGTTCACAAATGAGCTGAGCAATTCAATCACCCTTTTTCACTTCAAACTTCTCTTTGTCAAAATTGAACAATATAACACCAACATTTCCCCTATAATCTTCATCTATGACACCAGCTCCTACATCGATGAAGTGTTTTGCAGCCAAGCCAGAACGTGGAGCTACTCTTCCAAAGCACCCAGAAAGAAGAGCTATCTGAATGTCCGTCTTCACAAGGGCTTTCTCCATAGGTGGTATTGTATAATCATAGGCACTGTACAGGTCGTAGCCTGCAGAATGTGGACCCCCGGGTTGGGGTCGTGGCGTGCTGGGAGAGCCTCACAAAGCAGAGCCGCATGTCGCCCTCCTTAGCAGGTCGAGTTCTCTTGCAGGGGGAGCTGGCGGGGGTCTCTTTTGAGCAGGGCATGGCCAATGGGGGAGAGGGAGGAAGAGAGAGAGAGAGAGAGAGAGAGAGAGAGAGACAGACAGACAGACAGACAGACAGACAGACAGACAGACAGACTGACAGAGAGACAGAGAGACAGAGAGACAGAGAGAGAGAGAGACAGAGAGACAGAGAGACAGAGAGAGACAGAGACAGAGACGGCGCCAGGTGAGCGCTATTTAAAATTATTATACAGAGAAATAAGGTATTTTAAAAATCGACGATAACTGGAGAAAATGGTATCATCCATCGTTCAGCATAAACATGTTTGTTCAAGTCCATCTTTTCTCAAAGAGAGAATTGTCTACTAAGAGTTCAAATATTTAACGAGTGAAGACGAAGCTATCACTGACAGAGATGCACATATTTCACAGGGAAATCAGGTAACACCTGCTGTGGTTTCTAAGAGTCCCACTCAGAACGCTAGAGTCCCAGCCCCTTAGCCCAGGACATGAGTGGCCACAGGAAGCCTACAGATGCTCCAGTCACACACACACACACACACACACACACACACACACACACACACACACACACACACATACACCAGCCCTCTACAATAGTGAATTACCATTGTTATCACCATTCCTGTATTCCATGGCTTCTTTTCATGGATGCTCTTCTTAGGTACTTTAATTAATGGGTTGATGTCAAAATAATAGAAAATGTAAGAACAATGAGAAGGGAGAACAGAAGGGAAGTGGAAACACCTTGTGCTGGGGTCTGTTCTGTTCCTTCTGAATCCTCCCAGGACACCTTGTTTCTGGTTCAGCTGGATTCCTCAGGGATGATAAGTTTGTCCGCATTAGCCTTGACACTGTTGCAAAGAAAAGAAGAGAAAGAGAAAGGAATCTATGGTCCCAGAAGGCCAAAGAGAGCATAGGCCATAATTTACTCCAAATAAAGTTACTAAGGACCTACTCTCCCCAACACTGCACAGAACATGGAGATCCCTACACTAAATAAAACACATAGCCTTTGTGGAATAGAGAAACAGAGGCATCCCTACTTGGCATGAGAACTACAATAAAGTACAGGGCCTAACCTGCTTGAGGGCATGATGGTGCACTGAAATCATCAAGTCCAAAGTCCTGGTGCCTGAAGAGATGTGACAAACTAGACAACCTCTAGAACTGCAACTTCCAACATGGTGGCCATGAGCCACCCAAGATCATTGATCTCTTGAAATGTGACCAGCCCAAAGCACAGTGTGCTAAGACTTATCATGAGTGAGGACGCTAAGGGACAGTACCCAGGCCCTGAGTTCCAAGTATCAGTATGAGCACAGAAAGAAAGAAAGAAGAGAAGGAAGGAAGGAAGGAAGGAAGGAAGGAAGGAAGGAAGGAAGGAAGGAAGGAAGGAAGGAAGGAAGGAAGGATGGAAGGAAGGAAGGAAGGAAGGAAGAGGAAAATATTGGGCATTCAAAGGCTAAGACTGTAGTTTAATGGTAAAGTGCCTGGCATAGGCCCTGGAAATTTACATGTGAGTATATTTAATTGACTATAACCAAAATATGACTATTTTAACATGTAATTGACATGAAAAATCATTCATGAGGTAGTTGATTTATTTTAAAGTTTTGATAAACATTTACTTTGACCCACAGGATTTTTTTCTTCATGGTAAGTTTTAAAAATCTGGAGAACACATGTGTAAAGATTCACATTACAGATAATAGTTACAGTGTGATTATACTATAAACAACTGGAGTGATCTTAGTCTTTATTAAGTATGTTAAAACTGATCTTTGCCAGTGTGTAAAGTGTTTTGACTGAAAATATAGATGTGTTCATCCTGTGGCAGCACTGGAATGTGAATTCTGGTCTTTAGCCCTCGATAGGCTTGTGCTCTATTACTATAGCCACGAGTCATGTCCCCAGTCTTACTTTTTTCTTTCTTTCTTTCTTTTTTTTTTTTTTTTGGTTTGGGTTATTTTTCAGGTAAGACCTCCCTCACATTTTTGTCTGGTTCAGCTTCAGACCAGTGTCCTCCTCCTCCAGCCTCCATGTAACTGAGATTACAAGTGTGAGCACCACCTAATACAAGCACCACTGGTTGCCAGGAAAGTGGGGTACATGCATCCCTGGTCCCAGAACACTTGCTCTAATTGGCAAATAAGAACCCAACATGACTAGTTATATTTAAATTTCATTAAACAACAAATAATTTTTAGTCTAAGTATTGCCCATGCAATATTTTAGGCACACTCATTACTTGTAAATAGTAAGTTGCTATTTACTGTAAAGTAAAATGTCACTTGATTGGCCTGTATTTTAGCTGACAACTCTACTCAAGCACCTGCCTGTGATCATAAGGGTCTTCATACACAACTTTGCATAAGTTAAAGATTGAAACCATCTCTCTTTCTCTCAGAGGAACTGAAAGTAGCATGTTAGGCTTTCTAAAATTATAACTATGGCTCATTTTACAAAACAAGCTGCTAAAGGTGAAATTCAGAGCGTTCTCCAATGCCCAGAGACTTGTAGACCTCTGCAGAGATTGCTTTTGGAGAGGTGAGGGTCCATATTTGGGAGTTATGACTGACCTAGGTTACTGACCTAGATAGTTTCCCCTGCAGGGTTGCAGAGTACATATCTAAAGTGCTTGATATATAATAGATATGCAACAGTAATGTTTGCTTATCATTATGGTTAGCATGTGATGGGGTTCCATACATGTAAACAGATTAGCACTGTCCAGCACAGGACAGAAAGTGACACATATCCCACCATTCAGGTCGAGAGCTAGTAGCCCTCTGCTTGGCCCCTGACTCAGCACCCTCTGAGTATGTTTAAAACCACACACTCATGGAAACAACCTCAGAGCTTTGGGATCAGAAAGAATACCTAGTCTATCTAGGCATGTGTGGATGTTTACCAAGATACTTAGTAAGTCTAACAGATACAAATATCAGAGCTCTATCAAGAACTCTCTTTCAAAATGACTGAAGGTAAATATCAAAATATGGCATGGAACCAGGCTCTAGTGGCTCATGCCTGTAATTCTAGCTACTCAGGAGGCTTAAATCTGAGGATTATGGTTCAAGGCAGCCTGGGCAAGAAAACAGAACCACCAGAAAACAGGAAATGGGGATGTGGCTCAAAGTGGTAGAGCACTAGCCTTGAGCAAAAGAGCTCAGGGACAATGGCCAGGCCCTGAGTACAAATCCCATGACTAACAAAACAAACAAAAAACACAAAAAGCAAGCATTTTTTATTTGTATTTGTATTATCAAAATTATATATATATGGTCACATTGGTAATCCTAGCTACTCAGGAGGTTAAGATCTGAAGGAAGTAGTTTGAAGCCAGCATAGGCAAAAAAGTGCATGGGACTCTTACCGCCAACTAACTAAAAAAAAAGGCTGGAAATGTACCTGTGGCTCAAGGAGTAGAGCGCTAGCTACTCTTGAGTGAAAAAGCTAAGGATAGTGCCCAAGCCCTGAGTTCAAACTCTAGGATTGGCACAAAAAAAAAAGAAAGAAAGAAGGAAGGGAAGGGAAGAAAGAAGAGAGAGAAAGAAAGAGAAAATAGAACAATGAAACCTGCTGAAATTGTTTTAAGAAAGGAGGGAGGAGGAGATTAGGGAGAGTGGTTGGGGGTGAGGTGGATGGAGTATGTTATACAGATACATGGAAATGTTACAATGAAACCTCCTTTGTATAATTGATGCATGCTACTAAAAATATATAATATTAAAAACATGAACCCTTTTTGCTTAGTTCACCAGAAGTTCTCAGACTTATTAAGAGTCAGAATCCCCTGAAGAGCTCATTCAAACAGATTGCTTGACTCCACCCAAATCAGAGTTTCTGACTTGGCAGGCAGATGGACCGTGATCATTTGCATGTCAAGCAAGGTCCCCAGAGAGGCTTATGTTTCTGCCTGGGCACAATTTGGGAACTACGGTGGCTCATCAAGAACCCTCTTTTTTGAGGGGGAAAGTTGAGGAAAGGTAAACAGGGCTCATGTATGTAGTCCAGGCTGGCTTCAAGCATGAGCTCTTCCTGGTCTGATTGATCATAGAACTGGATTTAAATATTTCAGGGGATGACCAGAGCTTCTTATAATTCTAATGCTTTTGGTTTTGAAAAGGGAAATGCTGTCTCCAATGTGCCCTGGGACCTGAAACACTCCTGCATAGACTGTTGGAACAGAAACCTGTGTTTTAGCAAGCTCCCTGGATGTTTCAGACACACACTAGACTCTGAGCAATGGCTTGGTGGGTTCCAGCCTCAAGGCTGTTTTAAGAGGGAAGGGTTCTTCTAACACGGTCCATGGGCTAAGCCTCCAGAACTCCAGGTTGGAGGAACACACAGAGATTGCACCGCTTAGTATTTCCTATTCATCACATTAGTAGCAAGCATTTTTGTAGAGCCTGCTAGGTTAAAGAAAGTCTTCTATTCACATAAATCAGTTACCCCTGGAGGAATTACAGAAGCCAAATCTAACAGTGGCAGTCAGAGTGCAGCAGCACGGAACCCACCGTAGTGAACTCCCAGAACTTCAGAGGAGACTGAAGACCAGAGCACCTGACACCTTAGGTTTAATCTTGTCCTAGACAGTGGTTACCTCAAGCTTTTGCAGGCATAATATGCACTTACTATTGCATATGGACAATACAGTATGCATTCCAAATGAAGTTTCATAGAGCACACACACACACACACACACACACACACACACACACACACACACACACACACACACACACACACACACACACACACACACCAAGGATTCTAAAGTACCAGGGGCAGGAATACAAGCACAAAGATGGATTCATATCAAGCATTGCCAAGGATTTGGGAAATATATTTCTCATGTCCTACCAGTGATTAAGGGTGGTAACTGATACCGAACTATTCAAAGGTAACTTGGAAGCTGGGCACCGGTGGCTCACGCCTGTAATCCTAGCTACTCAGGAGGCTGAGAGATCTGAGGATCTCAGTTCAAAGCCAGCCTGGGCAGGAAAGTTCGTGAGACTCTTATCTCCAATAAACTGCTAGAAAACTGGAAGTGGTGCTGTGGCTCAAGTGGTAGAGCGCTCACCTTGAGCTGAAGAGCACAAGGACAGAGCCCAAGCCCAGAGTTCAAGCCCCACTACCGACAAAAAAACAACAAAAAAAACAAAGGTAACTTGGAAAAATTACTCAGAACTTTAAACAAATATACACTATGACCTGCATTCCCACAATGTTGCTTTTAGAAGAATTAAGGGAACATGTTTAAAGATATCCATTAACAGAAATACTTCACACCCAGGTACTAGGGCTCATGCCTATAATCCTAGCTACGTAGGAGGCTGAGAACTGAAGATCAAGGTTCAAAGCCATTCCAGGCAGGAAACTCCAAGAGATTCTTATCACCAATAAACTACTCAAAAAATCTGGAAGTGGCACTGTGGCTCTAGTGGTACAGCACTAACTTTGAGCACGAAGAGGCTCAGGGACAGAGCCCAAGCCCTGAGTTCAATTGCCAGGACTGGCAAAAAAAAAAAAAAAAAAAAAAAAAAAGGTACTTCACAGCATTCTTCTCGTGGGGGAGGGTAGGGAAATGGTATTGGGGTTTTGAACTTGGGTTTTCTAATTTTTTTGTGTGTGAAAATACCATACAGATGGGTTACAATTACAAGGGCAAGGTAATGAGTACATTTTTTATCAAGCATTGTTGCCTCCTCCTTTGTTTCCCCTTCCCATCCCTTCCCATCTCCCTCCCACTTTCCCCTCCCCACCCCCTACCGTCCAAAGTTGTAAAGTTCATTTTTCAACATAACATCTTGTATATCTTATTGTTGCAATGGGTCAACCTGTATCCCTATTTAAACAATTTTGAACTTGGGTTTTCTAAGCAGAAACTCTACCTACCACTTGAGCCATGACAACAGATTTTTTTCTTTTAATTATTTCTTGAATAAGGTCTTACTGTTTTGAACAGACTGGCATCGATGGCAATCCTTCTATTTATGCCTCCCACCTAGCTGGGATTATAAACTTGAACTACCAGTTGACTGACCTTTATGTAATCTCACTAGCTGTTTTGCCTTGGCTGGCTTTACAATCTTCAGACATAATCCTCCCAATCTCCCTCTCAAGGAACTAGGATTGCAGATATGAATCACTACATCCAGCCCTCTTATTTATTTATTTATTTATTAGCAGAAGAGAAGTTTATTGCAAAGCAAAATATAAAGCTTCCCAGGGAGATGGACAGGGGGCCAAAGCCGATTATCTACCTTCTTGAATTTTTAAAAATGGAAATAAGCTATAGATCTACCAAGAAATAGTATGTACATTTCTATAATTCAGAAATTTCCTGCCTACTTATTTTTAAAATGAGAACTAAATATGTTGCACACAGGTGTGCATGTGGTATTTATTAACTTGATTTCTAGTTATAAAAGAACATATATAGCTGGGTGCTGTAATCCTAGCTACTCAGGAGGCTGAGATCTGAGGATCGCAGTTCAAAGCCAGCCCAGGCAGGAAAGTCCGTGAGACTCTTATCTCCAATAAACCACCAGAAAACTGGAAGTTGTCCTGTGGCTCACGTGCTAGAGCATTAGCCTTGAGCTGAAGAGTTGAGGGACAGCACCCAGACCCAGAGTTCAAGGCCCATGACAGACAAAAAAAAAAAAAGAAAGAAAGAACACACACACACACACACACACACACACACACACACATATATAAATGAATAAGCGTGAAAATATGCAAATATCAGGCATTTGTATAGTGGTTGCTTTAAGGAAGCAAGACGGTTGTGGTTTGGCTATAAAGTGTTCCCCAAGAGGCTCATGTGTTGAAGGCCTTGTCCCCAGCTGGTGGATCCAACTATTTTTTGATCTGATCAATGTTTGATCTAATCAATTATTTTTTGATCCAGTCTGTTTGATCTAATCAATGGATTCATCTCTGATAGATTTGTAATTTGATGGCATCATTGAGAAATGGTGGGAACTTTCAGAGGCCAGGCATATGTACAACAAGGAGATCCCTGGAGATGTCCTTGGGGCTGTACCTCATCCCAAGCCCCTGCTCACTCCCTGCTCTGCCTCCTATGAGCAGCCTCTGCCACACATATCCACCATCATGAGATTCTGACCCTTAGGCAGCCCAAAGCAAGAGATCTAGCCAATCTTGGAGTGAGACCTTTGAAATCATGAGCAAAAGAAATTCTTCCTCCATTAAGTTGTTTTCTGTAGGCGATTTTCTCATAAGGACAATTTAACACAGAGACTTGTATTTGAGAAAGTAAGGAAGTAAAAGTATATTTGGGGAAGCGGGTTTTACTTTTTCCTGCATACCCTTCTATAATTTTAACATTGTGACAACAATGGTACTACTTTTATTAATTTTTTTTTCCAGAACTGGACACTACACCTGTCATCCTAGCTACCTGGAAGGCTGAGATCTAGAGGATCTCAGTTTGAGGCCAACTAAGATGGAAAAAATTATGAGAAAAATTTATGGGATTCCATCTTAATCCACAGATAGGGGAGGTGATGTATGTCATCCCATGTTGCATGGGAGGCTAAGATTAGAAAGAAGAGGGTCCAGGCCAGCCCAGGCAGAAAACTTCTTGAGATTCCATCTTCAGTGAGTGCGGCTGACTGAGTAGTATGTTCATGTTATCCCAGCAGCAACTTGGAGCTTAAAGTAGGCACATCACAGCTTAGACCTGTGCCCTCTCTCAAAAACAATCAGTAGGGAGTGTGGCTCAAGCGGTAGAGTGCCTGCCTAGCAAACACAGGACCCTGAGTTCAAATCCCAGTGCTGCCAAAACAAAGTAAAATAACCACCAAAACAGACCTGGAAGCATTGCTCAAGTAGTAGAGCACCAATCTAGCAAGCTTGAGGCCCTGAATTTAAACACCAGTTCCAAGGGGAAACTATACATATTTGGGCTGAGCAAGTGGCTAAAGAGATGGAAGGGAAAGGTTTCCTAGCCTATTTGAAGTCTAGAGTTCAATCCCCAGAACCACAACAAATAAATAAATTCAAGCAAGTGAAAGTGATTTCCTAGCTGGGTGCCAGTGGCTTACATCTATAATTGTAGCCATTCAAGAGGCTGATATTTGAGGATTGACATTCAAAGCCAGCCAGGGAAGAAACATCTGAGAGACTGTATCTCTAATTAACCAGTAAAAAACAAAACAAAATAAAAAATGGAACTAGAGTCATGGCTCAGGTGAAGCCCTGAGTTCAAGTCCCAGTACTGTCACAGAGAAAGAGAGAGAGAGACAGAGAGACAGAGAGAGAGACAGATAGACAGAGACAGAGAGAGACAGAGACAGAGAGAGACAGAGAGAGAGGAAAGGGAGAGAGAAAGATTCATTAGAGAGAAATTTTCTCTGCATGCGTCTTTCCTTATGATGGCATTGTAATGGTATTAAATAACAGGCAGTGGGTTTGGCATGATACATATGTACTTCAACCATAACTTCATGTGTATATATAGACAAGGGAAGGAATATATAGGGAAATACAGGGCACACATAACCTATGACTGTACTCAATCAGTGCATTTGGATCTATAGGATAATAAAACTATGGTCTTAAGAGACTGGGCTCCATGAGTGCACTCTGCCTCCCACCCCTAGACACCTGTAGGGAGCTATAGGTACTTGACTCTGGAAAGGTCAGCTTTGTCATGTGCCAGCTCTGTAGAAATAGTTCTCTGGTTTAAAATAGAAACTTTGGAGGAAGCCAAGTTCGCCCAAGACCACTGCATACCCTGTTCTTCTGGTATGCATTGGGTGGGCGGCAGGGTGGGAGGGGTGGGGGAGGGAGGTCAGAAAGCCCCTTTGCAGTTGCAGAATTATAGGTATCAAGATTTCATGCTTCCTTTTTGGTGAAATTCTCCAGCCAAGCTTGGCGTGAATGAAGTGGGCGACTTTTCTCCATCACTTCACAAAAGACTTCCAAATTCACTGCGGCAGACAGGGCAAAATAAAAATGTCAAGTACATCCTAGCGGGGAGGGGGTGGTGTAAGGGGGAGACAAGAGGCTCCACGCTCAATGAAAGGTTTGCAGTAATAGGATTCATAAAAAAAAAAAAAGAAAGAAAGAAAGAAAAGGAGGACAGATGGGATTAGAAAATGTTGCAGCGAAGATTGGAACGAGATGAGCTCACAGCCCCAGCCTGTCTTTTGTGGACCTGCACAACAAATGCTCCGAGAGTCAGACTGGGCTAGGAAGCCTCGCCACTAGTGGTCCAGACACAGAGCGCCGCTGCTCAGGCACGCCAGGCAGAGGGGCTGGAAGGATGCATCAGATCTACAGCTGCAGCGATGAAAATATAGAAGTTTTCACCACTGTCATTCCTTCCAAAGGTGAGTACGATTGTCCTTGGCGGTCGCCTAGCCTGGCACCTTTTGGGGGAGAGTGCAGACATCACGTGGCACACCGGTGACCCCTCAGGCCCGCATGTCTGATGGCTTTCTCTGTGTTGATGGTCTTTCATTTGTATATTTTAACCCCCTGCCAAGGAGGCACAAGAATGAAGATCAATCACGGACCCAGGGAAAAGCAGGATATTTACGTGCTCCCAGACTCAGCGAATTCAACCCGCGCCCCCCCCCCCCCCCCTCCACAGGCTAAGGGAAAGTGACAACAGGATCCTGGTGAAGGCATCAGAAATTCCCAGGGCAGCCACAGAGATTCTTTTCTGCTTCTCCTAGGAGCAAATGGGATGGGAGAGGAGAAGCAGCTGGCTCTTAATTATGACCTCCAGCTATGCCGTGAGATGCCTGGAGATCTTATCCTAGCACTGGCCTGATGTCCAGTGAAGCTGTTCAATAGTGCCCTGACCCCAGGCTGACCTCACCCCAGACCCTCCTCTTCCCCCCCTCCAAGGGTCACCTGGACCTAGTGCAGCCCAAAAATGCAATCCAACACCTGACTTTATAAGTCCAGGAGTCCCCATAGAGAGGGCTTTGCATGAGGCTGCATTGGTGCAGTGTCCAGTTGCAAGGCAGTCCCCTAGTCCTTCCAAATCTGACCCTTTCTCTTGTTCCCAGTTCAGTCCTGCAGCTCCTGTCTTGCTAGGGGAGCCCTGGCTCAGGCTTAATCCCTGGTCTCATTGTCAGACTTGAATGAAATGGGCTGTTTGCTGGTGTTGTGACTCGACATTCAAACAATTGCTTTCTTCCCTCTGTGTCAGCCACTGACAGGGCCAGTGCTGGGGGGGAGGGGTTGGGGAGGGGGGAGGGCGAGACTGGGCCTAGCCACAGAGAGACAGCCAGCAGCACAGAAATTAAGCTGTAGACATCTACTGTCAAGGAGGAGGGAGAGGGGGGTGCCGGGGGAGTGTTGGGAGTCTGCCCATGTGTAGGAGTTAAAATTCTCTCTAGAGCTTCTGAAAGTCAAAGCCTCTGAGCCAAGCACTTCCATGCTCAGATAAATATGTATGTGGTGTGTGTGGAGGTCCATGTAAGGTGCACATGGTAGCCTTGACTCTAAGAGGGAAAAATTAAGAATAAGAAACCAGTAAGCGAGGGATGGGTAAATATGTACCACGGGCTCCTCCTGTGTGACAAGCCAGATCACGCACTGCAGTTTTAGTTATTCACTATTATTGCATCTCAATAATAATAGTAATTAGTTATTATGTATAATAATTATTATTGATAATAATTCTATTATCATTATTAGTTATTGTTTATTTGTTATTATTTAGTTATTATTATTAGCCTAGGGCTAAGCATAGGCTACAAGGGAGCCATGATCATCAGTATGCCACAGTGAAACCTTCCTAAGAACAACCTCAGCAGTATGGGCAGAGCAGCCTAGTGATTAGAGAGTGTGGTCGTAAGCTGGGTAGGTGATGCATGCCTGTAATGTCAGTCCTTAGGTGGCTGAAGCACAAAGATCACTCAAAGCCAGCCTGAGCAACATAGCCAAAAAGAAAGAAAAGAAAAAAAGTATAGGTTTTGTCCAACCATTAACTGCGTGGCCTCTTCCTTTAGTTCCCATCAATATACTGGAGTCGATGAAGAAGACCTGTGTCTCCAAATTTCAGTAACAGTGCAAGAGCTGAGACAGTAAGCCATCACCCAGAGACGCTCGAGAGCTTTCTTGAATCTAAATAGTTCACCACATCCTTCCCTCCAGTACACACACGTGTTGGCACAGTCTAATATATACATCTTACAACAGAACGCTAGCAGGGCACTGGTTGCTCACGTCTGTAATCCTAGCTAGTAAGAAGGCTGAGATCTGAGGATCGTGGTATGAAGCCAGCCCAGGCAAGAAAGTCCCTGAGACTATTCAGTGAATCACAGAAAAAGTCCAAAGTGATGCTGTGGCTCAAGTGGTTGAGTGCTAGCCTTGAGCAAAGGAGCTTAGGGACGTAACTGAATAAAAATAAAACAAAACCCTCTTTTTTTTTTTTTTTTTTGTTGGTCATGGGGCTTAAACTCTTGGCCTGGGCATTGTCCCTCAGCTCTTCAGCTCAAGGCAAGCGCTCTGCCACTTGAGCCACAGCACCACTTCCAATTTTCTGGGAGTTAATTGGTAGTAAGAGGCTCATGGCCTTTCCTGCCTGGGCTGGCTTTGAATGGCAATCCTCAGATCTCAGCCTTCTTACTAGCTAGGTTAACAGGCGTGAGCCACCCACATCGGGCTAAACAGAACCCTCTTGAACACTTCAGAATTTGGCAACAGCAAATGTCTAGTTACTTAGACCAAGTCTGTAACTTGAAGGAAAAGATTTTTGTACATATAGTTCTCAGTAAATGCAAAAGATGAAAGCTGTGGTTTTACTAAGAAGGTGTACCAGACGTGATTTCCTGCGCTGAAAGCAAGCAGTTCTGGGGAGGGAGGGAGCCACAGGGGAGGGAGGGGAGTAGAGTCAGGGAACAGTGGAGGCAGAGGGAAGGGAGTGAGTCCAAGCCCCAGGACCCAGGTGGGCACCTACACCTTCCTCCTTCCCCGCTCCTGTCACAGGAAAACCTAGTCACCACCTCCAGTTCCTAGGAACTTGCTCTTTGCCACATCTGAGCAAGGGCTTTACCAAGGTTGGTTCACTTAGTCTGTGACACAGACCTCTGGGGTTAATGCCATTGTCTTCCCTGCCAGACACAGAGGGAATGTGAGTCATCTGCTCCTCACACAACAGGCAAGGGGTCAAGTTCAGATCTTCACCCAAGCAGACCGAGCCAGGAACCCTCGCTGTTAGCCAGTGTCCAGTCCTCCAGACTTCACAGAGGCAAGGGCTTTACAACACTCGCCTGTTACTCATCTGATAGGAGATAAGAAGACATTTGGGTTCTATCAGGACAGGCATGTGTAGGAGTCCCCATTCTAGCAGATCATCTTAGCCGCAGTGTGGAAAATACATGCCTGGAATGTGGAAAATATGGATTGTGGAAAATACATATCTCACTGTGCAATAAAATTGACAACTTTTCCCCACAAAGTGCTATAGGGTCTTTTGTTAATAGTCAATCTTTTGTTGTTGTTTTGTTGCTGTTATTTTGGCAGTACTGGGTTTTGAACTCAGAGCCTTGTGCTTGCTGGACAGGTGCTCTACCACGTGAACGATACCCGCAACTCTATTTGCTTTCACTTATTTTTCAGATAGGGTCTCACTTTTGCCCCACACAAATGGCCTCTGACCACAATTTTCATACTTCCATCTCCCAAATAACTGGGATCTCAGGCCTGTACCACTCTTGGCTAATTTTTAAGCTGTTTATTTGTTGTTGTTGTTTAAATTGTGGTAAAATATACACAGCAGAATTCACCAGCCTCACCATTTTAAAGTGCACAGCACAGTGGTATTATGTACATATGCAGTGTTGTAAAATCATCTATCTCCAGAATTTTTTGTTATACTAAACTAAAACTCTACCCAGTAAACTATAATCTGCCCCCATTCCCTAGCCACTAGTAATTACCAGTCTACTTTCTCTCCCTATGAATTAGACAACTCTATGTGCTTCAGGTAAGTGGAATAATAATATAATGTTTATCCTTTTGTGTTTCATTTATATCACCTACTACATTTTCAAGGTTCTTCCATGTATAGCATGTATCAGGATTTCATAATCCTTTTCAAGGCAGAGTAATATTCCATTGTATAGATATATCATAATTGTGCATCCATTCACAAGTTGATGAATGTTGGGTTGTTTCTGACTTTAACCCATTGTGAATAATGCTGCTATGAAGTTTGATATTGTTTAAGTTAAATAACATCTTCTTTCCCCCCTCTCCCCTCCCCCACCATGTCCCTACCTCCTTCCAGGTGAAACTCTTCTTGGTGTTTTTAGTGTAGCTATCTGAGCCTCATGGGCAGTCTCTGAACCTTCTTCTTTCTCTCTCTTTACAGTGTCCAGTCCAGCCAGGAGAAGAGTCAAAAGCTCTCAACACCTCCTAACCAAGAATGTAAGGAAACGTAAATCTGGGTTTTCTTTGACTAATTTAATACAAAACCAACACCAACTTTTTCATTCTGTCTCCTCATTTCCAGTGACAAGGAGACATTCTATGTATCTTGTGGCTGTGGCTGTACTCTCAGTCCTCCACTTAACTAAAATAACTGACATATGTCAACTAAACACCATATAGCCTGAAGCAAATTCCCCTCCTCTGCTGTTTTCCCCAGGCACAGAGTAAAACTCATTGCTTGCATGCTTTTTCTTGTTTAAATGGTCTGTGGTACCCCTGACTTAGGTTTTATCCTATTGATGGCATTGCTAAGGATCATCTTCTCACTACTATAGATAGCACAGTAATGAACTTATTGGTAGAAAGGCAATTTTTTTATTAATTCCTTTGTACATAGTTCTCGAAGCAGAATCCACAGATTAAAAGAAAAGTTTTGCTGGGCATTGGTGGCCCATGCCTGTAATCCTAGCTACTCAGGAGTCTGAGATCTGAGGATCACAGTTCAAAGCCAGCCAGGGCAGGAAAATCCATGAGATTCTTATCTCCAATTAACCAATGGAAGTGGTGCTGTGGCTCAAGTGGTAGAATGCTTACCTTGAGCTGAAGAGCTGAGGGATAGTGCCCAGGCCCAGAGTTCAAGCCCTACAACTGGCAAAAAGGAAAAAGAAAAGTTTTATTCATCCATCTACCCATTCCCCAAATACTTGCATTCCTAACTGAGTGACACTGGCTAGATGTGGCAAATATAGAGTTAATTTTTTTAAAAAATCTGTCAGCCACTCATGGCTAACGTCTATAATTCTAGCAACTCAGGAGGCTAAGATCTGAAGATTGTGGGTTCGAAGCCAGCCCAGGCAAGAAAGTCTGTCAGACTTCTCTCTAATTAATAACAGTAACAATAAAGCCAGAAGTGAAGCTGTGGTTCAAGCAGTAGAGTGAGCAAAAAATCTCAGAGACAGTGTCCAGGCCCTGAGCTCAAGCCCCAGGACCAGCACAAAGAAAAGAAAACTCACCAGGCAATAGTGGCTCACACCTATAATCTTAGCTCTTCAGGAGGCAGAGAACCCGGGGAATCAAGGTTCAGAGCTAGCCTGGTAAGAAAAGTCTGTGAGACTCTATCTCTAATTAAACAGCAAATGAAAATGTTGGGCTGGAGGCATGGCTCAAGTAGTAGAGTCCCAGCCAAGCTATCTGAGCAGCCATCAGGCCCTGAGTTCAAATCCCAGTACTATGGGCAAAAAAGTGGGGGGGGGGAGAATTCCAGCCACCATTTACCTCAACCTCACCAAAATTGGCTTTTATTTCTTTAACATTTTGGTACTTTGATACATGCAGCATCTTTAGAGCCTAATACTGCTATGTTGTGTAAGTAGAGATTTGTGTAAAAAAAAATCTATCAATATATCTTTGCACTTTATTTTAAAGGGGAGACTGAAATTGGTTCCTTTGATTATTCTGGAGTCTATTAGTCACAATTTGTGTGTGTGTGTGTGTGTGTGTGTATGCTGGTCCTGGAGCTTGAATCTGAGTGCTGTCTCTGAGCTTTTTCTCTTAAGGCTAGTGCTCTGCCACTTGAGCCACAGCTCCACTTTGGGCATTTTGGTAGTTAATTGGAGATAAGATAGGAAATTTTTATAGAATGCCATCTAGGTTTTCTAAATATCTCAAAATTTAAAAGCCTATTCACTATTTATTATTATTGTTGTGGTTTTTTTTTTTTTTTTTTGCCAGTCCTGGGGCTTGAACTCCTGGCCTAGGCACTGTCTCTGAGCCTCTTTGTGCTCAAGGCTAGTGTTCTACCACTTGAGTGACAGCACCACTTCTGGCTTTTTCTGAGTAATTTATTGGAGATAAAAGTCTCATGGACTTTCCTGCCCAGGCTGATTTCAAACCATGATCCTCATATCTCCGCCTCCTGGATAGCTAGGATTATAGGTGTGAGCCATCAGAACCCTGTGCGTTTTCTCTCCCTCTCCCTCTCCCTCTCCCTCTCTAGATAGATAGATAGATAGATAGATAGATAGATAGATAGATAGATAGATAGATAGATAGATAGATAGATAGATAGATTTATATGGTGGTGGTGGTTGTCGTGGACCTGAACTCTGGGCCTGGGTGCTGTCCCTCAGCTCTTCAGCTGAAGGTTAGCACTCTACCACTTGAGCCACAGCACCACTTTCAGCTTTTTCTGCTTATGTGGTGCTGAGGAATCGAACCCAGGGCCTCATGCATGCAAGGCAAGCACTCTACCACTGAGCCACCTTCCCAGCTCCTCTATTTATATTTTTAAGTGCCCAATTTACTGTTTCTTTTAAACTTCATAGGTTTGTAAGAATTTTATGAACATAGAGATAATCCCCATGCCATGTAACACAGGTAATGTGTTATATTTGTGCTTGTGGTTTGTTTAACTTGAAGCTTTGATCTGAAAAGTATTCATTTCCAGAAATGAGCAGAGATTCATTTCCCTGATGGCCTGTTTATCACCAACAATGCTTATTAAAGATTCAGGTTTTTCTCCCCTCAGTTGAAATTGCACCCTATCATAATTCCTTAAATTCGGTTTTGCCTCAGCACCGCCCAAAAGCAACACAATTGTGTTACACGTGGACAAGTGCAGAGGATCTGCAGAAGTCTGGGCTGTGGAGCTGGGGCCATCGCCTCCCTCACAGAGGCAGAGTGGGCCCAGGATCTGGCAGAGAGCGAGCCTTGTCCTTGCAGAACAGCTGCGGGAGGAGGGAGCCAGCCCTGGGCAGTGCACACTCAGAGAAGCTGCAGTGTTGGGAGCTCCTCAGGGTGAGGGCACTCAGAATGAATGACCCTACTGTCCTGGATATGGAAAAATATGCAGGATTAGAGTCCAGACTGCTAAGATTTCCCTTCATGACTCTCCATATTAAGAGAAAATGGCAACTCTTCTTTGTCTCCAGTTTTTACATTTAAATTATTTCCCTAAGTATAGTCATACCACAGTACCCTTGGGGGACTGATTCTAGGACATACACAGGTACCACACGTTCAGATCTCTGACATACAATAGTGTACTATTTGTATAAAATTTATACATCCACTTATTTGCGTACGTGTGTGTGTGTGTGTGTGTGTGTGTGCGCGTGCGTGTGTAGCTTGAACTGGGCATGGGTGCTGTTCCTGAGCTTTTTTGCTCAAGGCTAGTGCTCTACCACTTGAGCCACAGCTCCACTCCAGGCTTTTTGATGATTAATTGTAGATAAGAATCTTACAATTGGAGATAAGAATCTTTCCCGCCCTGGCTGTCTTCAAACCACACTCTTCAGATCTCAGTCTTCTGACTAGCTAAGATTACAGGTGTGAGCCACGGGTGCCCAGCTTCATACACCTTGTTTATTTATTTTTTAATGGTACTAAGGATCAAACCCTGAGCATTGTACCTGCTAGGCAAGCACTTTGCCACTGAGCTACACCCCAGCCCATTCATATACCTTAAATAATCTCTAGATGATTTACATTGCCTAAAATAATGAAATGCCGAGTACTTTTGTTATGCTGCATTGTTCAGAGAATGGGAATAAGGGAAATAAACCAAGTCTGGATGTGGATTTTCTCAAACACTTCCTATCTGCAATAGGTTGTACCTGTGGCTACAGAGCCCGTAAATGCAAAGGATTAATTGTATTTTTATTACAATTTTTAAGGTTCATGGTGGTGGACACTATCCCAAGAGGGGGGCCTTCCCTTTGTGGATCTTCCTGAAATAGTTTTGCTGCAGTGGATTTTTAAAAAAGAAATCTCAGTGAGCAATCAGTCCTGGTTTGCTGGGATTTCCATGGAGCAGCCGCATTCGGCGAAACATGGCTGTGCCAGCTGTATGTTCCCTGACAGGCCCAGGTGCGAGGGAATGCGAGTGCTGGGGAGCATTCCTGCCTCATTTGGCTGGTGGGGATTTCCGTTTGTTTGGTTTTTTTTTTTTAATCTGGGCCCAACACTTCCTTCCTGATGTCTTTCCTTCACGGAAGCACCCAAAACCTAGTCCTCTGCAGTTACAAAGGTGCTGTCCCCCTCTCTACAAATACCACAAAACCCCGATTTCCAGAACCATCCCCACTTCTAATAGCCTGTCCTGTTACCAACGCATGTCTGGCCAGGGAGCAGCTGATGTACCCTATTGGGGCACATGGGTTTGGGTCCTGTGATGGATTGCTTTGGAGGGACGCTAGGACCTTCATTTTGTCGCCCATCTCGCCGTTATTTGGCAGTTTGAAGTCAGCTGAAAAGACCATTTCTGTCCCCTTGCTTGCTTTCCCTGGACTAAGTAAGTCTACACAAATTCCTTTACCAACACAAGGTCCAACACAAGCCTCCGGTCCTGGGGCTGTAGGGCTTGAGTGCTGAGCGGAGGTTTAACCTCGCTGTCCGCCCTCCGCTGGACAGGTGGTGATCGAGTCCGACCTGTACACGCCTCGGGCCCTGGAGCTGCTGCCTTACCGCGGTGACCGCAGGGGCGATGCCGGAGACAGCCACAGGTTCGGCCGGCTCCAGACAGCCAGGCCACCGGGCGCCCATCCTACCAAAACGCCTACCAGGCCTGGTAAGTGAGTCCTTCACCTCCGAACCCCCTAAACCTCTTTGGGTGCCGAGATCTGCCCAGAGTCCAACCGGTGGTCTCAGTCACACAGGTGAGTGAGCACCTGCGTTTTCCCCAAATAAACGGAGTATTCACTACAAAAGCACCTGCTCCAGGGCATCAATTACAACACCCAGCACCTTCCACCCAGAGAAGTGGCAGGCGCGAGCCATCTGGCTCCACAGCTAGCAGGTGCAGCATTCAGAAGATGTAAATCACTGTGCTCTGGGAGGGAGAAAACCATGACCCATAAAGGGGAAGGAAGCTCGTGTTATATATATGAGAGAGAGACAGACAGACAGAGACAGAGAGAGACAGATACAGAGACAGAGAGACTAAGAGGAAGAAGGAAGGAAGGAAGGAAGGAAGGCAGGAAGGAAGGAAAGGAAGGAAGGAAGGAAGGCAGGAAGGCAGGCAGGCTTCTCATTTAATTTTGGATGATAAATAAAAACATTTAATTTTTGAAATCTGTTCTGAAAAATAGAAATATTGGAATTTTGTTTTGGATACTATTTATTTATTTACCCTGGGGCTTGAACTCTGGGCCTGTACACTGTTCCTGAGCTTTTGTGCTCAAGGCTAGCACTCTACCACTCTAGCACTTAAGCCACAGCTCTACTTCTGACCTTTTATTTTTTTCTTTTCTTTTTTTTTCCTCTTCTTCTTTTTTTTTTTTTTGTTGTTGAAGCTTAGTGGACATAAGAATCTCAGGGACTTTCCTGCCTGGGCTGGCTTCAAGCCTCAATCCTCAGATTTCAGCCTTCTGTGTAGCTAGGATTATAGGCATGAGCCACCAGTGCCTGGCTTGGATGCTATTTTAAAAAATAACTTCCACACTAAGAAGTTGAAATAAGATACCACCATTGAAATCTAGAATAATATTGTGGCTTTTATTGATAGTTTAGGATTTTTTGTTATGCCCAAATCTAAACTGATTCATGCTTTAACTCCAAAAATGCATGACAGAAAGTCCAGGGCTCCTTCTCAAAGCTTTTGGGCATTAACAATTTTGTATAGTATAGAGGACTCCATTGAGTATGTTCCTTCTCTGGTCTTTTCCTATTCTTCTTGCCCATTTCCCCACTTATTTGCTTTTTTTAAAGAATTTTATTTTATTGTAAAGATACTGTACAGAGAGGTTACAGTTACAAGAGGAAGGCAATAGGTTCATTTCTTGTTGAACATTGTTACCCCCTCCTTTGTTTTTCTCCTACTATCCTTGCCCTCCCCTACTCTTCTCCCCACGACCCAAGTTGTAAAGCACGTTTCCAGCATAGTGTCTTGTGAGTATCATTGTTGCAATGAGTCATCCTGTGTCCTTGTTTCAGCATTTTGTTATTCCTCTTTCCCTCCCCAAATTAGATAAATGTATATACAAGATGCAGGGTGCTTCTTGTTTTTATACTACCTTTTTTTGTTGTTCTTAATTTCCCTGTCTGCTCTTTTGATCCAATGTATAAGAACACATAAATCAAGCTAGATTCTCTAGTTAAGTGATCAAATATACATGGACATATACAGAGTGAAAGCATTGGGAAACCACAATCTGCCTTGCAGATTAAAAGAAGATAGATTTTTCTGTGTCTATGTATAGGTGAGGGGGTGGGTGCATGTGGGTATGGAAAAAGAGGCAGAAGATTTCTCTTTGCTACAAAATCACGAAGTAAACTTATAGTCAAGCTTCTCAAATTTCAGCATGCAAAGGAATGACCTGGGAGTCTTCATTTTCATGCAGATTTTTATTTAGGAGGACTAGGTGAGCCCCAGGGTTTTATCTATCTAAGAAATTTTCAGGTCTAGGTGCTGATCCTTCTCAGGAATAATGGATTAAGTAGCAAACACTTAGACATACCAGTACAATGGTTCTCAAAATGCCATCTCAGGAGCAGCAGCTGGAAATTGGTTGGAAATGTCAATTTTATTGAAATTCCAGGGTTAGAACACATCAGTCTTTGTTTTAGGAGGCGCCTCTCCCTTCGATGGTTCTCATGAAAAGTGGAGATAAAGAACCTCTACCAATTTAAAGAGGAGAACACTGTGCTGCAGAAACTGTTTGCCCTATATACAAAGTCACTCTACCTGTCAGCTACAGATCCCAAGACAAACTCTCAGGTCTTCCTGAGTCCCCCACCAGTGTCTCTTCCCCCAGGGGAGAAGGACTACCCAACTGTTTAGTTTTTGTATTGGTTTGTTTTGTATATGTATGTGTTATTGGTAGTACTCGAGTTTGAACTCAGGGCCTCATGCTTGCTAAAGCAAGCATTCTACCAGAGAAGCCACGCTCCCAGTCCAACGGTTTCATTTTTTGAGGTCACTTGCATACCACTCTCTAAAGAATCTTTTATGTAGACAGACTGTCTTCAAACTTCATGACCCTCTTGCTTCAACCTCCTGAGTACTGAGATTACAGACAGGTACCATCATCAAGTCTGGTTACTTTCATGCGTTTCTAAATAGTCTGTGGCAACTTAGACAACCCTTGTTCATCTTTTAGTCTGAAAAACAAGAGCAGAAAGTTATAAAATAGAGAGAATCTGCCCAATGCCTGACAATCAGCTCATGTTAGAATATGCTAGTCAGGTTTAAAAAAAAAAAAGAAATAGATTGAGCTGGGCATTGATTCAATTCCTCAGTGCCTCCAATCTGATAGATTCCAGAGTGGGTAGGAGGGAGCATTTCTGAGCCAAAAACAGACCCTGGTGCTCTCCAAAGAAAAGTCTAGGCACCAGCCCCTCCTTTTTACTTCCTGTCTTACTTCCTCCTCTCAGAAAGCTGTATGTCTCTGGTCTTGCTTTTTGTTTTCCTACTGAGCCTTAGAAATAGGATGATACAGCTTCTCATGAGAGAGGAGTTTCTCGAAGGAATCTAGAGAACCTTAGGTTCCCCCCATCCCTAACACCTAGATCCTATCACCATAAGCCTCAGGTGCTTGGCAGAAATCCGCTGCCTGTGAGACTTCACTGAGATGACCTCAGGGACCTCAGAACCAACTCATGCAAACAAGCTGAGAGGTCCTTTCCTAGCTGAGACCACTGTTCATATTTACAGCACCCACTGTTCTACCACTGAGATCTCTACAATGCCTGACCCACACAGAGTGAAATATATATTAGCTGCTACCACTACTTATTCAAGAACATCATTGGTGATAGTTTGATTTTGGTAGTCTTACTAGGAAAAAAACCTCTTAGGACAATTCAATTTTGCAGAGTTAATTTCAGCAAGCAAAATAAAATGTTAAAAATGACTTGAATTAGACAGTGCCTCAAACCAGAACAGATTCTTTGAATTACAACCAACAACAGGATCAAACCAACTCACAGTAAAGCAGAAGGGAAGCATAGAAAACAACTTAATTGTCGATAGTCTAGTCCATCGCCCACTTAACTAGTTAGTTATGATCCAGTCAGTTAAGTGGCTGTCAGGACTTTGTGAAACCAGTAAAGTTCAGTTATTGGAACTACAATCTCTATTGCCTTCATCTCTTGGCCCCAGAGCAGGTGCCCAGTCCAAATACATGGCCTCCTACAAAATTTTATTTAACAGTTGTTGTGTAATTTTTCATTTTATTAATGTTGAAATGTTTCCACATGCTGAAGTGCAATTGAGACCAGACTATTCCTGATCAAGTGTCCCAGGAAAGGCTTTAGAACTGACTCTGATGGCTCATACTGTAATCCTAGCTACTAGGAGACTGACAGACAAATCCAAGAGGTTCTTATCTCCAAGTAGCAAAAAGTCAGAACTGTGTAGCTCAATTGGTAGAGCACCAGCCATGAACAAAAGAACTGAGAGGGAGCATGAGTTGAAGCCCCAGTACTAGAATAAAAACACACAGGGGTGGTAGTGATTAAAAATGAGAGAGTCTCTGTCCATACCTTTCATGTAGCCAGTCTCAGGATTCTGATCCCATAAGCCTTCCAATTTATGGGCTGAACTTCCCATGGCAGATTCTGTTTCTCATTTAGAGGGTGACCAAGAGCACTGTGTTATGTAATTGATCCTGGCAACAAAAATGTAACTCCTCTAACCTTTTTAACTTGTTGTGACCTAAAGCTGGAGGAAAGGAAGAGGAGCTGAAGGCATGGAGAATTGGTGCTCACTGCTTCCATAAGTCTGTTCTCTTTAAATTGATTTTATTGACTCTCCCATGTAGGCCTTAGTTTCAGCACCACCACCACCACCCTGGGAGGTTGATAGGGGTGCCAGTAGCCCCTCTCAGCAATTACCATTGCCTGATCCTACTGCCTGACTTTATTGTTTGGTACCAATGCCTTGAGAAATTCTCTTCTGTGATTGATTTACTAAAAAGATAATTGATGCAGAACCAGAGGGAGGCAGAACTGTGAGTACCACTGTGTAATATCTGCTTCCTTCAACTTTTCAGGGGGGAGTTCTGAACTCAAAGCATCAAACCTGTGTGGGAATCGAGCATACGGGAAATCATTGGTAAGTAAAATAAACCTGGGCTTTAAATATCCCACCATGTCTGTGTCCCCAGCACCATAAAGAGAGACTAAGCATCCTTTGCCCTTGCCTGAGGATTATTAGAAAAGCAAAACCATGGCCTCTGCTGTGGAAAGCCCTTTCACCCTGCTTTGTGCACTTGTGGCATATTCCTAACTGTGTCTCTCTTTCTTGTGAGAAGCTATGACTCAACTGGCATCTCATACTTAAGGGAAAGAACTGGTTTCTATTGTTGGTCCTGCCAGGTGGGAATGCCTAACTAATCTGGGTATGGTGATAGAGTAAGAGATGTAGATTCTCAACAACAACAACAACAAAATTCCACAATATAGAGTGTCTTCGTCATGCTGGGATGCATTAATAAATGATCATGGGCCAAGGGTCTAGAACAAGATTTTTTTCAGTTTTAGAAGCTGGGAAGTCCAAGATACTCAGTGATTGGTAGAGTTCTCTCTCTGTCTCTGTCTCTGTCTCGATGTGTCTTTCTCTGTGTCTTTCTCTGTCTCTGTCTCTGTCTCTTTGTCTCTCTGTCTCTCTTTCCTTCCCCTTTCCCTCTGCCTGGTAGATAGATGGCTACCATCTTGGTAAATGTTCTTAGCTCACACTTGTATTCCTAGCTCCTCAAGAGGCTGAGATCTGAGGATTGAAGTTTGAAGCCAGACTGGGCAGGAAAGACTAATCACCAAAAAAGCTGAAAGTGGAGCTGTGGCTCAAGCCTTGAGCATAAAGATCAGGGACAGTGCCTAGGTCTTCAGTCCAAGTCCCGGGACCCTTACGTACAAAAAAGTTCTTTATTCATCTATAGAGAGAGAAAGAAAGAGAGACAGAGACAAACACAGAGAGACAGGCAGGCAGCAGGCAGGCAGAGAGACAAAGCTCTGAAATCCTTTTGTTCTTATAACGCACTAATCCTATCCTAGGTGATCTACCCTCGTGACATCATCTAAACCTAATTACCTCCCAAAGATTACCCACCCCTCCACCACCTCTCCAACCATCCATTCGAGAGTAGGGCTTCAACACAGGAATCCAAGAAGGAACAACGTTCACTGTATAACAACCAGTCTCTCAGGACAGGGGTGCCTCTGGGAACATCTGCTATATACAAGTCTAGTTATCAGGGAGCAGACTCTGTGATCTGGAGTTTGAAGTGGAAGATGTAGATTAGGGCTCAATAGCAGTGGGGACTCGGGCTTGGGTGGAGGAAGTAGCTGAGCCATGATTTAGCTCCAACACCTTTTGGGTAAGTGTTGCCTCTCCAATTTGAGCTAGGATAAAGTGGATGAGCTTTTAAATGCTCCATCCTCACTCAGTCATGGAGTGTGGGCTGCCCCAGGGAGGGCATGACCTTGGGCAAGGTGACCCTCTGCAGCTGAGGCATAGTTGAAGAAACTAAAAACCTTCTGCTACCCACCATTGGCACGTGATCCTGTGGTTGGGCAGCTCATCCTTCATTGAAGGGGGATTGAGGGACACATCTCCTTTGTCCACTTATGGGCCCTACTCTGGCATTCTCTCTCACTTGTAACAGGGCTGTCAGTGGCTGGAGGTGTCAAGATGTACAGATGGGTCAGGTGTGGTGGCACACAGTTCTAATCCCAGTAACCTAGGGAGCTGAGGCAGGTGGTTCGTTACACTCCAGGGCAGCATAATGAGACCATAACAAAACAAGATGTACTGATAGTACAATGAGAGAACTAGGCAGTTATTTGAGGCCAATTCCTCCTCCCTTTAAGATAAATTGGACCTCATTTAGGTCATCAGCATTCTAGAAAGGAGATGGGATGGGGGGAGCTAGCTCAGAGGATCTGAAGATGGCTGGGTAATGGGTACAAAGGAAAACAAGTCAAATTCCCTAGCCCTTAGGCTGGGCTCAGATAATGCACACGTCAGAGAGGCAGAGGCTACAGCAGAGGCCCAGAAGGAACTAGGCTAGTATAGCATGGCGATGCAGATAGAGAGGTAAAGACAAACAGGAAGAAGATGATCCTCCAGTTTGGAGAGCAGTAGGGTTATATCCCACGGGGCGCTGAAAGCTCATTTTTCTTAGGCAGGACAGAAATCTAGTGCCCAGACAATTCAATCTGATTGAATGTGATGTGAGTGGGACTGAGGGAACTTGGAAAAGGAGTGGAGGAAGTGAATGGAAGGCCTTTCCATTGCCCATCCCTGGGTGTCACATTCACCAACTCACTGGCACCCTGCAGAGGGAACACTTGGGAGAGGCCACAAGGTGGCACAGTAACTCTGCCGACAACCTTTGGCCGCTCAGGAGAGGCGGTGGTGAATAATGCTGACCTTGACCTGGAATTTCCTGAAGATTTCAGGGATGTGGTAACTTTGAAACTTTCGGGATGGAAGAACAAAACATAGCAGGTGTCAGCTAACCAAGCAACCTCTGGACTTAGCCCTAGTGAGGTCATCAGTTAATTTCCCATTTAGTACATGTTTCTTTAGTGCTGGCAGCCTCCTGTGGAAAGGCTAGGGAGAGATCCCAATGGGTTAAGTCCTAGACTCTGCCACTCACTGTCCAGCCAAATGAAGCAAGTAGACACACACACACACACACACACACACACACACACACACACACACACAAAGTGTGAGATGCTACAATGTGTCACATAGACACTCAGTACTCCAGAGACATGTAGACATAAAGATCAACCTCAGGGACCAGCCTCAGGGAAGACTTTCTAAAAAAAAAAAAAAAACAATTTTGAAGGGCAGGCAAAAATGAGTTCTCCATCCAGAGATGGAAAGAAAGGGTACAGAGCTATGGATGAGCATTGGGAAAGGAAAACCACACCTTGCTAGGACTACTGACACAGAGAGAATAAGAGAAATCCCAGAAGGCCAAGCTGTATAGATACAGTAGAATTCAATATGGCAGAACTTTGAAGAGCAGGCTACAGAGTTGACTTTTGTCTGCACTACTATGGGGAATTCCTGACAATTCTAGAATCCAGGAGAAGCGTGGAAAATATGGCTGGTCTGGTCACAACCAAGGAAGTCCCAAGTGACTGCCCCTTGAGAAATTCAGGAAAACAAATGTGGAAAGCCAGAATCCTCAGGACTTGACAATTGGACACCAGTGATGGAGGTGGGAGGTGATGGTTCTCATACAAATTGAATGGCCCTCCCTCAAGTGTCTGAAGGCCAGTGGGATGCTCAGGACTCATCAAAACCCTTGAGTCAGATGGGGTCCATCTCACAAAGCCCATTGTGGTATCTGAGGCCTACAGCGGGATGAGGACTGTTGCCCAAGTAAGGGGTGTTTCCTCTCTCAAGTGGCTCCAGGCAGCATCAGAGTGGACATGTCCTCAGTCCCATCCCATTCCCTCCACACAGATCCCACCTGTGGCCCGGATCTCAGTGAAAGCTCCAGCAGTGGTAGAGGCGGCAGCCCCAAGCTCAGAGAATGGAGCTGTTCTGGGGAGAGGGTAAGTACTGTGTCTTCCAGCCCTGAATCCTTTCTGTGCCACAGGAGAGCTACGGGTGGCCCAAAGTTTAGACTCTCAAGAGGCTCACCCAAAACCCTGACATCTGTAAATTACCTTGTAAAGGAGGGCCATCATCCTGGGCCCTCATCAGCTATCTCCCGAGGAGTAAGCAGAAGTGTTTTTCACGCTTTCTACTTCATGAAGAAGTGTCATTCCAGAGGAGTTTTGGTTAATTAGATGGGAGTCATGAGCCCTATCCTGAGCCTCTCCTATGCACAGTGTCAGGATGGTGTCAGAAATGCCTAATGTTGTTTAGGGGCCTCTTCCCACAAGTAAAGAAATGTGTAGATAGTCAGCTTTGGGTGATCTTGAAAATCAGTGAACAGCCTATATGACAGTTGTTTAAAATTAACTTCCTTACATTCTCTCACTAAATGTATAAAAGCTCCTGGCAATATTGGAAAATTGAATCCCAGAGGAGTAATGGGGGAGGGGAAGCCAGAATTCACTTTGTCATGATTCACTTTTATTAATAGAAAATAAACATGTATTCCAGTCTCAAAAAAAGAAATGTATAAAATACAGAGAGGTTTCAAACTAAACTCTAACCCAAGTGATCCTGTTAATGCTTGTCCAGACCAGTCGCTAGAATAGCAGGCCTGGATATTTCCCCAACACCCCTCACAGCCTTCTCTGCAGTGAAAGTCTGCAATTCAACACGGACTTTAATGACCCCATGACCACACCCCCACCGTGAAGGTATCAGACAAGTTTAGGAGATGACAAAGCATGTAGGCTCTTGATTCAGACCTGCTTTCTATCCTGCCACAGCCACTGGCACAGGCCATTGGAGTTACTTAGCACTCTACTTCCTCACCTATTTCAAAATTAATAGAAAGGAACTGGAGGTGTGGCTCAAGTGGTGGAGTACCTTCATGTGTGGAAAAGCTGAATGAGTGCTCAAGGCCCTGAGTTCAAAACTCAGCACCAGCACAAAAAAAGGAAAGAAGGAAGGAATGAAGGAGAGAGAAAGAGAGAAAGAAAGAAGGAGAAGAAAAGAAGGAAGGAAGGAAGGAAGGAAGGAAGGAAGGAAGGAAGGAAGGAAGGAAGGAAGGAAGGAAGGAAGGAAGGAAAGAAAGAAAATTAAAAGAATCCAAGGCACTAGTGGCTCACACTACTACTCAAGAGGCTGAGATCTAATGATCATAGTTGGAAGCCAGCCCTGGAAGGGAAGCTCATGAAACTCTTATCTCAAATTAACCCTTAAAAAACTGGAAGTGTAGCTGTGGCTCGAGTAATATAAGCCAGCTCTGAACAAAAAAGCTCAGGGGCAGCAAGCAGCTCCTGTGTTCAAGCCACAGTTCTGGCAGAGAGAGAGAGAGAGAGAAAGAAAAAAGACACAGACACAGACAGACACAGACAGAACAACAAGAAGAAGAAAAAACAGAAGAAAGATAGAACTCATCCTGAATGGTTATTGTGAGAATGGAATAAAATCATGTATGAAGAGCTTATTTTAAACCATTGTTAACATTTTTTTTAAATGCTTCCAATCCAGAAGTTAGAAAAACTGTACTTGGGAAATGTTTAGTGTCTATGTGAAATATCCTCAGCTAAAATATCAACTTAATCCATTTCTGTTTTCATAACACAATGGCATAGACTGAGTAAGGGCTTCTGTGTGTGTGTGTGTGTGGTGTGCATGGGTGTGCACATGGGTGTGCACACATGGTAGTCCTGGAGCTTGAACTCTGGGCCTAGGCACTGTCCCTCAGCTCTTCAGCTCGAGGCTAGTGCTCTACCACTTGAGCTACAGCGCCACTTCCAGTTTTCTGGTGGTTTATTGGAGATAGGAGTCTCATGGTCTTTCCTGCCAGGGCTGGCTTTAAACTGCGATCCTCAGATCTCAACCTCCTGAGTAGCTAGGATTACAGGCGTGAGCCACCAGCACCCAGCTTACTTCCAGTTTTTTAGTGGTTAATTGGAGACATGAATCTCAAGAACTCTCCTTCTTGGGCTGGCTTCAAACTGGGATCCTCAGATCTCAATCACCTGAGTAACTAAGATTACAGACATGAGCCACTGGCCTCCAGCTCAGGGAAAGTTATGTTTTAAAAAGAGGTTTATTTTTCTAACAGCTGTGGTCCCAGGAGGGGACTAACACCAGAGATGAATGACGAGAGTCCCAGGGAGGTGCAGGACATTACCTGTCCAGAGATAGGAATATCAGAGACACACAGTCAGACTGGCTTTTATAGCAGACTTACTCTTGAGAGAAACCAATAACAAATTAATCACATAAATTCATTTATGAAGGCAAAGCCCTAATCACCTTTTAAAGGTCCTACCTAGTCTCACCTCTTAACATGTCATAACAGAGACTAAGTTTCAACAGGAATCTTGAAGAAGACTGACCATATTCACAGCATAGCTAATATCAACCCAAGAGCTGCATTACTAAAGCTGCGGGAGGCTGAGCAAGAGGCCTCCAGGATGGACAGTACGGAGCATTTTGATGGAATATCAGAAGTTACCAAAAGAATTATAAAAGCAAGTTATGTGTTATTACTTAATGTACTGAGACTTCATTGGAGAAACTTTTTAAAAAGTCACGTAGCTTGTATTATGTTCTGGTTCACAAATCATTCTAAATAAGAGTCATTGACTCTTATTGACACAACTGTTCATGTAGACCCCACATCTGGACAGAGGCCAACCTTCCACTGATTTAAATTGCAGATCTCTGAATGACTCCTTTCTCTCTAAGCTCAGTCACTCATCTCTCTCTCTCTCTCTCTCTCTCTCTCTCTCCTCTCTCCCTCTCTCTTTCTCTCTCTCCTCTCTCTCTCTCTCTCTTTCTCTTCTCTCTCTGTCCTTTCTTTCCTCTCTTCCCCCATGCTGGAGACTAAACCAAGGGAGGGGAGAGGGAAGGAGAGGGAAGAAGGTCACTCTTCTTAAAGGCAAAAATTAAGTGTGGCTCAATGACCTGACCACTGTCCCCACCCACCTCTGGCTTCTCTTTAGACCTAGACACTTCAAGAAGATGGCAGAAGAGTACCCAACCCTTCCCCAGGGGGCAGAAGCCTCTCTGCCGCTGACAGGCAGCAGTGCTTCCTGTGGTGTCCCGGGCATCCTCAGGAAAATGTGGACCAGGCACAAGAAGAAGTCCGAATACGTGGGAGCCACTAACAGCGCCTTTGAGGCTGACTAAAGGTTGACCCTGTCTGGGTGTCTCACATTAACCCAGGTTCACAGGATGTGGGGAGAAAACTTGAGGACTGGGACTGAGCCACACCCACTCTGCTGGTAGCTGCTCCAAACACATCATCTTCCTCCATAGCTGCAGTCCTGCTTTAGGGAATAGGAAAGTCCTTAGAAGGCAAAAGAAAACTTAGCACTGCTGAAGCCATTGTTTTGAAAATCACTTTGAGAGGTCATTTAGTATACATCCCTATCTCCGGGCAAAATCAAACCAAAATCAACTCTTCCCAGCCCATTTTAAAGACTGCCAAGGAAGGGAGAAGGCAGTTCTTCTCTTCCTTATAAGCATAATGTAAAAGATTGACATCTGATTCACTTGTGAAACGCAGTGGTTCTTACTATTTCCATCTTGTGTTTACTTGCCTTGATGAGGTATGATTCTTTTTATGATCAAGCAGTATGTATTACTTATTGAGAGGTTCTATCTACATGACAAGAAGCATCAAGGTCTATTTTGATAGTCACATGGCATGATTGCATGAATTCTCTGTTTTATGTGAAGTTTTTCTATAGTAAACCAGTTTAAAAGTAAACGTTAATGTTTCACAAAGTGGCATAATCTAACTTGCTTTGCAGAATGATTTTAAATTCTAAAAGTGCTTGCCCATTCTGCTCCTCTTCTTATCACAAACCTCTGTTGAAGAAAGTATGGTCATCCCCAATCTACAGATGGGGATGTTGAGGCTGCTAGATGTTATATGCTTAGATAGCAGGTATTGGGCCTAGTCACTAGGCCTTCAACTTCTCTTTAGCAGATTCCATCTGTATGCTTTCCATAGTGACTGATGTAAGGAACTTTCTAAAGGGTGGGAATATGTCTCCAGGGACAGCTTTTGAAGAGAAAAATCTTATTAAGATGAAATAATTGATTCAAATGAGATACATTATCATACATTAGATTTGTAAATTGTGGTGTGGTGGCACATGCCTGTAATCCCAGCTACTTGGATTGTTGAGGTGTGGGAGGATTAAAAGTTCAAGCCAGCCTGTGAAAGAATCCTAGTGAAAACTTGTCTCAAAAATAGAACCACTCATGTAACTGTAACACCCCTGTACAGTATTTTTACAATAAAAACATATTAAAAATAAATAAAACCAAACAAAATTATTCATTAGATTGATCCAGAAGAAATTGCCTTTTCTTGTGGACCCAAAACAACTGAATATCCATTTCACATGGTTTGACCTAAGATATATGTTTTCCTTTTTACAATAGAAATGTCATCATCAACCCCATTGTCAACAACAGTAGCCTTAAAATGATTATATAATCATAATAATGGTAATAATCACTAGCATTTATCAAATGCCTACAATGTACTAGGCATGAGACTGAGCAAGTCATATAAATTATCCTACTCTTTCTAACCACGCTGTTAGATAGCCTTACTTACTTATACATAGCTAGCAATTCAAAGGGTTAAATGACTCCTGTGAAGGCACCTGTCAATGCCTGTGTTATATTTACTCCTTCACACAAAATAGTTCAGAATAGAGAAGAACTAAGGTTAAGAACGAATTTGGCCCCCTGGAGGGCTGTGTGGAGAACTCTGAGGTAGACTAGTGCAGTGATTGATGAATAATGCCTGTTTGGGGAGGGGATTGGTGTGGCATTGGCCAAGCATATTTCTCATGGCCACCTGAACTCTAACCCCAAGAAGGCTTTTTTTTTTTTTATTAGTTAAGAGGTTAAATTAATCCAATCTACCTGGTAAAAACAGAAATTCTGTGGTAAAACTTAGCCAAAGACTGTGTTAAAAATTGTCGAGTTTTGATACAATGAAGAGTTTGCTCTTTCTAGGTCTCAGACTTAACTGATACTTTTGGTGGTTCAATGATCTTTTGGTAGCTTGAGTTTCCTGTTTCTCATCTCTGGGTGAACCCTGGGGTGAGGTGGGGAAGGTTGTGGTAGGTAAATGGCTTGCCTCTGGGCTTTCCCCTGGCTAATCTATGCTCGTTAGGCCATTGGTTTAGACTGATGTGTTCAGAGATGGTTTGGAAACTTGAGCATCAGGTGCTGCTTTCTCAAGGGGGAGCTTGCCCTAGTGAGCTGTCCTGGATCTTCTGTGATGGAGAAGCTGGGGTGCAGAATCATCAGGAAGCAAGCAGATGATCTATGCCTGACCTCACAGAATCTCCTACCACTATGTATTTTAACTTGTTTAATGTATAACTGACACCTTTTGTTTGGCAGTTGGAAATTCATGTTGGATGGAATTCATTTATTTTAAATATTTCATGGTGACGTGTTTGCCTTGTATAAAACAGATTATTTGGCCAATTCAAATAAAAGTGTGCTTTGTGAAATTAATAAACCACTGGAACGATGTGTCTGAGGGTCCTTCATTGAGCAGAAGTTGATTTTCACACAGGGAAAGAATTATATATTTGAACCTTCTAGCTCCTAGAAATGGGAGGAAAAGGAAGAAAGAACCCAATATGTCTTTTTGCCTTAAGGCAATGTCTTGTTTGGATATTAGGGGCCCTTATCCAGGGCCACTGCTATTTAGCCCGGGCACCTGTCCACTAAACTACCCTCCCCACTCTGATGAGACCCCCCTCAGTTTCCACCATAAACCTTGGGAGCCCAGTGATCCCTTCCAGCCTTCTAGCCTCCTATGAAAGATGCATACTTCCTCCTCTGTGCCCCTCAAGTGTAGCCTTACTGCAGACTGCCCCCATGACTCACGGCCCAACCACTTGCCAAAGCCCTCTGCAGACAGGCCGTCTGGGAATGGCCAGGCCTGGAGTCTCCCTGTGCCAGAGGCAACAGGGTTTCCAGGACATTTAGGGTAATAAAATTGCCTCTGTTAGGACCAAGGCCCAGTCAAATATTTCAGTTCTTACTTGAACACTCTCTGGTGATTTCCCCACCCCACCCAGCACCAAGGTTGCCTGGAGAGCCGGCAGATGGGCAGTGGGTAGAAAAAGCAGCACCAGCCAGAGCCCGATTTTTAAAAGAATCATGTGACACATCTCTGACACTAAATTGGCAGAGACCAAGGGACAAGCAAGGAAAAACACAGGCAAAGATGTCTCTTGGAAGGATCTGAATTTGCATTTTGTCTTTAGTTTCTTATCAGAATGCCAGCCTCCTCCAGGAGGTTTGTGACAAATGCATGACTGTGATGCACAGTGATGCGTAGGACGGTGTGCGCTGCAGATCAGACTGTGCCCTGCTCATGTATGTATTTATTTTCTCAGGTTGAATGTTGGACCAGACTCCCACCAACGAACCCCTTGTTGGGAGGGAGCTGGGAGATGGAGAATGACGACAGCAGAAGGAACCTGTCACTGCTGAGCCTGAGCCAGCTGCATTTCTGTCCCTTTGTTGGGGTCTGTGGAGGAGCTATGCCGAGAGATTCAGACCACCCCCATATCATAGGCGGTTCCCACACCCCACAGCCTAGAGCTGACCCTGGCAGTCTTGGAGACTAAAGTGTTAAGTCCCTAGTTCTGGGCTTATTCTGCCCTTCCCTTTCCCCTTTTTCTTCTTTTCCATTACAAGTGATCAAACCCGCGGGTGTTATACATGCTGTGTAAGCACTTTGACACGCAGCTACTCCCCATATTTTGTGGGTGAGTATGTGTGTACAGGCTAGCGTACATGTGCATGTATGCTAGTACTGAGGCTTGAACTCGGGGCCTCATGTTTTCACTTGGCTTTTTCACTGAAGGCTGGAGCTCTACCACTTGAGCCACGGCTCTACTTCTAGCTTTAAATTCTTTTTTGCAAGTTCACTGGAGATAAGAGTCTCAGATGGTTTTTTTGGCTTGGGCTGGCTTCAAACCTCAATTCTCAGATCTCAGCTTCCTGAGTAGTTAGGATTATAGGCCTTAGCCACCAATGCCCAGCTTCCTCCTCCTCTTCCTCTTTTTTCTCTCTTTTTCTCTCTCTCTTTCTCATTTTTTAAAATTTGAGACAAACTCTAACTTACCCAGGCTAGCCTCAAATTCATGGTCCTCCTGCCTCAGCCTCCTGAGTAGCTGGATTGTGCACCACCATGCACAATTCTGGGCTAGCCTGTTGAAGTACAGTTGCCATTAGGCAAATCCTACCCCAATGTGGCCAGGGGTAACCTTAGAACGTGGCCAGGGGTAACCTTAGAGGGGCCTGAAAGGGCCTGAAGGATGGGGAATGTGGATCCTGCCTTGTCCCCAAACAGACTAGAGACACCTGGAGTGTGTCTAGTTTCCTATTTAACCTACTGGGCCCCAGGAGAGGTCCACTGAACAATCAATTGCCTTTGCTCACATCATACTCTACTGAGCTAGGATTCTTCCCAATGAGGCAACTGCATGATTAGTAGAAGGGCTTTGAAGATATCAGGAATTTATCAGTCCTTGATAAACAAGATATGGCTATTTATAACATCATAAATGCCACAGATAGTGCTCCAAGGATGAGCACAGCGACAATAGTCATTGCAGGCAAGAGACCATGGAAGTAGTTTGTTGATATCTCTTAGGAGTAGTTCTGACCACAATGAAATCGTGGGTGAAGATGAGCTTGTTCTGGTTTTCTGTGCTGTTCCACACACACGCGCACGCACGCACACGCACACACACACACACACACACACACACACACACACACACACACACACACACTTGCCATTTCCCAGTCAAACAATACTCCTCTCTGCTGTCTCTTGTCCCCTTCCCTTGTTTTCTCATACTCTGTGCCTTGAGTCCAGTGGGGCCTGAGACCCCATGATCTTCAGCCACCCAGGACTCTACTTCCAAGACCTCGTGTCTTCTTGCAGTATCCTCTGAAGTTCCAGCTGCCAGAAACACTGAGTATGACAGCTGCTTTGGAATGTTAGAAGAATTTAGTTTCCTCAGTAGTCGTGGAAAAGAAATTGCTATCCCTTCCTCCAAATAACCTAGAGAAGATTAAACAAAATTACCAGTGCCCACGTATTAGGCACCAGTGTGGCCACTTAGATATGAAAACATTGGAGCACTTTCACACTGGTTGATAATGGCCCAAGCTCAGAACACTCCAAAGCATCTCCTACATTTCCAGTTGGCACTGGTTGCCCAATGGAAGACTGGAGATGAGATTTCCCTAGGTATGGAAGGTAGCATGAACTACCAAGAGAGGGAAAGGTTGAGAGCTTGAATGAGAGGGAACTGCAGACTATGTCCTTTGCTTTATGGGGAGTCTGACTTATCTCTCACCAACATTTGAAATGTCTTAGATTCAAACTACAACACAGCTCAGAAGGGTCTTTCATGCAGAAGATAGAAAATGATCTCAACTGTCCAGGGTGTCCTACCAGCTATCACAATAACCATGGAGCTCCTAGACAGTCAGAGCATTGGACAAACCCAGACTCAAGGCAGGAAGCTTGGTGCTGAGACCTAGCCTCATGTTTACGAGAGAGACACAGAGGGAAAGTTCAGCGATCAAGCAGTTGAATTTCTTTGAGCATCTCTTTTGTCTCATCTGTGAATATGAATTAAATTACCTGCCCTGTCAACCTCTCAGGCTGACGAAAAGACCAGAAAAGAGCTTGGGCATAAAAGGCTTTGGAAATTGTGAATTGCTTTCTTAACATATGGTATTATGATATTTTCCATTCAGAAAGAAGCAGGGCTGGGCGTGGGGAGGCGTGACTCAGGCAGCTCAAGGGAGGAGTGAGGACTGGAAAGCTTAGGCAGAGACTGAAAATAGAATTGTTTCCAGAGCCCAGCAACCAGGCTCCTCAGCAGCTGGCAGGCAGGAGCCCCAGCCTGGCTGAGCACCAGGCTACCTGCTCCTGATGTGGCAGACAGGGCCAAGGTCTTCCTTCTAAGGTGGCTACATGCCTTGCCAGGCAGGTAGAGGCCAGTGGCCCTGGGTTCACAAGCAACAAATGAAGCATGCTGACTCTTTTGAAGTCAAATGACTCTGTCTGCAGGAGCTGCCTGATTGCTGGCAAATGCTTTCTTTGGCCTCTTGCCTTCATTTGCTTCCAGCAAAATTAGCCTTCACATGAAACTGAGAGAGCACATTGGCCTGGAGACCACAGGCCCTGGCTACATGCTCTAACCCAGAGGAGGGAAACTGGTCCTGCCCATCCTCTGCATAAGCCTCTAGCCCTTGGGGTTTTGAGCAGGTGACAGAGCACTGTATCCCCAGGACTGAAGTTTGGCTAAGAGACAGGGTCTGGCAGCAAGCTGACTTGCTTGGATGTAACTAGGTGAAGTTTCAGTGTTTCACAAACAAACATTCCCCACAAGCATTCCTGCTGTTTGCCCAGGCCAAAGAGAGTAAGGTAATAGTACAAAGAAGAGTGATCTCACTAGCAAAGCAGGCTCTGAAGCCTCACACACAAACCCCATATCCCCAAATAACCCAGGAGATTTGTGTGTCATGAAAAATCCCCCCAGAGACTCGGCCCTTAGCAGGTGCCAGTGTAGAGTCAGGCTGGGAGGAGGGACAGAACTTTGTCCCCCATTGTCTAGACAGTCCACCCTCCCAGGACTGAGAGGTGGAGAGACCTTCACTCTTGGTACTGTAAAAAAGAAAATTCAAAGTTGCTTTTGTAGGGCCCATGAATTAACTCAAAACAGGATCAAGAGGGGGGGGATCAACTAGGGAGGGGGGAGATGGAAAGGGATTGGAAGGGGAAACAAAGGAGGTGGCAACAGTGCTTGGTAAGAAATGTACTCATTACCTTGCTCATGTAATTGTAACCCCTCTGTACAGTATTTTCACAATAAAAAAAAAAAACACGATCAAAGCTAGATACCCAGCTCAGCTCTTCATTTATGCCCATTGAGAGGAGTGATTCTCTCCTGCAGTCACTTTAAATCAGTTTCAGGAATAATAGGATTTACCTACTAAGCATCTGGTGACTAAAGACTACCCCTCAGACAGGCAATACCTTCTTATCATTTTTGCAGCAAAAGATAAAACTGCTACAAAGGAAGAGAACAGCCAAAAGCTACCGACCTGTCAAAGGTGATTGACTTGTCCCTGATCCCCTCAAGTCTTGTCCCTACACCGCTCAAGTGATGAAATGGTAATAATTTCTCTGGAGATGAAGAATGAGCTAAGGCTCTATCAGACCACCAACGGCGCTTGGGATTGTTTTAACTATGCATACCTTTCTCTCACCCTGTGGCCATTTCCTTGTCTATTTAAAGCTAAGACAAATGTCTATATCCCTGAAGATGGCGGATTCAGTCCTGAAATGCTGTCTTTCTGTGGCTGCCACACAATAAATCTCCTTTCTCTACCCTTCACTTCATCTCTTTGTTTGGCATCTAAAGCCAGACCTGAAGTGTGGGACTCCAAGAGTTTGAACCTGGAGTCTAAAAACCCAATTTCAGTACTACTTAAAGAAGCTAGAGTCAAGTGCTAATAGCTAGCTAGCAGTGAGCCTCCTCTGGAGGCTGAGAACTGAGGATCACAGTCTGAAGCCAACCTGGGCAGGAAAGTCCTTGAGACTCATCTCCAATTAAACAGCAAAAATCCAGAAGTGGAGCTGTGACTCAAGTGGTAGATCATCACTGAACAAACAAAAAAAACCCCAAAAAACAAAAAACTGAGGGATAGCACCCAGGCCCCAGTAACACTAAAACACAAACAATAACCAAAAAACCCTAGAACAAAGCCAAGGTGGTGGTGGTTGTTTTTAATATGTCATCTGGGCTCTGTAGGACCTGGTCAGGCTCTCAAGCTGCTTGCAATTGTTGGTAGCTGAAGATAGCTGTGAAATGTTTCTCCATCTGCTACTTGTTCTTCCTCAGGATGTTGGAACTTAGCAGAAGTAGGAAGTTTGGAGGAGAAAGGATGCACCCATACTCTTTGCTCCTCCAGCCCCAGAAGGAGAGCAGAAAACAGTCCTGTCTCTGGACAGGTACAACCCTCACCTCACCCCCCCTAGTACCTCCTCAGGCTAAACCCACACATCCACCTATACCCTCTAGTCCGGCTGGAATAGGTTACTTTACATGAAGACCAATACAGCTGTGTTAAAACAAGGACTAACTTTGATTGTTTACTTATGCTAGATACCAGGCTAAGTGTTTAAAGTACCTTAACTCAGTGGGTCTTCCAAACAAAACAATGGGATGGTTCTTCATTGACCCTAATTCTTTCAGTGTTCCTGACCAAAAGCATAGCTAATTTTCAGAGGTAGGAAATCACTCCAGAAAGGCAGGAGGATGAGACAGGGGCCCAGGCCCTGTGCCAGCCCATTACTCAGCAGGTGAGTGATTGTGAAAGATAGTGGCTCCCTGGTTACCCCTGTGTCCAGGGCAACAGCACAAACAGTGTACAGCTACACAGGTCAAAGCCCCAGCTCCTCCATACAAAATCCCCTGGGGCATGTGTGGCGAGAGGGGGCAGGGCTCTGGGAGAACCAGTAAGCTTCTCCACATGAGAAAGTTCTTCAGCCTGGGGACATTTTAGTCTCTACTCTGGTTAGTAGCATTGTAAATAAATGACAGGCCTGATTTCCACCTTATGGACAGTTTCAGTGCCAGGGACCTCCAGGAGAATCTTCCCCCACACTGAAACCTGGATTTCTGACAGGGACTTCAGAAACTCACCCATCTCCAAAATTGAATGTTGTTTTGCAATGCAGACTTTGCCTTCTCTAGAAGACAACAAAAAGCAACAGTCATCCTAAGGAAACCCAGAACTGAGCAGTGCCTAAACAGGAATATGGGGCAATCAAGAGGAAGAAGTTAGGTTATTAAGTATGTTCTAGAAAAAGTGAGGTGAAGGGGTGGACTTAGGGGAGAAAGGGGTAGATGAGTGAAGAGGAAAAGAAAGAATGCAGCCAAGAATCCAATGCACATCTTATAAAAATTAAGAAGAGTAAGGGAAAGGATGGGTAGAGGAGGGAATGTTGAAGGGGGTGACATTGATCAAGATGTATTGTATTCATAAACTGCTTTGTTAAATGGCAACCTCTTTGTACAACAACTTAAAGACAATAATACAAAGAAAAAAGTGAGCTGCATATTAGATGTAGGAATCTGAGATGGCAGAAAGAAAGTTAAAAAGAAAAGAGGAGCTTACTGTCACAAAGTGATCATTTCTTTTTTTATTGTCAAGGTGATGTACAGAGGGGTTTCAGTGTCATAATTAAGATAATAAGTACATTTCCTGTCAAACTTTAAAGATACTTTCTTTATGAGATATTGAGATTTAGGTCAACTCATTATCCAGCAAACAGCACTGGAAATCATGGATACTAAAAATGCTCTTGCTCTTGGACAGTGCAACAATCTAGTGGAAGATACCTGAGCAAATTAGACAAGTCACATGACCCTAAAATGCATTTATATGTTGCTTGGAGAAAATAAAGAGAACATCTGATGGAGAGAATCACTTGAGCTGGGTATTCAAAGACTAATATGGTTTTGCCAAGAAAAGAAAGGACAAGGGCCTCAGGGCATTCCAAGACTAAGTCTTTTAGAAAGGATTTGAAGAAAAGGTGCCAGGAAACTCTTACCATGACAACACACCTTGCTGTAGCCAAGGTGTTTGGACTCTTTGGTAAGGGGTTTGGGGAATTTGAGTAGATATCAGCCTGGTCAAGGAGATGGTGAGCAGAGGAAGAGAGAGACAGGCACAGAGACCAAGACACCAGAGGCAGCAAACAGATACCAACCAAGAGAGACAAAGAGACAGAGACAGAGACAAAGACAGAGAAGGCAAAGAGAGGGAGAAAAAGAAAACAGCTTTAAACTTTGTGTATAGGTGCTCTTCTCAGAATACCTACCAAGGGAATACAATAATAATGGATGCTTTGCCAAGTTAAGAATATATACAATTAGTATTATACATAATATATATTATAGGTTAAAATATTATACCTGACATTTATTAACATTAATATGTCAATTTAATGTGTTAATTAATATATGAATATATAATATTGTATTATACTATTATGTAACATATATTAATATGGAATATATTAATTAATTATATATAAATATATATCATATAAGTATATATTTTAAGTATATATATTATTTAATATATAATATATTATATTATATAGGTATATATTATATAAGTATTAATTAACATTTAGCATAGATTGATATGTTATATTGCAATATAATATGTATTGATATATAGTATATTCACTTATGTTTATAATATATTATATATACTATAATCTATATATTAAATAATATATTAATATGTGTTTATATTAATATGTGTTTATATTAATTATGTGTTTATATATTAATATGTGTTTATATAGCTATTGATATATAATATTAATATATCCATGATATATTAAATATTGTATTAATAATATATAAATTATACATGATATAAATATATTATATTTATAGGTATATAGTATATTTATATTATATTACACATATGTTATATTTATATAAAATATGTTATATTTATTACAATATATTATATATAATTAGTTATAGATTATAGATTATATATTATATATAGTAAATAACATATAATATATTGTAAATAATATAATTGTATAAGTATATAATTAATATAATAATATATTAATTTATATCATATATTGACACTATAGTATATATTTGGGTTTTTTTAATTTTTTTTATTGAAAAAGTGTTGTGCAGAGGGGTTACAGTTACAAAAGTCAGGTAATGAGTACATTTCTTTTCAAACAGTGTCACTGCCTTCCTCATTTTCTCCATTTTATCCCTCCCAAACTCCTGCCCCCTCAAATTTTATAGTTCATTTCCAACACAGTATCTAGTGAGTATCACTTCTGAATTAGTTCATATAATATATTATTTTATAGATTGTGTACAATATTATATAATATTACTAAATATAAGAATATTAATATTTATGTAATATATAATATATAACATAATATATTATATATTACTTATAATGTTATATCATATATAAATATATTTTATTTTATATATTATAATATATTTTATATTATTTAATATGATATATTTTAATATATTATACACCTTAAAATATAATATATATTTAATATTATATATTTTACAGGAACAAGATAAGGATGTCTACTCTCTCCACTCCTATTCAATATAGTACTGGAATTCCTAGTTAAAGTAATACGGCAAGAGACAAACATAAAAGGGATCCAAACAGGGAAAGAAAAAATAAAACTCTCCCTCTTTGCAGATGACATGATCCTGTATTTAAAGAACCCCATAGATTCCTCTCCCAAGTTACTTGTGCTCATCTGAAACTTTGGCAAAGTAGCAGGGTATAAATAAAAACCCATAAAATTCATCACATGATGAGAAGGGCAGGAAAAGCAAGTCCAGGAAAAGCAACTCCATTAGTAATAGCCTCAAAAAAACCTACAAAAAACTAGGAATTAACTTACCAAAGACCTCTATGATGAAAACTTTTAAAACCTGAAAAAGAAAATTAAAGCAGATTTAAGGAAATGGACAAAACTCCCATGTTCCTGAATTAGAAAGATTAACATAATGAAAACAGCATTACTGCCCCAAAATAACTACAAAATCAATGCAATACCATCAACATCGAGCAGCACTCTTCATATAGAATAATAGAAGACCCCGAATAGCAAAAACAATCCTTAGCAGGAAGAACAGTGCTGGAGGAATATCAACAACAAACTTCAGACTCTATTACAGAGTCATTGTAATAAAAACAGTTTGGGGGGCTGGGAATGTGGCTCAGTGGTAAAGCGCTTGCTGTGCATGCCTGAGGCCCTGGGTTCAGTTCCTCAGCACCACATAAGCAAAAAGAAAAAAGCTGGAAGTGGCGCTATGGCTCAAGTGGTAGAGTGCTAGCCTTGAGCTAAAGAGCTGAGGGACAGTGCCCAGGCCCAGAGTTATTCCCCACGACCGGACCAAAAAAAAAGAAAAAAGATGGAAGAAAGACAGCCTCTTCAACAAATGGTGCTGGCAGAATTAGATATACATATCTCCCTGCACCAGAATCAATTCCAATGGGTCAAAGACTTCAATGTAAGACCAGATACCATGAAAACATTGCAGAAAGGGATAGGGAAAACATTAGGGTTCCTCGTCACAGGTTGAAACTTCCTAAGTAAAGATCCAGAATCAAAACAAATCAAAGAAGACTGGATATTGTGGTATTGCATCAAACTGAAGAGTTTCTGCATGGCAAAGGACATAACTAGCAAGATAACTAGAAAGCTCACAAACAGGGAGAAGATCTTCACTAGCACACAAGGGCCTCATATCTAAAAATATACTTAGAATTCAAAAAAATTAAACTCCCCCAAACAAATCCTCAAAGAAACAACAACCCCATTAATAGGTGAGCTAAAGACTTAAAGAGACTTCTCCAAAGAAGAAATAAGAGGGCTGGGAAGGTAGCTCTGTGGTAGAGTGCTTGCCTTGCCTGCATGAGGCCCTGGGTTCAATTCCTCAGCACCACATAAGCAGAAAAAGGCAGAAGTGGTGCTATGGCTCAAGTGGTAGAGCGCTCGCCTTGAGCTGAAGAGCTGAGGGACAATGCCCAGACTTCAGGCCCCACAACCCAGAAAGAATAACCAATAGACACATGAAGAGATGTTCAATATCTCTGGCCATAAATGAAATGCAACTCAAAACAACATTGAGATTCCACCTCACCCCAGTTAGAAAAGTAATAATAACATACTCCCAAAGGGGAGTGTAAACTTGTTCAGCCACTCTGGAAAGCAGTATGAAGGGTCCTCAAAATACTAAACATAGAGCTTCCCTATGACCTAGTAATCCCCATTTACCTAACTGACTACAAACCAGTCCACACTAAAGCCACCAGCACACCATGTTCATTGCAGTATTGTTTACCATAACTAAGATATGGAATCATATCAATGGATGAATGGATCAAGAAAATGTGATATATATATATATATATATATATATATCACCTATCACTTTTCTTGAGCCATATTAAAGAAGTATTATATATTTAATATATAATATAAATATTATATACACATAATATTTATATGCACACAATGGAATTCTATGCTTCCCTCAGAAAAATGACATAGAAAGACTTGGAAAAAATTATATTAAGTGAAGTATGCCAGAACCAAAGAAACCTAGACTACATGTTTTTCATCATTTGTAATTATTAGAATGTGCCTATAAATCTACAAGTAAACCTAATAGATAGTAAAAGACAAATAATTACAACTGGACATGATTGATTAAATAGCACTCTTAACATTCATACTGACCAAAGAAGGATATTCTTAAGGGAGGATCACAAGAGCTCAAAAGCTATGTACACGTGATCATTTAAAATGGTGAATGAACTCCAAGAAATGGAAACAAGAGGGGTTTTATTGTTTTTTATTGTACTGCAAAGCAGTTATCATGCCCTTTCATTTCATTTGTCATTTTTTAAAATTTCTGTATCCTTTGTCTTGTGTATAAGTTTATCTGATTTGGGGAGGAGTAGCAGAAGCACAGAAATGGTGGGACAAAGGGTGAACCAATTCAATAGTGACACTCACTAGACACTATGTTAGAAATGAACTATACAGCTTGGGAAGGAGGGCTGTCTGAAGGGGGAAAACTAGGAGAAAATGAGGGAGGTGGAGATACTGTACAAAAAGAAATGTACTCATGACCTGATTTATTAACTGTAACCTCTCCGTACCCATCACCTTTACAATAATATTTAGATTAAACATATACTATATATTTTAATATATGTAATATAATATTTAAGAACACATTTTCCTACATATTTTATTATATTTTTGTATTAATATTTTATCTATTATATGTTAATATAACCTTACAGCATATTTTAACATTAATATTTAACTAAAATATTAATGTTCAATTAGTATATATTAATATAATTAGTGTACTAGCACTATATATTATATATTGATATAATTAATGTATTAGTATGATATAATTAATATTATATATATGATTAATGTCATATATAATTATTATATGAGTTTAAGCCTCAAGATTGTCATAAAAAAGAGCCAGAGTGAGCTAGTGAGAAAGAGATGATAAACTGTATGTTATGTATGTTTAACCAAAATTATGTATAACTTATGACAGATGTGCATATTTGATTTAGCAAAATAAAGAAAAATCTAGACAAATATTTTTGCAAGTACTCCATTCATAGATGCCCTCTTTCTAGTCTGGTATCACATTCACATACTCTATGTTCATGTGCTGAGTGGGTTCTCAGGAGCGTACAGAGAGTATCACTCTTGCTACTTCAGGAAATGTTGATACCACAACTATTTGAAGAATCTCACCTTCCAAGTCATAGTTCTTAGAGGCCTGGACTGGGACTTGCTTTGCTTTGACCAAGAGCATACCTGGGTCTCCCAATGAATATTTGCTGGATATGTGAATGAAAAGTAAAAATATCCTGGGTTTTTTTGTTGTTGTTGTTGGTTGTAGGGCTTGAACTCTAGGCCTGGGCACTGTCCGTCAGCTCTTCAGTTCAAGGCTAGTGCTCTACCACTTGAGCTGCAGCACTACTTCCAGTTTTCTGGTGGTTAATTGGAGATAAGAGTCTCATGGACTTTCCTGCCCAGGCTGGATTTGAACTGGGATCCTCAGATCTCAGCCTCCTGAGTGCCCAGCGTCAGGAGACTTTTAAGACTGACTTGCTGTTAAACTTTGGTCATTGATATCTAGGCATCCCTTCAAAGAAATGATGGATTTGCCCCCACACTCCCTTCAAGGAAGGTGTTGATCCTTGAGATAAGTAAAAAAAATTTAAACACATTTTGGGTTAACAGGAGTCATTTTTTCCAAGTGTTTTTGTTGTTCTTTTTATTTGATTTTATGCCTTTTAGGATGAGTATCTTCCTTTAAGATTCATTCGGGTTTCCAATAATGGTAATTCTTTTGGACAAGCAAGAAAGGTGAGAGGGAAAAAGCAATTCTCTCCTTTTTCTTTCTTTCTTTTTTTAACCAACACTGAAGTTTATGAGGGAGTGTAAGGCTTAAAGCAAAAAAGATAGTAATGTCTGTATTTCTAATCGAGGTGCTCATTAATAGTGTTTGTCTCTGAAATCCTGGCTGCTGTTTCCCCTGCCTCATTTTCCCTGATCTACCTTAGCTCATAAATATTATGTATGCAGTAACCAAAACTTTATAGAGATTACCTTTGGATGTGGGATTGGGGGTGATTTTACTTTTATTACTTACACAGTGTAGTTTTCTTAATTTGCTGTAACAAGTGTCTATTATAAAATAAATGAGAGAAGTATTTTATTTTGTTCTGCTTTGGGGATTTGAGTATCCAGAGTTGTTCACTGAGACAAATTTTTGCTGAGTGCAAAAATTTAGGATTCGTAGGGAAGACCTGAGCCACAGTGGCTTGTCCCTCCATCCTTTGAGTCTAGAACCCAAGTCCTCATGCAAAAAGAATCAGTTCAGAATCTTTTGATAAAAGAGAAGGTCCACAATCCACAATGAGCAAGGGCTGACTGGTGGGGAAACAAAAATTCTACACAACCAGCGGAGGTGGATCCTGTGTGAGCAGCAACAGGAAGTGGAATCTTCAGAACATTTCTGCAGAGTGGGTCAGAGAAATGCGTCCCAAGTCTACATGGAGCCTCCCAAGCCAGGGTTACCCTAACTCCTAAAACACATACTAGAGGTTTGCACAAACCACAGCTCCCTCACGGGCAAGGTTCAGCATCCACTGTGCAACACCATGGGTCCTAAAAGCTTCCAACTAAAATAAGCCCTTATAGCAAGAAGGTCTCACACACCATCACCTCCTCCACCAGAAGCCAATTAGAGTCAGCTGATTTTAATCTAGATGCAGCCAACATTTTTCTCCCTCCTTTGGCAATACTGGAGTTTGAATGTAGTGCCTCATTTTTGCTGCTTGAAACACACTCTCCAACCCTTTTCTACTTCAGTTATTCTTTCATTGTTTCTGTGCGAGCTAGGGCTTGAATTCAGGGCCTGGGCACTGGTCCCTTAGCTTTATTACTCAAATCTCATGCTCTGCCACTTGAACTATATTTCTATTTCTAGCTTCTATGTGGTTAATTGGAAATAATAACTTCAAACCTTGATCCTCAGATCCTAGCCTCCTGAGTAGCTAGGACTACAGGTGTGAGCCACCTGCACCAGACTGCTTCAGCTGGGTTCTTGTTGTTTTGTTCAGGGCTAGCTTCAGATCTACGCCTCCCACTTAGCTGTGGTTACAGGCATGGAACACTATTTCTGGTCCAGAGAGTTTCTTAACACATAAAGTTTCTTTGTGATTTTTCTAGTGATGCCACCACATTAATATCAATGAGTTTGTGTTTTAGAAGAGAGGGAATAAGAAAAAAAAGAGAGTGAATTTGATCAAAATGCATCACATGCATGTATATAACAATGGAACCCCTTTGTACAATTCATATATTAAGGCTATAAAAAGGATGAAAAGCCAAAAAAAGAGGATTCTCTTTTTTGCATATAGAAAAGAAATAGAAAATGTGAGTAATGGAAAAGGAAATGAATGCGTTTAGCAATGCTTTTTAACATTCATGAAATTGGAAATTTATGGAATTAAAATTTTAAATTAGTAAAATAATTTTAAAAGAAATAGAAATAAAAAGGCTTTTCTAAATGAAAAGTCACATTGTAACTGAATGATCTGCCTCTTCAGCTTCATTGTCTTCCTGCCCAGTTTTTTCAAAATATAAGCAAATTTTTGAGTAGCAACCAATGGACATCTTCTGCTTTTCCTGGTCAGTGACTTCACCATGGCCATGGCCCCACACTGTGGATCACGAGTGCTGACCAAACTTTCTTTTTATAAAAACAGTTTCAAAGTGAGATTTCTCTTTATTTTTTATATCTTTATTGTAAAGGGGGGAGGGAGGTGTTTACAGTTACATAAGGAAGGTAATGAGTACATATCTTTTCAAACACTGTTTACAAACACTCATTTCCTTGCCCTGGATCTCTCCCTACACCCCCTCCCCCCAAGTTGTTCAGTTCATTTCTAACATAGTATCTAGTGAGTATGATTGTTGCATTCGTTCATTCTTCGTCCTGCTGTTTCTGAGAGCCCCTTTCCCTTCCATAGATCAGATAAACTAATATACAAGACAAAGGGGACAAAAAACTAAAACATAAAAAAATAGAGATAACTGCATACAGCACATAATAAACTCTCTTAAGTTACATGTTCATTTGTGGACTCTCTTGAGAAACAAAAATCTAATATCTCTTTTTTTTCTTTCTCTCAAGTGCTGGAGATTGAATCTAGAACCTCATGCATACTAGGCAAATGATCTGGCATCAAGCTACACTCTTGGTCCTTAATTTTTCATTAAAGATGAAGTTTTCATTTTTTATTTTCCTTTGCTTTCCTCACTCCTTCCCTTCTTTATTCACTTTCTTCCTTCCCACTTTCCTTTCTTCTCCCCTTCCTTTCTTCCTTCCTCCCTCCCTCCCTTTTTTTTTGAGACAGTATCTCACCCTGTTGGCTTCAAATTCATAACTCTTCTGCTTCTGCCTCCTAATTACTGGGTTTCTAGTATGTCCACCTAAGCCCAGGAAATTTTTATTTTGTAAGCTGATTGTTAGCAGAGTTTTATTGTAAATGTTTAAAAAGCATTACTAAGTATATCAGTTACCTGTGGCTACCATGACAAATTTCCACAAGTTCGATAGTGTAAAACAATACAAGATTATTATCTTATAGTTCCAGAGATAAGAAGCTTAAAATCAATTTTACTAAAGTTAAAATATTCACCAAGCGTGTTCCTTTTGAAGGCTCTAAAGGAAATCTAATCCTTGTCCTGTACAGTAACTGGAGTCCATTTGTATTCTTCGGCTTATGACCCCCTTTTTACTTCATATCTGTCTCTTGATCTGGTGTAGTAACCTCTACTGACTCAGAGCTTCTGTGTCCACTTGCGGGAACCTTTGATTATACCAAACCCACGTGGAATATCCAGAATAATCTCCCTAACTCAAGATCCTCAATTTAGTCAGGTCTGAAAATTCTTTTTGCCACATGGAGTAATGATATTCACAATATTCAGCCTACTACACTAAGCAACATGTAATTAGGTATAGATTTTTTCCATTTATAAAACTTTTGCTGTAAAGCAAAAGCAGTAAAGCAACTGTCTAGCAAACACAAAGAGTTCAAACACAGCACCACACACACACACACACACACACACACACACACACACACACACACACACACACACACACACACCCTTTATTCCATTTACCTTTTATTCTGCTTAATTCATGTGTCCTTTATCATCATTCTTGGATTGCTCATGAAAAATTCCTGACACTAAACAAAGCTAGCAATCCTCTCAAGTTATTTTCCTGTTCAGTATTGTAAGTCATTTTAACTTGCATGTTATGCAAGTATCAAAGAAGAAAAAAAATTACCAAAACTAACTAAAAGAAAGTTACATACACGAGGTTTTTGTTTGCTGCTGTGCTTGAATACCAAGCAGCTCATTTTACTGCACCTTTACTTTCATATGTGTTCTTAAGTTCCCTAAAACAAGTAAACACAAATAAAATATGTAGCAAAAATAATGAAAGCAAATACAGGAATTTTTACAAATAATGGAATGTGAACCATGTCTACTCTTACCCAGAGTCCACTGAGTCACAACTTCAGCTAAAGAACACTTCTAACACTGTAGTCAAAGTGCATGCAGTGAGGTTGGCTCTTGCGCAGAAACATGTGATTCCAATGTGTGGTGCCCTCAAATGTCTGTTTCTACCACAGTCTTGCAAGTGCTCCAAACCTTAAAGCACTGCATTAACTACACCTGTGATGGGAATCAATCATCCCTTTTATTCCTCACCAGGACAAACCAATAAGTAAGTAGTGTTTTGGGTTGTTGTTGGTTTTGTTTTGTTTTGTTTTGTTTGCTTAAACATAAAGGTCAGTTTTAACATCAGCCTTGTGAGGCCACAATGTATCAAGATTACTATGCCAAAAACTTGTAACTTGTCCAAAAATTTCACATCCCGATATAAGCCACCTCATGAGACCAGTTAACTCTCTAAATATCTACTCCCTTAATATTAAACATAAAAAATAACATGGGCAATACAGAAAGTCAAATCACAGGAATATTAGCCTGTCATAAATTATAAACACAAAAAAACAGCTATTTATGGCACAGCTTGGATGTCACATAGTCTACTGTGTGAATTTTAGAATGAGGCAAATGTTAGTAAACCATTTAATTTCCTCTCCTGCTGCTGCTGCTTCTCCATGAGTATCTAACATCCACAATTTCAAGTTGTCTTCCCAGAGCTGCGTTATTAGCAAGCTGTCTTTGTTTTGAGCCCTCACTTAATGTATGGAGTTAGTGTCATTGCAAGAGAAGAGGCTTCTTCTGTGGAGTTCAGAATCTCCTAATAGAACATAAGGAAGTTAAGGGCCATGCCAAACCTGATAAGATATAACCATTGCTTTTCTTTTTTGCTGATTTGGACTTTTTTTGGGCGTAGGGGATAAGGCTGTCAGTGGCTCACAGTCAGTAAGCTGAGATCTGAGAATCTCAATTCAAAGCCAGCTCAAGCAGGAAAGTCCATGAGAATCTTGTCTCCAATAACCAGCAAAATGCTACAAGTGGAGCTGTGGCTTAAGTGGTAGAGCACTATCCTTGACTGAAGAAGCTAAGAAACAGTGCCCAGGCCTTGAGTACAAGCCCCAGGATCAGAAAAACAAAAACAAAAAAACTGGGTGGCTATGTGCCTGTAGCTCACACCTGTAATCCTAGCTAATCAAGAGGCTGAGATCTCAGTACTGAGGTTCAAAGCCAGCCCCTGAAGGATAAATCCCTGACACTCTTATCTACATTCAGCTAACAGCCTGAAGCAGGGATATGGCTCAAATGGTAATACTAGCATTGAGTAAAAAAAACTAAAGGGCAGTGGCCAGGACCTGAGATCAAACGAACATACTGGCACACACACACACACACACACACACACACACACACACAAAATTCTGGGGCAATTGCTAATTCAGGCAGGAGGCCAGAATGAATAAGAAACAGTCAGAGCCTGTTCTATGCAAGCCAGGACTTAGAATTTTACCCTAATAAGTGAAGGAAATTTTAACATTTCCTTTAAGCCAAGATTTAGCAAAGCAGTAATGAATAATAACTGAGTTTAATAATGATGGAATGCAATTCACATTCAATTACTCTAAATCAGGAATCCTTTTCTTTCTAAACAGAAATTGATAATAGATTATTTCACAAAGGAGATACATTTTTGGAAGAAAATGTTAAGGGACTGAACGGCAGAGTAATTTACAATCTGTCATGCTGAAATTAGTTAAGCCTGAGCAAGGCAAGCACCTACATTGGCAACTGTCCAAATTGCAGTAACTACTCCAAGAAACATACTAGCAACTCAAAACCTATTAAGTGATGAAAAATGGGGTCCCCCTTTTCTTTACATTCTTCTTCTTGTGATTCTGGCCCCCCAAAACACTTGCAGAGTGCTCTTTACCTCCTTGGCCTTCTTTCTGTTTGCTTGGCTCTCCTCTCTTACTGCTCTCAGGCTAAAACTGTAGCTGTCTCCCAAAAGATGGCAGCTTCAGCCCTATTCACTAAATGCTTTACAAGTGCGTGCTTGGAGAATTAGCTCTTGTAGCATTGCCTACCATTCTTCTAACCAAAGTTCTACCTCCTTCCTTGATACCTACCCAAATTCTTTTTTTTTTTTACGCCTGAGTCACACTTCCTTCAAGCTTCAGCTCAAGTCTGTTTCCTCCCTCACTGATATTTCCTTCCTGTGACTTCTAATAGCACTTATAATCCACCATGCAATCTGAAATTCGGTCTCATATATCCTGATGATCTTCCCTACATATTTCTTGGATGTGTATTTGCTCCCTTCCTAACCACAGTGAAGTTCTTAAAAAAAAAAAAAGGTGAATTAATTGTAACCCCTTTGTACAGTATTTTCACAATTACAAAAAAAGATTACATAAAAAGCTGAAGTCATTCACTCATTCGTTCAACAAATGTTTATAGAAAGCCTACTATGTATAAATTCTGTTCTAGACACATAAGTAAAGAGTGGAGCTATAGTTCGGTGATAAAGCACTATTCTCACTTTGTGAGGCTCTGGATTCAATTTCTAGCATATTAAAAAAGGGAGAAGTGAAACAAGAATGTATCTCTAGATATGTAAGTTAACAAAAACAAACATACCTGACTTACACCTTCGTGGAATACCCTAGGGAGATGGGAGCAACAATGAGGAGAGAGAGACAAGTCAGTAAGAAACAGGTCAATTACTATGTGGTAAGTAGTCTCATGTGGCTAGAATAGGTCTGTTATCTTAATTTCCTGGATTTCACTTAATAAAGTATGTCAGAAAAAAGCAAGATGCCACATATGCATTTCTTTTTCTAAAACATAAAGGGATCTCTTGAATTCACTTTTTGTGTGTGTGTGTCAGTTGTGGGGCCTGAGCTCTGGGCCTGGGCGCTGTCCCTCAGCTCTTCAGCTCAAGGCTAGCGCTCTATCACTTGAGCCACAGCGCCATTTCTGGCCTTTTCTGCTTATGTGGTGCTGAAGAATTGAACCCAGGGCCTCATGCAGACAAGGCAAACACTCTACCACTGAGCCACCTTCCCAGCCCCTGAATCCACATTTTTTTTTAATACCACAAAGCAGGCAGTAAGAAGGTGAGGATTGTGTTAAGGGTTGGTTTGCTTTTTGCTCTATAAAGAGTCAACACCAGAATGACTATACTGGCAAGTTCGGGTACATAGGCAGTTCTTAGGGCTCCCAAGGGTTTGCTATTAACAAATACAAGAAAACAAATTGTGCTGCAGACTGAAGGACAATTACTAAAGGAAAGGTTCCAAAGATGTTTGGGAGATGATATCACTAAATGAATGTCCCACTGCATGCCAATACTCTTGTATCACCAAACCCTGTGTGCATCCAAATGTTTGTCCATCCTCAGCTACCAGCATTTATGCAGGATTTTTTCTTCCCTTTCTTTCTCTTCTTTGTTAGTCTTACCACTTATTTTTAAATGAGATGTAAGACACAGTATTGTATGAAAAAGGCAGGATCTCATGTGAATATGTGCTTATGAATGGATGAGTATGTCCTTCTCTCCCCTGCCCCTGCCCCTGCCCCTCTTTAGTGTCCAAACAAAATTCAGCTTGAAAAATCACAAAGTATAGGTACTTTGACTTGAGGTACAAGCTCTCAGGACTTGGATTGGTTCTCAGAAGAGCTGAAGCATTACCAAAAATTCTGCACTTCCCAAGGGCATATGTGTGGTAAACATGGCACTATATTGTTTCCTGTGGCTTTCAATCACTACTCCCTTCTGGGGAGACGTCACACACATAACTGACCCCTATCTTGCCCCCACCCCCAATCTAAGAGGTATTCTAGAGCAACAGACATGGTGAGTTTCAGGAACTGGATGAAGACTTGGGATGGATGAAGTTCTTATTTGGTAGTAAAATAATCTAAAAACTAACCTTCATGTGAAAAAAAAATTTGCTCTGTTTGTGTGTGTGTGTGTGTGTGTGCGCGCGCATGCACACATACACGCGCACACGCAGGCTGGCCCTGGAGCTTAAATTCAGGATCTGGACATTGGTCCCTTAGTTCTTTGCTCCAGGCCAGTGCTCTACCACTTGAGTCACAATTCCACTTCCAGTTTCTAGTGTTCTTTTTATTGGGGATAAGAGTCTCTCGGACAAGTTTACACTCCCACCAACAGTGCAGTACATTCCCTTTTGGCCACAGCCCCTCCAGCATCTGTTGTTATTAGATCACTTGATTATAACCATTCTAACTGGGAAAAGGTGGAATCTCAATGTTGTTTTGAATTGCATTTCTTTTATGGCCAGAGAAGTTGAGCATTTCTTCATGTGTCTATTGGGCATTCTTAGTTCCTCATCAGAGAAGTCTCTCTTTAAGTTTTTAGCCCATTTACTTATTTATTTATTTATTTATTTTTAAATAAGTTTTTTTTGTGAAAATACTGTACAGAGGGGTTACAATTACACGAGCAAGGTAATGAGTACATTTCTTATCAAGCATTGTTGCCTCCTCTTTTGTTTTTCCCTACCATCCCTTCCCTCCTATCTCCACACCTACACTCCCCCCCATTCCCTCCTCCCTTCCTAAATTGTAAAGTTTGTTTTTCGACATAGTGTCTTGTATATCTCATTGTTGCAATGGGTCAACCTATGGTTTCTCTTATTTTTAATAATTAGTCTATGTAGAAGATAATATTATCAGATGAGCAGAATATCTCAATAGCTATGTACATATGACCATATAAGATGATACCAAGCAAAATGAACTCCAAGATATGGACACAGAGGTTTTTCTTTGTTGTTGTTGTTTTTAATGTACTAGGTGATTTTTGGGGTTTTTTTTTGTATGTTCTTTCTCCCTATGGTATATCCCCTTTTGTCATGATATCTGATTTTGGTAGCCTGGTATTGTATACACATTTATTTGAATTAGGGAAGAGAAGGGGAACAACAGAATGGTGACACAAAGGACAAGGAGGGGAAGCATGCAACAGCAATATTCATAAGACAATACGTTGGAAATGATCTGTACAACTTGGGGGAGTTGAGGGAAGGGGAAATGAGGGAAGGGGTAACAAGCTTGACAAGAAATGTACTTGTCACCTTACTTATGCAACTGTGACCTTTCTGTACATCACCTTGACAATTAAAAAAAAGCTAAATAAAAACCCAAAGGATGTTTTCTTAAAAAGAAGAGTTTCACAGGTTTTTCTTCCCCAGTCTGGCTTTGAACTATGATCCTCAGATCTCAGCTTCCTGAGAAGCTAAGATTACAGGTGTGAGCCACTGGCACACAGCTTTTTTTTTTTTTTTTGTCAAAGACCTGGACTTGACCTTGATATCTGATACTTTCACCATTGACAGGAACCCTACCACCTGAGCCATGCCTCCATCCCCTTCCTTTTTTGCTTCTTACAGCCTTCTTCTTAACAGCTGGATCAAAAGTGTTTGTGTAACACAGTGACTACAAAAGGCCCTGTGACTCTCAGACTTAGTGTAATGCCTTAACTTCCTACTCCTAGAAGAAACAAGGCAGGGTACAGGTAGGTGGAAAAGATAGAGCCAAGCCATGTATATGGCAGAGGGGGGCCTCACACCTTTGGATGCTGTGGCCCCACCATGTCAATGTAATTCACAAACCACTTTGCCTGTAAGAAATGCCCTCTGTCACAGCAAATCAGATTCAACCATTTTCCTGATGTGAAATGGAATTTCTGAATGCTCAAACACAATGCCAGGTGGTAAAATTGGGTGGGGGGAGGGGGGAAGCAGGGAAGGGAAGTGGAGGGTAAACAAAGGAGGAGGCTGCAATGCTTGGTAAGAAATGTATGCATTGTTCTGCCCATGTAATTGTAGCCCCTCTGTACAGTATGTTCTCAAATAAAATAAAATACAATTTAAAAAAAAAAAAAAAAACACAATGCCAGGTATCCATACCAGAATATCAAAATCTGATTTCTTGCTTATTTTTAATCAGAAGTGGTTAAAAATTTAGGTGCTGTCAGTGACAGCAGTAATGACAGCTTTTTTGAACATCTCTACAGTCTTCCTGCCAAAATGTCTATCAGCTAATCATCTTCAGACAGAGATAAACGACAGGCATGGCAAGTACCAACTATAGACCAGCAGAGAGATTCACACTTTTTGCTAGTGAAATTTACAAGATTAAGAAACGCATTTGAGTCTTAATCTTTACTAAAGTTTCCTGATGAGTGTATATAAATATTTACTCCTGGGCTTCTCACCCAGAAGTTATGATAGGTTAGGATAGGGCATTAAAAAATAGCTAACAGCAATAAAAGCTGGGCTTTTAATGCTAGTAATCAGACTGGCCCTAAATCCTTAACTTTAGTCACTTTCATTTGATCTTCACCTCATTTCCCCATTCTCCATGCTTTCCAGTAGGAGAACTCAAATTTTAAGACACCTCTCATATACTTAGATCCATTATTGAATATTTATTTATAATTTATGGCCAACCTGATTCTAGAATTGCTTAAACAAGACTGCACTGGGCTGGGAAGGTGGCTCAGTGTTAGAGCACTTGCCTTGCATGCTCGAGGCCCTGGGTTCGATTCCTCAGCACCACATAAAAAAAAAGCCGGAAGTGGCGCTGTGGCTCAAGTGGTAGAGTGCTAGCCTTGAGCTGAAGAGCTGAGGGACACTGCCCAGGTCCAGAGTTCAGGCCCCACGACCGGACCCAAAAAAAAAAAAAAAGACTGCACTGAGGCCAGTTGCTGGTGGCTCACGCCTGTAGCCCTAGCTACTCAGGAAGGTTAGGTTTGAGAATCCAAGTTCTAAGCCAGCCCAGGCAGGAAAATCCATGAGACTCATCTCCAATTAACCAGGACAAAGCTATAAGTAGAGCTGGCACTTGAGCTGTACTAGACTTGAGTGGAAAAGCTAAGGGACAGTGACCAGGCCCTGAGTTCAAGCCCAAGACTGGCCAGCAAAACAAACAAACAAAAAAAGGACTGAGAAGCAGACATGAGGCAGATGTAAGTTAGGGAAGACAAGGTGTGGCCCTCCCCATTGCACACTGTGAGTGGCCAATCTAAGACCATTCTTTGTTTCACCTATACTCTTAGTTTTCTCCCTCCAACCTCATTTTTTAACTGAGAAGTTGGAAGCTCAGAAAGGATCAATAGCTTGCTCAAGGTTGCAGAGATGCTACATGAGTGTGTCTGATCTGTTCCCAGGTCAGCTCCCTAGCCCACAGCTGCAGTGTATCTGAAACACTAGACAAACAAGCATGAAATCACTTGTCTTTGGATTAAAAGAGGAGGCAAAAGCAGAAGTCTTTAGAAAATTGTTTCACTTGGTGGCTACATGAGTGTGGCTAGCATTGACCCCCTCCCCCGCCTTGAGAAAGGAAATAACTTGGCTATTTGTGGTTTAGAAATGATGCCCCATCTTCAATGTCTGACCTACCAAATCAGCAAGCTCTGGACTTACTGTGCCCTCCACTTAAGGCCTCAGGGTAGCAAGGACAGGGAAAATTCTGGTGGAACCAAGACTGCCATCAGAAGTCTTGATTGAGGAATGAATGACTCATATCACTGGCAGCCTCCCTGGCCATGCTGCCATCCTTATTGAGAAGACACGTGTTATCAGCCCAGGCAGCAGGACTTCTAGAACGCCAGCTTGCAGCAGATGGCTCAGTTCTGTCCCTCCTCCCCGGCCCCGTTCTGCAGGCAGAAACTTCAGGAAGCCCTGGGGCAAGTGACTGAACTTTTCTGATCCTTGATATTTTCATAGGAAAAGTAAAAATAATAACGCCTACTATACATGGAGAAGTTGAGAAGCATAAATAAGATAGAAAAGGAATGAACTTGGCACACAATGGGTGTTAGATGGATATAAATTACTTCTGTATTGGCAGGAGAAGGGGAAAGGCACTGTAGTGATTAGTAGCCAGCTAACTGCTGACTTCATTCATGGTGAGTTGAATCCACTGGGTGCTAAAGATACATGGGAGAAGGCAGGTGTGACAAAGGTAGAGCTCTGGTGACAATGCAAGGTGACATGCAGATACATAGAAGAGGAGCTGAGACAGGGCCCAGGGAGGACTGACTCCCTCCATGCTGCCTAGGACATCAGAAAGACCCATGGAAGGCTGGCGTTGTTCAGGGGCAGACATAAGAGGTTGCTAAGTGAATGAATGAGAGTTTGGGAAAAAATAAAGAGAGGAAAACCAAAGCATCAAGGTCTAAGAATGGGCTTGGGGTTTGGAAAATGGTGCCTTCGATGGGAGAAGAATAGATGGTGGGAAAGAGTAGAAGAAAGGCTGACAAGAAGGAAGTGTTTAGAATAGCAGGCTAAGCACTGTTTCTTGACTCTGGTTGTCTCTGGGGAGACAGGAAGCTCACCAAGAAAAGTGGGATGCTCTGAAGAGATCTGAGGATTTATGGCTTGAAGCCAGCCCAGGCTGAAAAAAACTTTATAAGACTCTTATCTCCAATTACTCAGAAGAAAAGTTGGAAGTGGAGCTGTAGCTCAAGTGATAGAGTACTAGACTTAAGCAAAAGAGCTAAAGGACAGTGCCCAGGCCGAGTTCAGACACCAGTTCCAACACACACACACACACACACACACACACACACACACACACACACACACACACACACACACACACACACACACACACACACACACACGGGAGGGGAAGGAAGGTACCAGTCCCAGCACAGAGAGAGAGGGGTGGGGGAGAGAACAGCACAAACAAGATACTATGGAAATTCAAAATAAGAGAGGTGGTTTGATAAAGTTACTGTATACAATGTGAAAATTATTTATAAAACCTTTGCTTCTGGAGGTATGGTCCACAGAACCAGAGGTAAGTTACCACTTGAAGCTTGTTAGAAATGCAGAATTACAGCCTCTACCGAAACCTATTGAACAATGGAGTTCTGCATATTTAATAAGGCCATTTTCTGGTATATGCACATTCATATTTGTGAGCTGGTTTAGAGACCCTGAGATCCTAAAGCATGCTTTAAACAGAGTCTAAAAAGAAAGTAAACCATTAGCAGAAAATGATCAAAACGAAATTCTCTGTATTGTGGGATTAGTCTAACCACAACATAATCTCCCAAAATTAGTACTTTTCTTTAAGTACATCTTGTGTTTCCACTTCTTCCATTATTCCATCTGAGAGGGATGCAGGTGTGTGGGGTTTCAAAGATGAAAAGAGAAGGAGAAAAATAGGTTCTCATTGAAAGGCAGCGTGGGCTGATGGACTCTCAGAAGATCCAGTTCTAGAAAATGAAGCCTGTGTGCTTTGAGGTGGTCAGGAGTCATTTGCTCTTAGATCTCATTTCATCTGCCTTGCAGCTGTCCTGCTAGGCTACTACACCAGACCTGGTACACACATTGTGGTGTCAGCTTCATTTCCTACATCAGTTCAAGAAGTATCTGGGTTTTTTTCTAAGGCAATGACACGAGCTAAATGTGCACGAGTACCTAAAGACCTGGTCAGGTGAGGGAGGGAACAAAAGTGGGTAAGAATTATAAGACCTATCACTTCTTGTATTCCCAGTGAAAGACATAGTCATTATACTTTCCTTTCATATCTTTCCAGCCTGCTACTCTCCACTTCCTGTCAGCCACGAAGCCAATAGATGCTCAGCATCTCAAGTTATTATGGGCCAGCTATACTCCAGTCCAGTCTCCACTGGACTGGAGTATAAGGCTAGAAAGTGGCCCAAGCCCCATTCCCAGAGCACAGGTGGTGCTGACTCTAAGCATTAAAGCCACCGGTTTATAAAGTTGGGGTTTCCATTATTATCACCAATCATGCCCTTTAACCCAAAGAGGATGATAAGAAACATCATTTGACAGTTATCTCATCTGTATTTTTTTAGTTTTACATATTTTCTTAATTTTTAAATTATTTTTAAGTAGTCTGCACTGTTTCTTTTTTTTTTTCTTTCTTTCTTTCTTTGTTTTGTTTTGTTTTTTTTTTTTTGGCTGGTTGTGGGGCCTGAACTCTGGGCCTGGGCGCTGTCCCTCTGCTCTTCAGTTCAAGGCTAGTGCTCTACAACTTGAGCCACAGTGCTACTTCCGGCTTTTTTTCCTTCTGTTTATGTGGTGCTGAGGAATCGAACCCAGGGCCTCATGCATGCAAGGCAAGCGCTCTACCACTGAACCACCTTCCCAGCCCTGCACTGTTTCTTGATATGAGCTGTTCTAAGAGGAAAACTGTACAGCTTTTGTAAAACTATACCAAAATATGAAGCTAAAGGAGAATTTGACATTTTCCCACCCTTGAAAGTAAGGGCTTCTTGGTCCCCTACATCCGTAAGGTTGTTCTGTTCCCAGGAAAGGCCAGTTACAGTTTCATTGTGGGCTACAGGACAGCTGGAGGGGGCCTTCACAGACCCCGGACCACAGCAGTGTGCAGGCTACCTGCCCAGTCCAGCCTGGACATTCCCAGCCCCATCTCCACTCCCATCTATTGTTCTGAGGACCGGTTTTCACTCATAAAAACAGAAATGCCATGAGAGCTTAAACCTTTAGAAGAGAGTTTGAAGTTAAGGAAACACAACGTATTCTGCTTGGCCTAGACCAAAGTACAAGAGAGTGGTGTGAAATCACTTCCTCCACAGGAACGAAGTGCGACACGCTCAGTGCTTCCCAGTGAAGGTGAGAAGGAATTATGCCTTCCTTTTTGTAATCCCAGTGGAGAATCGCTGGGGGGGGGGGTGGTGGAGGGGAGGTCCTTCCTGATGAAGGATTCAGGCCCAGAAAGAGAAATTAGGATGCCTCTATCTCCAAGTGGTGACCACAGATTTTCCCCATGTTAAACTATCCTCTAACACCTTCATTTAAACAGAAAGAAAGAAAGAGATACCATTAAATATGGCATCAGAGCACATTAAAGCATTAAAGGTGACTGGCAGAGGCAAGGATCATGGCACACATCTGTAATGCCAACATCGGGGGAGGTTCAGACAGGAGGACTGAGAGATTAATACCAGCCCTGGGTCACATCATAAAACACTATCTCAAAAAACTAAAAACTGGGGGAAATTTTTTTAATTAAAAGGCATTTGGCAGATATATCTCTTTCTCTAATCACTTATGCTTAGGACCCAGAGTTTAGGACCCAGAGCTTCTATTTTCAGAACAGTCCTTGTCCATCTGAAGTCACAGCCTTGCTTCTAAAGTGATGAGGCAGCCTCATGTCAAAAAACATTGAAGTGAAAGGTAAGACAACAACAGATCTGATATTCTGTTGTGTGACCAGTCAGGCTTCGGAGGAAGCATGAACATCAGACAGTAAAAAGGTTGTCATTTTTCCTAATACATAGCAGTATCCAATTGTAATGCACTATACAAAGATAAGTTTACTTTTTAGAAGTCATACTTTAAAAAACACAGAAATTAATTTTAACGCATTCACTTAGCGTTTCCATAGGCAATCAACATATGGGATGCTTAACATTCTGTGGGTGGGTACTTGGGCTTCAACTTAAGGCCAAACTGCTGTCCCCTATGTCTTTATATATGTATGTATGTATGTATGTATGTATGTATGTATGTATGCATGTATGTATTTAGTGTCAGTTCTAGGGCTTGAATTCAGGGCCTTGGCACCATCCCTGAGCTTTTTCACTCAAGATTAGTGCTCTACCATTTGAGCCACATTTCTGCCTCCAGTTTTTCTGGTCATTAATTGGAGACAGGAGTCTCCCGGACTTTCCTGCCCAAGCTGGGTTCTAACCACAATCCCCAGATTCTCAACCTCCTGAGCAGCTAGGATTATAGAAATGAATCACTAGCACCTGATATTAACTCTTTTTTTTGTATTGAATCTTGGAAATCTGGTATGGACTCTAATTTAGAGAACATCCCATTGAAAACTAGCCACATTTCAAGTGATGAATTGTCACATGCAGTTATTAGTTATTCTATTGAGTGTCTCAGAGTTAGTGAGGAAAGGACAGAAAAGAAAGAAAAAGTGAAAAGAAAGAAAACCTAAGGATACCTGGCTGCTTGGCATTGCATCAGGGGAGGGAAAGAGTGGCTCATCCTCTAGAAAGAAGCCATCATAAAAGCTGAAAAGCCATCATTGTCACCAAACCATGTCTCCCTAATGGATACTGGCATGACTTTCAAAGAGCCATTCCGTTTTTCCCCTGACCCTGTGGATAGTCTATTCTTCTCTCCTGATTATGAATAAATAGAAGCCCTGTCACCAGAGGACAGGGGACACAGAAGAAAGAAATAAAACAAAGGGTCAGTAGACTAAGGGCTTGTCCAAGGTCATATCGGAAGGGTGTAGAGTCCAGTCCAGGGCTCTTTTATCCTCACACAGATATGCAGTGTCAAGACACAATCCTTGAAACTCTGAAGGCATCTTTCTGGCATGGTTGTCTCCTTCCACACAGATTTCATCCTTTTAGAAGATCGGTGATTCACCACCCAAATTATGAGGGACACCCGCCCATGTATATTACTAAGATGGTGCCTTAGAAATTCAGACTTGGAGCTGGGTGTCAGTGGCTCACAACTCTAATCCTAGCTACTCAGGAGGCTGAGATCTGAGGATCCCAGTTCAAAGCCAGCCTGGGCAGGAAAGTCCATGAAACTCTTATCTCCAATAAACCACCAGAAAGCCGGAAGTGGTGCTGTAGCTCAAGTGGTAGAGCACTAGCCTTGAGCTGAAGAGCTGAGGGACAGCGTTCAGATCCAGAGTTCAAACCCCACAACCTACAAAAAGGAAGGAAGGAAAGAAGGAAGGAAGGAAGGAAGGAAGGAAAGAAGGAAGGAAAGACAGACAGACTTGGGTAGGTCAGGTAGGATCCAAGCTGGCTGGCTATGGACAAACAAGTGAGAAGTAGCTTTTGGGGTACCCCTGGAGCCCTCCTGTCTTTGTCATTTCCCCATGATAGGGACCCTCATCTCCATCTGCTTGTCCTCCCTATTTTATACTAACTGCAGGCCTCCCTTCTCTCATGCCTCCTTTGCCTTTATGCATTGCTCCTTGCTTCAGTGATGAGACATGCTATCTGTGGTGACTGAGGTCACTGCTGCAGACATATGGCCTTGTAGAAAGAGCACCTAGACCTGAAGAGAACCAGTCCCATGGAATGGTGGATCCTGTGCCTTCTCTCTTCTGATCTTTCTCCCAGGACAACACCAGCTGTTCTGTTCAATTCCTATGTATTTACCACTGGAAATCATGGGCCAGCTGTAGGCCCAGATAAGTGAGACTTACTATAATTGACTCTGTTTCCCAACGTAAAGAAACAGAACGTCCATGCCAGAGGGTAGAGGCTAGGGGCATGCAGCCACAGACAGAGCAAGACGCTGCTGGCCCCTCCTGCCGCTCCTGCCGCTGGCTCTCCATCCGCACATGGAAGGGCGCTTGCCCACATTCGCCTGTCAGGCCTTGCTCTGACCAACACCCCTGGGCCAATATGTGCTTGGAGACTTCTCTCGAAGGGTCCTGGTGTCCTTCCTTCTTTCCCACAGTGTTGTTTATCTGCAGGTACACCCACCCTGGGCACTCCTGGGGCCAGCCTGGCCCCAGCACAAATCCATAATCCATCATCACTGCCAGTCTTCCCATTCAAAGCCCTTCGACAATACCCTTCGAACAAGAACAAAGCCGTGTTCACCGAGTGCAAACATCGCTCTGGTCTCTGCCCTCAAAGGCCAGATGGGACCTCCCCCTCGTTTGTTGGCCCGGATCCCAACAGAGCAAATGGCTTTTATCCCATAAGGAAAAAGCCTGGTTGTGAGCGCAGCCCCGCCCCGAGGCACACAGGTCCGGAAGACAAAGGGCCTGGGCAAAGAAAAAGCGCGTTTAGTTATTTATGTATTTATGTATTTTTAATTCCCCATTCCCGCCAAAATACGTGCTGCTGCTGCTGCTGGTCTGCAGCAGGTCTGCAGGGAGCCTGCCATCTGACCCGCTGGTGCCGTCCCTAATTGCGCCCCATCTGGCGTCTGGCACGCACAAAGACGGCCGCCCGCCCCTCCTCGCCGCTGCGCCGGGACGGTTGCGCACTTGTGCAGCCCGGGTCTGCCGGCCTGACGCGGGCACCGGGGCCGAGGGGTCACACGCAGCCGCTTCTGACAACAGGGGTGGGTGGCCTGGCCTGGGCCTCGGCAGGAGGAAGGTGGTGTAGGAGCCGGGCCGCTCAGAGCTTGCATCCGTGCTGCTGTGCTGCTGTGCGCTCCACGGCAGCGCAGTGTCCTGGCAGGGTCGCGCGGTGGAGCGGCCAGGTACATGCTGGGTGCTCTTCTGAGCTCGGAAACACGATTTTTTGTTTGTCTTTTTACAAATTTGCCCAGATTCTCTGAAATTGACTTTATATCCAAACATACAATTTATGTTGAAGAAAGTTCTGGAAACAAGTTTTAATAGTACAAGTTTAATAGTACTCAACGAGGAGAGTGTTAGCCCAGCCAGGGTGAGGCCCTGGGTGTGATTCCCCAGTGACCATAGAAGATGATGCTAAGTGAAATGCACTCCAAGACATGGACACAAGAGGTTTTTCTTTGTTGTTGTTTTTAATGTACTATGTGATTTCTTGTTTCTTTGGAATGTTGTTCTTCTTATTGTTTAGCCCCTGTTGGCACTGTATTTGATTTTGGTACCCTGGTATTGTATATACATTTATTTGAATTAGGGAAGGGAAGGGAACAACAGAATGGTGAGATAAAGGACAAGGGGGAACCAATGCAACAGTGATACTCACAAGACAATATGTCAGAAATGATCTGTACAACTTGGGGGGGTGGGGACAGGATAAGAGAAAGAAAAATGAGAGAGGGGGTAACAAGTTTGACAAGAAATGTACTTATTACCTTACTTATATAACTTTAACCCCTCTGTACATCACCTTTGACCAAAAAAAATCTATTAAAAAAGGAAGAAAGGAAAGGAGGGAGGGAGGAGAGAGAGGAAGGAAGGAAGCAAGCAAGCAAGCAAAGAAGGAAAGAAGGAAGGAAAGGAGAGAGGGAGGGAGGGAGGGAAGGTTGGTTGATCAGTTGAAAGCTCTTGGGAACTCCAGTATTTTGAAGCTGGATATAGGATGCAGGAGAGGAAGCTGGGAAGGGACAGCCAGAAGAAAAGGCAGACGGATCCCAGAGGCAGGTGAAGGGGAAATTCAGGCAGGAAAGATCCTTGGCTGTCAATGCTTCTAAGGAGATCAGGACTGCAAAGGGGCATTAGGTTTGATGGGTAGAATTTTTACCAGAACAAATGAGAGGGTGAGGAAGTGGAGTGGTGCTGTGAAGAGCCACAGAAAAGAGCTTAGGGTCACAGGAGAGCTACTTTAAACCTGCCCACACTATAGGAGGATCATGAATATATCAGGTAATAAGGGATGCTGGGGAGAGCAGAGAGGCCTTTAGGATGACAAGCTGAGGGGGCGGGGGCAGGATGGAAGGCAGGGGACCCACAGGATAGGGAGGGTGAGCCACAGAATGAAACAAGGGAGAGAAAGAGAATAGACGAGGGTGCTACCTGGGGAACTTGGTAAGGGTTGTCAGGAATAGGATATGATATTTGTGGTTGTGTGTCTCTATTCTATTGGAACATGGAGCAAACAGTGAATAGAGGCCCAAGAAGAGAGGTGAGAATGACCCCCCAGAGAAGGGATCATCCCCAGAGGAGGGTATTGCAGCAGCCCTAAAGGACTGCTTGAGTTTGTAGGCATTGTTCTTCTCACACAGTAATGGGCCCCAACTCAAGTGCTCCAGGTGCTACACAGGAAAAGACGCCCTACAGACCGATCCTCACTCCAGAAGGTTGAGTCCTGATGTTTTTCAGCCCCTTACTGAAATGGCTTCTCCCATCTATTCTGACTTGGGGACTTCATTTAAGGGTTACACCCATCAAAAGACTGAGGGAAGAACTACCATGGAGAGCAAGAATTGTCATTATCTCTGTTTCTAAAATTAGGCCAGGAGTACCTCAAGAACTAGGAAGGTTCTTCATTCCTTGGGTTCCTCAAATGAAACTGACAAAATAGGAGCTCAGTCAATCCATATTGAAGGAAGAAAAGCAAAAGGAGGGGGAAGAAGCTCTATTTAGAGCTGAGGAAATCAAAATTCAGAAAGGTAAACATAGATCTTTGCATTTCTTGTTTGTTTTGTGGTACTGGAGGTCCAACCCAGGATCTTGCACACCCTAGGCAAGTTCACTAGCACTGAACTAGATCCTCAGCCGACACAGGTCTTCTGATTTCAAATCCTGTTTTCAAAAACAACCGAGAGTCACATATCAGTGTTGTTTGCCTTATCACCAAGACAAATACTTAGAACTACAGAGACTTCAAGTTCCAAATTGTCCTCATTTGAGAGAAAGTTGTATGGTCCTTTCAGTTACAGCTGTTACCACTGCCCTCTGAATCATCCTCCCCTGAAAACTCAGCTCTCATGGGGACTACAGAACCTCAAAAGGGCTGTCAGTGGACACTGAGTACTAAGCAAGGAAGGGTAGGGTAGTCACATTGGCCCAAGTTTTCATAACAGCCAGCACACTAAAGTTCAAGACTTTTTCAGGTTTTGTCCTTTGGTATGGCTATTTCTTTATATCCCTTCAATATTACAGGTATAAATACAATACTCATTTCCTACTATACGTGTAATAAATTGTGATATTGTAGTAGAAACTAAGTCCTGTCTATTTTTAGTGTTATTACTTTTGCTGGTTAATCCATACAGCCACCTTTACAAAGGTACCTAACTCTCTTCTCCCTTTTTTTCTTTTCTTTCAGCACTCCAATTTTGCAATAAAATTTCCTGTTTCAGGAAATTACTTTGTCTCAAGTGAGGAAAACAAATAGGAATTATAAAAAAAGATCATAATGCTGAACAGGGTAGTGCTCTGGTAGCTCTTTCCAGATGTATTCCATCTTCTGATTTCAGGAAAAGGGAGGGGAAATAATCATAGATATAATGGTAGCTCTCTCCTTACCACCAAGGAGAAAACTGATAGCTGACATCTGATGATTTAATTATACAGCCTGAGACCTTCTGCCTCTAGAGTTCCCCTCATCTCTGTCACCCAGCATTGTACCTCCTCAGCTAGCTAAGTGAGCTTTGTGGCTAGTTCTAAGTAGACATCCTGCCTTGTCATTTAAAGCCATTTTCCCTAGTTATAAGAGGAGAAAATCCTTGCAGCTGCTGAGAAAGCATTGAGCCTTGTTTCCCCATGGGTCCCTCTGGTCTTCAGTACAGCTCTCCATAGGCTATGAGGATCCCACATATAAAATTGCTACTCTACTGAAGCACAATCAAGGCGGCAATACCTCAGTTTAACTGAAATCTATCGCTTCCATATTCTTACCTACTCTATATAACACAACAACTACCTGCCTATCCACTGCAAAAGGAGATTCAGATATACTGTGCCAAAAGAAAACTTAACAGACAACAAGAGCTAAATCTCAATTTTCACCAAGTTTCATGTCGTTAAAGACTATCCACATTGGGAAAGATGGGAGAAAATGTTGGAATGGGTGACACTGGTCAAGATACACTGTATCCATAATCTGACAGGTTGACTTGAAACCCCTTTGTACAACTAAAGATTATAAGAAATATCATAGTGCTGGTGGCTCATGCCTATAATCCTAGCTACTCAGGAGGCTGAGATAGGAGAATTGAGGTTCAAAGCCAGCCCCAGCAGGAAGGTCCATGAGACTCTTATCTCAAATTAACCACCAAAAAGCCAGAAGTGGAATTGTGTCTCAAGTGATAAGATACCAGTCTTGACAACAAAAGCCCAGGGACAGCACCCATGTCCTGACATCAAGCCCCAGGACCTGCAAAGAAAAAAATGATGATGATGATGATAATATTAATAATAATAATAATAAACATCTCCAATAGTGAAAGTACTTGGAAGATAGTGAACATTAAAGATCTTTCTCAGCAGCTTTTGGGATTGGATGTCATCTCTAAGAACCCCGAGTAGTAACCCACATTTTGGATTCTATTTCTTGATTTTAAAAAATTGGGGAGTTGAATGTGAATAGTCATATAGGTCTAGTAGATTTACTAAATAAGGACTGTCTTCATTGTTTTTGAAAAGAAATATTATGACTTGAACTCTTCATTTTGTAATCTAAAATATACCTAGTAAAACATTTTCAACAAGACATCTATTTCTAGTTCTTCATCCAAATTCAGATACTGAAAAACAATATTAAGCTGAATTCTAGAATTCGGACAATCAAATATAGTTTATTGTCTTGGTCCAAATATTCCCACCCAACCCTACTTCTACACCTTCAAAATAATTTCCTGTGCATCAGAAAACTTGAGAAATATTTACCCTCCAAACCATATAAAAAGTTATAGAGAGCTGGGCACCCATGGCTCATGCCTATAATCCTAGCTACTCAGAAGACCGAGATCTGAGAATCTCAATTTGAAGTCAGCCTGGACAGAAAAGTCTCTGCAACTCATCTCCAATGAATCACCAAAAAAGAAAAAAAGAAAGAAAACTAGAAATGGAGCTGTGGTTCAGAGGATAGAGCATTTTCCAGGAGCAAAAAAAAAAAAAGCCAAGGCCCCAAGTTCAAGCCCCGGGACTGGCACACACAATAAAGTTACAGTGGGGCAGATTTATGAAAGGACCCTAGCCATACAAACAGGCTCGCAGTGGATCAGAAGTCCCTGGTAATTGTCACACATGACTCCTGCTCCCCAAATTCATTTCTGGCTCCCTGGTGCCATCAGATATGTTTTCCTTTGGAAAGTAAACAGTAAGATGTATACAGAGACACAAACTATATTTACTATTTCTGATTGGTTAAATGCACACATTGGCTAAGTGATTTCACACTAAGGAAAAAAAAATAAGAAATTGCACAAGAAATTTCCAAATAGCCCTTCAAACTAGTTTCACCAGTTGATAACATTTTAGACATATTTGCTTCAGTATTCCTCTCTGTGTGTGTATGGACACACACATAATCACACAATCACATACAATCACACAATCATACACATACACTTTTTACCCTTAACTATTGAACAAAACTGCTCTTTTACTGAAATACTTCCCAGGAACAGAAATGTTCATTTAAACAACCATAGTACATACGATTGTCAAATCATGCAATTATCAATGGATATAAATACCATTACCTAAGAAACTAATTTTACCCAAGGTGTATTTGATAGTGGACTGAGTGAGAGAGTAAATTTTAACCAGTAATAGCATCACAGCTTGGAACTGGTCGTCAATAAGTCAGCCTTTCCTAATGGCATGTCTCACCTGTTGCCAGTTCAAGTACTCCTGTTCTTCATTAGGAATGATGCACACTCAAACTGCATCCACACATCTACTCTAGGTCTTAAACATTATTATTTGATCCCACTCAGAGTTGTATAGGCTTCCAAATGCCTTCCGGATAAAAGTTTGAGCTTTTAAAGGACTGCCCCAATGTGTATTTTCACAGTACTGTTTCTCAAGGTTAAAGTGGGCCATTTGTCATTCTCTGAGTCCTTGATTTCCATTTCTCTAGCCTTTACCTATTCTTGTTCTTTCTGCCTAATATGTACCTCCACCATCTCCATTGATCAAATTTATCCTAATATTAGAACTCAGTCTGAAACCATCAGAGTAGCCCAAATAGTTCTTGTATATCAGCATATAGGAGAAAGATAAATACATAGATACATAGACAATAGGTATATATACATATATGGATACATAGATAAATGTATAGGTATAGGTTTTATGGATCCCAAAGCATTTACAACACCTCTTTAACCTTATATACTTTTCCCACAAATCTCAAAATATCTATTGAGCACACACTATATTCCAGGCAGGATACTTTGTGCTTGAACTACAGTTGTAAACAAGACAGATGAGGTTTCCTACCCTCTTAATTGTCCTACCTAATTGAACCACCTGCTCTTAGACTTTGAGTCAGGGTTTCTATTTACAGCGCCCTGTTTTCCTGATCTAATAGCATAATAATTGATTACTCGGCCACTAATTATCTCTCATCTTTGTACACAGTTTCTTAGGTGGCAGGCACACACACATCGCGAACTCATTTCATCCTAGCACAGAAGTAAGTTATGTCTGTTCTCATTCTGTAGAAGAGGAGGCTGAAACTCAAAGAGGTTGTATTAACCAATGTAGACTGCTGTTGGGTCAAGGATGGGGACCCTGGCCCCCCTTCCTGGCTCTCATCCAGTTCTACCATCTCCTTTATATACAAATGAGGCTTCACGTGCTATGGGATATGATTTCCTTTCTACTAAGAAAAACGTACTTAAACACAGTGCATATCAAATGTTTGTTGCAAAATAAAAATCACCAAAGGTATTTGGAAGAAAAATTCTATCTTACTTCTTCCACCAAGATAATATAAATCAGACCACCAGAGAAAACGACTTGCCAAAGTTTACTTGAATTTTTAAGTTCAATAGGTGTTTATAAAACTTGAACCATTAGTACGGTAGCTTGTAAAGCCAGCATTTCCAGTTTGTCTACACTATTAAAACAACTTAGGAGTTCAGAAAATTCTTCTGAAAGCCGAAGAATTGCTACAAACGCTACCAGTTTGCTCTTAGCTTGAAAATGTTTTCCTCTTGGTCTTTTACCAGATAGAAAATTTTACATCACTGCAATTGTAATTCCCATATTCTGCCTTCATTGCTTCACTCCATGTCCTCTTCTTACTTTCGTGTGTTTTTATATAGTCTAAAAATATTGGGGCTGGGAAGGTGGCTCAGTGGTAGAACGCTTGCCTTGCATGCCTGAGGCCCTGGGTTTGATTCCTCAGCACCACATAAGCAAAAAGAAAAAAGCCGGAAGTGGAGCTATGGCTCAAGTGGTATAGCGCTAGCCTTGAGCTGAAGAGTTGAGGGACAGGGCCCAGGCCCAGAGTTCAGGCCCCATGACCGGACCCCAAAAAAAAAATTACAGCTTTTAGAATCAGAAAGTGTGAATGCAAACCCAACTCTGTGGCTTATCACCTAAAGGTAAGGTCAGAGGTAGGTTTTTATGGGTCTCAGTATTTAAAAATTGGGAAGCCCTCTTTAAGAATATAAAAATTAGAGTAATGACTCAAACCTATAATCTCAGCTACTTAGGAGACTGAAATCTGGAGGATTGTAATTCCAGACACCCCAAGCAAAACGTTTCACATGACTCCATCTCAACTGAAGAAACTGAGCATGGTGGTGTATGTTGATGATTCCAGGTATAAGAAGCATAAAATAGGATGATTGTGGTCCAGGCATGATCCCAGTGCAAAACCAAGGCCCTTTTTCAAAATCACTAGTGCACAGCACACTAAGGTGTGGCTCAATGATAGTGCACCTGCCTAGCAAAGGTAAGACACTGAGTTCAAACCCCAGGACTACCAAAATAAAAAGAATACAAAATTAGGAACCGCATTTATTATTGCTTTGAAATTAAAAAGGAAATCACAATACATTTCTGGGGATAGATATTTCCTTTTCTTTTTAAAAAATCATTAGTGTAAATTAATTATATCAAGGAATTATATTGTGGTATTTCCACAATATAATGTATGCTCATATGAAAATATATTCATCCTCTCTATTACTCTTTATCTTCCTTTCTCACTTTATAAAATACAGTTTTAGCCACGTACCTATGACTCATGCCCCTAATCCTAGCTACTCAGGAGGCTGAGATCTGAGGATTGAGGTTCCAAACCAGCTCTGGCAGAAAAGTCCATGAGACTCTTCTCAAATTAACCACCAAAAAAACTAGAAATGGAGCTGTAGCTCAAATGGTAGAACACTAGCCTTGAGCACAAAAGCTCAGAGAGAGAGTACCCAGGCCTTGAGTTCAAGCCCTAGGACCAGTACAGAAATATATGGACTCATTATTCTGTTTCCACACATAAAGTACTTGAATCATATTCACCCCTTTCACCTTCTCCTTTCACCCTCCTGCTACTCCTCTTATTCCCAAACAGTCCCCTGTTTTCCAATCATCTTTATTTTTCTGTCTACATTCTGCATATGAGTGAAAAAAATGCAATATTGGTCTTGCTCAGTCAGACTTATTCCCATTAATATGATTATTTCCAGTTCCACCATTTCCTTGGAAACAATATAATTTAATTCTTTATGGCTAAATAATACTGCTTGTGTATGTGTGTATATGTATCACATATATATCATATATATATATATATATATCACATATAGATCCAACACATTTACTTCATCTGTTCATCAGCTGGCAAACATCTAGGCTGATTTCATAGTTTGGCTGTTGTAAATAGTACTGCTATAAACATAGATGTGCAGGGATCTCCATCGTATGTGGAGATATATGCCCATAACTGTTATATCAGGTTCATATGGTATTTCTAGTTTTAGCTTTCTGAAGAACCTCCATACTAATTTCCAAGAAGGCTATATAAAGTTACATTCTCATAGAGTATGCACAAAGGTTTCTTTATCCTCTACATTCTCAAAAAATTTTGTTGTTTATATTTTATTTTTTTAAAAATGGCCATTCTGACTGGAGTAAGATGGACTCTATCTCAATATAGTTTTAGAGTGCATTTGTTTTATGGCTAAGGACGTTGAACATTTCATCACATATACATTGGTCATTTGTACTTCTTTTGAGAATCGCCTGTTCAATTCATTTACTTATTTCCTACTTCATTTACTTGTACTTTTAGTGATTACTTTTTGGAGTTTGTTATTTACTGGACATTAATCCAGCAAAGATTTATCCTATTCTGTCAGTTGGCTCTTCATTCTAACAATGGTTTCCTTTGCTGATTAGAATCTTTTTAATTAAACAATTTTGTCAATTCTTACTCTTAGTTCTCTATTCAGAAAGATATTACCTTTGCCTATATCTTCAAGGGTTTTCCCTTAAAGTTGTTTCAAAGTTTCAGGTGTTAGATTTAGCTCTATCACCTGAGCCACACTCCACTTTGGCTTTTTGGTGGTGAGCTGGGGATAATTGTCTCATGGACTTTTCTGCCTGGGCTGGCTTTGAAGCACCATCGTCAGATCTTAGCCTCCTGAATAGCTAGGATTACAGGTGTGAGCTAACAGTGCTTGGCTTAAATTGATTTTTGTACAGAAAAAATAGGTGTCTCATTTCAGTCTTCTAAATGTATATATCCAGCTGTTGCAACACCATTTGTTGAGAAGTCTTGTTATGAGAAATCAGATGGTTGTGATCATAAGGGCTTATTTATGGATCTTATTCCATTGTCCATGTATCACTTTTTGAGCCAGTATCATACTTTTGTTTTGTATACTATGTATACTTGCTGTTTGTCTGTTTCTATATACATGCTTTTTGTGTTCGTACTATGGCTCTGTAGTATTACTTATAGTCATGTATTGAGATAGCTCTAGCATTGCTTTTATTTTACTCAAAATTGCTTTGACTTGAAGGAAAAGCTGGGAGGGAGCAAGAGAAAGGGTGATATTGTCCAAAAGGAAAGTAATCATAACCTGACTTAAGCAACTATAGCCCCTCTGTACATAACCTTTAATTACAATAAAATATTGTCAAAAGATAACACACAATGATTGCTTTGACTTCAGGGTTTTTGTTTTGTTGTTGTGCTTCCATGTGAATTTTAGGATTGATTTTTCTATTCCCTTTAAAAATCATATTGGATAAGGGCTGGGATGTTCGGTGGCAAAGCACTTGCCTAGCAAGTGCAACATCCTGGGTTTGATCCTTAGTTCCAAAAACAAAGAAAGGAATGAAAGAGAGATAGAAAGAATGAAAAAGAAAGAATGGGAGCAAGAATTAGAGAGAAAGAGAAACAGAAACAGAAAGAAAAGAAAGAAAGAAGGAAAGAAAGTAAGAAGGAAAGAAAGAAAGAAGGAAAGAAAGAAAGGAAGGAAGGAAGGAAGGAAGGAAGGAAGGAAGGAAGGAAGAAAGAAAGAAAGAAAGGAAGGAAGGAAGGAAGGAAGGAAGGAAGGAAGGAAGGAAGGAAGGAAGGAAGGAAGGAAGGAAGGAAACAAAGAAAGAGAAAGAAAGAGAGAGGGAGGAAGGAAGGAAGGAAGATGATAATGAACAGAAGTGGAGGGACAAAGAGTAAATAAACGCAGCAATGGTACTCACTAGACACTAGACACTACGTTGAAAATGAACTATATAATTTGTGGGTAGGGGATGAGAGGGAAAAACAGAGAGAGCAAGGGAAGGGGTGACATTGTCCAAAAAGAAATGTACTCTTTTACCTGACTGATGTAACTGCTCTGTATATCACCTTTATAATAACAATTAAAAATTTTTAATGATATTGAAATTTTTGTGGATAATGCATTAAATCTGTAGATTGTTATTGGTATGGAAAATGGCTACATAACCATTTTCACAATATTTATCCTATCAGTCCATGAACATGGAAGGTTTTTCCATGTTCTACTATCTTCTACAATTTCTCTCTTTGAGGGTTTATAGTTTTATTCTAGAGGTTATTCGCTTCCTTTCTTAGGTTTACTCCTAGGTTTTTTTTTATATTTTAAACTTAATCTGTTCATTATTGATGTATAGAAAGGGTACCAAGTTTTGTACATTGATTTGCAGATACCAAGATTTTTATCTCTTAGGAGATTTCATTAGGCAAATTACCAAATACGCTAGTGGAGAAATTCTTACTAATTGTAATCTGGTTTCCTCTCCTACATCCCATACTGTGAGACTTCCTACACTCACAAAGACCCATGCAAATAGTATCCTTGACATTTAAGTTTTAGTCACTTTATGATAGATTTAATTCTACCAGTATGGTCTTGATTAGAACAAATACCTTCTTTGGTCTTCAGTTTGCTCTTCTATACAGTAGAGTCATTGTAGTACCTGCAAGAAGTTGGAGATCACATGGAACCTGGCTGAAAGTAATAGAAAACATGGTGCATTCTCTAGCGAAGGAAGGTGATCATCCCCCAGGTCAGTGGTTAGGTGCCAGTGGTTAAGAGGGGCAGGCTCCCTAAAGAAAACCCAGAAATGCTTTGGCTATGGAGAGACCATATTTTTCTTTGTTATATTATTGTTATTTTTTAGCAAACAATCTGTGCCTTGTGTCACTTTTAATTGATTTTTAGACTAGAAGATTTTGTGTGTGTGTGTGTGTGTGTGTGTGTGTGTGTGTGTGTGTGTGTGTGTGTGTGTTTCTAGTCATTTATGGCCAAAATAGAAATAGTTAAAGCAACATATTATCTGGGTCTTCCTCTTGATTGCTTTTTCTGAAAACAATGCTTAATAAAACAATCTTTTTTTCCTTGATGCTTTGAAAGAAACAAAAGAGAGAGAGAGAGAGGTTAAAGGACTCAGGAGAGTCAACGGCTCTGGCCTGTGAGCAGAAGGGCCATTCATACAGTGCAGTCTCTAATTTGATCAGTCTTCCATGAATCTCCTGGTCAAGCTGGTCTTCGTGGGGAACAAAAGCCTGGAGATGTGTATGTTTCACGCCCCACTGGAGGTGCACACTGGCCAAGCGTGGCCCTGCTGGGGCTTGAAGTCATCAGAACAACTTGCCATTTTCAGTGAGTTGGCTTTTTCAAATGGCCACCAGGAAATCTAGCTTGGGCACCATATAAACTTCCTCATACCACTAGGACAAATCATTATCTTTTATCTCCTAAATAAGCCATAAAGGTTTTTATTACCTTTCTCCTGTTATTGCTTCCTCACCAGGAAAAACTCCCTTTCCCATGATGACTTTCTCCAAAGCTGAGAACCCTTAAAGTAAACACTGATGAAAGGTGTCCCTAATTCATTCATTCCACAGTTTACAGTCAAGAGTATCTGAAGACCATATGGACCCAGCTAAATTTCATCTGATATCTACCAGCTCTGAGAACTAAGCTGCAATCTTAGAAAAGGTGCTAATATCCAATAGGGAGAGTTACCCGGTTATCTCATTCCACTTTAAATAATGAGTTCATTTTACTCCTGCCTTTGTAAGAGAAATGCTTCTGCCATTGCAACTACTCCAGACCCAACCTAGAGCCTCCTTCCTTTAATAAAGTAATAGAAGAAAGAGTGGAGGAGAACTGTCAGATGAATAGAAAGACATTCCCAAAATAAGGTGAAACATCATCTTTCTTACAAGCAGATCTGAGAGACAGGATAGGAAAATGGGCCACATACCTGGAGGGAGCAACTTAATAATTAATTTAAAAGAGAGGGTGGTGAGCATACCTATTACCATGACTTCTTTGTCTAAATACTTTCTTTTCTTTTTCTCATTGAAAAGAAGTGTGCTTGGGCTGGGAAGTTGGCTCAGTGGTAGAGTGCTTGCCTCACATGCATTAGACCCTGGGTTCAATTCTTCAGCACCACATAAGCAGGAAAAAGCCAGAAGTGGCTCTGTGGCTCAAGTGGTAGAGCACTAGCCTTGAGCCGAAGAGCTGAGGGACAGCGCCCAGGCCCAGAGTTCAGCCCCGCAACCAACAAAAAAAAGAAAGAAAGAAAATAAGTGTACTGGTTCCAAATTCTTGGAGATAGTTATCTATCCCTAAGCAAATTTCCTTAAATACTTAAGTAGTAAATGCTTAGTAATTATGCACTCTATAAGATTGGTCCCAATTTTTAATTAAGTTTATTAAATATAGAGAGAAAAACTACTTTGACTTAACCCAGTGTTGTAAGGTGCTTGGCAAGCAGGAGAAAAGAACTGGGGCTGTAAATGTATAATTAAATAATTAAAAATGAAAAGTTTCTGTACTGCAAAGGAAACAACTGAATGAAGAGACAATCTAAAAAAATGGGGGGAAATTCTTGCTACTCAATCTTCTGATTATTAGAAATGATATCTAATATATAAAAGAACTTTAAAAATTAACAGTCCAGTTAAGAAACAAAGAACTTCCACTCATCTGGTCGAACCACTACTAAATATCCCCATGCTGCTGATCACATGTATGGTGTATATGTGTATACCATCATATGTTATAGACGGTGATAGACAATTTGTTCCAGGAAAGTTAGAATGAGCTTGTGACTTTAAATGAGCATCATTATTCCACAATACTGTGAAATTTGGGAAATTATGTAATCACTTAATCACAATTTAAAAAAAAAAAAAAGGACCTCAGGGGAAGGTAGGGAGGGAAGGGATAGTAGGGGGAAAACAATGGAGGGGGTAACAATGCTCAATAGGAAGTGTACTCATTACCTTACTCATGTAACCCTTTGTATAGTATCTTTACAATAAAAAATTTAAAAAAAATTAACAGTCCAAACACACATAATCCAATCAACAAATGAAAAAATGAATTGAGTGGATAGTTTTCAAAAGGAGAAGTACAGGGGTTGAAAGCATGGCTCAGTTGGTAAAGTACTAGCCAATGAGCAAAACTGTCAGATACTGAGTGCAAGTCCTGGTCTCAGACAAAAGAAAAAGTACAAATGGCCAAAAAGCACATTTTAAAAAGTTCAACATCAAATGATACATTTACCATCAAAATTCACATCAAAACTATACTGAGATTTCCATCTTACCCCAGTCAAAGCGGCAATCATCAAGAAAAAAAAATTATAATAAATTCTAGGGAGGATGTGAGGGAAAAGAACCCTCATATGCTGTCAGTGGAAATATGAATTCATGCAAATAACATGGAAATCAGAATAGAGGTCCTAAAACAAACAAACAAAAATAGAACTGCCATACAAACCAGCCATACTACTCTTTGGTATATGCCCAAAGCAATCCAAGACAGTATAAAATAGAAACACTTGAGGACCTATTTATACAAGAATCCTATTCAGAGTATCCAAGTTAAGGAATCAGCCTAGGTACCCATCAGTGGATGAATGGGTGAAGAAAAGTTGTTATATATACCGTAAGGAGTATTATTCAGGCATAAAGAATAACAAGGCCAGGTGTGGTGGCTCATGCTTATAATCAGGAGGAATATAGTTCAAGGCCATCCCAGGATAAAAGTTAACAAGACCCCCCCCCCCCGCCCCATCTCAACAAAACACAGATAATGGTAGTTCACATCTGTAATCTCATTTATACAAGAGACATAGGTAGGAAGATCAAGGCCCTAGGCCAGCACAGGCAAAAGAGAGAAAAAGACAGACAGAGAAAGACTTTATCTAAAATAAAATCTAAAAGCAAAAATAGCTAATAGGTATGGCTCAATTAGCAGAGCACTTGCCTAGCAAGCACAAGACCCTGAGTTCAAACCCAATACTGCTAGAAAACACTTGGTCCGCCTGTTTATTCCCCAGCCAAAGGCATGAGAACTTCAGATTAAGCCTTTACTATTACTTTTTTCAAAAACAGATGATATGTCCTTCTCTACATCTTGTATTTTTGGTTTCATTGTTCTTTAAATATGAAAGACTAGTGACCTCTATTAGGTGATTCCTAATAGAGCATGCCTAGGAGAATGTTTTCTACAGACACGAAGAAGGATATATAAGTACTGGCTAAATGAATGAATGGTACAGATGTATTCTTTCATACTTAAAAGAAGTTAAGAATAATATTAATTTATTTAAAAGGAGCATTTAACATTTTTTAAAATCCATTTTATATTGAATTATCTGGCTTGCTCGATTCATTGGCTACAATTTCTGAGGAGTGTGCAGTATTTTATCCCATTATTCAAAAGTTTGTCCATGGACAAATACAATGCACAGTGTTAGAGCAGCCTGACGTGGGAAACTCAATAAGTAAATGTTATTGTTCAAAATGATAGCATTTATCCAATAACTGCCATTATTTGTCTTTCAAGTCATTTCAAGTTTTTTATTCTCCCCCAAAACCTTGACAGTCCCACATGACAGTCCTACATGACACACTATATTGATTGTTAAGTAATGCCCCTAAATGCATATGTTAGGTTTGATTTTTTTTTCTAGACTTAATATAGTTACAGTAGCAAATTGTAGATAGTTGTGAAGAAAGGTTCTACCAGAAGTATCTATAGTTGCTCACTGTGAGCCAGGAGAACAGAAGGTCACTCCTCCCTCTTCCAACATTTACCAACTCATGCTATAGCTCTTGTGACCTCCTGGAACACTGCAAGATGCAGAGGTCATGCTCAGGTACATATCCATGCCTTCTGCAGCTGTGGCCTCTGATCACAGAATGCATTCCTCCAGCACATGTTCTAGAAAGGGAAAAGGAGGCACACATAGATAGCTTTAATGAAAACCAGAAGCAATGGCAACCACAAGTGAGAGACAAATAAGGCCCAACAGGAATTCAGAATAGGCAGGGTGACTTCCAGTGAAATTATACCCTGCCTTTCTCCAAGAACCAGCATTCTCCATAGTTATTCCACACCCCCTAGCCCCTCCATTCCTCACTGTGTCCAATTTTATGTGACAAGTGGACTTTGTGTGCTCCCTCAGCAGCTGCAGCAGTTGTGGATGGCACAGGCAGGGCAGATGTATGTCACTATGCATTCTGCCTGTGAGTGAGCAGAGGGGGCAAGGGTGGCTGGATTATCACAAAAGCATTATTTTGAACCTCATAAAGGGCCTGAACTCAAGTGTGTCAACCTAAAATAGCTCTCAGTGCTGCTTTGTTTCCCTGTTGTCCTCAGTTTTGTTTCCCTAATCGAATGCCTTCCTCATTCTTCTCAAGGACTATTAAAAAAAAAAGTCTCCTGGAGTCACTGGTCATGTCTCCCATAGCAATAATCCTCTTTTCCTCCCCGCAGATGATCCAGATTCTTTTTTCATGAACATGCAGAAGTCTTAAGGAATGCCTTCGCTGACAGGTGTCCTCATCCACCACTGCCTGTGGATGAACCCAGGATAAGAAAGACCTAGTCTTCTCATCCCAACTTCAAACAATTAAAAGGAGCTTCCCACAAACTTGGCCATGTCTTGAAACCTCATAGACAGCCCAGCTTGTTTCCTCCCTTTCTCAATTATAGATCACCCAAGTGCTCCCTCAGTACATTTTCTGCATGCGAATCTCAGTCTGAATCTGCATGATGGACTTGCTTATGAGGAAAGCATGGTGTACCATGTCTGGGCTCTCTACTTCAGCAAGCTCCATGGCCATCATCCCATCCTCTGCCAATCTCTACTTAAAACCTCTAGCCTTAGGGTCTTTGATCTTGGAACTGGCTCCTTCCACCAGCTTTTACCTGGTTTATATCAGCTCTTTTTATCTATTGACCTCATGCCTGTCAATCTGAGATTACTTCAAATATCATGTTCTCCCAAGGGGGGAAAAGACAAAGGAAACAGATCCTTTGTCTCAATCCTTTATGGAACAGTATTCCTTCCTTCACAGGACTTAGATTTATGTCTATCTACTCTTCCAGAATTTAAGCATGATAAAGGGGCTTCTTGGTTTTTCTCACTATTGCATCTTGGTGTTTGGAATATTTTTATCAGGAGATATAATAAGTACTGGATATGTGTAGTGGTGACCAAGACAAAGCTCCTGCCTTCAGGAAGCTTCCAATCCACTGAGAGAGATAGTAAGAAGGTTGAAAATGTACTAATGAGTAGTGGCCTAGAGAAATGGGGTTGACCATAAATTCTAGGGAGGGAGGGAAGAATAACACTATTTTACTAAATTGATCCATGAGGCTGGATGTAAATTGTTTTTTTAATTGCAAAAGATTTTTCTGTCTTTTTAGTAATTCCCAACCACATGCCCAACATATAGTAGCCATATGTAGCAAGATAAAATGCAAAATACCCCACTGGTAATGTATATTGACCACATTAAAATTATGCTTATTAGCTTTATAAACATTAAACTTTTAGAATGTATACTCCCTCTTACTTGTTTCAGGAATTAAGAAAAAGTGTCCAATAAACCTGGCTAGCCTACCAGCTCTGGGTGAGGAGAGCATAGGAGTAAAGAAAGTGGGTTAATTATCCAAGTGAATTCAGTGAATGTTGATTCAGAGAATATCAATTCTAAATAAACAAGACAGTAGCACACAGTATTATGAAGAAATGCAGTAGATAAAGCACAAGGAATTAGTAGGCCAGAGTGGTAGATGACTATTTGGCAAGGTACTTGGTGTATGTGGACATTCCCTTGAGGGCAGGAGTGAAATAAAAGACAAGCTAATGGTGGAGAATTCATAAGAAACATGGTCTATTTAATTTGACTTAAGGGTTTATGCAGTGGAGCATGTAAGACCTTATAAGTAAGCATATGAAACATAATCATTTTGTGTTGCGGAAGTTTAGCATAAATTTACTTTTCCAGGAGAAACGAGCCCAGCATATGCCTGGGAGTGACAGCTTTATAAACTTTTAGGAGTAAGCACATACTTAGAGTGGAATAAAGTATCATTTATTACATTTGCTCTTTTACATTTTCCCCTGGTAATCTTAATTTTAAGAACTTATCACTGAATCATAACATATAGAAGATGCACATGTTGTTAATAGTAGTTTGTATTTACAGATTGTAAAATATGGCTGAAATCACCACCCAGATCAAGAAAGGACCTCAGCACTGTTATGTACTTTGCAACAATCATGCCATGAAAAGTTCCCACTAGCCTGAATTGACAGCTACATTAACTCTGCCTGCTTTTACACTTTTGTGTAAGTAGAATAATTTGTTATGTAACCTTTGGTGCCCAATGCTTGAAACCTCAGTGACTGATTCTTACCTTCAGCAGATTGAGTTTGGATAAACCCCTTAACCTAAGCTTCTTTCCACATCCATAAAACTGGATTATAATATTTAATTCAAGAGTTTGTTGTGAGGACTAAATGAGATTATGTATGTAAAGGTTTTCACGGTGGCTGGCACTGTAGCTTGTGCAGCTGTTACACTGGACTCAAAACTTTTTAATCTGTGCAAGACTTCAGTGAGTCACCAAATCCAAGCAACTCTGCATACTGGAGGGAAAAGAACCACGTGTCTCTGAGCAAAGTCCAACAAAGCACATACTTATGTAACAGGGCCATTGCTACTTGACTCGTCTCACTTTTTTTCACCAAAGGAGCAGAAATATTTGTTACCTATTCATCTTCCCTTCTAGAATATTAGTTTCCATACATACAAGAGTGATGGAGATAAATGGTTTCACCATAGTATGTTCAGAATTTAAGACAGGGAGAGCACAGTACACAATCAGTTAAACTGAATTAACAAATATTATTAGGATTTACATGATTACATGATAATTTGCTCAAACTTTTGAACTATGGTTGGCAAACTTACTGTAATTAAAACAGAATAAAGTCAACCTTCCTCCTTTCCCTGCTGTGGCCAAGAAAATGCAATCAAATCAAGCACATTCCAGATTTAGAACTTGAATAAGGAAGTTCTGAGAACTGCAGACGTAAAGGCAGTACCTCACACTGTTAATATTAAATGGGCCTCAAACTCCATAGCTTCTGTTGTACTTGTGCCAGATACTAAAACACACCCTTCCTAAAGAATAATTTTTCCAAGTTCACTTTTATCTTAGTTTTCTGATAATTTTCACATATTCTTGCTGACCCTATGTATACTCTTTATTTTTTCAGGCAGAAAGTTGATTGGAGGGAGAGCAAACTGTGGGCCTGCACAAAATGGATGCACACAGAGACTGAGGGGAAGGAGGAGAAAAAGAGAAGAGAGAGGGACTTGTGTTGAGCCAGATTATATAGGGAAAGGCAGGAGCGTGTGTACTCATTTTTACAAACAGGAAAAGTACAATATTCCAATGGGATTTCACTTTGATCAAGTTAACCTCTTCATAAAATACACTTTGTCTTTATACTGCATGTTTTTCATATGAAATTAAAGGTTTTATTAGCAGACCTATCACTCTTAGATCAATCAAGCAAGAAAGCATATAAAAATGAACTAAAGATTTTAAGAAAATAACATTTTCCTGGCTACAAAGCAAAAGAAAGTTATTTGTATGAAGCATGTATGGTTAAATATTCCCTGATTAAGTCATGACTAATTTTTGAATTTCTTTCCATTTAACATTTGGTAAGGTTTTTCTAGACATAAAAGTGAAGTAATCATAAATAGCAATTCCTGCACTTCAGAAATGTCAAGTCTAGTGGAAAAGTTTATGGAAGCAGTAGGCTAATCAGGAAATTTTAGACCTATGTTTTGATGGCTGAGTGAGATTTTAAGTCTAGAAAGACTAAAGGAACAAAAGTCAGAGAATATTACCAACACAAGCATCAAGATAAAAGCATACACATACATGTTCTTAGAAAATTCAACTCATCAACATGGTTAGAAAACAAGTGAGGAAAGACAGGCCAGGCCCAGGAAATAAAGAATCATTATCTAGGCAAGCAAGCATTATGGGAAGATTTCTGAATGAGAGATGTGATCATGTCTGTGTTTCTTACTTGTTTCTGCTTACATGTAAGAATGTGCCTAATAGAGCTGGGAATGTGGCTTAGAGGTGAAGTGCTTGCCTAGCATGCATGAAGCCCTGAATTTGATTTCTGAGTACCTCATAAACAGAAAAAGCTGGAAGTAGGGGCTAGGAAGGTGGCTCAGTGGTAGAGCGCTTGCCTTGCATGCATGAGCCCTGGGATCAATTCCTCAGTACCACATAAGCAGAGAAAGCTGGAAGTGGCACTATGGCTCAAGTGGTAAAGCTAGCCTTGAGCTGAAGAGCTGAGGGACAGCTCCCATGCCCAGAGTACAGGCCCCACGACTGACCAAAAAAAAAAAAAAAAAGAAAAGAAAAGAAAAGGCTGGAAGTGGCGCTGTGGCTAGCCTTGAACAAAAAGAAGCTCATGGACAGCACCCAGGCCCAGAATTCAAGCCCCAGGATTTGAAAAAAAAAAAAAAAAAAAAAAAAAAGAATGTGCCTAATGTTCTCAGCAGTTTTATTTCACATTACAAATAAATAGATCAACTATCATTCTGGCTTTATATATCAATCTTTTGGTTTTTTGCTGGTCTTGGGGCTTGAACCCAGGGCCGGGGCACTGTCCCTGAGCTTCCTTTGCTCAAGGCTATACACTTTATTACTTGAACCACAGTACCACTTCCAGCTTTTTCTGTTTATGTGATACTGAGGAATGGAACCCATGGCTTCATGCATGCTAGCACTCTACCACTAAGCCACATTCCCAACCCTCATATATCAATCTTATAAACTTAGCTTAAGTCTTATATTAAGAGGTAAACTAAGAGGTAACTAAGTTAATTTCAACAGATTTCTGAGCATAGAAGGCTGAGGAAATCACTAAGATAATGTAAAAATCTAGGTTATCAGTTGGTCTTTTCCAGAGGACTCCTTGGTGCTACTAGTAAGTTTCTTGGTATTTCTGCAGAATGAAATGCATAGTGATTAGTACAATAGTCCAAATGACAGATGAAGGTCAAAAATCAAAGTGAAGGCTTTATGCAAGATGAGAATATACAACAAATTTCTAGGGAAGGCAATACTACTTAAAGTTAGAACAAAAGAAGGGTAGGTCCAAGTTGAGAAAAAGAGGAAATCTTTTTTTCGACATGATGCATTTTATGTCAATAGACATATCTAAAATGAAAGTTGAAAATACGATTATAAATGAGGCTCAGGCAAGATGCCATGTTGTGTTAACAGATATCATCACCTATAAAAGGGGTTCTAAGAGGGAAAAAAAAGAGGATGGGGAAAAAAATGTTGGGTTCAGTCCTTAAGGATGCAGTCAAATCTATAAAATACAAAACCATAGTGAAATGAGCAATGGCAAGTAAGCTTGTACACAGATGCTTTATTTGGATGTTTAATATATGTCAACATTGTATGCAAGATTCTCTTACAATGGAAAGTTTTCTCATATATCAAAAAAACTCAATTTAATCAAGGTAATTGCTGTATTAATGTGAAAACCATACAACAAAATGCAGTATGATAGATGTGTAGTCAGTTCCCATGCAAATATGGCTGCTACATGTATGTCTGGCATTTTATAACATATTGAAAGAATTCAAACAAACAAAACAGTAAAAAAAAAAAAAGGTGACTTAAGATGCCTGACATATACATATTTACGATTACAAATCTTACAAAAAGCAACAAAGCAGTTAACTGGAGGATTCAACCAATACCAACCCAAATATATAGTATATCTTATAGGCCTAGGCCTATCCACAATATATTACCATTTGGGATGGTTTAATGCTCAAGAAAAATTATGCTTTTAAAAAAATATAGCTCTTCCAAGATATTATACTTTGGTGATTGGAGACTACTGCATTCAATCCAGTTCAGGGCTACATTTATAAAAAGCCAAGACACAAAAAGCCATTATGTACTATTTGTTCAGGTAATTGAAATAATCCCATGTGATTTTGTCACAATCATTGGTTTTACAAAGTGAAATTTCTGTGAGAAGTTCATTAATTAGAAAGCAATCAACATACTTAACAAAACATGCTAAGAAGATTCAAATTGGTTTATCACTTATCAACAAAGCATAATCTTAGTATCACCATACATACTCATTACTTCTCACTAACATATAGTATGCAAAAGCTAGTGAATGGATATAAATAACTTAAAATCCTTGTAGGTCTACTGTTCAAGAGCTAGCATTAAAATACTTAGTATTTCCATTTCTATTACATAAAAACAGACCCAAAAATCTTAAGCTGTTTTATTTTGTTTTTAAGGCATAGTAGTATTTTGGTCTTGTAAGAATTTGCCTGGTAATGGTTGATTCCATTAAGTTAACTTGAGAACTTGCCATCATTTGCTTTTTATCTTTTCACACAGTGCAAGTGGTGGTTCGCTCTTTCCATCTCTCATAGCAGCAAGCCGATTCTGCTATTTTCTATAGCAGCATACTTTAGGAGTGGAGAGGAGAGAGTGTGTCAATTATAAATAATTCAAACTACAGTGTACAATTCTATTTACCTGTCAGTGTTTAAGTTGACAGCACACCATTATAAGTCTCAAAAAAATTACATAAAATCTCTACCACAAAAGCAAATAAAGACATTCTTTCAAGAAGAAATAAAATAAGTGCAAACACCTAAACGGGCAACTGAAGCAACTGTTGTAACCTGTAGAGAAACGTAAAACATTTATAAAAGGACAAAACATTTGTATAAATAAAAGATAATGTTCTCTACTTCTGAAACATTGAGAAAATATCATAAACTTCTAAGTGCAGACTGTTTTAAGGGACCAAGGTACCATATTATTTTTTAAACAAAATGTAAAAATTTCAAACACATATACAAATCACCAGATTAATTTATAAGACCCCCCTCAATATAATTTAAAAACAAAATATTAAATTATTATTTAGTACATTTTTAGAACTACTTTATAACCAACATGATTTAAAGGGCATAGTGCAATATTTAGGTAGATGTGACACACAGTATATTGTATTATTTGCAGCTATAACTTCACTGTTTCATACTTAAACATCAAAAATGTTTTTTATTATGTTACTTGTAATAACAGGAAACAACATGGCTTCTAGACACCCTGTATACATATAAATATCTACATTTAAGCTTTAAAAGTTAAAATAAATTATAAAAAGACTTCCTTCCAATTTACAAGGTTTTCCTGCTCCTACATACTGTACAATACATTCAACAAAACTCTCAGCTCTTCTGAGATATGAAGAAAATACTGACTCTTCACTAAAAAGGAAAAAAAACTCATTTTCAATGCTTTTTTAGTACTATGCTCAAATAAATACATTAACACTGTAGTTAATTTTATTGTTTCTGAAAAATACCGAAACTTAGTAGTGCAACTTTCTTTAAATCTTCCTTTAGATTCCTTTCCACTGTGTTTTTTTTAAATAATGGTAGCCTAAGTGCTTCAGCACATGGGTAAAAGTACTTCATAAAACCACATGTGCTTCCCATGCATGAACTTTTTTCATAGAAAACAGGTATTCACATACCTGTCTATAACAAAACTGCAGCCTCAAGAGGGTAGCAACATATACCTTTTGAAGAAAAAAATCCTTTTGGAGTTATCTGTAAACATTCTTACTTCCCTATTTTAGTCTTTAAAATGATTTTCCAAAATATTTTTTTTTAAAAAAAGGAACAATGAAATCACCCACCCCTTACTTAAGTGACCTATTAGCTTTTCACCTACCCAATATAGAAAAATAAGCAAACTGTTTTAGGGATGTATTTTAAAATTCTAAAAAGAATTAATTGAGAAAAATCTCACTGCACTTAATTTGGTATAAAATACAGTAAGGGAGTGGGGAATTACATCACTTTTAATAACAATTACAGTATTAGAGCTCTTGAAGTGCTGCTAGTAGCTGTGTAAGTACTCAGGTATCTTCTTGCTTGTTCAGTCATTATAAGTTGATCTTCTGTCTTCCCATAAACCACTGTTTCCCACTCACAATTTGACTAGGAAAGAAATATCAACAGTTATGTGAAAATTACTAAAATAACTATCCATTCTACTTCACAGTTAGATTCTTATAAATCATTCTTTTGATTGGATATTTTATAATTACTGTAAAAATGTTTTGAGAATGGCATTGTGTTTCTTTTTTAAAGGTCACTCTATATGTGCATTAAAAGTATTTTCAGTACTCATAGGACTATAGACAGTACAAAATTTTTGTCTCTAATAACTCCCCACAAATTGAATGAGTGTTCATCTTCATTGCTTCAAAAGTTTGCATAAGTTTTAAAAAGAGAAGGTTTAAAGATGTAGTTCACTAATAGAAGGAACTATTTGCCTTACATGGTAGAGGTCCTGGGCTTGATTTCCAGGATGAAAGAGAAAATATACTCATCACAAAAAATGAAGTTTGATTTACTACTGCATCATAGGTATGGTCTGCTACTTAATAAACTTTCCAAAGAAGTTCTATGCTAATTAAACACTGGAAAGTTAAAACATTTGAAATAGATTAAGAGAACATGCCACTTGGTCCTTTGAAAGTAGTGGTTCAAGACAGGTGGGAGTAGCCATATTTGATCGCCAAAGATGTTTTCCAAGGAATGCTTAGATGTCAGGAATACTATGCTGCAGTGATTGTGACATAAAAATGAAGAAACCTTCCTCTGCAATTAATTCTTACATTACAACTCTACTTATTTTTATTAGCATACAGAGAACAGGGATTTCACTGTGATATTTCCATGTATGATTACAATGTATTCCAATCATCCTCACCCCTTCTCTAGGGTGAACTCTTAAGTTAATATAATAAAAATCTCTTAACCTTAATTTGCAGTTACATTCTGGTCACACAACAACAGAAAAAAGAATTTTGTTTTATATCTGAGCCAACAAGTTTACAGGGAAACATTGTACCAACAAAAATATGCTGAAACTGCTTCCAACCACTTACCCTTGGTGGGGCAACAAATAGGGACATACATACTTGTTTGTTTACTTCTTTAATTTACTTTAGGAGAAGAGGTGTCAGACATGGATTTAGGTATTTTTAGCTTAAAAAAGAAATTGTGCTTAAGAAATCAATAAGAGTCTTTGGCTAAAACTCCAATTGTATAGTTGATATGAGTCTCTCAAACACAAATAAACTTTGAGTGTCAAAATAATGATGAATGTTTAGATATTGTTATAATCAATTTCAAATTTAAAAGAAAAAGTATAATTTGTAATCAGTAAATTTAAAATGATCACTGAATAAACAATAAAAATTGCTAAATGAATTTATAAATCCATACCTGAAGATTCTTTTCCAATTTGACAACTTTAGAAGTGTTAGGGTTTGGTTTCTTTTTAGTAAGTGTGTATGTTTTGTTGGCTGAATTTATATCTTGTTTTTCAAGAGTCAAGTTGCACCTATTGTCATGTATTTCCAATAATGGTATCATTAATAAAGATGTTGTAAATATATTTTCTGACTAAGAGAAAAAAGAAACAGAAAAAAAAACTAATTCAAAAATGGAGACCAATAGAGGGACTATTGAGTAAGTGGTAATGGAAGTTCTGGTTCATTTTCCTCCTAGAAAGCATTTGGCTCTGATATAACTTTCTAGCAGTGTAGGAATATTAAACATTTTAGTAATTAACCAAAATAAAAAAATGAAATGTAATGCTTAGTAAACTATCATTTTTGACATCATATATAAGAAAGCTAGTTCTTCCCAAAATAAAACAAGTAAAAGAGAAAACCACACAGAATAAAATATTCTTAAAAGCTAACATTTTCTCTTGAATGAGATGGAATAATACTAAAAGGTGTTTTATGAATCTCTAATCAACTGGCCATACAATGAATAAAAAAGGAGAACCACTAGAACTTATAGTAACCATTTAAAATATATATGAACCCTTTACCAACCTGTATGTCTGAAATGTCTTCAGACAATAGTTGAGTGTCTGGTTCTTCCTTTTCCCAATTATCTAAGACGAGAGACTTTCTGACTTTCTTCCCAGAAGTACTCTGCTAGAATGAATAATTTACAAAAAAGCATGACAGACAAATCACTTGGACAAAAGGACTTTTAATAAGAATACTAAAAAAATTACCTCTTGTTTGCAGCTTTTATAAGAAGGCTCATCTTCCTCTTTGAGAAATATATCTGTTCCAGTTTCTTCTTTTAAAACTTCTCGAATATCTTCTTCTAAGAAGGCAAGCGGCTGGGACTAAATTGTTTTTAAAAGAGTTTTAAAAAGTTGTTGCTAGCATTTTTTCTCCCTATATACACAAAACCTGTATTTCATATCTTTCTAGTATTGATAGAATTTTCTCCTATTCCCAACAGATATGTAATAAAGCAGTTTTTTGGCAAAAAGTATCATTTAAAAATGTTAAACTATTAATGTATTCACCTATATGTCTAAAAATAGACTGTAAATGTCCCCTAAAAGTAACAGTATTTTAAATACATTTCTTATTTCTAGAAAGCTTGTCTGTGTCTCCTATGGCTTTTCTATGTTATTTCAAAGGTGACAACATTGATAAATCACAGATAACTAGAATACTTTTTATCTCTATTTGTAAACTACTACTACCACTACAATACAAATAACAATACCAACAACTAAGCATACAAACTTGCCCTGAAACTCAGAACAAGCCCCTATTATTTCTTTCAGCTTCACAATTAAAAATCTGGACTGTGCTTTATGACTTGTACAGAGATGAGAAAACTGAGGCTCAAGCAGATACCATGATCCATCAGTTTCCTAAATATTACAATTATGTAAGTGCATAGATATATCAAAATGCTAAAATTATTTTAATCTACTGCAAGTAACCACTAGTGAAACTATTAAAACATAGGTTTTTTTATTTTTATTTTTTATTGTGAAAATACTGTATAGAGGGGTTACAATTACATGAGCAAGGAGGCATTGTTGCCTCCTCCTTTGTTTCTCCTTCCCATCCCTTCCATCTCCCGTGTGCCATACACCCCCCACCCCGTGCCAAAGTTGTAAAGTTCCTTTTTCAACATAACATCTTGTACATCTCATTGTTGCAATGGGTCCACCATATCCCTATTTAAACAATTTGTTTTTTCCCTTCCCCTCCACAAAGTATACCAACATCAAATACAGTGAAAACAGGGGTTATTCTGTGGGGGAGGGACATACAAAGCAACAAAGAAATATCTTATAAATATGTTAGAAACAATAGCAAGAAAGAAAAAACATTTGAGTCTTTATCTTGGGGTTCATTTCCCCTAACATCAACTTATCTGACTGTTTCTGCTTGTCTCAGACAAATACTAGTTGTCGGTCATGGGGCTTCAACTCTGGGCCTGGGCGCTGTCCTTTAGCTCTTCAGCTCAAGGCTAGCACTCAATCACTTAAGCCATAGCATCATTTCCAGTTTTCTGACTGGTTTTTATTGGAGATAAGAGTCTCAAGGACTTTGCTGCCCAGGCTGGCTTTGAACCATGATCCTCTGATCTCAGCCTCCTGAATAGCTAGGATTACAGGCATGAGGTACGGGCTCCCGGCTTAAAACATAGGTTTTAGTTTTAAGAAAAGAGTTCTAAGCCAGATGCTGGTGGCTCACAACTGTACTCCTAGCTACCTAGGAGGCTAAGATATGAGATCATGGTTCAAAGCCAGCCTAGGCAGGAATTTCTGTGAGACTATTATTATCTCAATTAAACACCAGAAAACCAGTAGTAGAGCTGTAGCTTAAAGTGACAGCACTATCCTTGAGCAAAAAATCTTAGGGACAGTGCCCCATGACTAAATGTCCTCCCTCCCCAACCTCCCTGCAAAAAAGAAAAAGAAAAAGAAAAAGGTTCCAATATTCAATGCATAGCCTACAAAATTAAGAAAATTGAAGGGAGGGTTTGGGTGGGAAGAATGAGGAAGAATGATGAAGGAGTGGCATCAATCAAGATACATGGTATTCATAAACTGATTTGTCTAACTTTGCACAACTACTTTAAGATAAAAATATAATTTTTAAAAAGGAAAAGATTCTACTGACAACTATTTTACTTTCTCTAGGTAACAAAGAAAGTAAAAATTCAAAATCAGCCAAGCAAAGGCTTATTTACAGGTTAAAGAAAAAGAATAACAAATTAGAATTTGTGAATCAAAAGATAAAAACTTGCTTTAGTTTCAGTGAACATCTTTTTTTTTTTTCTTTTGTGCCAGTCCTGGAGCTTAAACTCAGGGCCTGGGCTGTCCCTGAGTTTCTTTTGCTCAAGGCTAGCGCTCTACCACTTACACCACAGCTCTACTTCCAGCTTTTTCCTGGTTAACTGGAGATAATAGTCTCATGGACCTTCCTGCCCTGGCTGGTTTTGAACCAGAATCCTCAGATCTCAGCTTCCTAAGTAGCTAGGATTATAGGCATGAGCCTTTGACACATGATTTCTACTTATATGTTAAAAATAATAAAAAAAATCAGTTTATGTTTTCTTAAAATTAGGAAAATTCTTAAAAATAGAATATACATACCACAATTTTAAGAGGTCCATATTTTTTCTCTTGAGCAGCAAGTGCATTCTTAAAAGGGGTTGGAGTTCTTGGTGTGGTACCCAATAAAGATCTTCTAATAGTAGGTGTTCTAAACCTAGTTAATCATTTAAATGTTTGTATTATAGTCACAACTAGAATTCATACAAGTCAAGAAATGCTAAAAGCATAAACTACATTTTTATATATGCATATGTTTATTTAAATATTACAGAACTACTTTAAAGTTTGGTTCCCTATAATCCTAACTACTGATGAGGCTAAGATCTTGAGAGCATCTCAATTTAAAGCCAGCCAGGGCAGAAAGTCCCTGAGACTCTTTATCTCCATCCAATTAATCACCAAAAATGCTGGAAGTAGAGCCATGGTTCAAGTGGTAGAGTGTAAGCCTTGAGCAAAAAAATTAGGGACAGTGCTCAAGCCCTGAGTTCAAACACAAAACCAAACCAAAACAAAATAATTCTTTAATTAACCATCTTTAGAAAAAGAAAAAAATTACTAAAAATGTTTTGCTTATTAAGTTTTATGCTACCTTTAGCCAGTTTTCAGTGCCCTGCCAGAATAAAAGATGAAGTTATGGCTTTTTTCTTAAGTTGTAATACATACCATTTATTTTAACAAAAAGCTACTCTCTCCTTGACCTTATGCTTTCCAGTTTCTCTAACACAATTATGTAACACCTACTTACCCTACATTTTCCTTTTGATCTTTGGGAGTTGTTTCCTTCTGAAGAGGGGTTGTAATGAAAACTTTTTGCCCACAAACAGGGGTTGATGTAAAGGAAGGATTTTCCATATTAAGTTGTTCATTTTCAGGACACGTGTTAAAAAACTAAAAAGGAAAGAGTTTAAAGACAATTTTTAGGACAGAGCATTTAGAATCCTATACAAGTATCTGATAAGATTTTCCTATTCTTTCCTCACCTATTCTTTCCTTACCTTTATACTTTGCTGCATAAAAATAAGTTCCATAAACACAAGAATTCTTGTCTGTTTTGTTCACTGCTGTCTCCCAGTGCTTAGAATAGTATTTAGCACAGAATAGGCCTTCAAGAAATAGTTATTTAAAGCCAGGGACTGGTGGCTCATGCCTGTAATCTAAGTTACTCAAGAGGCTGAGATCTAAGGATCACAGTTCAAAGTCGGCTTGGACAGGAAAATCTGTGACACTCTTATCTCCTTTTCATTTACCACCCAAAAGGCTGGAAGTGGAATTGTGACTCAATTGGTTAGAGCACTAGCCTTGAGCAAAAAAACGTAGGGACAGTGATCAGGCCTTGAGTTCAAGCCCCAGAACTGGCACAGAAAAATAACCAACCACCAAAAAAGCCAGAAGTAGAGCTGTGGCTCAGGTGTTAAGTGCTGGCCTTAAGCAAAATAATAGCTCATAAATAGCACCCAGGCCTGAGTTCAACTCCCATGACCAGCACAAAGGATGGAAGGAAGGACAGAAGGAAGGAAAGAAGAAAGGAAGAAAGGAAGGGAAGGAGAGAGGGAAGGAGGGAAAGAGAAAGCAAAATAAAAATTAAATTTTAACAAAATTTTAACAAAGCAATGTATTACAGAATAGAACTCTACAGAAAAACTATATCTTCTATGTTAAAAATGCAATAGTTGGGCTGGGAAGGTGGCTCAGTGGTAGAGTGCTTGCCTTGCATGCCTGAGGCCCTGGGTTGGATTCTTCAGCACCACATAAGCAAAAAGAAAAAAGCCGGAAGTGGTGTTGTGGCTCAAGTGGTAGAGCGCTAGCCTTGAGCTGAAGAGCTGAGGGACAGCGCCCATGCCCAGGTTCAGTCCCCACGACCGGACCCCCCCCAAAAAAATGCAATGGTTTTGTAAAATAGAGCAACCTAAAGCAATATTTCTACCTGTTATTAATAAATGATCCTAAATGTCTTTTTCTATGACAGTACTAAGAATTCAGAATATAATAGGCCAGACATGGTGGTGTATATCTCTAACCCCAGCTACTCTTGACCATGCCAGGAGGATCACCAGGGGCTAAGCTAGGAAAGACATTGCAGAAAAGGGGAGGGAAGAGATAAAAGGAGGAGGAGAAGGTTAAGAAGAAGGAGGTTACTATAATAATGCTTTGGTTGTAAGAAATAGAGGTCTGGCAGGTTGCCCCCTCTAGAACAGGACAGAACCTTTGAGTAGACAAAATTCAGGTGACAGAGTACATTTTCTAAACTATATAATGTACTAATTGAATCTTACAATTATGAAATACTAATTTATTTTTGGAGCTAATGGATTGAGCACTGGTATGAAGAAGCAGAAATTGCTCCACGACTGCTACTTATAACTGGAATAAAATCCAGCCCCATCACTCCTGCCTGATACTTGAATTATCTTACCTGAAGATTAGCAATCAAATCTTTTACAGGCTAAAATCCAAGCTTTTTGTCAGGAGATATAAATATCTTTCAAATACTTTCTATCTTAGAAAGTATTTAGAATTTATAAGTATAAATTAGAATTTATACTTCAATAAAAAATAGCTAGTAAATGAAACAATAACACTTTTTGAAATTCATTTAGGAAGTATTGGAGGAGAGGGGGAGAGGTGAGTCCAACCAAAAAACAGTATACACATATATGGAAATGTCAAAATAAAATCCCCATGTACAATTAATTGATGCTAACAAAAAGACATAGAAAAAGAAATTGAGCCGGGCACTGGTGGCTCATGCCTTTAATCCTAGCTACTCAGGAGGCTGAGATCTGAGGATTGTGTTCAAAGCCAGCCCAGGCAGGAAAGTCTGTGAAACTCTTATCTCCAACAAACCACTCAAAAACTGGAAGTGGTGCTATGGCTCAAGTGGTAGAGTGCTAGACTTGAGCTGAAGAGCTGAGGGACAGAGCCCAGGCCCAGAGTTCAAGCCCCATGACAGAAAAGAAAGAAAGAAAGAAAAAGAAATTGATAGTGTATACAACTGAAGAAATGGAAAACTGTAACTATATCCAAGCCCTGTTCACCTTCCCTAGAACACTTTCTAATTCTCAGGTCTGAACAGAGAATGATTGTAGTTTATGTAAATAGAAACTTTCTGAAGCAAAAAGACAATTTTCAGAGATAAAAGCAGCAGTGCACTGTTAGATCCTGTTTATCTTTCCAGCCTCAAAATTCTCCATGTCTATTTGGCCATTAAACTTCTTACTTCTTCCATGTAACTTTTAACTTCTGTCAAAACATTTTCAACCAGGCTAGGAAGGTGGCTCAGTGCTTGCCTTGCATCCCTGAGGCCCCGGGTTCAATTCCTCAGCACCACATAAGCAAAAAGAAAAAATTCGGAAGTGGTGCTGTGGCTCAAGTGGTAGAGCACTAGCCTTGAGCTGAAGAGCTGAGGGACAGCGCCCAGGCCTACAATTCAGGCCCCACAACCGGACCCCCCCAAAAAAACAAAACATTTTCAACAAACAGCAGCTCCATATCTTAGTCTGACCTAAACTGTGTTATTAATTTCAGAATTTCATTCCACCTAACTCCTAAAATTTTTCTGGAGGAAGATTAACTGAGATGTTTAAAAAAAAAGTATTTAACATGCAGCCTGGAATATATAGCAAGTTCTCCATAAGGAACTGTCCTAATACATACATCTGATTGTCAGGGACATTACTAAAGAAGAAAGTAGTTCCAGACATCTCTAGAAATCTCCTAATATGAGACTGTTACAGTAATAAGCTAAGTTTCTCTCCTAGTATTCTAAGAAAATACAGATAAGGCTCAGATGGTAGAGCGTCTAGCCTGTATGCAAAAATACCAAAACACTGAGGTTCAAGTTTCAGTTCCAGGGGAAAAAAAAACTATTAAGAAAATTTAATAGGTAAACTGAAATCTGAATTACTCCAAGTAGGTGAGATCCCTTTATACAATTTCAGGCTTATTTGTTGAACACTTAGGGATCAAGGAATCAGACTGGATCTCAATCTCAGCACTGTATTACATAACTTTGGGCAAATCATTTTACTTTTCTGGGACAGTTGCTGGCTGAGTCTTCCCTTTTAGCTCTGAAAACTATATGATGCTATAATGAACACACCTACTATACTTTGTGATAGACCTACTGAGTTTAAAACTGTCATGTACATTTTTAAACACATTATTTTTATGTTTTACCAAAATAGTCAACTATTACTAAAAGTACTAAAACTCTAATCAAACTTTCAACATTTGTTAACATAAACAAAAGCATTATTATTACCTGTGAAGGAGAAAATGGTAGTGTTTTTACTGGTGTATGTTTTAGTGCTGTATTACCACCATCATTGAATGAGCTGTCACCAAGTTCATTGCCTAAGGACTGACTCACTCGCATTCTTCTCTTCTTTCTGAGGATGGTTGGTGGAGTGCTAAACTTGACCACATTTGGGGATGGTAAAGGAACAGTCTCACTGTTTCCACCATTACAATTGTTCTTTTTCCCTTCAAGTACAAGACTGACATTAAATTGACATTCCATGGCTCCTTCATTGTGTTGAATTCGCATTAGTTTAACTGGGGTGGACTTGACAGGAGAAGCAGCAGCATCAGAAAGATCAAAACTGGTGACATCACTCCATGCTACAGGATCCTGCAATAAATTAAATTCTTTCTAAAGCTAATGTTGCAACCTAAATATATCTAATCAACATAGGATGATGCTTTCTACTGAGATATTTACTCATTTTTTAGCAGTAGAAACAAGTTTTCTTTGAACTTTTTTTAAAGTAAAAGCATCTGAGAGGAACAAATTATGATTTTCCTCACAATACCAAAAGTTCACCTAATTCAATAAATTAAACTTATTGTCTATTTTTATGAGAACAACTTATTTTAAGTTATTATCAAAAAGCACATATAATAAAATTTCATATTCTACTCTACAACAGAAAAATCCTTCAAATTCTGCATAATACCTGGTATAAATATGAACATATTTAAAATGGTGATATAATTTGATGCAAAAATTCAGTTTAAACTAAGGACATAATCATGATTTTGCACAAACTTGTATATAAATATCTTCTGTTATTAAGGATATTTAAAATGTAGATAGTCCCTAAATGTCTAATAATAAGAATAACTGAGTAAATAAGCTTTCTTAGATTCATATGGTAGGATACTATAATATAAAGTCTCTAAAATTAGAGTTTTAAAAAGCTAAAAGACATGTTCATGATTTAAGTGTCTTCCACAGAAAAATACATTAAGAATATATTCATTAAAATATATATATTTATATTCATACACAAATGTGTATATTTTTCTAAGTATACAGCAGAAACTGAAGGAATACATCAAATAATTAACTCTGAATATGTATCTCTATTTAATTATTTAATATTATTTAATTTTTTTCAGAAAATTAAAATAAACTGAAGGAATACATCAAATTATTAACTCTGAGTATATAATTTTACAACTTTTTCTAATGTAAGTATAAAGCTTGTTTAATTTATATATGCATAAATGAATTGTAAAGTTGGTTAATGTCCATTAAATTTTTAGTAATCTTACAGTTTCTACTTACAGATTCAATAAGTTCCAGAGTCTCTGCGAATTCTGGGATGGTCTGTAGAGAAGACAGCACAGCATTTGCCTCTACAGCCAAGAACTTGGTAGGTGAATTCTGCTGTGCAGAAACAGTCTGGTTTTCATCAATACCATAAAACTCAGTAGCATGCTCCTCAAGACTATTTAGAGTATTAGCCATGCTATCATCCATCAGGAAACTACCAGACCAGCTAGAAAAGTTTCCAGGTTGCTAAAAGTACAAAAGAAATTTAAATGTTATTTGTCTTACTCAATGTAGGCATAAATTCAGATTTTAACAAACTCAGGGTTCAAGTAAAAGTTCTGTTTTATAACAACACACTTCATATCATTTCAGCAAAAATAGTGTTCCCTCAGCATTGGTATAAAATTGTTTTTATTAATCTCATGTCTTGACTAGATTTTTTTAATTAAATTATTACTTATACAATCATGGTAAGATAAAAACTAGTACTTATATTTAACATAAAGCCTAAAATTCCTAAAATCTAGCTTCTCTTTTCTTTTCAACAGTGATTTCACAACACTTGCACTCATAAGTACTACACTCAACTCTCAGGTGTAGTACTTGTCATTCTCTAGCGAATGATGTTCTCTTACTCCAGACACCTTTATACATGCTCACTTTATCTAGAATGTTCATTAACCACTGGCTGGGGAAGAGCCCTATTCTTCCTTTAAGAGACAGTTCAAACACTGGCAATTATTTCATATGATATGTAATTTTATCCAGTTAGAATAATGTCCTACACTATCTGTCTTGCTAATATATAATCATACCCTAAGACTGAACTCAGATGGGCTTTTTTCCAGTTAACTGTCCCTGACCATGTAGCTCTAAATCATGTACTTCATCTATATGCTCTAATAAAACATTGTGACTTATTTTTATGACAAATATTATATCATATTTCTTAGTCATGTTCCTATACAGAGTAAATTCTTTGACAGCAGTGTGTACTTTGTTACTTATCTCTTCAGAGAAGTCACCTAAAGCAGTTCCTTATAAGATCCATTTTTCATTATCTTATAATAAATTTGCTTTTTTAAAAGAGGAGAAAGACCTTGGACTCATGAAGAAAAAAATAACACATAAAGTATATAGCGGGGCTGGGAAGGTGGCTCAGTGGTAGAGTGCTTGCCTTGCATGCATGAGGCCCTGGGTTCGATTCCTCAGCACCACATAAGCAGAAAAAAACAGAAGTGGCACTGTGACTCAAGTGATAGAGTGCTACCCTTGAGCTGAAATGCTGAGGGACAGTGCCCAGGCCCAGAGTTCAGGCCCCATGACTGGCAAAAAAAAAAAAAAGCATATAGCAATGTATAATAGAATAAATGATGAAAATATTCTCTATCACTACCTGTTCAATAAGGGAACTAATAGTCATATGAACATCAAAATGTAGTGAATACAAATGAGGAACTAAGTTTTAAATTTCATCAAAAATGAAATGTTATTAGTAGTTACCCTATTATAGCAAGCAAATTACCTATTCCATAAGAATCATTAAATAAATGATTCCTATTTCTACCAAAAATAATTACCAAAATGAGCAAGAGGGGAGAGAGCTAACAAGAGTAAATGAGAGTAGTTTGAATGCATGAAAATAGAAAAATGAAACTTGCTGAAATTAAGATAGGAAAGTGGTCTAGGGGTGAGTAATGGGTTGATCGGGATATACTGTATACATGTGGAAATGTCACAATGAATCCATGACAGTTACTGTTGTTTATTTTTTTAAAAAGATAAAGGGATAGCGGCAAGATCAAACAAACAAAACAGCCTATTAATTATAGAACTAAGAGGGTGCTTAGTATACAGGTCTTGACTGTTCTCTTTAACTTTTATGAATATTTGAAAATGTGCGTAGAATGTGAAAAATAATCTTCATGAACATCCTTATGCAATCTAAGGTAACTCCTTTTTCTCAACTCACTTTCTTTTCAAATTAATGATCCAATGAATATCTTTTAGTTTCAAGGTAAATAAGGTTAAAAAAAGTTGTAAAAAAAGTCCTATTGTATTAAAGTTTCCCAACAATAAAATAAAACAATAATTTTACTAGTATAGTCACTCTCTGAATGAATGATCACTTTCAGAAGATAATTTCCACTGCTTTTCAAGAGTCTGCAAGCAGGTAAAAAGACTCAGAAGACAAAGGGAGGTCAGTAAGCCCAACAGAAAAACCATGGCATCACAATCATAGAGACCTTACTCTGAATCTCTAAAAAATGTTTTATTTACTTTACAGAAATAATATGCGAACTACCAAGAATATAAATAAAACACCTACAAGAGTGAAACACAGTGGATATTCAATAAGACAGAGATTATATTATCATCACCTAATGGCTTAAAATAAGTACATATGTATTGCTATCTAGTAACTAAAGCATTTGCCTTCTGAATTCAATACTGAATATACTTATTCTATCAGATCTTTATAAGAGTGGATTTCAGATAACAGATTCCAAAAAGGAATCATTTTCTCTATTGTACTTCAAAATGCTAATTCTTTTTAACTACTTATACTTTTCATTTTAAATTAAAATAAAACTGCCATTTTTAAAGTTTAAAAATGTGTTTTGTTTTCATTTTACAGTTCAGAAATGGAACAAAGGCCTTGCACATATTAGGCAAATATTTCCACTGAGTTACACCCTCAACCCTAAAAAAACTCTAAAATATTTTAAACGCGGTATGTTTAAAATGTGCTCTCTCCAGCCATAACTATTATTTGTGGTTTCTTAAAACTAAAATTACCATAAGTCTCTTGCTTATGGGCTTATTTAGTTTCAAAACAAAAATGCTTTTTCTATAGTATATAATTGACCTATAACAATAAATGAATGCCATTCTTAATATTTTCTTAACTAGTAAAGATATCACCAGTTGCTTCATAGCACTATTCCAAAATCTCCAATTATTCTTATCATAGTAATACTGAACAGTCACTCTAAATGTATTGGCCTCTCTTTTAGACTTAAATCAAAAAATCAATCTCAGATTATTGTTGTGGTGCTAGGATTAAGTCCAATGCCTTAGGCATATGAGGCAACTGTTATACTACCAAGCTACCCAACCTCAGTTCAAGAAAACCCTTTTGTAAGCATAAAAATGGCTCAAGCTATTAAAGTTTAAAAAATATCATATAAATATAAACATGCCTTTTTTGTTTTTTTGGTTTGTTTTTTTTTGGTCATTCGTGGGGCTTGAACTCTGGGCCTGGGCATTATCCCTCAGCTCTTCAGCTCAAGGCTAGCACCCTACCACTTGAGCCACAGTGCCCCTTCCAGTTTTCTGATGGTTAATTGGAGATAAGAGTTTCACAGAATTTCCTGTCCAGGCTGGCTTTGAACTGCAATGCTCAGATCTCAGTCTCCTGAGTAGCTAGGATTACAAACGTGAACCACTGGCACCCAGCTTAAACATGCCTTTTTTAAATCCATACAACATGGCGTAGTTAATTCTAATAGAATAAGCATTTATTCTAATACTAGTTATTTTCACTAACCAAATCTCAGGCAACAGTTTTCACACCTACCAAACAAAACTCAACACTCATGTAAAATTTCTTCTTTTGAAAGAGTTAATAGAGCACATAAAGTCTACATGGTCTCTTTCTACATATTTGTAATGCTATTACTTTTCCAGGTGCTGAATTTACATTCTAAATAGAACAGGGAAACAAATTCAGAGAAAATAAAAGTGATGTAGGAGCTTAAAAGTTTTCCTACATCTATTAAATTCCTAACTTTCTAGGCTTACCTTTTTCTTATTAAATTCATCATTACATAGAACGTTTAAAATAAAACCAAAGCCTATCTATTAAAGATTTTTACCTAAGGTCTGTTTGACATTTACGACTCAAAAACCAACCTTTTAAACACAAGTATCTTAATAAAGAATATCGTAACATATGCTCATCAATGCATATAGCAATAAGTCCATCTCAAAGACGCAAATTTTAAAATAGCTTACTCCATTTTTTCCCCCAGTCCTGGGGCTTGAACTCAGGACCTAGCCTCTCTGTTCCTGTGCCTCTCTGTGCTCAAAGCTAGCACTCTACCATTTGAGCCACAGCACTTCTTCTGGCTTTTTCTGCTTGTGTGATCCTGAGGAACTGAACCCAGGGCTTCATGCATGCTAGGCAAGCACTCTATCACTAAGCCACATCCCTAGCCCTAGCTTATATTAAAATGTGATGTCAGAGAAGGCTTTACAGCTAGTGATAACTATAAAAGTGTCTGTATCAAAAGTTCAAACAATAAAAATCTAAACATTTAAGTCTATTTCTTACAGAAGGAAGTCGCTTTCTTCTAACTTCATTCTCTGCTGACATAAGAAGCAACTCCAGTTCCTTTATTTTCTTTTCCTTATCAGGATCTTCATCAACAAAGGGTTGCTACAAAATAATAAATAAATAAATAAACAGACTACTTACCAAGTTACTTTAAAATATTAGTGTTCTAGGGTTGGGAGGGAAAAACTGGGAGGAAACAAGGGAAGACTCAACACTGTTCAGAAAGAAATGTACTCATTACCTGACTTATATCACCCTTACAATAACAATAAAAAATATACTTAAAAATATTAAGCTTCTAATTTTTTCTCCTATGCAACCTAAAATGTATTTCCTCTAATAAAGTTTCTTCCTACTGGATAGAGCAGATAATATTGTTTTAATCTCAGTTTAACTTATGGAGAAATGGGCAACATTTGACTTTTTTAACTGTTTAAAAGTATTTCCTTTGTTTTCTGTTATAAATAAGTTACCTGAATAAAGGCAGAAGAAGTCTGAACATGTTCTACACAATTGCCTTCAGGTGGTACATACTGATAACCAGGGATCTAAAAAGGAAGTAAAACATTATAATTTTTTTAATAGGCAGGTATTAAATTATACATAGTAAGGGATTTCATTATGACATTTCTATACATGCACATAATGTACTTTGATCATATTCAACCTGTGTATTACTTTTTCTAATAAAGCATTACTATTGTACATTTAATGCTATTTAAAAAATTAAATCTAAAGCAAACAAAATTTGTTATAAAATATTAACACTAAAAAACTTTGGGCTGGGAATGTGGCTTAGTGGTAGAGTGCTTGCCTAGCATGCATGAAGCCCTAGGTTCAATTCCTAAGTACCACATAAATAGAAAAAGCCAGAAGTGGTGCTGTGGCTCAAGTGGTAGAGTGCTAGACTTGAGCAAAAGCAGCTCAGGGACAGTGCAAAGACCCTGAGTTCAAGCCCCAGAACTGGCAAAAACAAAAAACTTTGGCAGGGTACCACTGGTTCATGCTCAAAATCCTAGCTACTTAGGAGGTTGAGATCTGAGGATCCTGTTCGAAGACAGCCAGGGCAGGAAAGTCCATGAGATTATTATCTCCACTTAACCAGCAAAAAGCTGGAAGTGGAACTGTGGCTCAAATGACAGGGTACTAGTCTTGAGCAAAAAAGCTCAGGGATAGTGCCCAGCCTCTGAGTTAAAGTCCCATGACTGGCGCGGGTACGCATACACACACGTGCACGCGCGCACACACACACGCACACACACACACACACACACAAAACCACTTTGAATATCTAATAATTTTTCCAATTCATATTTCCACTGATTTCACATCTAGTAAATACATTGCTGTTCCTAGAATCTACATTGAGAAAACTATAAAGTTCAGGAAATTTGAGAATTACTTAGCCTGGTTTTATCAGCCAATCAGATAATAGTATTGCTATTTCCCACATATTTTTAAAAATTTCCTGTGGAAGAGTTATATATACTATCTTCTGGAGAACACATAGTGTGTTCCTAAATATCCCATAAAGAGATGAGTCCACAGGAAGCTGGACTTTAAGGAGATTATAACAAATTTTTATCACCAACTTCCAGTACCCAGTTATCCATGCTCTGAGAAGAAAGATAGGAAAACCGAGATTTTTCTGTTACCTAGCTAGGAAAAACAATCAGAATTATTCACATACTTTTAAGAGATGTACTGATAACAAATTAAATATCTGCCTTCATCTCTGATTTAGTCTTTACATTTTATTTGATAAGAACCAAGAACTGTTCCTCATTTAACAGACAGACAGACAGACAGACAGAAAGACAGATAGATAAACAGATAGACAGATAATAGGAAAACAGGTAAAGATAAACAAGCCTTATGAAGACTGCTGAACTTTACGCGGGAAATGCACTGCAAGGAGCAACATACAGTTGGCCCATTTTGAGCTTGGGCAATCTACCTTAATGACTGTCTAAAAAAGTCATCCAAGTGACTGGTCATTTGGGGAGAAAGCAAGTTGAATGACATCAAAAATCAAGTATTTTTTGAACCCCAATGATTACTTATTTTTTGACTAGTTCTTACAAGATAAGCTATACTACAATTACACAGATATTAAAGCACACATGATAATTAAATCATAAAGGAAGAGGCAAAGAACTGGGAGTATTAGTACATATACATACTACTTTTCTTAATGTAAAAATTACATATAAAAAGAAACATGTTAATAAGTTTTTTAGAATCTATTTGCCAAAATTATGGCATATCTTTTAGTTTGGACCTTTAAATCCTGTCTACCCCACCCAACTGAGTTTTACTTATCCTAGTAAGAAATCAAACACCTTCTCATATATATCTACTAAAGAAATGTTTAAATAATAAAGATATTAAAAATATGTGCCTGAACAGGTATGTAAAACTGATTCTGGGTTTGCAAATGGTCCATAGTCGCACAAGGTTTGTGTTGAAGTTTTGATGAAGATCGTTCTGATTTTATTCCATCTTGTAGGTAGCCTTCCTGTTCCACTTTTCTTCGCATAGTAGAATTCCAATGATTTTTGATAGAATTATCAGTCCTAAGAATAAAAGACAAATTTAAAAAGAGAAAAAGGATTTCACAAAATTTAATACTATATAATATGCACAAGGTACTTACAACAAAATTTTAGAACTGGTGAAATTAAATATATTTTTAAAATTCTAAATTGTATTTCTATATGGCAGGTACACTTGTAAGCAAAAGAGATCATGGAGTTTACATTCTCATTGGAAGTATAGCCATGGGAAAGGAAGGAAGAATTGAAAACTAATAAGAAAAATAGCAGTCCAATGAAGATAATTAAAGTAAGATGAGAAAAGTAACTAACTCAGGTTATTTTATTAGGTGGTCCAGGAAGGCCCTGTGTAAGATGATAGCAAAGCCAAGATCTGCTTTACAAGAACAGGAAAAAAAGCTAGGCATAGTAGCACATGTCAGTAATCCCAGTACTTGGGAAGCTAAAGCAGGAGGATCCAAGTTTGTGGTCAGCTTGGGCTACATAATGAGATCCTGTCTCAAAAAAAGACAGAAAAAAAAATTCTAGGTAAAGTATACAGCAAGGGTAAAGGCCTTTAAGTCAAGACCAAATATATCATGAAAAAAACAAAACAATGTGTTGACATGATTCAAATGGTAAAGTGCTTGCCTAGCAAACCAAACACACACACACACACACACACACACGCGCGCGCGCGCGTGCACACGCACGTGCAAAACCCAAACTACAAAATCCCAGTATTCCTTTTTGCTTCTTAGGACAAAAACAACTCACTGATTCACTTTTAACCTATGTTGTCTTTATAAAATGTAAATCCTTTGTAATGTAAATTCTATCCTACACAAAATATACATTTACTGATAATCTGCTTTATGTTAAGGTACTAGGTCCAATTCTATGGGGGGGAAAAAGGATGCAGAAGATGTGGGAGCAATGGTTCATGCCTACGGTCCCAGCTACTAAGGAGGCAGAGACTGTGAGGATCAAGGTTCAAAGCTGACCTGAGCAAAAAGTAGCATGATTCCATCTCCAAAAAAAAAAAGCTGGATAGAATGTGTTACATATGTAATTTCTGCTATGCAGAAAGCGTCAGTAGGAAGATTTAGGTCCAGGCCAGCCCAAGCAAAAATTCAAAACTGTATGGAAAGCAACTCAAACAGAAAGCACTGGGGGCATGGGACAAGCAGTAGGTAACATGCCTGCCTAGCAAGCACGAGGCCCCGAGTTCAAACCCTAGAACCACCAAAAAAAAAAGTATTAGAGAATGAAACTCAGAAGTTACTAGTCCAGAGTTGGTAACCCACATAAAATAGTGAACACTACCTTAATTTTCTTATCTATAAAACAAAGACAGTAATGTTTACTTGTTAATATTTCCCAATTATATAATTAGAATACATATAAAAAACAATATACTTTAAAGTATTATATAGCAATTACACAATATAAAACAAGTGTGTAATTTCAGAAGTAAGGAGCTATGAATTCCCCAAGGTTCTTAGTCTGCCATACTAAGTACTAAGAACCAATGCAAGGTAAACTGTAACAAACTCAACATTGCCTATGATGGATGAAAATGCTGTATTTTAGTCACATAGATATATCCACTAATTCCATGACTTACATCATACCATCATTTATTAAGAACTGAGTTTTCCTAACCTACTGTCACAAGCAGTTTATCTCAGCCAGTATATTTGTATTTCTCTGAATATGTGCATAGTATCTGAACCAAAAGAAATCTCTGATTTACAATTCATTCCAACAGAATTTATAGAAAAGTCTGCCTGACTGGCAATGATATGCAAACATGATTTGGGAAGCATATTAATTGTTCACATAAATGTAAAGGTCTATCATGTCATTGTATAACTTACTGCTATAAAAGCTTTCATTAAAAAAGCAATTGAGTTACTTACCAAGGAATTTATTACAAACTGTCCCAAAAAGATGCTTGTATTATGTAGCCTAAAATGTTAATTACAAATAAAAGACAGGGTGCTATATGTGTATTTTTAAAATTTTTATCTGTTGTGGGGCTTGAATTCAGGGCCTGGGTGCTGTTCCTGAGCTTTTTTGCTCAAGGCTAGTGCTCTACCACTTGGAACCATAGCTCCACTTCCATTTTTTAGGTAATTAATTTCTTTGGCTGGCTTTGAACCATGATTCTCAAACCTAAGCCTCTTTTGTAGCTATGAGTACAGGTGTGAGTTGCTAGAGCCTGGCTGGGTACTGCATTTACTACTAAAAGAGTACAGATTATTCTTATGTACAAAAAACTGTATACACATTTATATAAGCACCTTCCAGGAAGCAGTTTGGCAATTTCAGCCCAACGATTCCCCAACCGCTTATGTGCTTCATAGATGATCCTGTCTTCTTCTTCTGTCCAGGAAGATTTCTTTACCTCAGGGTTCAGATGATTATGCCATCGTTCTCTACACTGTTTGCCTATTCTTCCTTTTAAATGTTTTGCAATTAAAGACCATCTTTTTGGTCCATATTTCTGAACCAATTCAATAACCTAAGAAACAAAACCAAAGTTTTAAAAAGCATTACTTAGAAACAATTTTAAAAGTTAACTCAAGAAAGGCAGAGTTGCGGATGTTGCTAGGTGAGAGAACGTTTTGTCTCACATGTGCAAGCCCTAGGTTCAATCCCCGGCACCAGCACCAGCACCACCACCACCACCACCACCGGAAAAAAAAAAAAAGACATTAAGAATGTGATTTTTATTTTATTGGCAGTACTGGGGGGTTTGAACTCAAGGCCTTGCATGTATACAAGGCAGGTATTCTACCACTCTTTGTTCTCTCTGCCACCTTTTTGTGCTGGTTATTTCAAGATAAGGTCTCATTTTATGCCTGGGCTAGCTTGGGCTACAATGTACCTACCTGTGCTTCCCCACAAGTGAGATGACAGGCACATGCCATTGTGCCCAGCCAATGTGCTTCTTGTGTAGCTGGGATGACAGGCACATGCCATCACACTGAGCCACTGGTTGAAATGGAATCTCACAAACTCTGAAGCAGGATGGCTTCAAACTGTAGTCCTTCGATCTCTACCTCTCAATTAGCTAGGATTATAGGCTTGAGCCACTACATCCAGCCAAAAACATCATTTTAAATAAATGCATTAAATTCTAGCTGGAACTATAGTTGGCAAATATATTTTTAAATTATTTTAAAAATAATTTATTGATATATTAACCTTCAGCATTCAACATGTGCAAAAATTGAGTCCCAAGTTATCAAAACTAATCAAAATGAATCATAAGTTAAATTCATTTAATAGAAATTAATTTGAAATAGCTAAAGACATTGAGACTCATGTCTTTTCTACTTTATATCTTAAAAAAAAAAAGCTTCAGTAGAAAGTCAAACAGATCAGTCTGAAGGAAATGAGTCTGGCTTTTCATTTCTTCCACTCCCTAACTGAAAAATACAGATCACACAGGTTAGGTTTGTTTGTATTTTACCTAAACTTGCAAAAATAGTTATTCCCAGTCTACTTTACCTCACTGCCACTTTGCTTCATTATCAAATAAGACACTGTAAACCTAGTAGAGGGGCATTTAACTTTAATATATATCCATTTCACCATATATATATATATAATGTTTTAAAAATGAAATTTTAAGATTTAGTATATACATGTTTAAATAATACCATACATTTTAAAACTTGTGTCAATCATTAAACAAATCAGATTAGTAAGTCAGATAATTACTGAGCCTACTGAAGCAACTTTTTTTTTCAACAGACCAGAACAACTTTAAACTTCAATAGAAAGTTGAAGAGAGAGGCCAAGGTGACTTGAAGAGAATCAGGAGCCCAAGATGTAATAGGGGCAGGGGGAAGAGGGACGTTAAGTAGGATCATGGATACCATCACAGGTAGCTGGAGAGTTCAAGGAGTTTCAGGACATGCCTGAAATGTTTGTGGCCTGGTTCAGGGAACCTACTGTGAAGATTAATGGTTCAGCCAGGTATGGCCTGTGAAGCAACTTTTTAAATTGTTCTGCACAGTAGCATGGATCCAGTCATCAGAATACACTAGTAAGGATACTCTAATTGCTCCCAACTATCTTAGTTAACAGGCAGGCCTTAAGGAGCCTCAACTCAAGAGCAATACCCTCTGGAGGGCAGAAACGTCTATTCCTCTCCAACTTTTACTACACAAAAAATATTAGCTCTGAATTATAAATCTTCTGGAAATATGATGCTCTAATTTTGTGTGTGTGTGCATGTGTGTACATGTGTATATACACACACATATGATTCATTAAAGACAAAGAATGGCATCCTACATCTAGTTATCAAATGTAAAATTAAGTATTTTTAAGCAAGGCATGATGAATCACACCTATCATCCCAACTACTTGGGAGGTGGAGCCAGGCCAGCCAAGTTTGAGAAGAGCCAAGAAAAAGACACTGAGACCCTCTCTAAAAAACAAACTAAAGCTGGGCACAGGTGGCTCACACCTGTAATTCTAGCTACTCAGGAGGCTGAGATCTGTTCAAAGCCAGCCGGTGCAGAAAAGTCCCTGAGACTCTTATCTTCAATAAACCATTAGAAAATCAGAAGTAGTGCTGTGGCTCAAGCAGTAGAGCGCTTGCCTTGAGCTGAAGAGCTGAGGGGCAGCACCCAAGCCCAGAGTTCAAGCCCCACGACTGACAAAAACAAAAACTAAAGACAAAAGGACTCTGACTCTGGGCATGGCTCAAGTGGCAGAGCACTTGTTTAGCATATATGAGGATCTGGATTCAATGCCTCAGTGTCATACACACACACACACACACATATACACATACACACACACACAAAATCTGTTATATTTCAATTTTTGACAGGAAACTATGCTTCATACTGGTCATGGCAGTCAGGTTTGTTTTTGTTTTTTCCTTTGCAAACCACTATCAGAAAAAAAGGGAGGGGCCTATATGTGCCTGGGTGTGGTGGCCCAAGTTATAATCCTAGCTATGAAGAAGGCAGAGATTGAAGGATCACAATTGAAAGCTAGCCTAGGAACAAAAGTTAGCAACACCAACAAACAAGCCATATATGGTATCACATGTCTGTAATCCCAGCTGTGAAAGAGGTATGGGTAAAAGAACTGAAGTGTAAGGCAAGCCCAGGACAAAAAACCAAGACTGTTGTACCCCACAAAAATGACATTCAGTCACATCAGTCTTCCTTAACTAATATAGCTCACATCAGTACAATCTTTTCCTAATAAGTATAAAACCCTCAGTTCAAACGTCAATACTGCTCTCCCCCCAAAAATGGTTTGTACATATACTTGGTTTGATTCAATTAAAAAAAATTAATGGGGCTGGGAAGGTGGCTCAGTGGTAGAGTGCTTGCCTTGCATGCATGAGGCCCTAGGTTCGATTCCTCAGCACCACATAAGCAGAAAAAAAAAGCTGGAAGTGGCTCTGTGGCTCAAGTGGTAGAGTGCTAGCCTTGAGCTGAAGAGCTGAGGGATAGCACCCAGGCTCAGAGTTCAGGCCCCATGACAGGAACCAAAAAAAAAAAATTTACAAGTCAATATTCAATTCTTATGCAAACTGCCTCTAAAGAGCAAAATTCAGTGTTTAAATACATACTTCATATATTAAAACAAAATATTATTAAGAAAAAAAGCTACCCTACCTACTCAGTGATGAGCATAAAGAATATGAAGATATTACCCTCTGATCTTCTTCTTTAGTCCAAGGACCCTTAATCAATTCCGGATTTAAAACCTTCTGCCATCGATGTTGGCACTGAAAGTCAGAACGATTCTGAAAAAAATTCAGTCAATGTTGTTATTAAATAACTATCTTCCAGAGGCAAGTCAAGTCTGACATACTCTTACAAAGAACAAAATCATAGTTTAAAAAATGTGCTGGGGGGCTGGGAAGGTGGCTCAGTGGTAGAGCGCCTGCCTTGCATGCATGAGGCCCTAGGTTCAATTCCTCAGCACCACATAAGCAAAAAGAAAAAAGCAGGGAGTGGCGCTGTGGCTCAAGTGGTAGAGCGCTAGCCTTGAGCTGAAGAGTTGAGGGACAGCACCCAGGCCCAGAGTTCAGGCCCCATGACTGGACCCAAAAACAAAAACAAAAAAAAATGTGCTGGTAGCTCATGACTATAACCTAACAATTGGAGAAGCTGAGATCTGAAATCACAGTTCAAAGCCAGACTGGACAGGAAAGTTTCTGAGACTCTTATTTCCAGTTAATCATATACACGAAAAAAAAAAAAAAAAAAAAAAGGATATAAGTGGAGCTGTGGCTCAAGTGATGAGTGCTAGCCTTGAGCAAAAAAGCTGAAGGACAGTGCCCAGGCCCTGAGTTCAAGCCCGAGAGCTGCCATAAAAAAAAATGTGTATTTAGTATTAATTTTTAGATATATATTCTTTTACATGCCTATATCCCAGTTTTTTATTTATCAGCAAAACTTAGACTCAAATTAAAACAATGCATTTCAAATCAAGTATGTATCTATAATATGCCTTATAACACAGCAAGCAGCAAAGCCATGACAGAAAATCCCATAGAGAAGGATCTAGCATTAAGGACTAAATGATAGTACAAAAACTGTACAAAGCAGACAAGAAGTCAAAAACAGCATGGTAGTCCAGACTCATATAGCACCATAGTTAAAACTCCTAAGTTAAGACTAGACTAGTACATGACCTGACCCCTCACTGAGTTATCAAGAAAACAAGTTTTCATATGCAATTATGTATGTTGAGTTGACATTTAAAGAAAAATGAATTTATCAGAATAAGGAATTTCAATGAGAAGTATCTCAAACCCCAAATGACTGAAAAACAAAAGCTTTAATCTATTCATGACCTGGTAATTACAATGCATTACTAGGATCATAATAATAATACTTAATATTTTTTACTGACTTGTATTTTATAGTTTCTAGTTCAGCCAAGCACCAATGGCTCATGACTATACTCCCAGATACTCAGGAGGCTTGAGATTTGAAGATCAAAGTTCAAAGCAATCCAGGTTCAAAGTAACCAGTAAAAAGCTGGGAAGGTGGCTCAGGGTAGAGTGCTTGCCTTGCATGTATGAGGCCCTGGGTTGGATTTCTCAGCACCACATAAATAGAAAAAGCTGGAAGTGGTACTGTGGCTTAAGTGGTAGAGCACTTGCCTTGAGCTGAAGAGCTGAGGGGCAGTGCCCAGGCCCAGAGTTCAACCCTACAACTGACAAAAAAAAAAAAAAAAGCTGGTAGTAAAGGCATAGCTCAAGCTGTAGAACACCAGTCATGAGTAAAAAAATTAGTTGAGAACCGTCCAGCTCAAGCTGCATTACTATCACATAAACACACAAAAAAGTTACTAGGTCATATACAAAATAATTAATCTAGAAATATATAAAGGAATAGTCACAAGTGGTCACGTACATCTACAATCTCAGCTACTTGGGAGGTAACAGTTAGGAGGATGATTTGAGTCTAGTAGGCAAAAAGTTACCAAGACCTAGTATCAAGCTTATAATAATTCTGGTATGCTGGTACACGTCTGTAAGTTCAGCTACATGGGAGGCATAGCCCAAGGCTAACCCCAGACAAAAACATGAGACTGTATTCAAAAAATAAAGCAAAAAAGGACTAAGGGTATGACTCAAATGGTAGAGCATCTGACTAGCAAGGGTGAGGACCTGAGTTCAAACCCCAAAAAGGAATAAAAATATTTTGTCTGCCCAAGTTTTTGTACCAATAGACTTCCAGTTATTTTTATTCAAACTGAGCTTCTTTATGGTTTCTGTACATCAATGCCATTTCATTTAAGACTATTTTCTTAGAAATAATGGACACGTTCTTGCATGCCCTTGTAGCATTTCTATATTAAAGCTAACATAAATAACTTTTCTCATTTAGTTTCCATTTCTTGAACATCTGTTAAATGTCAGGAATTATTTCAATATTATCTGTTATTCTTAATAATCACAATGATAATAGATATTTAGTATCATCCACATATCAGATATAAGGAAGTTGAAGTTCAAAGGTTAAGTAACTCTTTTCCAGCTAGCAGAGCTAATAAATACAATTCAGACTAATGCCTTTATTTGGCCTCAATTTTCAGGTTGCATTGAGAAGCATATGACAATACAGAAAAAAACACAGGTAACAGTTTCTAAAATCAAAGGAGTTCTTATCAAAATTTGAGTTTTTTGCCTAATCCCTCTCAGTATAGTAATAAGTGAGTATACAAAAATATTTTATATTCTATAAGATTACATACCAATAAAAAGCATATAAGTATTAATACGACGAACAATAAGCATCATTTTTGGTGGTACTAGGGATTGAACAAATGGCCTCCTGCTTGTTAAAGCATAGTACCACTTGAGCCAAATGCCCAGTCCTTTGCTTTTCCCCACTCTGCCTGCTTGACAGACATCCCCTTTGGGGATTATTTTTAAAATAGTTTTGGTCTTTCTTTATGTCCAGTTTAGCCTAAACTGTGATTATCCTATTTGCACCCAATGTAACTGATGACAGATGCCCCACCACTGCACCCAGCCCCTCAGACTAGGATGACAGATGCATGCCATCATGTCCAGCCACTGGTTCAAATAAAGTCTCATAAACTTTTGCCTGGGCTGGTTTCAAATCACAATCCATGCTTCCTTACAAGAAGCTAGGATTACAGGCTTGAAATACTAGGCCTAGGATCCTTTGCTTTATTTTTTTCATTTGAGCATTATATGACAATCTTAATAATTTTTCCTGATTCTAACTACTTAGCTGTCAAAATATTTCAATATTTAAATTCTCTCAAAATGTTGTACCATATATCAAAAGATTTGTGAAGCCCTACTCAAGCTTAATATCATTCTTATAGTAGTAATCGTTAAAAATTTTTGGCATATTTGCATGCCTATAATAATATTTCTTGAAGATGGGACACAAGTCTAACCACAAATTCTCATGTGTCATATATACCTATTCACATAACCTGAAAGTAATTTTATATGTTATTTTTAGGGGGCCTGCATTTTTTCCCAATAACCTATTACATAAGTACAGAATCTTCTACTTGTGGGGCTGGGCCAGAACTCAAAAAGTCTTTGGCTTTTGTAGCACTTCTGAGCTTGGATTTTAGGATTAGAGTTACTCAATATGTACTATAAATGTAATAGCTCATAAAAAATTTAACCCGGTGTCCTGAAAGCAGTCATATCAAAAATATCATTTGATATTTTACTTACCTGAAGATGACTAGCAATTAGAGTCCAATCATCAGTTCCATGTTGTTCAACCAACTTCTTTAATTTATCATCCTATTAAATAAAGCAGGTATAGCAATTAGAAATTGTTCCTCTCCCTTTTCCTCCATCCCTAAATACAGACAACTTTCCAGCTCTGTCTAGTCATATCTGCTCATCACTTTTAGAAAGACTAAAACTAGTATACAAATTCCTCTATTTACTATACTACTCTGTCAGTCCTAATAGCACCCAGCTTATTCATGTCCTTAATTAAAGAATGTTAGTTGATAGGTAATTTTATCCTTGTATTTTGCTTTTGAAATATCATCTATTAACTATATAGATAGCTAATATATATAGTTGTAACTAATATATATAGTATGTAACTAGTAAACCTTGCCGGATAACTACCTCATCTCTTGTCCACTTTACTCTATTCCAGAGTTTTTTCAATCCTTTCTGTTGTGGTACTTCATAATCATGATCGGCATACTGAAGGTCATCATCCTCATCCTCACTACAAAACACAACAACAACAACACACTTGTGAAATCATGAATTTCATTTAAATTAATTCAATTGATGAATTTGTATTTGCAGGTATGACTGAAGAAGCCACTCAGAATAAACAATACATAATCAATGAGATTATTCAAAATATTAAATTAAGTCATACAGGCAAAGAGCAATAGTTCTTACTGACAACAAAAAGAAGTGTTTGGTTATGTCACCAGAGCTAAGTAATAATCTTTTATGTCATTCTGATGACTGTGACATATATTCTTTATTTAATCTTTAAAGAATAAAGATCTAAAAGACTTTAGGGGAACAAAAGCAAAGCACATGTTTTAGAAAAAATTAATAGCAGAAGTATGGTAGCAAGAAAGTGAAATTGTTCCTCTTACTAAGATTACTTAATAATCATCATAAAAACACGAGAAATAAATCATTAGGGCATGACAAATGGAAATGTTAAAATATAAACTACACAGTTACTTGGAAGAGGCAGGTAGGATTGGTCCAAGACCAACCCAGGGAAAATTATTGAGACCTAGCTGGAAAATAACTAAAGCAAAAACGACTGAAGACTTGGCTCAAATAGTAGAATGTTTTACCTTGCAAGGACAAGTTGCTGAGTTCAAACACCAGTACTACAAATAAATAAAGACAGACCATAGCTATTTCAAAACCATGACAGAAGAGCTAGAAGTGTGGTTCAAGCAGTAGGGTATCTGTCTAGTGAACACAAAGCACTGAGTTCAAACCTTAATACCACCAAACAAACAAAACAACCCCACAAAAAACAAACAGAAAAAAGGATCCATTAACAAAACCAACAACAAAAAAGATTAAATATCTAGAAATAATTTTAACATGTAAAATAAAAAATCTAGGTATAGTAAATTAAAAACACTAATATTAAACACAGAAGATTTGAACAGATGAAAGTATTATATTTAGACCACATGCTTGAGTAAGAAAACAATCACTATAAAGATGCACAAATTAATAAGCTAATTCAGGCCGGGCACTGGTGGCTCACACCTGTAATCCTAGCTACTCAGGAGGCTGAGATCTGAGGATTGCAATTCAAAGCCAGCCCATGCAGGAAAGTCCAGGAAACTCTTAACTGTAATAAACCACCAGAAAACTGGAAGTGGTGCTGTGGCTCAAGTAGTAGAATGCTAACCTTGAGCTGAAGAGCTGAGGGACAGTGCCCAGGCCTAGAGTTCAAGCCCCATGACTAACCAAAAAAAAAAGTTAATTCATAAATTTTAATGAAAATACCATCTGATTTCAGGAATGAATTAGACAAGCTGATTCTATCATTCATATGTAAAAAAATAAAGAAATAATAGCAGCCAGAAAAGTTCTAAAGAGTAATGGTAGATTTGCCATTGCCTAATTATCACACTACACTGTAGAGAAAGAAAAAATACAAAGCAGGATAAGAGAGGTAAGACTATTGAGAGGTATTATAAACATGTTTGAAAATTAAACAGTGAAGTCTCCCTCTGTAGTAACTAATATAAGACTAATTTTCTAAAAAGACAGAATGGTACTGACATATAAATAACCAAACACATAAATGGACAGAATATTCAGAAAAAAATACATCCATGTGGTAACATTTCAAATCAGTGGACTAGGACAGATTTTCTTTTCCATAAATACGATTATTGGTAGTCACTTTTAAGGACTAAAATAAATCCTGACTTTAAAAAAAAATTCAGACCAGATATGTATTAATAATGTTTTTTTTTTTTTTTAATGAAACTGCAGCCTGATGATGGTGGCTCATACCTGTAATCCTACCACCTCCTCAGGAGGCTGAGATCTGAGGATCAGCCCAGGCAGGAAAATCGTGAGACTCTTATCTCCAATAAACTACCAAAAAAGCAAGAAGTGGAGCTGTGGCTCAAGTGGTAGCCTTGAGCAAAAAGAAATCCAGGGACATTAAGTACTCAGGGCCTGATTTCAAGCCCCAGGTCAGATACAAAAAAAGAAAAAGAAACCACAGTAATATTAAAAGAAAATAGGGATGAATTTTACTTTTTTACTTAGTAGAAAAAAGTGACAAAACCTAAGGCCCAAAACAAAATGAACCAAGGTGAAAATGGTAAACAAAAAGTACATGAAAATCAAAAATATTTTCAAAAATATTTTTAAAAAGAAGAAATAATTTTGCAACTGATGGAGATGAAAGACAGGGAAGGAGAAGGCACCAAGATCACTCCAAATTTTCTGACATTGGGTTATATAATTAGAGGTATTCACTAAGAGACAGATGGAGAGACAAAACTTTGCAAGGAAAAAAAGAATGGAGAAAATAGTTTTTGACTAGGCATTTTCAAGGTGCTTGAGAAATATACAGGTCTATGTGTCTGTAACAGAATTGTCCTAAAGAAATACAATGCAGGTCACATACGTTAATTTTCTAGTAGCCACATATTTAAAGAAATTTTAATAAGTATTATCAAATTATATATAAAAATATTATCACTCTAATATGCAACCAATATGAAATTATGAATGAATTTTTTATATTTTTTTCTTACTAAAGTCTTCAAAATCTGATTGTAGCTGGATGCCAGTGACTTATACCTGTAATTCTAGCTACTCAGAAGATTGAGACATGGAGGATCATGATTTGAAGCCAGTCTGGGAATAAAAGTCTTCAGGACTCCATATTCAATGAACAGACTAGAGGTATGGCTCAAGTGGTAGAGCACCAGCTGTGAGCAAGAAAGCCAAGTGAAAAGTGTGAGGCCTTGAGATCAATCCCCTGCCTGTACACACTCTCTTTTTCTCTCTCTCTCCTCTCTCTCTCTCTCTCTCCTCTCTCTCTCTCTCTCTCTCTCTCTTTCTCTCTCTCTCTCTCTCTCTCTCTCTCTCTCTCTCTCTCTCTCTCTCTCTCTCTCTCTCTCTCATACATACACACACACACACACACACACACACACACACACACACACACAAAATCTTATTGTATTTGGTAGTTAGAGTACATCACAATTCAGACTAGCCACATGTCAAGAGCTGGTTGTCTGCTCAGGTACTACAGAGCACATCTAGAAGGCAACAGAGTATATAAATCTTCTGGTAAGACACGAAATCCAGAGTAGACCGTTTTGGCAATCTCTAGCATACAAAGAATAGCTGGGATCATAAAATGACCCAAGGAAAATCAGCATAGTGAGGAAAGGAACAAAAGAAACTGAGTTCATATAGTTTTTTTTATAAAGACAATTTTAAAGAGGCCCCCAAAGGGGTAGGTCTCCACGATAAAATGAATTACAAGATTACAAGATTTTTAGTAGCCAGAAGATTATGGAATAAAGTTATGAGCATCTGAAGATAACATGAGCTGCTGACGTTTATTTAAAACTATTTAAATATCAGACGTTGTAACAGACTATGAATTTTTTCTCTTAAAATTTCATAACCACCATAAGAAGCAAGTGTTATTAATATTGCCATTTCACAGAAAACTTTGACTTAAACAAATAACTTTGTCAACAGTCACAGCAAATACGTCACAGCTGAACTTTAATATCCACTGATTAAATTATTTTACTACATAGAACACACTGGAAAAAGAGAAAGAATACCAGGAAGCTGAAAGATACTAAAGACAAATCTCAAATGTATTTTAAAATCAGAACAAGCTGCTAGTTCTAACTTATCTGCTCACTTTGTAATGAGCCTGAACATACTAACATGTCAGGGATTTAACTGTAAAATGAACATAATACCACATATCTTATAGTACTGCTGTAGGATAAAGAAAAACATGTAACACCTGGCACAAAAAAGTGATTCAATATTAACATTACGTAACTGATTACCTAATAGAATTCAAAATTACTTTTGCCTTACTAGATTTAACTTTTCCAAAACTTCATTCTTCATTTAAAGATGGGATATAGTTAAGAACATGTAAGGCTGGGAACAAGGCTTAAGTTGTAGTACACCTGTCTAGAAAGCACAAGGCCCTAAATTCAATCCCCAGTGCCATCAAAAACAAATTAATTAGTAAAATATAAAAGTGTACTGATGCTGTGACGTTTAAATAACAACATATGAGTGAAACATATAAATAATTCAATCAAATTGCAAAAACTAAAGGCCTAGCTCCAATATGTATTATATGCAGATATTTCCTCTGACATGTCAATTCCATTAGGACCAAAATTCATAGTTAAATAGGCAATACACCAAGATACTATATTCTCCTGTTTATCCACTTCTGTAATTCAATGCTTTTGATGGGGAGAGGCCACAGGGGACGCTGGTACTAAGTTTGAACTCAGGGCTTCACACTCTTGATTTTTCCTGCTCAAGGCTGGTGCCTGACCACTTGAGCCACAGATTTACTTCTGGCTTCTTCCTGGATATTTGAGGATAAATAAGGGTATCACAGACTTCCAACTAGGATCCTCAGATCTCAGCCTCCTGAGTAGCTACGATTATAGCTGTGAGCTACCAGCACACACCTTAATATACTTTAATTTCTCAATGTATCTTTCCATGAAGCCAACATTCATATGTAACAATAATCCAGTCCTTAACTATTTGTTTCAGAATCCAAATGCCAGGTTTAACTAAAGAAAATATATAACTGGCAGCCAGTTTCAGCTATCACAAATGTTAGTGGTTAAACATAAATTGTTAAGTAAGAGATGCTTAAGTAAGAGATGCCTTAATGTCCAATGACTTCCTAAATTTCTAAGTAACCTACTAAATCAGATAAAGCACCATATTCAGAATATCATTAGTCTTTGCTTAATGCCTATCACTAGCCAACTACAACTACACAGTAAATTCAAGAGCGCAAAAACTATGTCATGTTCACCTTTAAGAATCAAACAGACAAGGGGGGAACCAATGCAACAGTTATACTCACAAGACAATATGTTGGAAATGAGCGGTACAACTTGGGGGAGTGAGGGGGAGAGGGAAAGTGAGAAAAATGAGGAAAGGGTAACAAGTTTGACAAGAAATGTACTGACAAGAAATGTACTTATTACCTTATATAACTGTATCCCCTCTGTACATCACCTTAACAATAAAAATAAATAATAATAACAAAGAAAACAAAAAAAAAGAATCAAGCAGTGTTCCTGCCATTCAAATATTTGTAAGGTCATTAAATATTTTTTTGTCCTTCCATCTCTTCCAAGTGCTCTGTATCCCAAAAATACATCATTTCCTTTCATCTCAACCAAAACTTTCATCTTCCTCAATACAGATGAAATCTTAAAGTGAATATGAGAAAGAGTACATTTTTTAACAACAAAAAGTCCCAGTAGGAAGAGATAGAAAGCATTCCCATTTGTTAAATTGCAGAATCCAAATGCACCTCCAAGTGGCAGAATTTTAAAAAGCAGAACCTGATGAAACAAACATTCTTTTAAAATTCAGCACAAAAGTGGTTCTATGAGGTGTCTGTTTTTCTTAGAAATGCCCCCCAGCAACATTACCACTTCCTGATACCCAAATAACCCTCAAGCATGCTTTTCACGGGTTGTCCTCTTTCTCGCTCCCTTTAGATTCCAATAGCTTCCACAACAGCATATTAGAGACTGCTTTTTAAAAAAAATTACTTCTTATAGAATTCACAAACTGTATAGACATGATAATGACAATTTGCCTTGTGAAAAGTTAGTATATGTTTGTGACAATAGTATCACTATTCCACTATACTGGGAAATATATGAAATTTGTGTAATCATCTAATCTCAAAGAAAAAAAGTGAGAGAAGGGATGGGTTAAGAGAGATGGGTGACAATGTTGTCAGACACTTTGTACTCATATACTGTTTTGTCAAATGGGAACATCTTTGTACAACTACTTGAAGATAATAAAAAAAGTTACTTCTAACACAATTTTCCTGTATAAATATTGAGTATTTGCCAAAAAAATCTACATCACATCTAATCTGTAAAAAATCCACCTTAAAGTTGTTAACAAAATATTACTTTAAGGATATACATACAAAAATGTAACGTTAGTCCAAGAGTAGTTACCAAGGAGTAATTTTCCAAAGAACATGTTCAATTGTTAAATGCAGCTCCTTAGTTTTGGACTACATAACTTGTGAGAGATGTCTATTTCTACATGAGGTCCCATTCTCTACTATACTCAGCATGCTCATCAGTTTCACACGATGAGTTATATGGCCCACCATCATTCAGGAAGCTGGGTTTTCTAAGCGATGAGAACAAGGGAACATAAAAGAATTCTTAGAATATCTTTCTACCACTGGGACATTCCTAAAATCTAATTCTACTTCTTAGTTTTGTCATCAACTTATTTTACTTTTCATTTTTCTTACTTTTCTTTCTTTTTTGGTGGACTTAGAGATTGAACCAAGGGTCTGGCCTTGTCTCATGTTAGGCAAGCACTATACCACTGAACTATACCTCTAGTCCCAAGTTATTTCTATGTATATCTGATTCTATAAATGTCCAATGTCTAACCAAACTACCATACTCAAATGGAAACAGTTTTGTAAATGATAAATCAATAAAGTGATCAGGGTACATTTGAAACAACAAAGCACAAAAAAATCTTTATCTTGTTAGGCCAGGAAATGGTTAAGAGTAGTATACAGTGGAGTATAAACAAAAAGGATGTGATAGTCAAAACTTGTGAAATAATACACAAATTATTCATACTTGATATTATGATAAAATATTTGGAGAAGTTCAGTTTTAAAGTAACAAGCCATCTAAAAAAGTAAAAAAAATATTAAATATGGTACTATTACTACTGGTTTATAATTAGAGAGAAATATAAGTTTTTCTAAAACTTGTTCTCACAAAATTGCTTGCTCTTTAATATCACAAACTTCCAGAAGTCTGAAATCTTTAGCACACTAAAATACACAGTTTTTATACTTTGTGACAATAGGGTAACTGGATTTAATGTTTTTGTTATACTCAAGGATATGAGCATTTACCAGGCTAACATAATAAAGTGAAATCAGGCCACCCAGTGGTTATTACAATGTATTGCATACATGAGTACTGAATTCCAAATCTTGACTGCTAACTAGCTTTAAAGACCAATCTGGGGGCTGGGAAGGTGGCTCAGTGGTAGAGCGCTTGCCTTGCATACTCGAGGCCCTGGGTTCGATTCCTCAGCACCACATAAGCAAAAAGAAAAAAGCCGGAAGTGGCACTGTGGCTCAAGTGGTAGAGCGCTAGCCTTGAGCTGAAGAGCTGAGGGACAGCGACCAGGCCCAGAGTTCAGGCCCCACGACCGGACCCAAAAAAAAAAAAAAAAAAAAGACCAATCTGATTTCACATAGTAGACCATGATTAATAGAAATAGTAAAACAAATTCTGGGGAGAGTTCTGCCCAGCTACCCATAAACAAAAAGGTGATAACATGTCTATTTATTCTTTTGGAGTATATATTTTTAAGTGAGAAAAGATCACCACAAAAGGTCCTCAAAATAGGATATACATTAAAGCTAGAAACTATCTTTACAGACTACAAAATACAAACCGTTACATTAATAGATTTAAAACTGGGATAGAATTTATCTTCTTTCCCAAGACAATTCTGCCATTACAACAAAACTCAGAAAGCATTTATTATTTATCAGTATACTTTCACCTGCACTTGTTTTGTTGGAAATAAAGAGTATAACTGCTACATACATACACACATACATGCACATTGTGTATACATGCATAAAATCACTGAAAAATATCTTGCAATGTAAAACCTGGCTTTATCTTGTGGTTTAGTGCAGTCAATGGTAATATCGAGTGAAAATATCTTAATCTTTTAGGAGTAATCTTTTAGAAGCTTTGCAGCTTCTAAATGATTGCAGTTTATTTTTAAGGGAGAACTTTTCAAAAAAGACCTTTTATTTGTACATAGAATATACTTTAAAATCAACTACATATTAATAACAGATATCCTAGTTGTGTAAGTGCCTGTAAATTATACCATCAAAACTGCGAAGTCTCACTATTAGTTGGCCTTTTCCACAATGAAATTGAGAAAAATGTCCATTTCAATGAGTTAATCTATAGCTATTAAATAAAAATCAAAGAAGCCAATGTCTTTCAGTTGTTTCACACCTGAGGCAACAATTTTCTATTTAGATCACATGGAAAAAAGTCTATTAAAGGATTTATGCCTATATTTCTATGTGGAGCTTTTATGCAGCCAAGTACAGTTTTCATTCAACTTATTAAGTGGTTGTTTACTGGAGATCTCAAAATACAACTTGAAATGACTGGATTCCTTTCTCTACCGTAAATTTCATTCATATATGTTAACATTCTTAATCAAAGGCTGAGTTGACTTTGTCCCCCATGAATAGGTTTCTCCTTCAAAACATTCCATTTGTTATCCTCTAAAATACACAAGCCATACATATTTACAAATACAAGAAATACAACTTAAAGCATAAAACTCAAGTATGAAGGCAGAAGAAATAGTCAGAAGTGACAATTTCTTGCCACACTTCTACCTGTATGCTCCCTAAAAAGTATACCTTCATTCTATTTAGTTATTCCAGATTTAAACCTTAAAGTATCTAAAGCACATAGTTATGTCAATAAAAGAATTTACACGGGCAAACTAATTATTAAATAATTTCTCCTTTCTTACTCTAGTATTAGGAAACAACTATGTAACAGAAAACTAAGTTCTCCTTCCTAGGCGAGTTCTAACATTCAAATATCAGTGTCTAAACATACTGTAACAATGATGACAGAATTAGCCAAGAAACTGTTTCAACTAAGATTAACATCAATACTAAGTAGATAATTTCACCTTAAGTATAAATACAATTTTATTGACTTCAACTTGTTACTTTGCATTGCTCTCCTTGATCTTATGTGCTCAAAGCTTTACCACTTGAGCCCAAAGCTCCACTTCCAGCCTTTTTTTTATTTTTTTGGTATTTAATTGGAGATAAGCCAGTCCAGGCTGGCTTCTAACCAAGATCCTCAAACCTATCTCTTGAGTAAATAGGATTACAGGTGTGAGCCACTGACACCCAGCCTATTAAGTTTTTAAAAATTTTAAGACTTAAGAATCCAAAAGGGGGGGCTGGGAAGGTGGCTCAGTGGTAGAGCACTTGCCTTGCATGCATGAGGCCCTGGGTTCCATTCCTCAGCACCACATAAGCAGAAAAACTCAGAGTTGGCACTGTGACTCAAGGGGTAGGGCACTAGCCTTGAGCTGAGAGCTGAGGGACGGCGCCCAGGCCAAGAGTTCAGGCCCCACGACCGGACTCCTCCCCTCCCCCAAAAAAAGAACCCAAAAGGCCTATAGTACTTCAGCAATCGTCACCACAGAAGCTTCTAACTTCTGTTTTTTGAAGACGGAACAGTTAACTGAGTCTTGGATTTCTAGATTAGCAGTTCTTACCTGTGTGATTTTGCTCCCCTCCCCCAAATGACACAAGGCAGTATGTGGAGACACTTTTGTCAGGACTGTGGGAAGCAGAGTATTACTGTTCCACTGAGTACAGACAAAGCCTGTGGCTGAACATTCCCCCACTCCACACCACCCCCAGTACAAAGAACCATCAGATCTAAAGTGTCAATAGTGTGAAGGTTAAAAACCCTATTGCTAAAGATCTGTGTGTACACATCTGGTCTACCTCTCTGGGGATTTGTCCTATACTGTAGTTGCTATAAAATAACTATGACATAATTTCATACTGACTTATGCAGAACCATCTTACACCAGTTAATTGATATATGTATAAAGTAAGATTATGGATTGTTATTGCTAAAGTTGATTTACCAAAACGTAAAACAAATGATTCCCAGTACTAATTCCAACTCAGGAAATACAACTGTAGGTAAGACTTTGAGATTATGAATCCAGAAAAATAAAAGCATTTGAAAATCCTGCCCAAAACCTTTTAATATTGTTGAAAATGAAGGATGAGGAGGAGAACTTAACCTACTCCATACAATGGAGCAACTACTATAGTGGCACGGATATGTATACATTCATCCTAACACACTTTCCAACCACAAAAGAAAAAAATCGTGCACCACTACTGTAACACAAGTAGTGTCAAACGTTAAACGAATAAAAATATATTGCTTTATTTTAAGATCTAGCTATACGGGTAGCAACAGTTTGACACTGTCCCAGCAGGAACATGCTAAGAATGTGTACAGAAAGGTGAGAATAAGCCCTCTGCTCTTCCCCAAGATGATTTTCCATAACCTTTCGAGGCTGCAAAGCTGGCAAGAGCGGTGCCCACACTGCTCGATCCCAAGTTCCCTGCTCTGAGTGGCGCGGTCATTCAGGAGCCAGAACCGGTGTTGGAGTCATCCAGGCAGGACATCGCCACTTCTACCAGCGTGACGTATACTCTGAAAGGCAAAAAACCTCCCTCCCTCCCTCCCCCCGCTCCCCACCCCAAAAAAAAGCGGCTGTGAAATGTTAGGAGCCTGGCTGTGCACTGCGGGGAGAATCAACTCCAAGGAGCAACCCGAGCCTTTGTTAACCTCTGCTTCCTGGACTCGAGACCCCAACTTTCTGGAGGTCTTGGCTGCACTCCTGCCTGCAGGACCCAATCCACCGGGGGTGACAGCGGGAAAGACAGCGTGTGGGAGGCTCGGGCGAAGGGGCGGCGGCAGAGGAAAGGGAAGCCGAGCCGAGAGCCAGCCGACGGGCCCCGGACCCCGGGATGTCACCCACCTGCGCGACCTCTTCGCCATCCTTCAAGTACCGCATAGGCGCGGGCTGGGCGGGGACGCGGGTCAGCCTCCTCCAGCCTCGGGCGGATGCTCCTCGTCCCCCGACCCTCCCGCCGCTTCCCTCGCTGCTGCCCCGAGGCGGCCGAGTGCGGAACGCAGGCCCCCCGGCCCGACAGGACGGGACGGAGGGACGCAGGGACGGACCGCGACCCGCCCCCAGCCCTGGCGCCGCTCCTAGCCCCGGCCCGGCCCGGCCCAGGATGCCCCGGGCATGTCAGCAGGCGCGCCCCCGCCCACGGCCGGCCCCTCCCCGCCGCCTCTCAAGCCGGTGGCCGCGGTCTGTCCGGGCCGCGCCGCGGACGCCGACGCGCCCCCCCCCGCCCGCACTCCCGCCCGCCCTCCGCGGTGAGCAGCTCTGCAGCGCTCGCAGCCGCCTGCAGGGTTTTGTCGGCACCGCCGAATCTCGCGCCCAGCCTCCCTCTGGAGCCGCCGTTTGAATCTGCGCACGCGGCCCGGCACCCCATTGGCTGCGGCAGCCGCACGCGGGGGCGGAGGGCGGGGGGGGGGGGGTTGGGGGGCGGGGGCAGCGAGGGCGGGGCGCGGGCAGCGAGGGCGGGGCGCGCGCGCGGCCGAGGGCGGGGCTGGGGCGCTGGAAGCCAGGCCCGGAGCCTGCGGAGGGAGGCCGCGGGTGCACCGCGGCGGGGCAGAGCCGCGACAGGACTCGGAACGCGCCTGGCCGGGGAGCGGGGCGGAGCGCGGGTACTGCCGGGAAAGCGAGTTCCTGCGCTCGCACCAGGCTGGGCCGGAAGCGGGGGCGGGGTTGACCCCCGCTACCCCAAATTTCGCGGGGTGTGAGGTGGAGGCCTGGGCGAGGGGCGGAGGCCTTGGCGAGGGGTGGGAGTGGGCGGGGCCTGGCGCGGTAGGGGGCGGGGCTCGGCTTCTTGAGTCCCGCCTCCCTGGTCCTGAAGCTTGGTCTTCAGACCTGAAAACAAATCTAGCCATCAGATTTGCACAGCCGTTATTCTTCAGCAGAAAAAAAAGCGATTTAATTTTGCCCAGGCGTAGTTACGAAAGTGGGGAGACCTTCCAACGTTATCCTCCTTCGACAGAGCAGAAATGTGCAAAGTGGTGGTGGGGTGGGCGCATGTTTGATTGGGGGCGTCCTAGGAAAGGCAAAGGGAGATGGATAATCTGTAGCTGACTGCAGCAGGTCCTCGGTGCCGGATCGCGGACCGGCGGGGTGGGGGGGTGCGGGGGGAGGACAGCCCGTGTCCGCGGTGCGGGCGCCTGGAGCCCGGAGCGCTGGGCCGGAGGACGAGCGGGGACCGGGAATTCTGCCCAGATGAATGGAAGTCAAGGGCAGAAGGTGACCTGACCGACGCAGGGGAGACGGGAGGGAGAGGGTTCTGCTCCAGAGGAGTTTCTAAGCAGTTGAAATTTAGAGGTTCCAAAACTAAATACCTACAAATTTCACCGTTACTGTAGCATTAAAGTAGGTTAACAGCCAGAAGATTAGACACGCTTCAAGGTCCGTATTTGCAAGGCAGCATGCTCTACTGGGTAGAGCCTTGAACCACATGGTTACTATTGTAACAAACTGAACATTTTTCTATTTTGAAATGCTACATGGGTCGTCTTTTGCAAAGCAGAGACACAGGTGCAAATATGAATTCAGAGGAGCTTGCGTGCAATATTGTCAGGCTCACTTGCGTTTTTATAGTTCCCTTTTTTTCTCAAGCATAGATTTGGGGGCGATAAAGTGTTTTTTTTTAAGTCGTTCCTTAGTTGTTGCTTCACTTAACAAAAATATATAAAAACTAGTCTCCAGATTTTATTAGATCCATAATGTCATTAGAAATCTGTTTTCTTATTTATTCTTGGACTTTATATTCTAACAGGAAGCAGAACTTCTGCTATATTGTAGACTATAGTTAATTTTATTCTTTTTAGATCTTGAGGCAGATGTTTTAGATTTTGATAGTAAAATAAATCCCTCTCATTTTACATATAGTGGAAATACTTATGAGGATAAAGTACAATCATTTAAATCACTTATAAAACTAAACACTGGAATTAAAGTGATTCATTTGAATGCACATACTCAAATATATCATTAAGATTTTGGGAGTTAAGAAATCAATAAAAAAAAAACAGGCAAAAGATCTGGGCAGATCACTAATGAAGATAAAGTAGTGAATAAAAGTGATAAGGACATGGAAATAAAATCAATAGATATATGCAAATTAAACCACAGTGAGATACTACCGTATATCAAATAGAAAATAAGATGGAGGAAGTGTTGGAGAAGATGAAAACGCTGAAACATATATAGCTTTCATACATTGCCTATTGCAATGTAAATAGTCACTTTAGAGTTTATAATAGCTTTATTTGTAGTTATCAAAAACTGAAGATAAAAGAACATTCTTCCTTATTTCTACTCTTGAACTACCTGAGAATAATTTTAAATAGTCTGTTAGTTCCCAAGTTTTTCACTGAGATTACCTGAATTATGGGGATTGAATACCAAAAGGAAACAGGTGTTAGGGCAAAAGCTGGGCATTCCTTGAATACTAGCTTAGAGGTAGAGTACCTACTCTAAGCATGTGTGAGGACCTCAGTTCTATCCCCAAAAATAACAAATTAACTTTCTATACATCTTTGAGTAAAGCTCTTCCTATGATAATTCAGCATTGATGTAGCTGCACATTTTCCCATTCTTCTATAGTGTAAGTAAATACTTCTCAGGTTTGCTAGCAAACAGAATGCCTAAGAGACTTTTTTTTTTTTTTTTTAATTCTCAGTTGTGGAGCTTGAGCTCTGGGCCTGGGTGCTGTCCCTGAGCTCTTCAGCTCAAGGCAAGTGCTCTACCACTTGAGCCACAGCACCACTAATGGTTTTCTGAGTGGTTTATTGGAGACAAGAGTCTCACAGACTTTCCTGCCTGGGCTGGCTTTGAGCCACAATCCTCAGATCTCAGCCTCCTGAGTAGCTAGAATTACAGGTATGAGCCACCGACGCCCAGCGAGACTACACTTTTTATAAAACTGTATGTGTAACTAATTTCACACAGGGATTTTTGTCTGTTTTATTTACAACTAGAATCCCAGTCTCTAAAAGAGGGCCACCCAGACAATCAATAAATACAGTATCTGTAAAATGAATAAGAGAAAAAGAGGCAAATGTTTGAATAGGTATGTTTGTAAGGGTAAAAGAAAATTACAAATTAAAATAGATTTGAGTAATAGAGGGTACTAGGAAAGGAGTAATAGACAAGGTTCGTCTGACTCAATTATTTATGAATATTTGAATGGCCATAGGGAAGCCCCTTCATACAATTAATATATGCTAGAAGGAAAAAGAAAAACATCACAAAAAAGTATAACAAGCTCTATTGGGGGGTAGGTATCAACAGTATGGGGAGGGCCAACAGGAAAAAAAAAAGATTTGAAATCCTATTTTATTACTACTGAGGTAGCAAAATTTGGAAACTGATAGATGGCAAAAGCCATATACATATTCATCTACTGAGTGGCATCCACAGTGCCACTTCTGTTTTTTGAGTGGTTAATTGAAGTCTCTGGCTTTGAACCAGGATCCTCAGAATTAGCCTCCTGAATAGCTAGGATTACATGTGTGAGCCACCAGTGCTGGGCTCTAGCTTATTTTTCAACTCACTTAACTGATAGGGTTGGTTCCATATCTTAGCTATGGTAAATAATGCTGTGATAAACATAGCTGTGCTGGTAGCTTTAGTGTGGCCTTATTTGTGGTCATTTGGGTAAATGCCCAGAAGTGGGATTGCTGGGTCATAGGGGAGCTCTATGTGTAGTCTGTTGACAAATTATTTTATCTCCATGAAATAATTCAATAAAAGAAAATAATAGATACATTTTAATGCTTACAGTAGTGAATCCCAAAAGAACCCCAAAATAGAAACAGTCACATAATCGTGATACTAGTTTGAATAGTATGAAATAGTAAAAATAGTAAAAAAAAAAAAAAAATGAGATGTCATTAAATGGGTATTAACACTGTTAGGGCCCTCTAGGTGCTTTGTATGCACTTGTCTTTGGTAATATTTACAAATTCATTAAACATAAAAACTTTATCAAGCATAGGTATAACTTCCATCCACTTCATTAACTGTGAAAATTGGCCACCAGAAGGTTAATTTGTCCAAGTGCATACAGAGGCAGAAGCAAGAAAAATACCATGTACATGTCGTATAGAAATAAGGTATAGTGGAAAGAGTGTAATAGAACTGTATAACTAGTGTATCACTTATATAAATAAAAACTTGACATATTTGGATACATCCTGACAGTCTAGAAAAAAAATGGTTTCTGGAGTATACAAATTGAACAAATTTTCACTTTGGAGAAAAAAAATGAAATGGAAGCAAGGCAGGTTTTATCTTTTGCCCTACATATTTTTGCATTATACAACTGTTGTAGAAGTATTTATTCATGCATTTAAAAAGCAGTTGGTGGCTAAACTCTAAAAATTGACAAAGTTCTTTTATAAGGAAATAGCACAAGTATGGTATCCACTATCATTTGGATTTTGAATGTCTTCCAGAGGCCCATATTAAAAAAAAAAAAAAAAAAAAAAAAAGTTTGGTCCCCAGAGCAGCACTATTGAGGAGTGGTTGAACCATTGAGAAGTGGACTTCATAGGAGGTCATTAGGTTATTGGCAATGTGCACTTGAAGGGGATTGTAAGGCTCTGATCCCCTTCTGTTCCTCAACTTTCCCCCCCAAGCTTCTAATGTAGCAGCTTTGCTCTCAATGCACTCTGCCATGATGTGCTGCTGCACCAAAACAACAGGGCCAGCCAATAAATACTTTTCTTTTAAGAATTGATGTCAGCCGGGCGCCAATGGCTCATGCTACTCAGGAGGCTGAGATCTGAGAATCACAGTTCAAAGCCAGCCCAGGCAGAAAATTTCATGACTCTTATCTCCAATTAACCACCAGAAAAACAGGAAGTAGTGCTGTGAGCTGAAGAGCTCAGGGACAGTGCCCAGGCCCAGAGTTCAAACCCTAGGACCCACCCCCCCACACACACACACAAAAATTATATCATGTATTTTGTAATAGTAACAGAGAGCTTACTAGAAAAGTATATAAAGCTTGCTCCAACATTGGTGATACTTTTTTAAAATATGCATTGTCAGGAACCACAGTATAACAACAAAATATAGGCTTAGAACTGTATCTTGGATTCAGAATCTTTGCTTCAATCTCTCCCCCACCCATCTTTCTACTTTTACTAATCTCTACATTGAGTGCCATTTTAAGTTTGATGAAAATTATAAATAGAAATAACATTGTGTAATACAAGCTGCTATAGAATTCTTAGTTTAGCTTTGAAATTTAAAAATAAGAGCAATCAAAAATTGTAAAAGAAATATTTTAAAGTGTCCCATTTCAACCAATACTCTTTGCCTCTACACTTTTGTGCTAGAGTAATGGTTCCCCAAAGATGTTCCTTTCCTAATCCCCATAACTGATAATGTGTTACTTTTAGTGGCAAAAGAGACTTTGTATGATTAAATTGAAGATCTTCATATGATAGGCCCAGTGTAATCTCTATGCTAGAAGAAAAGGTTACCAGGCAAGGAATTTCAGGCAATCTCTAGATACCAGAAAAAGCTCCCAGAAATGAATATAGCCCTACAACACCCCCTGATTTTAATGGGGGTGCTTTTCTCATTTCTGGCTTCCAGAACCTTAGGATAAGAGAAGTTTGTATGGTTTTATAACCACTAAATTAGTGGTAATTTCTTACTGCAGCACTGGAGAGCTGTTATCCTTTTCTATTCTATATATTATTACCTTCCACTTCATCAGGAATAATAACTTTGTCCCTTTTCAGTCTCCCCTTCTCTACTGGCCTGGCATATCCAGGCAATTGCATAGAGCACAGTGAATTGTGGGAATTTCAGTGGAATTCATAGGTCTTGGAGGTATTTGCATTGAGTTGTGCTTGGACTAGGAATACACAACTTGTGATCATTTTGCACAAGGAAGACATGTCCTGTGTCATTTCAACCAGTCTCCAAAGTGAAAACCTGATTATCATGATTTCAGACTAAACCTAACCTCTGTTTCACACATAAGCACAGTACATGGATTTTTTTTACAGTTTTAAAATACTTTAAAATATTTCCAGAATTGTAACTACCAGTAAACAGGGAAGACTGTATTTTTTCAGACTGAACCAAGAGCTGTTTCTCCATTTTATAAAATCATATCACTGAAGAGGATACAACTCAAGGGTTTGGGGGGTTTGTTTGTTTGTTGTTGTTTTTACTAGTCTTGGGGCTTGAATTCAGAGAATATGTTTGTCCCTGAGCTTTTTTGCTCAAGACTAGTGCTCTACCACTTGAGCCACAGCTCCACTTATGACTTTTGGTGGTTCATTTCCTGGCCAGATAGCTTAGAACCACGATCCCCAAATCACAGCCTAATAGCTAGGATTACAGCCAAAAAGCCACTGGTGCACAGGGAACTCAAGGCTTGAGGACACTTATTTAGTCAAATGATATCTATATTTATAATTACTGTGTTCATAGTGATTTTTAAATGTAGACAGACAGACAGACAGACAGACAGACAGACAGACAGACAGACAGACAGACAGACAGATAGATAGATAGATAGATAGATAGATAGATAGATAGATAGATAGATAGATAATCAGCGTGAGTTATGCTTGGCAGCAGTTTTATTGTTTCTTGTTTCTCCTCTATATGAGCTATTAGTCTATGTTCTGACACTGTAACAAAATCCCTGAGATTTATTTAGTTCACATTTCTAAAGGTTCAAGGTCCAAGATCAAGCAGGAAGAAGGGAGCATTACAATGTTCAGCCTGTAGCATGGGCCTAACTGCAACGATTGTCAAAATGGCAGGAGAATGTATGGGAGACACCATCCTGAAATCAGGAAGCCAGAGAGGCTACAGGCCTCCCACTAGGCCCCACATCTTAACGGCCCAACTCCTCTCACCACCACCGCTCTAAAGACCAAACCTCTACTACATGTGGGGACATAATCAAGTATATCCCAACCAGAGAAGAAATAGTGTGATTTTTTAATATTTAAGTTATTAATCTCATCTTAGTAAATTTCAGTTATCTAACTAGGGAATGGAAAAATGTTGTTATATAAAGGGAATATTGGCTCTGAAATAGTTGCTGAAATCATTTAAGTATTTTCCCCATCTATCCTTCCCTCCCATAACCCTGAAATAGTTGCTGAAATCATTTGTTTAAGTATTTTCCCCATCTATCCTTCCCTCCCATAACCCTGTCTACCACTTTCCCTTCTTCCGTTTCAGTAAAAATTCTTGAAAGAGTATCTTGACTTCACTACCAAATCAATATTCAGTCTTCTTGAAATCTACTTTTACTACCACCATGCCATTGAAATTGTGGCCACCAAAGTCACCTAACCCCATAAACCCAATCTTCATTCAGCCCAAACTTCCTACAGTATGTGACTTCATTAACTTCTGTTTGTTATTTTTGTTATTAGTTTTTTACCCAGATCTTGCTGTATATACTAAGCGGGCCTCAAACTTATGGTCCTTCTGCTTTAGCCTCTCAAGTGCTGAGATTATCTAATTTCATTTCCCCATTTAATTGGAACTTTTATCACTGGGGTTCTGTGATATTACCGCCATGATTTCAAAGTCTATACTCACATGTTCCTCAAAAATTCATTTTTTAAAAACTCTCTCCTCACTATATGTCCTAGGCAAGCTCATCTAGATCTATTATTAATTCCTTCCTCTTTCCTTCCCCCACCCCCTCCCTCCTTCTGTCCTAACCTCTTCCCCTTCCTTCCTTTCTTCATTATTTTTAATTGTCATTTTTGGCAGTACTGGGGTTTTAACTCAGAGCTTTGTACTTGTTCCCCTTGCTTTTTTTGGCTTGCCCTGCTTACAATCATTCTATGATTCATGTCTATATTTTCAATCCTAACCCAATATCTGATTTCTACCTTTCCTCATCTGAAAGTACAAAGCACATAAAATTCAACATGTCTCAAAATGGAACTCAGTTCAAAACCACCAATTTATAATTACTTTTGTATGTGATTCCTAATTCATAGCACCACACACCAAACTTTCAAATAAAAACTTTAGAATTTGGATTCATCATTTTACTTTTTCCATTATCCTCTCCTTTCCATCTCCATTGCCTGTACATCCATTCAAGCTCTCTCTCACACTCAGGTGCAGCAAGCCTTTAACTAACCTCCCAGTTTCTAGTCATTTCCAATCCAATATATCCTCCACAAGGTCTTAGAATCTTTCAAAACATAAATTTGTTCATCACTGCCTTGCTTTGTAAAGCAATGAAGAGACAGAAAGGGGATTGGTTGCTCTCTAGCAAAGAAAGAAGCAATTACTAATGGGTACAGATTTCTTTTTTTGGGGGGGGATGATGAAATGGCCTAAAATTGTTTATGGTAATGGTGTACAACCTTGTGAATATACAAAAAAAAAATCAGTGGGATATATTCGGTATACTTCAAATGGGTGGATCATGCGGTATTATAGACTAAGTCCTTTGTTTGGTATGTTTCTTAAGTGTCTCAAGAGTTGAGAATACTTGCATATACATAGAGCTATATCAGGGATAAAACCCAAGTCTGAACATGAAGTTTATGTTTCAGATATACTTTATATACACAGCCTGAAGGTAAATATATACATTTTTTAATGCACCTGTGTTTTGCCTGTGACTCATGATATGGAAAGCGGAACTTTCCAATTGTAGTGTTATGTAAGCACTCAAAAAGTCTTAATATTTTGGATCATTTTAAATTTCAGATCTTCTGATTAGGAATAATCAATCTGTACTATACTATAAGAGGTCAATAGAAGATGATATTGCTAAGAGATCTGACTTCATGATGACTAAGAGGGCAGAAAATTTGTAAATTTATATAAAAGGATGAGAAGCTTTTTAAAATTTTATTCCTTATTTTTTGTGCCAGCATTAGGGCTTAAACTCAGGGCCTTTTGCTCTCTTGCCTTTTTAGCTTAAGCTTGGCCCTCTACCAACTGAGCCACACCTCCACTTATAAGCTTATTCATTTTAGTATTGACAATTTAGTTATAGCTACAGCATTATACCTTAAAAGGTTTACTAAAAATAATTACAGAAGCCCCTTCTAAGTAAGTACATTCTTATATATCAAAAATTCAAAGCTGATTCTGGCTCTCAATTTAGAGACCTAGGTTCATATCTGACTTTGCTGTTATTTGCATAAACTAATGTCAGTTTGGCCAATTCTATCTCTATCAGTTAAGTTAGCTGAAAAAGAATTAAGCTAGAGCCTGGAGCTGGTGGCTCACACATGTAATCCTAGCTATTCAGGAGGCTGAGATCTGAGGAACCCAGCCAGAGACTCCAATTAACCACTCAAAAGCTGGAAGTGGCACTGTATTTGGATCAAGTGGTAGAGTGCTGGCCTTGAGCAAAAATTGCTCAGGACAGTGCCTAGATCCTTCGTTCAAGCTTCACAACCAACAAATAAAAGAATGAAGCTAGAATGCTTGATTTTCTTGTCAACAGGTTGAGGTGTTATATCTGGAACTGCTTTTGAGATACGAGAAAAAAAATGAAATAACTTCAAACATTTATCCTCAAGTTTATAATACTTTTATATATGAATATATAATTTATAATATATCAAATAAATAAGAATTAGGAAACCCAGGAATGTTCTGAGTTACAGTGATTCAGGCCTCTGTATACTTACACATAGTTATCATTCGGTCATACGTTGCCAGTGAAACTTCTGTTCACCCATCACAACCAGATCAACTGATTCACTATCTGTGGACATCTACCTTCTTCTGTCCCGAAGATAAAAGTTTGTGGTTTGTGGATGCTGGCAAAAGAGCTAATTCTGAGGTCTGAAATTCTCTTGCCTTCAGGTCCCGGGGAGGGGGGGTAGGGGTGGGAGGGGAGCAGTGTGATGTACCCAGATGAACGTACACAATGGGATTTGAAGCAGTTGAGAAACATGGAGCTTGGAAATCTACTTCTTTTATACTTTTTAGCCTTTCCTTTTGTAGTAAACAAACTTGTTTTTTTTTTTTAATTTATTTTTGTTGCAGTAAGGTTTGAACTCAGGGCCTGGTGCTTGCCAGACACTGTGCTACTACTCTACTACTCAGCTATGCTATCAGCCCATTTTTGTTGTAGTTCTTTTGCAATTAAGGCCTCTCTTTTTGCCCTGGCCAGCCTTGACTATAATTCTCTTACTTAGGCTTTAAAAAGCAATAAGGCACTGGACATCAGTGGCTCATGTGTGTAATCCTAGCTACTCAGGACTCTGAGGATCATGGTTCAAAGCAGGAAAGTCCATGAGACTCTTACCTCTGATTAAGCCCCCCAAAAAGTCAGAAGTGGAGCTGTTGCTCAAGTGGTAGATTGTTAGCCTTGAGCAAAAAAGCACAGGGACAGTGCCCAAGCCCTGGGTTTAAGCCCTAGAACAACATGTGCGCACAAGCGCATACCTCCCACATCCCCACACAAAGGCACAAACCAAGTTCTCATTCTATGCCTTTGTTTTGTTTTCAAATATTTAGTAAGCACTGAATGACTCAATTGCTTACATTTACTCCTTTATATGGGTACAATATATCTAGTATTGAACAAAATACTGCTTCTGGATAACTCACTTAAGGAACTTTTTTTTTTTAACATGAAGAACTCCATTATAAAACTGATTTGTTCATGCATATTAAGGTATAATTCCAGAAACTAAAAAACCAAAGAATATTACTTTACAAAGCCAAGGTGAAGTTGAGGGCAAAATCAGTATGTATCAACTTAGTTTTATTACTGATATAAAAGAAAACTTCAAATACTGTACAGTGAGGTGTGCCATAGAACACTATACACTGTTGTACTATTACCAATTACTCATTATTCAATTTTAATATATACATCAGGAAATAAAAAAATAACAAGCAAAAACTAGTGCCATAGAGATATAACATTTATACTATTGTACTGAGCAGTTGAAGCCTTTGCTATTTGCTTTTTTCTAAGTATTGACACTATTACTGCTTATTTCTAAATATTCCCAGCATTTTCTTCCAGTTCTTAGCATTAATTCTTAAAGTCAAATAAACCTGAAGATATTGATAACCTTTTCAGTCTTTTATTGCTCTACCACAGGCATAAAGGCTCAGGGAGGGATTTCTGCACTCTAAAGACACGTATGCAATACCTTAAAATTTAAAATACTAAGTAATTGATACTCACAAGCAGATAATATCAACTAAAACACTCTTTACTAGTTTTTCCTTTTCTTTTACAAGAGAATAATCACTGTATTAATATACTACAAAAGCATGTAGACTCCATAATTAAAAACTTTAAATGTCAGATATACAAGTACTGGCATTTTCTCCAATAATTCACAATTTTTACAATTTCTGTTGGAACAAATGTTTGAATTCTCACAATTAAGTACCATTAAGTATGAACTGAAACAGTATCTCAAAAGAAATACCAAGAATGGCAGAACTCAGTCTGAGCATGGTGGCACAGCTACTTGGGAGGCAGAGATGGGAGGACAGAGGTCCAAGATGAAAAATAAAGCAAAAAGGGCTGGGAGTGTGTGGCTCAAGAACAAGTCCAAGGCCCTGAGTTCAAATCTCAATACTGCTTTAAAAAGGCAGAACTTGCAATGAACTATATCTTAACATTTGTGATTATTTTTCCCATTATTGTTTCCTTAAATGTACATTTTATTATTGTAGTTATTATGAGTTTTGGTTTGAAAAAGTACATCTTACATTATGAAAAGCCTCAAGGTGGAACAATTTTGTTAAATTATATAATCTTGAATGGTAGGGCATCTCTACCCAATTTAGAATATGTAGTTCACTATTACTGTTATAAAGTCACTTAAAATTTATAGAGTAAAATTTGAGCCAATTTTACTAAGGCTATTTTTATTAAAATCTTAAGATGAAGCTCTTTGAGAAAGAGGACTCAAAATTTTCATTGCAATATTTTTAAGTCTGGGCCAGTTAAAGAACTGTTAAAAAATGAGGACAAAACTGTACTGATATTTTGAAATAAACACGTTATATTATCACTGCATTGTCCAAGTGAAGTAAATTAATGACAGAAGTTACACATTTATTTTCTACCTAAAGGTCAGTTGTTACTAAGGTTCAAATATTTAGGTAAATGTTCTCTAGCAGTCTTAGCAACTACCTACAAAAACAACAGTTACAAAATTTGCACTTAGTAGTAGCTAATATGAGATATGCCAGTAAAATTCTCAAAACCTGTAATTAGCAGTATGAGTTGCTAGCAAGTGTTCTTCCCTGAGGTAAGAGACCCTGTGCCAGATACACTGTTCATTTCAAAGGAAGTTGATCAAAAAAAATAATGGTTATAAAGACCTATGGCTGGGAATCACAGATACATTACACACTGATAATGTAACTGTCAGCAGTAAGGCTTGATTGTAAAAGCCTAAGTAAAAATCTATAGAAAGATCTAAACCAAGTTTTTGTCAATAACAACTGACAAATAACAACTCTGGCTCCTTTCCCTACCTGAGGCTGGCCTGAGTTATCCTCCCACCTCCTCTGTAGCTGGGATCACATACATGTTCTAAAACCCCCTGGCTTGCTTTTTTGATACAAGGTCCCGCTGTTTTTTCTGTCTGGGCTGATCTCAAACTTCATTCTTCCCATCTCAGCCTTCTATGTAACTTTCAGGCCTTTATTCTACCATTTTCCAATAAAATAACATGAAACACAGTTTGGCGCAGGGGTAATCAACTGTGGGTTTGCTCTTTAGTTCCTGAGTAACCATTCCCTTGACATTAGAGTCTAAATCATAATATTTGGCAATGACTTGTTTCTGTCAATTTTAGCTGTCTCTGATTTTATCAGTATTCTAGACATACTCCACCTTTAACTACTTAGACTAGGGGCCATCAACCCAAACTTGGTATGAGCCACTACAGAACAGATTATGAAAAAAAAATTTTAAATACTGTTTTCATGTTCAGTTATAATGTTATAGCCAGGAGTAAAAAATACTGTAATTGCGATCTCTTAGATTCTAAGATGCAGCAGTTATCACAAATGATAGTACTAAGAAATAATCAGTTATATAACTGTGAGGACATTTAAGAACTCAAAACTATCCTAAAACTTTTGTGAGGCCCACACCTGCAATGCCAGCAACTCAAGGGAGGAGAGGGTGATGTTTAAGGCAAAACCAAACAAAAATTAATGAGGATCCAATGTCAACAAAATAGCTGGGCATGATGGTACATGCCTGTAATCCCAGATATGCAGAGGGGATATGGCTGTGGTCCAGGCCTGGACAACAACAACAAAAAAAAGTGACATGCTATTTGAAAAATAACTAAAGCACAAAGAGCTGGGGATGTAGCAAGCCTGAGACTCTTGAGTTCAACTCCAGTACTATCAAAAAAGGAAAGAAAAAGCCTTTGTAAAGATACCTGACCCACTTACTACAAACTGCTACTTTGTTAATATCCCACTCAAATGTTCAACTAAGTTAAAATAATTTCAAGAAATCTGACCACTTCTCAGAATCAAGCCTTTTATTCTTTATCAAGGGAGAACTCAAACTGTTAATGTACTATTCTGTTAATGTACTATTCATACGCAGCCAGCTTCTAAATAGCATGCTGTTGCTACAGAAAATAATAAATTATTATCAGAAATCAAGCCCATCTTTTAATATTCATATTTGCATTATAATTTACACGAATGTATTTAATAGGGAGATAAATTTTCTTTCTTATATTTTTCATTTAATGTTTTAAGATCCTATTTGACAGTTATTAACATACCAAGCCATGGGTGCAGAAAATATTAAAAAAAGGTGATCATATAATTTACTTGGAAGCAATGTTTATTTTGCTATTGAACAGCTTTCCTATACTTAAAAAAAAGGAAAAATGTTTTGATGGCTAAAAAAGCCAAAAATAAGAGTGGTAAATGATTTTTGTAATTTTTGGTTTAATAAAGAAGCTAGACTAGCTATACTAAGTGTTAAATATTATTTGGTAGCTCTCTTACTTTATGCAAAACTAGAGCACAATATAAAAGTTCTAAATCTTGCTATTTTGTTATAAAGATGCTTGAAAGTAAATTTAGAAGAATGAAAATAAAATACTGCAAAAATGTGGCATTATGATAAAAACAAACCCAAATGTATATACGTATATATATATATATATATATATATATATATATATATATATATATACACCTTGCTCAGATAAAATTATAAAATGTCTGGATTCTCCATTCTTTCCTTATTTAAAAAATGGAGTAACTTAATAAGTGGATTTAGTTCAAGATACTTTCATAAAAGAAAACCTCCCTTTCTGAAAAAACAAATTAAAAGTACTGCCTATTTTATGAACATATAGATTTTTAAATACCTAATAATATAATTTCTGGTGTACAGCTTCTTAGAATTGCAAACAGTTCTGCATTTGTTGCGTGTGCAAACAGAGACAGCCAGGCTTTGAAATGCTCTAAAGTTAGAGACTGTATTACCATACATTTTTCTCTCATCCATTCAAATTCAACTTAATTTCAGTAAAGAGAGGAAGAAGATGGATTGAAATGTACATTTTAGAATACAGGTTTGTAGAACAGGATAAAATAGTGCAGTATCAGTCTCAGGATAAACACTCTTGTCTTTAAGGAATAAGTATAAAAGCTGCTTCTCAAAGACACTGGCACTAAAGATTTAATGAATATACTACTTAAGCAAATGCTCAGGGTATGTTGCAGTAAAATTTGCATCTAAACCCAAGTAAAACCAACAAACAAAATCGTATGGATGCTTAAGACAAAAAGGAAACATTTTTGGTTCAAAGGGGCTTAAAGACACTTAGCATATACAGGCTGAAATATCATTGATCAAAGTTCCAGAACAATGTAACACATTTATAAAGATAATCTTATTTATAAATCCTCCATGAATTCTGACATACTCTGAAAATTAGAAATTAACTACTGCTGTAATTGTTTTTAATTTTTCTACCACAATTTGCAATCAACTTTCCTGCAAACAACAAAACAAAACAGGCCAAATTAGGTGGTACTTGACCAGGCCAGGATTAAAATAATGGTAACATAGTATCAACAGAGTACACAATTGGCTATGTTGGCTCAGACAGCAACTAACTGAATCATATTGACTTTATCATTCTAGAATAGATATTTGTCTCCAACTTTGCTCAATTTGGCAAAATTCTCAAAGTATTTTTTTACCAAGAATAGCTATCTCTACAAATGTTCATGTGCACAGAAATGTCAGAATACTACTTCTAATAAATCATTTTATGAATTTAAAGATACAATTTAGTTCAGATAAACTTCAAATTTACATACATCTTTTGACACTCTACTAAATACCAAGGATGGCTATCTGAATGACATCAACATTAGCAAACTCTATTTTTCTTCCCAGTTCTGGTCTTTTTAGAAATCCAACATATTAGCAAGAGAATTTTCAATGTTTAAAACATTAAGACTTTCATGGAATTAAAATTACAAAGAACTTCCAAGGAAACACATATATGGAAGAAACGTATTTCAACAGATCTAATAACTAGTTTATAGGAATTCGGAGCCAGCCTGGGCAGCAGTACATTAAAAGCTATTGCCAATCACACACTTGCTATCATGCACTGAATAACAAGATATAATCTTTGAGTTACATACATACAAGATTTTTAATGACTAATCAAGTTATGTGGCCCAGCCAACAAATATTACATATTCACAATAAACATCCTGCCGTTATTAGCCTCTAAGTAAATCAAGAGTGATCCATTGGCTCAGTCATCTCAGCATCTTGACTATCCATCTCTTCAGGCTCTTCTACAGAATTTCCCGTTTGTGCTTTTGACCTTGTGGCAAATGCTGCTCCCAGTGCATCTCCCACACAGCTATCAGTTGTTTCTGTATTCAAATTTTCAGTGCCACCAGTTAAAGAAAAAGATTCATGCAAGCCAGTCTGAAGATTTCCAGGCCTCACAGAAGAACTTACAATTTCTACTTTTCTTTGTGGAAGATCAGATGCTGACTGCTCTGTATTCTGATCCCGCAAATGCTTGTCCATTGAAGCCTGAATAGAAGAAACCATTTCCTGCAATTTTTTTCTCTGGGCCTCAACCAAATCAGGATCAAGCTGCCTGTCTCTCATTGTTACTACTCCAGGAGCTATTCGAATAAGCTCATTGTTACCTGGAGCAGTGGGGAATACTGGAAGCTCTGTTTTAGTGGAACTATTACTGAAGTCTGTCCCTGTATTATGCTTTCTCACAACTGGAGGTTCCCTACCTCTTGGATCAAGGTGGGGGTTACTAGATGCAGTTCCTAGAGAATGCCCCTTTCCCTGAAAGGCTGTTACATTATGAAGTTGCTCAGATTTCTTTTTTACTACTCCACCACTACCTAGTTTTAACAGCCCATGTGAAGGACTTGATTCCCTGCTTCTTGTAGTAGCCTCTGCTCGAACCTGACTTAAAGCCTCTTTAACTAAATCTTCAACATCAGGACCGATGGGGAAATGTCCTGCAGTATCCACACACAACTCCAGTCTGTCTTCAGAAGCATTATACACAAAGGTTTTGCCAGGTAGATGTGGAAAAGTACAATGCTTGCCATCGGCCATACCTAAAGAAAAGGGAAAAATATTCACAAATTAAATCTTCTCTAAGGCATTAGTAAAGGTGTAGTGATGACAATTATAGTTGAAATAGTGAAATTTCAATAGCAATGAACAAATAACAGCTTTCAAAACAAGATTTATCAGAAAATAATTCAGTCTATTACAATAATGAGCATTATCATAGATTTTATGTTCGTTAGGGGACTTTAAAAAATAATTATTATTCTATTAGAAAATGTATTTCTATTTACTGAATCAAATAATAATTTCAAATAAACATGGCTCTAAAAAAGTATAAAGTAAGTATAAACTTTCAAAAAGATAAAGTATCAGTCAATAAAACTCCAAGCAGAATTTTCCCTTGATATACTTTTGGCAGAAACAACTGACAAAAAATAAATATGCAAAACTTAAAGATGCTGGAAATGTAGCTTAGTGGAAAAAGGGTGTACCTACCACGTTCACGCCCTAAGTTTGGTCCCTAGCACCATAAACAAACAAATAAATGGCATAGAATCCATTTACTGTCTTTAATCACCTACTTCAGAGCTCTAAAAACCATAGCTCCAGAAACAAAAGTAGCAAAGAAGAGAATATTGTAAGGCCAGGAAGAGTTTAAATATCCGTTTTACTAGAACAAATCATGAGGCTTTACAAATGAACAGATTATAATAAATCAGGTAAGAATAATGATGGGATATAGCGCCATATATATATATAAAGCATATACTACAGAGACTAATGTCAGTTAGGGAGTCAATACTGGATCAAGAGGACTCTGTTAATTGTTTCCAGGCTGCTGCTATGATGTTTGAATTTATCTTGGAAAAATCATGAGGCTTTACAAATGAACAGATTATAATAAATCAGGTAAGAATAATGATGGGATATAGCGCCATATATATATATAAAGCATATACTACAGAGACTAATGTCAGTTAGGGAGTCAATACTGGATCAAGAGGACTCTGTTAATTGTTTCCAGGCTGCTGCTATGATGTTTGAATTTATCTTGGAAAAATCAGTTTAATACTCATTCATTATAGCATTATTTTTAGTGAAACACTGGGAACCAACTTAAACTTTTCAAAACAACCAGAATAACAAACTTGATGGAGGATAATATGAAACTATTAAAATTTATATTTACAAATAAAGTTATGATACCTGACACACATAATAGTTAAAAATGAATCAAATAGGGGCTGGGAAGGGGCTCAGTGGTAGAGCGCTTGCCTTGCATACATGAGGCCCTGGGTTCGATTCCTCAGCACCACATAAGCAGAAAAAAAAAAAAAAAAGGTCAGAAGTGGCGCTGTGGCTCAAGTGGTAGAGTACTCGCCTTGAGCTGAAGAGCTGAGGGACAGTGCTCAGGCCCAGAGTTCAGGCCCCACAACCGGACCCAAAAAAAAAAAAAAAAAAAAAAAGAATAAAATAGTGCTATGTTTATTCAGACAGAGATAATGGACAAACTTAGAAATGCTCTGTTATTCTTTGTGAAGGATATTAAGAAGGGTTCCTTCCTTCACCCCAAAAAGCTATACAGTAGTTCTAATGTGTCTCTTTAAGAGTACTTTAAATAACTGAAGAAAAGGACTCAATTGGAAATGAATAAACTGCTTAAAATTTATAAAGCATAAAGTTCTCTGAATTTAAGGTTCATTAAAATTTCTCTATCACAGGTTAGATGTAGTGGCATACGCCTATGATCCTAGCTACATAGGGGGCTCACACTGGGAGGATCTCAGTTCTATGTCTGTCCAAAGAAAAAGTTAACATCACAAAAAGTAGTCAAGAATATGGTGGTATATAATTATCATTCCAGCTACACAAGAAGTATAAATAAGAGGACTTTGGACTAAGGCTAACATTGGGCAAAACGTTTGAAAATAAACTAAAGCAAAAAGAACCAAGCCATATGCCAGTAGCTCACACCTATAATCCTACCTACTCAGGAAGCTAAGACCTGAGGATCACAGTTTGAAGCCAGCCCTGTCAAGTAAGAGACTCTTATCTCGAAAAAGCTGAAAATGACATTGTGGCTCAAGTGGTAGAGCACTAGCCTTGAACACAAAAAAGCTCAGGCATAGTGCCCAGTACCTGACTTCAAGCCCGAGCACCAGCAAAAAAAGGGGGAAGGAGGAGACAGAGACATGACTCAAGTGGTAGAGCACTTACTAAGCCCCAAGCCTCAGTATCACCTCTCCAACAATTTCTTTCTCCTTACATTAAAGAAATGTACACTATTATTTATAATTACATGGCTCCTTATATCAAAAATCTGGAAACTACCCAGAAGTTCATCAGCAGAACAATGGATAAACTGTGTTAAAAACAATAGAATACTATGCAATCGTGAAAATAAACCATAGTTGAGCCCACCAACATAGATAAACTTGAATACATATTGCATAAAAGGAGCAAGTCATAGAAGAATATATGCAGAATAATTCCATTTTTACCAAGTTCAAACACAAGCAAAGCTAGGTGCTACATAGTCCTATGAAATCTATGCAAGTATTAAAACAATTTGTCATTCATTTCTGTATTTACCACTGCAAAGAAATTTATTACAATTTAAACCAATTATTTTTAAAATACTTTTCCAAGTAGCTGTAATCCCAGCTACTGGGGAGGCTGAGGGAGGAGGATCACTTGAACTTAAAGATGAAGACCAGTCAAAAACAGCACAGTAAAATACTGTCTCAAAAAAAAAAAAAGTCTGCTTTATAGTCAAAATAACTTTATAGTTCAGTCACATAGCACATGCTAAGCATACACAAGTCTCTGGGAAAAACCTTCAACAACACACACACAGAGAACAGAACTTTAAAAAGAAATCCGGAAAGTAGCAACTGGAATTCTAGTAATAGTAGCAAACATTTGCTAAGTGTTTATTAGGCACGAGGCTCTTTGTTAACTACTTTATATGCATATCTTATTTGACCCTCCTAACAACTGACATGATCACTTAACAAATAATGAACATTGAGACTGAGCAGTCATACAGGAAGTGATAGAATAAGAATTTGATTTCAGGTGTTTTGACTCCAGAGCTCACTATCTAATAAGAAAAAATACTACATGCAATGTTTTAAAAGATACAACTCGACTGAGATACAATTCACCCATCTAAAGTATACAATTAAAGAGTTTTTAGTATATTCGGAGTTCTTTAATCATCACTAGATGTTTAGAATATTTTCCCTAAAAGAAAATGAATCAGCAGTGAACCTCATTTTCTCCTGCTATATATCTTCTTTATCCAGAAGCAACCCTCAATTTACTGTTTCTCTAGATTTTTCTATTCTGGACATTTCATTATACAGTCGTTAGTGACAGGCTTCTTTTACGTACTATGATGTTTTCCTCCATAATGGGACATGTACCATTTCCTTTTTAAATTACCAAATTAATATTTCATTGTATGGATATGCCACATTTTATTCAGTCCATAAATGATGGACATTTGGGTTATTTTCATATTGGAGTATTATGAAAAATGCTATGAATATTTATGTACAATCTTTGAGTATATGCATATTCTCATTTCATTTAGGTACATACTAAAGATGGGAATTGCTGGGTCATACAGGAAATCTGCTGAATGTCTGAAGAACTGACAGACACTTTTCTTAACTGGCCATGCCATTTTACAATTCACCAACAGTACATGAGAATTTCAATTTTCTTACATCTGTGCCAGCAAATTCTTATTGACTCTTTGATGATTGGCACTGTTCATGTGCTTGTAAACATTTATTTTCTTTGGAGAAATGTTTGCTCAAATCCTTTACCATTTTTTAACTGAGCTGTATCTCTTTTTTGTTTAGATGTTATGAGTTCTTATTATTCTAGATATAAGCCCATTATCAGATATGTGGTTTGCAAAAAGAATCCTTTTATTTTGTATATTGTCTTTCAGCTCTCTTGATAGTGTTCTTTGCAGCCCAAAAGTCTGTTTTTCAATTACCAACTTATTTGGTTGCTTAAGCTTCTGGTGCTATAATAGGTTTTATCTAACCCAAGATCAAGAAATTTTCTATCTATATTTTTTTCCAAGATTCTCCTAGATTTTTACCTCTTACATTTAGGTCTGTTAGATTTTGAATGTATTTTACATATGGTTCATATAGAGGTCAAACTTCCTTTTTTTGTATGTGGATGTCCCAGAACCATCTACTGAAAAATTTATTTTTTATTACTACTAATGTCTGTTTTTGGCCAGTACTAGGGGGTTGAACTCAGGGGCCTCGAGCTCCCTGGGCTTGCTTGCTCACGGCCAGCAGCACTCTACCTCTTGAGCCACGCCCACAGCCTGGCCTTTTGCTGGTTAATTGGAAATGTAGTCTCGTAGAATTTTCTGCCTGGGCTGGCTTCGAACTGTGATCTTCCAGGTCTTGGCCTCCTGAGTAGCTAGGATTAAAGGCGTAAGCCCATGGCACTAGGATGAAAAAAAAAAATTCTTACCCCAGTGAATGGTCTCGGCACTACAGTTAACATTTTTCAATACTTTCAAACTAGAAATATAAAAAGTATTTAGAAAATAACCAAAGCAGCCACTGTCATATCAACCTCTTATCTCTCTAACTTCCTCCCATTACAAGAAACAACTAAGGGAAGAGTCATTTTCAGTTGCATGGAAGGTAGATATTTACACAAATTACTAAGATCCTCCTAATTGTTTCTAATATCTAATATTTAAAAACCATTAATTGACATCAACACATTTCACAAAGTATGATCAAAGAAAAAGATGGACAGTTAAAAGGGATATTATATATTATAGGCTCATGTCTAGAATCCTTGCTACTGAGAATCTCAGCCTGGGCAGATAAATCTAAGAGACTTTTTATCTCCAAATAACCAACATCAAGCTAGAACTGTAGAAATGGAGGCATGGCTCAAATGTTAGTGTGACAGTCCTGCGCTAAAAAAGCTGAGTGAGAGCAGGAGGCCTATGCAAGCCCCAGTACCAGCACAGACACAAACAAAAAGGAATTAAACCCCCAAGAAAACACAAGGAAAAAAAAAAAGAAATCAATGAAACCAACAGAAAAGACAAAAATAAGTCAGTGAATCCAAAAGTTGTTTCTTTGAAAAGATCAATAAAATTGATAAACCACTAGCCACACTAGTCAGAAAAAGTGTGTGTGTATGTGTATGTCATAAATTGCTAATATCAGAAATGAAAGAGCTTCGGATCTTACAGACATTAAAAAAGAGCAATAGGGATTATTATGAACAACTCTGTGCCAATGTATTTGTTAACTTACGTGAAATGAACATATTTCTTGAAAGACAAAACTATCAAAGTTTACTCAAGAAGTTAACTTTAAGAACATATCTTGGGTGGGGGGAGGGAGGAAAGGGGGAGTGAAGGGAGGGTAGGGGAAAAACAAAGAAGGAGTTAACAATGCTTGATAGGAAATGTATTCATGACCTTGCTCATGTAACTGTAACCCCTCTGTACAGTATTTTTACAATAAAAAACACACCTTATTCTACCAAAGAAATGAAATCCACAACTAAAAACTGTCCAACAAAGAAAACTCTAAGCATAGATGGTTCATGGATGAATTCTGGCAATTAGTTATTACAAAAGTTAGCAGAGATGGGCACCAGTGGCTCATGCCTGTAATCTTTGCTACTCAAGAGGCTGAGATCTGAGGATCACCATTTGAAGCTAGCCCAGGCAGACAAATCTGAAACACTTATCTCCAATTAACTGGCAAAAAGGCTAAGAGACAAGGCCAGACCCTGAGTTCAAGCCCCAGTATCAAAACATGCGTGTGGCACATGCACACACATAGTAGCAGAAAACAAAAGGAATGTTTCCAAATTAGAATATACGTAGTGAACACTATTCTTGTACTAAATAGTACTTGTATTCAATAGTATTATAGACCATTGTACTAAATAGTGTTATAGACTATTAAACACTGAACCAAAAATTAGCAACTTGAATTCATCATGCCAAGTTGGGTCAATATTCAAAGGTCAACCATTGAAATCTAGCCTATCAACAAATTAAATGAAAACAACTACATAGCCATCTTCACAGATGTAGCAAAAAGAACAGATGACAAAATGTAATGTTCATTCCCAATATAAACAGTCAGCAAACCTAGGAATAGAAGGGAATGTCCTATGAACAAACCTACAGGTTGAATACTTCCCTCCCAGCTCCAAGATAAGGAACAAGGCAATAAAGTCCCCCTTTGTCACTTCTATTCAACATTGAATTATAGGTCTTAGCCATGTCAGTAAGGCAAAGATAAAAGAAATAAAAGCCATTTGAGCTGTTTTTAAGAGACAATTACAAAGAATCTGCTAAAATGAAGAACAAATATGAGTTTGGCAAGATAATGGGTAGGTCAATATATTTTATTTCTGTACAGTAGGAATGAACAATAGGAAATTGAAAATTCTGAAACCTATGTCCTACAATTGCACCCAAAAAATATATGAATATTGAGGTGATAAGCAAGGTATTCATAAGAGATGTATGCTAAAAACTACAAAATTTTGATGAAATTATTAAAGACTTACATAAATGGAGAAATAAAACATTTTCATAAGTTGAAAGACTTAAGTGTTGTCAAGACATCAAATGTCCCTGACTTTTTCTACATTCAATGCAATTTTTTTTACAATAAAAATAGACTTTTGTAAAGGTTGACAAGTTGGTGCTATGCACTGTCTCTGAGCTTCTTTTGCTCCAGGCTAGTGCTCTACCACTTGACTCACAGCATCATTTCTGGCTTTTTCTGAGTAGTTTCTTGGAGATAAGAGTCTCACAGACTTTCCTGCCAGGCTGGCTCCCCACGATCCTCAGCTTTCAGCCTTCTGAGCAGCTAGGATTACAGGCATAAGTCAACAGTGTCCACCTTGCAAACTAAGTTAAAAAATAACCACCAAATATTCTTACTTGCTGGCTTCAAGAATTGCTACAATGTAATAGGAACTTACATGCTGCTTTTGCTGAAAAGCACTAATATCCTATTAGAGGCACACTATTTTTTAAAAGCAGGAGAAAATTTTGGCATACCAGCCTTAATTTTCTCTATAATTGCTCTATCTAAGCCATTCTCTCTATAGGTATCCACTTTGTAAAATCACCTTGGAATCCAGGAAGGACTAGATTCCAGGAAGATAGAAGGGTGGGAAATTTCCCCAAGAAAAGGAACAACTGAATTCCTCCTCTAGACAGACCACCTGACAGGCAACTGCTATTTGGTTATCCTGAGCACAACTGTTCTCCTAAAGTGAGGACATTGGTAATAAGCTCCCCAAACACCTCATAATGATTAACAGCAGGCCAAACTTTGATCAGACTGTTTAATAATTATGCATACCTCCTTTTTCCTACCTCAAGTTTACTGTTTAAACTTCAACCTCATGTCAGCACCCCAAAGATGGATGAAGATGGGTTTAAGTGCTTCCTTGCCTCTTCTCACAATCAATCTCCTTTTTCTGCCATTTAATATTACTCATATTTTTATTTAAAATGAGTGGTTAGATCTCACATGCAGAAGTTCAAGAATAAGGACCTGGAGCCTAAACATCCAATTTCATAAAGATACAATAACCAAGACTAGATGTGGTAGCTCAAGTTTATAATCCCAACTATTCAGAAGGGGGTGAGAGGGTTGATATTCAATACCAGCCCAGAAAATATCAACAAGATCTAAAACAAGACCTGGATGTGGTGATGCAAGCCTATCATCCATAGGAGGACTGCAGTCCAAATAAGCCCAGGCAAAAATGTGAGATTCTATCTCCAAAACATAGAAAACAAAAAAAGGCTAGGAATCTCGTTCAAGTGGTAGACTGCCTGCCTAGCAAGCTTGAGACTCTGAGTTCAATCCTGTAAAATTGCCTAAAGAAGAGAGAAAGAGAATAATGAAGATGTTTACTAGTAAAAGAAGAGACACATATTGGGGCTGGGAAGGTGGCTCAGTGGCAGAGCGCTTACCTTGCATGCATGAGGCCCTGGGTTCAATTCCTCAGCACCACATAAGAAAAAAGCCAGAAGTGGCGCTGTGGCTCAAGTGGTAGAGCGTTAGCCTTGAGCTGAAGAGCTGAGGGACAGCGCCCAGGCCCAGAGTTCAGGAACCACGACCAGGGCCCTCCCTCCCCCCCAAAAAAAGGGATAGACACATAGAATACCAAAACAGTAAAGATCCTAGAATTAGATTTACACATATGTGGCCAACTGAAATTTTAACTATACCTTAATGCATATGGCTTTTGGGTTTTGTTTTTTTTTTTTGATTTTTTGGTGCTGTCTTGGGGCTTGAACTCAGGGCCTAGGATCTGTCCCCAAGCATTTTTGCTAAGGCTAGTGCTACACCATATGAGTCACAGTTCTACTTCCAGCTCTTTGGTGGTTAGTTGGAGATAAGAGTCTTACAGACTTTTCTTCCTTGGGCTGGGTTTGAATTACATTCCTTAGATCTCAGCCTCCTGAGTAGCTAGGATTACAAGTATAAACTACCAGTGTCCAGACTTGCATATTGTATTCTAACTCATGATTTTCAAATGTATAACATATAGCCAACTTAATTACATCACTGTAATTTAATAGATAAAATGTCACCTTTTAAATAAATTACACTAAGAAAACTGGACATCCATACCAAAAAATGGGGGAAAAAAAAGAACCTTGACTCATAACATGCAATAAATAATCAACTAACTTGATTTTTTTTTTTTTTTGATCGGTCCTGGGGCTTGAACTCAGGTCCTGGGCCCTGAGCACTTTACCACTTGATCTACAGAGCCACTTCCAGTTTTCTGGTGGTTAGTTAGAAATAGGAGTCTCACAGACTTTCTTGCCTGGGCTAGCTTTGTACTGCGATCCTCAGATCTCAGCCTTCTGAGTAGCTAGGATTACAGGCATGAGCCATTGGCACCAGGCAATCAACTTGGTTTTGTATTTAAAATAATGCTGTATATATATATTTACTATTCAAACTATAGCTGGATCATAAACTTTAAAACTATATCTCTACAACTCCTAGAAAAAATACAGAATTCAATTTTCATTTTAATGACACTGGAGTAGTCAAAGATATATGTTTGTATGTGAGTGTACACCCATGTTGGGGACTTGAACTCAGGCCTCCAACTTGCTTGGCTTGCTTGGTAATGGCTGGCACTCTACCACTTAAGCCATGCTTCCAGCCTGGCATTTTGTTTACCTGGGTCAGCTCTAAACTGCAATCCTCTAGATTTCAGCCATTTGGGCAGCTAAGATTACAGATATGAGCCACTGACACTCAGCCCAAACAGTTCTCATATTAGACCGAAAAAGATGGAACCATTAAAAGAAAAAAAATTGTTATATCCCCTCTGTACAGCATCTTTACAATAAAACTAAGAAAAAAATTGTTAAACTGGAAAAAGTTATGGTCTTGCTGGGTGCTGGTGGCTCACAACTGTAATCCTAGCTGCTCAGGAGGCTGAGATCTGAGGGTCGCTGTTCAAAGCCAACCTGTCCAAAGCCAACCTGTCTGTGAGACTCTAACCACTCAGAAAACTGGAAGTAGTGCTGCGGCTCAAATGGTAAAGCTCTAGCCTTGATCTGAAGAGCTGGGTCAGGGCCCAGGCCCACAGTTCAAGCCCCACAACCAAAAATAAAAGGTCTTCAAGAGATACTATTAACAGAATGAAAGATAAGTTACAAATTGAGAGAAAATATTTGCTACTAAACATCTAGCTAATCAATGGTGATTGTTAAGAATATAAACTAAAACTCATAACTCAGCTGGGCATCAGAGTGGCTCATGCCTAAAGCCAGCCTGGGCAGAAAACTCCACAAGACTTTTATCTCCAACTAAATACAAAGCGGAAAAAAAAGCCAGAAGTGGAGCTGTGGCTCAACTAGTAGAGCACTAGCCTAGAGTAAAAAAGCACAGAAGCAGTACACAGGCCCTGAGGTTCAAGCTCCAGAATCAGCGTGCGCACGCACACGAGCGAGCACACACACACACACACACACCCCTCAAAATTCAAAATAAGAAAAAAATTAAATCAATTTAAAAATGGACAAAAAAGACAGCAAATAAGCAAATCAAAAGTTGGTCAAGCCTGGTGCTGGTGGCTTACTCCTGTAATCCGCTACTCAGGAGGCTGAGATCTGAGGATCTCTGTTCAAAGCCAGCCCAGACAGGAAAGTCCCTGAGACTCTTTATCACCAATTAACCACCAAAAACCGGAAGTGGTGCTGTGGTTCAAGTGGTAGACATTTGCCTTGAGCTGAAGAGCTCAGAAACAGTGCCCAGGCCCAGAGCTAAAACCCCACAACCAAAAAAAAAAAAAAAAAAGGTTGATCAACATCACTTTATTAGATAAATACAAATTAATACCAAAGGGCTGTAAGTATAGCTCAGTGGTACAGTGCCTGCCTAGCAAGCACAAGGCTCAGAGTTCAAACTCTAACACTGCAAACAAAAACAAAACAACTAACAACCAAACAAACATAAAACCAGCCAGGCACTGGTGGCCCATGCCCTGGTGGCCCATGCCCATAATCCTAGCTACTCAGGATGCTAAGATCTGAGGATCAAGGCTCAAAGCCAGCCGGGGCAGAAAAGTCTATGAGACTCTTAACTCCAATTAAACACCAAAAGGCAGAAGTAGAGCTGTGCTCAAATGGTAGAATATTAGCCTTGAGCAAAAATGTTCAAGAACAGCGCCTAGGCCCTGAGTTCAAACCCAGTACTAGCATACACATGTACATATATATACTCACACACCCAATGTGAGATAGTACTATAAAACTGGTTAGAATAGTTTTGTGTGTGGTTTTGTTTTTTAGAATACTTTTTAAAACAAAAACTGACACTACCAAATGCTAACATGAACACAGAATAAATGAAACTATCACAGGAGTGCAAAACAGTCCAAGTGGCTCAAGTGGGAGAGTGCTAGCCTTAAAAAAGCTAAAGGACAGTGCCTAGGCTTTTAATTCAAGTCCTAGTACTGACACACACACACACACACACACACACACACACACACACACACACACACACACACACACACACACACACACACACACACACACACACACACACACACACACGATATACACATATGCTTCTTATCTCTAGCCAAAGACAGATTTTGCCAATAGTAAAACTGTCACCAGATCTTGGGCCACAAACACTTAAAATAGTTGACCAAAATAAATCTCTCTACTTCATCCTTCAAAATTCAAAACAAAAGAAAAAGGCAAATTGTTTACTATAAAGGGCAATATGATTTCTGGTTTAGGTTTTATGGAATATAAAGTCTCTGTCACAAAATATTTAACTCTGCTACTATAGTGCAAGAGCAGCCACAAATAATATGTATACATGAATATGACTGTTTTCTAATAAAGCCTTACATACTATAGGCAACAATTCTACAATAGCCTTTAGGGCATAGTTTGTCAACTCCTAGGCTAAATCAAAGCCAGATACAAAAATGTCACTTTAAATGATTCCAGTTATATGATAAAACAAAAAAGGTAAACATATGGGGTCAAAAAACAAATCAGTGTGTGTTAAGCAAGGGGGACTGACTATAAAGGTCACAAAGCAACCTTTTAGACTGACGAAAATACTCTATAGCTTATGTTGATTACATGTTTGTACATGTTTTTCAAAATTAATATATTGCATATAAAATTCATATATAGGTTCAGTATAGATAATCTAATAGTCTGAAATTCAGAATACTTCAAAATCTGAAAGGTTTTCAATATAGTATATCATTATTGGTAGAAAATTTCACACTGAAATTGCCTCATATCACAAAATTACTTAAAATATAGTATAAAATTACCTTCATATAAGATATATAAGGAACATAAATGAATTCTAGATTTGAGTCCCAGTTCCAAGATATCTCACTATATGTATGTAAATATTTCAAAATCCAAAATACTTCTATTCTAAGCATTTCAGATAGTGAATTTGTACCTGTATGTCTAAGCAGGAAAATATGACTTTATGTAAAATATACCTCAATAATCCAATTTTTTTTTAAAAAAGACATTCTTTGGTCCTATTTCAAATATGGCAAAATAAGAAAACATTTAGGGGGCTGTGAAGGTGGCTCAGTGGTAGAGTGCTTGCCTTGCATGCATGAGGTCCTAGGTTCGATTCCTCAGCACCACATAAACAAAAAGAAAAAAGCCAGAAGTGGCGCTATGGCTCAAGTGGTAGAGCGCTAGCCTTGAACTGAAGAGCTGAGGGACAGCGCCCAGGCCCAGAGTTCAGGCCCCACAACCGGACCCAAAAAAAAAGAAAAAGAAAAAGAAAACATTTAGGGACAATTAAGTAGCAAGGAAATTTGAATACTACTTGATAGTATTTAAAATACTATTAAGGAGCTGGGGATGTATTTCAGTGGTACAGTGCTTTCCCAGCATACACAAGGACCCAGAATTGAGCCTGGCACTATGAACATAAACAGTAAGTTTTTTTTGTTTTCTTCAGTATTGGGTATTTTCATATAATTTATATGTGAAGTGGTACTGTAGTCTTTCACTTATTATTTATTTAGGGGAGGGGACAGGATCTCAGGAGCCTGACTTTTTGATTATTTTTGAAAATGGAGTCTCAAAGACTTTCTGCCTAGGTTGGCTTCAAACCACCATTCTCAAGATTTCAGTCTCCTGAGTAGCTAAAATTACAGGCATGAGACATCAGTGCCTACTCTCATTTTTTATTACAACAGAAAAAAAAATCCTTTACCTTCAGAGATAGATATTGCAGACTATAGATGATAGCATATTATATCTGAGATTTACATTTAAAAAGTCCAGTTAAAGCCAGATGCCAGTGGCTCACATCTGTAATCCTAGCTGCTCAGGGGGCTGAAATCTGAGTTCAAAGCCAGCCTAGGCAGGAAAGTTGGTGAGACTCTTATCTCCAATTAACTACCAAAAAGCTGGAAGTAGAGCTGTGACTCAGATAGTACAGAACCAGCCTTGAGTAAAATCAACTCAGGGACAGCACCTAGGCCCTGAGTTCAAGCCCCAGGACCAACACAAAAACAAGAACCCAGTCCAGTTGAGAAAGGTGCATGGTAGCACACATCTGTAATCCTAGCACTCAGGAATCTAAGGTAGTAAGGTGGTCAGTTCAAAGCCAGCTAGGGCTATATAACAAGGCCCTTGTCAGAAGAAGAGAAGAAACAAGGAAAGAGGGAAGGGAAGGCAAAAGGGAAAGAAAAAAGTAAAGGGGATGGAAAGGGGAGAAGGGAAGGAATAGAGAAGAAAAGACAATAAAAAAGAAAAAAGAATGAAAGGAGAAAGGAAAGGTAGACATACATTGATAATCATTGAAGGTGGGTCATTGAGGGTTCATTATGATATTCTTACTACTTTTACATGTTTGTATATTTCTACAATAGCCAAGCTGGAGAAGTTTCATAAGAAAAAAAGCCTATGAAGAAGAAATGAAAGAGATTCTACACTTAATGACTATAGAGGACAAAGCAAACTGTGAGATAAGATGAAGGAAAAATTTGGGAGCCAAAAATCGTGCATCTGAATCTTTGATGTTAAGAGGTCCAAGCATATGCCCTGGTAATTTCTCTTAAGATCCTAAAATTCCTAAGGTGTAGTTACAAACTTATATATTACTGTATATACCTTTACAAATAATAAACACATAATGTCAAAGAGGTTCAGTGTAAAGTGTGCTATTTCCCAAAACCTAGAAAACTAGGAGTTACATTCTAATCAGAGCTAAACACAACAGCAAGAAAAATGCTGTAGCTAGGTGCCTGTGGCTCACGCCTGTAATCCTAGCTACTCAGGAGGCTGAGATCTGAGGATCTCAGTTCAAAGCCAGCCCAGGCAGGAAAGTCTGAGAGATTCTTATCTCCAATAAACCACTAGAAAACAGGAAGTGGCGCTGTGGCTCAAGCGGTATAGAGCTTGCCTTGAGCTGAAGAGCACAGGGGCAGTGCCCAGGCCCAGAGTTCAAGCTTCACGACTGACCAAAAAAAAAAAAAAAAAAAAAGAAAAGAAAAAGAAAAAGAAAAAGAAAAATGCTGTTTTAGCTGGTCTAAAGTAGTTACTAGCATTATAACCATTATTTAGTTATTAAGAGCTATATACATAATTTAAGCCAAGCACTACTAAACCACAGCTGTAATCCTAGTGGTTCAAATCCAGTCCAAGGAAAAAAGTTCTTAAGATTCTATCTCAGTCAATAGCTGGGAACAGTATGGTGTGTGCCTGTTAGCTCAGCTATGTGGGAAAGGAAAACAGGGAGAGATCATGGTCATGTTGTAGGCCAGCCTGGGCAAAAAATTCAAGAGACTCATCTCAAGAGAAAAAATTAGGTGTTTTGGTGGTAACCAATCATCTAAGCTATTCAGGGAAGCATAAATAGGAGGATCAAGTCAAGGCCAGACCAGGCAAAAAAAAAAAAAAAGGAAAGAAACCATATCTCTAATAATTAGCACAAAAAGGGATGGAGCCATGGCTGAAGCACTGAGCACACACACATTATATATACAGTCGTCCCTCACTATGTCATGGTTCACTGTATTTCTGGGTTTAAAAAAAATACATAACTAATGATCCCTCACCTATCACGGGAGTTACATTCCAGAGACCCCTGCAATAAGTGAAAACCTGTGAAGTAGCAGCAAGTGAACCACAATATAGTGAGGGACAGCTATGTAACTCTGCTACTTCATGGATTTTAACCTATCACAAGGTCTATAGAACAATTGAGGGATCAATGTAATTTAAACTCTGCCTAGAGTCTAGGAGCAAAAGAGTGATAGGAAATTTTTGGTAATATAGTATACAGTAATAGCAGAAAACACAGCTGACCATGTCAGGATAATCTATTTTAACTGAAGCAGATTTATGGTGACTCTGTACTTAACAACTAATTTTTTACACTTTTGTTAAAAAATGTACTATAGTATTTAATATAAATTATGTACTATATAATATACATCATACATACTATCCAAGATACATATGATATGTATATGTATATACGTGTGTATATATGTGCATATGCACATTTGTTTATGTGCAAAAAAAACCACAGGGATCTTATTATTTACTATATTGCTTATGACTAGCTTTAAACTCCTGGACTCAAGTGATCCTTCTACTTTAGAATCCCAAACACCTGGGACTCGTAGGCATGTACTACAATCCTTGGCAAAGAATTTTTTTTTTTTGCTGGTCCTGGGGCTTGAACTCAGGGCCTACATGCTATCTCTGAGCTTCTTTCTGCTCAAGGTTAGTGCTCTACCACTTGAGCCATAGCACCACCACTCCTGGCTTTTTCTTAATAGTTTTTATTGGAGAGAATAGTCTCACAGAGTTTCTTATCCAGGCTGGCTTTGAACAGTGATCCTCAGATCTCAGCCTCCTGAGTACCTAGGATTACACATGTGAGCACCAGCACCCGGCTAAAAATATTTTTTAATAGAATACTATTTGAACTTTCTTAATCCTCTAACAGCTTGAATGAAGATATTATCTGAGAACAAAATCAGAAATTAACTATACCCATGGTTTTCTTCATAATATTGTAGAATACGCCACCCTGCTGAAACATGTGAGGAAGTCCTTTTGCATAAGACCATACATCTTCTCCTGTAAGACAAAAACAGAATAGAATAAGCAATAACCAAGAGTGCTACTCAGGGATGCTTGAACACAAATTAGTCCAGAGTAGAGATTAAAAGTAGAGCTCCTAAATGAGTGAAGTAGCCAGGTCTAAGATGATACAGAGCAGCAGGTCTGTGGAACACTAGAAAATGCATGGACAATTTCAAGCTGACTGTGGTTTCAAGAGCTGTCACAGAAGAATACAGTATTTCAATGCTATGTAGCATTTCAAAAGAGGAAAGCAAGCTACCTCATGCATGCACATGCACGCACTCATGCGTGAGCGAGCATGCCAGCCAGTACTGGGACTTGAACTCAGGGCATGGACACTGTCCCTTAGCTTTATTTTTCAAGTCTGACACTCCACCATTTGAGCCACACAGCCACTTTGGCTTTTTTTTTTTTTTTGGTCAGTCATGGGGTGTGAACGTGGGGCCTAGGCACTGTCCCTGAGCTCTTTTGCTCAAAGCTAGCTCTTTACCCCTTTGAGCCACAGCACCACTTCTGGTTTTCTAGTGGTTAATTGGAGGTAAGAGTCTTGTGGACTTTCCTGTTCAGGCTGGCTTTGAATCCTCAGATCTCAGCCTCCTGAGTAGCTAGGGTGATAGACATAAGCCACCAGCACCAAGTAGTAAGCTGTATTTTTAATAATGAATTTCCTCAAATTTTAAATGCAGGAGCTGATTTTAAAATGTCACTACAATTCCATGATCAATAGTGAGTACAATAGACAAAACATTTTAAGATTCAATTCACTCAAAGGAAACTAGTTTGTAATTTCTGGGACTAGATCATGGTTGAAAGTCAGTATAAGCAGTCTTTATTTGCAATTAACCACCAAAAGAACCATACATGGAGCTGTGGCTCAGGCACAGGCACACACACAGGCACACACACAGGCACACAGGCACACACACACACACAAAATATCTACAAGCAAATTTATTGTGCATAAAAGATACCTCGATAATGTCTATTTCAGTAAGAAGTTTCAAATACAATACTGAAAACAATATGGCTGATATTGTAGTTCAATGGTAGAATAAATGCTTAGCATGGGCTGTTCTGAGTTCAATCCCTAGCACCACCTCCCAAAAAATTGTGAATAACAATCATTCTTGAAGATACAAAAGAATGGAAAGAACCTAAAAAATTTAGTTTTGCAGAATATATTTCTCTTCATATGATGCTTCTATTCTGTTAATGTATGTGTACTAGTTTATTATTAGGAAAATTTTAAATTTTAACAAAGAAGTTAACTTTTGTCTTTCCTAGTATAAAATTATACAGTCAGACTTGAGATCTGAATGGCAGTAACTGATGATGCTAATTAATCAGTATTACCTGTAATACCTTCCCACAATCACGGGAATAGGAATTTGTGTAGCAGTTAGCTAGTTGTTCTGTGTGCCAGTTTAAAACAGACAAATTTTAAAAGGCTTGGAACCCAAAGCTTCAGTTAACCAGAATTTACTAATGATGCCATTAGTAGCTTGCTAATTTAAAAGTAAACACACAGAAATGTTTAATTTTTAACTCTGAATATTATACAGAACTACTAATAATTCCTGCAGAAACTCTGATTTCTAAACTTATTAAAATTATTTGGATAAATTATTTCTATGGTGATAACCTTTCACTAAATTATTATTATTCTAGTATACTTAATATTTTCTAAAATACCCTAGGCCATCATTTATTTGGAAAACACAATGTATATGGTGGCACTTAAATATGTTTGGGAAGACTATAATCTGCTGACAAAATAATAGACTCCTCTCAAAAATGACCACATGAACATTAATAACAAGAAAGAACAGGACCACTTGCACTATGGCAATGTTTCTCAACCTTATTTTTGCTATAATTTTCCCATAAAAAGCCATTTCAGATATTTTCTTCATTAGCCCCCAAGCCTTATGACATTCGAATACCACATATATACTGTACTGTGATCCACTGCTTTCTGACGTAAGGGAAGAATAAATACCATTCAAGCCTCTACTATCTGAGAAAGCACTTCATTTATTCACCACAATTAGGTTCTACTAACAAGGAAGCAAGTTCAGACTGCTTAAATAACTTTTGATCATATAGCTAACTAATTAATGGAAACAGATTATCTTGCTTATCATTCCAAAACATATTCACTTTCCAATGACATTAAACTCCCATTTAGAGGTCCAATTCTGGTACAACAAATCTAATGGCACTACCCAGGCAGTCTGAGGTCAGTATGAGTTTGTCTATAGTCTGTGCGTCCTCTCTCCCTCTCCCTTTTTTTCTCTCTCTCCTTCACAGAACAAGAATTTGAACACTGAGGGCAAGCTACAACTCCAGCTTAGCCAGTCTTCTTTTTTTAAAGATATTTATGGCATTAAAAAAAAATGGTTGGAGAACTGGGCTTCAGTGGCTCACATCTGTAATCATAGCTACTCAGGAGGTTGAATTCTAAGGATCTCTTTAGGAAAATAAAACTGTGAGACTCTTATCTCCAATTAACCACTAAGAAAGAAGGAAACAGAGGTGTGGCAAGTAGCAGAGCACAGTCTTGAGGAAAACAAAACAAAACTAGGGGCAGTGCCCAGGCACTGAGTTCAAATCCCAGTACTATTACCACCGCCCCCCCCCCAAATAAAACATAGTTGGAAAAAAGAAAAGTGGTAACAGAAACAAGAAAAGGGACAAGCAATTACAATACTTTGTGCAAGACCATCACAGACCTATCATTTTCTACTGCATTTCTATCCAACTTTTTTACTACTGTATTAACAATTCAGGCCTGACCTCCTGCCTATATTATTGCCACTGCTTTTTAACTTGCTTGCCTTTGCCTCTTGTCCTCCCCAAATCACCCCTTCGAATAGTGAAGAATTAAAACTTTCAAAGTTAAATTTTACTGGTTCCCCCAAATCCATATGGCAAAACCCAACTTTTCTTCTTTATAGCATATAAGCACTGTAAGAACTGATTTGCTTTTCACTTAGCTTGACTTGATTCCTATAAAATAACATCAAACTGTTCTAGTTCCCTGAAAGGGCAATACTTGCTATGAATTTTTTTTTTTTTGGTCCATTGTGGGGCTTGAACTCTGCGCTTGGTCACTGTCCCTGCATTCTTCAGCTCAAGGCAAGCGCTCTACCGCTTGAGCCACAGCGCCACTCCCAGTTTTCTAGTGGTTTATTGGAGATAAGAGTCTCGAGACCTTTCCTGCCTGGGCTGGCTTTGAACCGAGATCCTCAGATCTCAGTTTCCTGAGTAGCTAGGATTACAGGCATGAGCCACCGGTGCCTGGCTAGCTATTTTTTTTAAAGACTCAACTTAGACATCAGTTCCTCTAGGATTCTTCCAAGTGGTGGTTAGATAGGTATGCTTTGATGTTCATATGCACACATAATACGCCAGCCTATTATTATACAAAGCTGATTTTATTTACTTTTTTTATCTTTTTACTTCTTTTTTTTTTTTTTTTTTGGGTCCAGTCGAGGGGCCTGAACCCTGGGCCTGGGCACTGTCCCTCAGCTCTTCAGTTCAAGGCTAGCGTTCTACCACTTGAGCCACAGTGCCACTTCCGGCTTTTTTCTTTTTGCTTATGTGGTGCTGAGGAATCGAACCCAGGGCCTCGAGCATGCAAGGCAAGTGCTCTACCACTGAGCCACCTTCCCAGCCCCATCTTTTTACTTCTTAACTATAAGATTTTTAGTCAGGGAACAGTCAGTGGTCTATCAGACTTTTTATTTTCAGGATCAGGTACCGTGCCAAACAAACAGTATCATTATTGGTATTGGTAGGATGAATGTACAGTAAGGTATTACAAATGTGGATTTTCCTTTTAAACAGTTCCTGAAAACAATGCAGAAAAACAGTAACTGAAGTAACATGGTAACTATTCTTCAATGCTAAAGCTATCAAACATAACTAATATTTTCTGGAGAATTTAATAAACCAGAATCATAGCAAAAACAGATGATTTTTTTCTACCATTTTCTACCATATCCTATAGGATATGCAAGGGAAAACCTATAGCAAATATTATGTCAATGAATATTTTTCTTTTTTTTTTTTTTTTTGGTCCGGTTGTGGGGCCTGAACTCTGGGCCTGGACACTGTCCCTCAGCTCTTCAGCTCAAGGCTAGCACTCTACCACTTGAGCCACAGCGCCACTTCCTGCTTTTTTCTTTTTGCTTATGGGGTGCTGAGGAATCGAACCCAGGGCCTCAGGCATGCAAGGCAAGCGTTCTACCACTGAGCCACCTTCCCAGCCCCAGTCAATGAATATTTTTCTAAGTCTCCAATTAGTTTTACTTTAGATTCTCAACTATTTCTTCAAAATACAACTGTAAAACATTTCTAATCAATTTATTGTGTGTAAACAAAAAGTCTATACTACTGCCATTAAGTAATTTATTTGTACTTTGTCTTCTATGGATAGCCTATCTCCTATAGTCTTCAGTTCTACCTGAACAGTAGTTATATATGGCAACAGTATTATAGATCCTTTTCCCACTCATTTATCCAATTTTTTCTATTTGATAAGAAGTAATCTTTAATTTTTAAAATAGTTTGTTTTTAAGCCAGGCACCAATGGCTATGCCTATAATTCTAGCTACACAGGAGGTTGAGATGTGAGTATCACAGTTCTAAACCAGCATGGGTGGGAAAGTCCATGAAACTCTTATCTGGAAGTAGAACTGTGCCTCAAGTCATAGAGTATTAGCCTTGGGGGAAAAAAAAAGCAAAGAGACAATGCTCAGGCCTGGAGTTCAAGCTCCAGGACGCTCACAAACTAACTAACCAACTAGTGTATACTTGTAATTCCAGCTATTTAGGAGATGTAGGGAGAGATCATGTGTTTAGGACCAGCTTGGGAAAAGTTAGCAAGATTATCTCAAAAACAAAATGCAAACGAAAGAGCTGTGGGGGCAAAGTGCAAGTGGTAGAGTGCTGGCCTAGGAAGCACCATGCCCTGTGTTCAATTCCCAGAACTGCAAATTAGTTAATTTTAAAAGGTAGTTTTAAAAAGTAGTTATATATGGCAACAGTATTATAGATCCTTTTCCCACTCATTTACCCAATTTTTTCTATTTGATAAGAAGTAATCTTTAATTTTTAAAATAGTTTGTTTTTTAAGCCAGGCACCAATGGCTATGCCTATAATTCTAGCTACATAGGAGGCTGAGATCTGAGGATCACAGTTCAAAACCAGCCTTGGCAGGAAGAGTTCATGAGACTCATCTCCAATTAACCACCAAAAAGCCGAAGTGGAGCTGTAGCTCAAGTGGAAGAACAGTTTAGTCTTCAGCAAAAGCTCAAGGACATTGCCCAGGACCGAGTTAAGACACAGGACTAGCACAAAAAAAGATGTTTGTTTTTTAAAAAACAAAGTAAGTTTAAAAGGTCATCAGTCCAATTTTCTAATTTTAAATATTTTAAAAGGCAATTTGCAGGAAGGGATGGGGAGAAGGAGGGATAGAGGATGGTTAACAGGTATGTGGAAATGCAGTTCAACAGGAGGAACACCTTCTAATAGTCTTATAGAACAGTAGGATAACTATGGTTGACTACAATTTTTTTTGGGGGGGGAGAAGGTTGGGGTTTGTTGTTGTTGTTGTTGTTGTTATTGGAATTTGAACTCAGGGTCTATGCGTGCTAGGCAAATGCTCTTCTCTACCTGAGCCATATCTCTAGCCCCTAACTGTACAGTTTAAAATGGCTAGAGGAAATGGATGTGTGGCACAAGTGGTAGAGCACCAGTCTTGAGGAAAAAAGTGAAAAGCTAGATAGACACAGAGAGAAGGAGGGTGGTGGGACAGTCTACAGGCTAGTAGAGAGGATTTTAAGTGTTTCCAGCATAGGCAATGATATATGTCTGAGGTGACAGGTATGCCAATAACCCTATCTGATCATTACATATTGCACATAGGTATTAAAATGCCACATTGGACCTTATAAACACATATAGTTACTATGTCTCAATAAAAAATAAAAAGTATGGAGGCTGGGAAGGTGGCTTGGTGGTAGGCTTCTTGCTTTGCATGCATGAGGCCCTGGGTTCGATTCCTCAGCACCACATAAGAAGAAAAAGCAGGAAGTGACGCTGTGGCTCAAGTGGTAGAACGCTAGCGTTGAGCTGAAGAGCTGAGGGACAGCACCCAGGCCCAGAGTTCAGGCCCCACGACCAACAAAAATAAAAGTATAAAGCCAGGCACCAATGGCTATGCCTATAATTCTAGCTACACAAGAGGCTGATATGTGAGTATCACAGTTCTAAACCAGCATGGGTGGGAAAGTCCATGAAACTCTTATCTGGAAGTAGAACTGCCTCAAGTCATAGAGTATTAGCCTTGGAAAAAAAAAAAAAAAAGCAAAGAGACAATGCTCAGGCCTGGAGTTCAAGCTCCAGGACGCTCACAAACTAACTAACCAACTAGTGTATACTTGTAATTCCAGCTATTTAGGAGATGTAGGGAGAGATCATGTGTTTAGGACCAGCTTGGGAAAAGTTAGCAAGACTATCTCAAAAACAAAATGCAAACTAAAGAGCTGTGGGGACAAAGTGCAAGTGGTAGAGTGCTGGCCTAGGAAGCACCATGCCCTGTGTTCAATTCCCAGAACTGCAAATTAGTTAATTTTAAAAGGTAGTTTTAAAAAGTTTCTACTTTGCAATTTATGAAGCAAGGGAATAAAGTCCAAATGAAACAACTAGATGAAATACATTTTTCTCTGATGTTAATACTGTTTGTGTACAAAGGGTTCATTTTGTATGTCCATATAGGCACACAATGTACCTTAATCAAATTCACTCCTTCTGTCACTCTCCCTTATCCCATCTTCCTACTCCCCAAATCAAGCTCAACAAGCTTCACTGTTCCATTTGTACATAAAATATTTTGACTACATTTATCTTCCCTTATACCTGTCATGAGTACCTACCTCCCAGCGGGGACATGTTTTTAGACAAAATATATTTTAAAGCTCCAAAAGAAATACTTAAAATTAATTCTGAATTCAAGTAAAAATAAATTTAATGCATCTTAAATTCCAAAAATAATGAGTTATTCTAAATTTAAAGTATGAACCCAGCACTGTTACTACTAGAATTCCAAAGGTATTCATTTGCTGAAATGATTGTTGCCACATCTCCACTCTTTCTGTAGACCTCCCATCTAATTACTCATCTAACCCTCTATATGTCAAACCTTTGTGGGCGCCATTGGCTCAAACATGTAATCCTCATTATTCAGGAGGCTGAGATCTGAGGATCACAGTTCAAAGCCGGCTCCAGCAGCAAAGTCCATGAGACTTATCTCCAATTAACCACCAGAAAACTGGAAGGGGCGCTGTAGCTCAAGTGGTAGAGCGCTTGTCTTGAGCTGAAGAGCTGAGGGACAGTGCCCAGGCCCAGAGTTCAAGCCCACAACCGACAAAAAAAAAGATATGCCTGCTTATCTTATACTCAGTCCCATAAATGTATCTATTCATACAACTTTTAGTCACTATCAGTTAAAAAAAAGGACATATTTATACCACAATCATGCACATAAACCTAATTATGTATAAATATGCATAGACACAATAAACAAGCAAAGAATACAATATATCCAACCTGCTAATAATTATTTTCTCTGTAATGTTAACTACCGTATTTCATAGTATACATTTCTGAATTCTTTCCAATTTTAAACATCTTATAATTTAAAAAAAGAAAAATGAAATATATCAAATGGCTGATGATAAGGAATATAATTAATGTTTAATCTTCAAAGCATGATTATACAAAACCACTATTTACAATATATACATTTAGCTTTAAATGCACCTATGTGCATTTTTGTGGGGGGAGGGTGTCAGTCCTGGGGCCTGAACTCGGGCTGTCCTTCAACTGGGTGCTGTCCCTGACCTTTTTGCTCAAGACACCCATTTCAGCCACAACTCCACTTCTAGCTTTTTTGGTGGTTAATTGGAGGGAAGAGTTTCATTCACTGTCCTGATCAGGCTGGCTTTAAAGCATGATCCACAGTTCTCAGCCTCCTCAGGCTGAGAATTACAGGCTTAAGTCACCTACACCCAGCTTAATTTTACACATTCATTTTCATTGAACTTTATGACTACTCTCTCACTACAAATACGTAGCATATAAATAAATATGACTACCAGATGGCATATAAAGAATATACAAAAGCAGTACAACTATTTGAAAACTACCCTCATCTAGCATTCGAAAAAAAAAAAGGATGAAATAATATTTAGGACCAATATCATCCTAAAAAAATAACCATGAGTCTCAAGCATGATTCTAGAAAATCCTGAGACATTTGTGAACATCAAGAGGTATAATAGGGCTGGTGTTTTAACTCAGTAGTAGAATGCTTAGCACGTATTAAGCTTTGGGTTTAATGCAGACCACACACATAGACACACAATGAGGTATTATGAAAAAATACTACAGGATACACTTCAAGAAAGAAGGTATAAAAAGTATATCAAAATGAAATGTTTTCAACTTCTCAACCAGAGACCTTTGTAGTGATGTAAATATTACAAGTAGCTTAGTTAATTCCATGTAACTTTACACTGACAAATTATTTTTGTGTCTTTACCTCTTAAAAAAAACTTATATATTTAGTAAAGTAAGAAGAAAATAAATTAGCTGAGTATAGACAGTGAGTCATATACCACACAATACAAACTGGTCTACAAAAAAAATTAGCATCCTACCCTAAAAAGCCTGATTTGGAGTCATCTAGGTACTATTTAAATAATGAAGATGACAGTCTGCAAAAAATTAAGTTCAAGTCAGGCACTGGTGGCTCACACTTGTAATACTAGCTACTCAGGAGGCTGAGATCTGAGGATCGAGGTTCAAAGCCGGCCCCAGCAGGAAAGTCTGTGAGACTCTTATCTCCAATTAATCACCAGAAAACCAGAAGTGGTGCTGTGGTTCAAGTAGTAGAGCACTAGCTTTGAGCTGAAGAGCTCAGGACAGGACCCAGGCCCAGAGTTCAAGAAATACAACTGACAAAAAAAAAAAAATTAAGTTCAATACTTCTAGTGCTCTCAATAAAACAAATTTAAGGCCGGGCACCGGTGGCTCACGCCTGTAATCCTAGCCACTCAGGAGGCTGAGATCTGAGGATCGCGGTTCAAACCCAACCTGGGCAGGAAAGTCCGTAAGACTTATCTCCAATAAACCACTAGAAAACCGGAAGTGGCACTGTGGCTCAAGCCGTAGCACGCTCGCCTTGAGCTGAAGAGCACAAGGGCAGTGCCCAAGCCCAGAGTTCAAGCCCCATGACCGACCAAAAAAAAAAAAAAAAAGATTTAAAAAGATTTCAAACATTATAGAAAGAACACTGTTGTTCCATTTTCTGAGAGATATGATTCAAAGTGATTGTAACTAGTTACACAAATAGTCTGTACTGAACAAAAGATGATATAAATCATATATATATTTTATTTAATGAATGTGCTATTTAAAAGCAAAATAAGGGAAAGCCTTGGGTTCAACCTTCAGCAACCATTCTCCCTCAGAAAAACCTCCCAAAACTCAAAGGAATAAAAATACCAACACATTCTTGGTATTACATAGTGAGCCTATTTCATGAAGATACACAGTATCTCTGTCTGTGTGCACGTGTGCGCACGTGATATTTAATTGAATGAGTTTTCCCTTTTGTCAGTGCCAATACTGACTGGGCGCTGTCCCTCAGCTCTTCAGCTCAAGGCTAGCGCTCTACCACTTGAGCCATAGCACCACTTCCAGCTTTTTTTTTTTTTTTGCTTATGTGGTACTGAAGAATCAAACCCAGGGCCTCATGCATGCAACGCAAGCTCTCTACCACTGAGCCACCTTCCCAGCCCCTCACTCTACCATTTGAGACACAATTCAACTTACAGCTTTTTACTGACTGGTTAACTGGAAATGAAAGCCTCAGATTTGTCTGCCCAGGATGGCTTTGAACTACAGTCCTCAGATCTCACCTGCCTGAGTAGTGAAGATTACAGGCACTCAACCACTGGTGCCTGGCTTTTGAAAAGTTTTTCTAATATGTCATGTCAGTCATATTTTGAGGTTTTATATTTTTCATGACTATAGAAAGGAAAACTGACAGTGTGGTGATCCTGCAGGTAATTTTATGACAGGTGAGAGCTATATCTCATTCATCTTTGTACCTCCAGCAGTTTCAAGCTCACACCATATATTCGTTTTGCTGAAATAATCTATGTTCATTCATTTAGCAAACTCTTACTTGTACCTACTATGTGCAGGTCCTATACTAGATGATAAGGTATTCATTAATAAATTAAGCTATAGTGTCTACCTTTGTAGATCATTTTATAATCTTGGTGTGAGAGACAAACAACTGAAATGAATAAGATAATTAAATTTGTGATAGGTACTGTAAGGGAAATGAATAGGATACAACAAATCCTAAGTAGGGGAAGCCTACTTAGAATAGCCAACGTCTTTCAAATCTTTATGAGAATGAAAGGAATCTGATACTTAAACCAGAAAAAAACATTTGATAAGCTATCTTCTAAACATAAAGGCAGTTTAGCTCCTATTTAGTAATTCAAAAAGTAATTTTCCACTGAAATTTGCAATTTCCAAAATTTTCAATTTAGTGTAATTTTCCAGCCATCTCCAATCTAAATATTGCTAGTACCAAGCACTCTTTATATATGCTTGGGTGTATATACCTACCCTCAAACTGACACTTTTATAAACACACATTTATTAATAATATCTTCTAAGCCAGGCACTGGTAGCTCACGCCTGTGATCCTAGCTACCCAGAAGACTGAGATCTGAGGATTGCAGTTCAAAGCCAGCCCGGGCAGGAACATCCATGAGACTCTTATCTCCAATAAACCACTAGAAAACGGGAAATGGCGCTGTGGATCAAGCAGTAGAGCACTCACCTTGAGCTGAAGAGCACAGGGACAGAGCCCAGGCCCAGAGTTCAAGCCCCACGACCAATTAAAAAAAAAAAAAGAAAAAGAAAAAAAAGAATATCTTCTACATAATTCAAAATTAGAATTGAAGAAAATTAATATTTATAGAGGGCCAGCACTTACTGTATTAAACAGAAAGTTTTTCAAGAGCTATACTATAAAATTATCACATTTAACTCAAATTCTGTGGAAGTAGAAGGTATTTTTTCAATTGTGCATTTGTGAACAGCAACATTAAATATTAGAGGGAAAGATAAGAATAGAAAGACATTATTCTGGCTAACTCATTTCAGTCTGTAGTCTCTCTCAAACAGATCCAAGAAGCTCAAATCAAATTCAGAAAAGGAATTATAAACCAGAATTATGTTTTACTAATTTTCATTGTGAAATATATTATCATACTAATCATATTTCTAAGTACACAGATCCCAGCATGCCAAGGATACACAGCCTTTCAAGTGAACATAATCCTTATTTGCATCTGTACATAAAAATTTATTATTAGAAAGGTAAATATGCAAAAGAATAAATGTCTGATGAATATAGAATTGGATAAAGGTACTGAGATCTTTCAGAGTGGCCTTAGCCAGGACTGATTATATATTTCTGATCCATCAGCAAAGATTACCTTTCTAATTACCAGAATTATCAAGAAGTACAGATAATGTGTCTTTCTACTTTGTACAGCAGTGTGTAAACATTGCCAAATTCTCCTTTTCAACCTCTTTTTCAATGTTCAGTGCTGACCATCCATTCCATTTCTGCAGCTACAGCCTTTCTTTAGATATGTTAATGTCACCTATTGAATTCAATTAAAAAAATTTCAAAGTACCTTACAATGTGCTTGAGCACTATATTAGGTACCAAATATACAAAGTTAGAGCAGATACAAGCCACATCTCCAAGATTTCATCTCCTACTGAAGAAGACCTACCCTTTCTTGGGTTTTACCTGGGAGAGTGCCTATCTTTTAAAAATATCTTCTTTATTTATCTAATTTTATCCTTTCTGCAAGGGCATTAATTGTTCGAGCTCTAGAAATACTTTACCATTAATGGCCTTTACATACCAATTACAAGGAGTGCTTGTATAGAAGTAACTCAAGTTCTGGAGAGCTGAGGAGCTTGCCTGAAATCACAAGTTAATAAATAGTAGAGACAACATTCAAATTCTAGATCTTTCTGACTCCACAGATCACACAATTTTATCTCTATTCAGTCTCTACAAAGCAAAAAACTCTGAGATAGAGGAAAATGTGTAGTGCTAAAGACAGTTCCTCTAATTCAATGACCATGTCCAGCAAACTAAAATACAAAAATATCAAGTTACAAATTAGTTTAGTTTTAAAATCTCTTATTAACTACTAGGCCCCCAAATTTAGTAAGCCAGAAGTGAGTAATCTTCAACTCTTTGCTATTTAGTACTCTTTGAAAACAGAATCAACCCAGACCACCTATCTAGTTAAAAGCTGCAATCTCAACAAAAAAATATTTTTTATATATTAAATGTATTTATTTATACTTAATATACTTATCTAATACATTTAAATTTTACCTTATACCGTTAGATTTAGTAAAGCATACTGAAAAAATAAGAGTAAACGAAGAGTAAACAAAGTAAAATGTAGAATGTAAATGTAATGTAAAAATGTAAAAGGTGTACTACTGGACCACCCCAGATCATCTAAAGGTTTACATATTTAGTTGATAATATTTTCATTTATCCTGAACTATTGAAAAGAAGTACTTCTTAGCCTATTGTTCTGTTTCTTATTTTTCTCATTACAATCAATGACAGATCACTGAACAATGAAATTCTTAAACACAAATCCTAGGGTTCAAGTAAGAAAAATGTGACGAATTAGGAAAGGGAACAGGAAATGGAGAAGAGAGACTATTATTAAGCAGGAATGTATCAAGAATATAAACACCAGAAACTGAAAATCATTGAGCAGGAAATCCTGAAATCACATGAGAAGCAGGAAAATGAAATTTAAAAATAAATGAAAAAGGAGTAAAATGGAAACGCCCAACAAAGCTTGGAGAGGGAAAGGTCAATGAAAAAGCCTTTAGATACGTCTGTTTAATAAATTAAATAAGACACAATAAAATAATTCCGTGTCAGCTGAGTACTTTCACTTTGTAGTTATGTTTTCCTTAACATTTCCTCAATAATCACATGAACTTCTACTGCCAAAACATAATTTTCTCCTAAAATACATAATCAAGTATTTACAATGATCACAGATGTTTATTTCTTAACAAGAAAACAGTGCTTTCTATTCACAATTAATATATACCATCTGAAGTAAATTGATCTTACCCATTAACGTTGCCAAAAGACACAAGGAGTACATCTCTTTGTCAGTTTGCTCTAGAAGTTCTTTAGATGACAGTTTACCAGTAACAGCAATCTCCTCTTGGTTCACAGTGTGGGCTGAGTGTGCTGCAGCAGACTGACCACCTTCTGCTTTGCTTTTTAGAATATCTATTGTAATTCTGTCACCATGCTGTAAAGGAACAGGCTCCTTTTCCTTGCCTGCCTGTGGTGGCATTAACTCTTTAGGAGGAAAGCCATATCGAATGCACTGCAAATATGGAGGAATGTTGAATTCTCTGGCTATACTTTCCTGAAGTTCAAAAAAGGTTGTTGAAGACTTAAGTGTGACCATGGACTGTCGTCCATCATTAGTTGTTATCCGGATCTTCTTCTCCTTGGAAGTTGTAGGTGAATAGGGAGCCTTGGTAGGGGTAGCCGGTGCAGAGGATGGACCGTCACGAATGGCACTGGGAGAAACAGTCCTAGGTTGCCCTTTTTGTTCTTGTTTTAACTTTTCTGTTTTCCGTTTCTGCATTGCAGAAGCTTGCTCTGTAATATTATGTTGAATAGTTCTTTCAGTTTTACTCATGTTTAACTCTTCCTTGTGCAAAGTTTTTGTTTTCTGTCCAGTAAGAATAATTTTAGTAGGGAGCTGAGACTCTTCTTGTGGTTGCACATCTCCAACTCTTTGGGCATGAGCACCATCTATGTTTACAGGCGTATAATCATCAGGATTCTTTTTGGCAGTTTGATGCAATATAGTGTGGACAACTTTCTGAACTAGGATTTCACTCCCAAATTCACCTGGAAAGTGCTTGGTAACAAGTTTCATTGCAACATCATAAACATTACTATTCAAAGATTGATCACTTTCATATTGGAACCAATATACTGTTTCTCTGACCACTCTTCCTCCCCATTCCAAAGTAATAGGGAAAGCCTCTGGTAGATTGTCATACTCTTTACCATCCCAAAAGTGTTTGAATCCACAACCACATTTGCCACCAGTGGATCTAGAATTAGTTCTGTCTCCATCCAAATACACAATAGATCCATCTCCTCTGACCCTTCGCACAGATGAGCCATGGCACCAATTACAAGCTGTTAAATTGCTCAATCCATAGTCTGGTACCAGAATATCTTTCAATTGGTCATATGAGCAAACCAAATTGTTCAAAGGAAAGCTGTAATTTTTGTCAGGTCTCAGTTGTCCATGAGTACTTTTTGCCAGGTTATACAGTTTCCCTCCTGGAGCCAACCACTCTGGAGGAACATGAAGTTCAGAAAGGGCACCACAAAGCAAGCATTTGTGAAGGCGATTATCCATTACTGCTTTTTTAGCAGCTGCCGTTACTTCTTCAGGCTGAACTCCTATCACACCAGTCCTTCTGTAGAAATACTGATGGACATCAGCTACCAGACTAGGATGGATACCGTGTTTGTCCATAAAGACTTCTTCCATAGCAGCAACAAGTCTAAGTAAGTATTTATCTTGCAAACTTCTGTCTCCTCCAATAACACAACCACCATCCTCCTCAAGTTTGATATACTTCTTAATAAGATCTTGAGGCACACCCCATGCTTTCGGAAGCAAATTCATAGGCAATTTGGGCAAAGCAGCCCCTTTTATGCCTACTAGGGGAATATAATGGTTTCTACCAGAGCTACTCCACGCAATACAGATTGGTTTGTTCAAATGACCATCCCTTCCAGTACACTTCTCTGCGGGTATGAGCCCAGGCAGAAAGGTGGCTGAATAATCACCAGAGCTTCTCATACCGCTGAGGGAATCTAACAGGATTATAGGTCGATGTAACACATTAGCAAGGCCAAATATGTGGATGTTCCTCAGGCCTAAGGGCACACCCTCAGGTGGCACAAACAGGGGATCACATTCATTAATAATGTCCTCCCACTCGGCGGCATCAATAAAGTCATGGAACAGAGCTTGATATTGGGCCAGGTGCTGCTGAAAGTGCTGTTTGAGATTCTCTCTCAGGGCATGCCAGAAGAGTTCCCGGCCTACTAGGGCCCGAGACACAGCATGCACTAGGCAGTGTCCATCCCCATCCACATGCACTGGAATGAGGCATTCCTGACTTTTATTGGCCCGCTTGATATCCTCAAGAGTGTCATGCAAATAGAGGAGGCTCCCGGAACGGTCCTTGCCGTAGCCCACCGTGTTCACATGCTCTGGCTCTATGAGGAAGGCACGGTCGCCCAGTAAAGCGCAATCGAACAGTTCGCCCTGGTTCATGTCCCGGAGCAGCTTAGCCCGACCTGTCTGTTTGTCCATTCCATAGCGAGCCAATATGGGCGACAACAATTTACAGTGGTAGTTAGAGAGGCCCATCACCTTTACCAGTTCCGTGTTCTTCTTGGGCGCCCCCGTCACCCCGAGCAGCGCGTTCCGCAGCAGGTTGTGCAGTACTACGTCCGGGTCGGTCACCTCCTCCACCCCCTGCAGCTGGTGCTGCTCGTGCCGCTGTCCGCACTCGGTACACTCGATGCTGACAGAACCGGAGGCCGGGAAGAACAGGCGCGCCTGACACTTGGGATCCGGGCAGCTCCCGGAAAGGATTCTCCGGTCTCTCCTCTTGGAGAGCCCCCCTGGAGCGGCTGCCGCCGCCGCCACGGACGACGGACTGTGCGGAGCCTCGGGGGGAGGCGGCGGCGGCGGCAGCGGAGGCGGCGGCGGTGGCTGAGACATAGCTCTTGGCTCTTGAGTCTCGCTCCCGCGTCCCAAGCGTCCCTCAAAGGCTCATAACCCAGACCCCAACCGGCCCGACTCGATCCGGTCCAGGCCCAGCGCGAACTACTTTCCTTTCCCTACCAGCTCCTCCTCCTCTTCCTAAGCAAAAGCGGAAGCGCCGGACGTTGTTTCTCTTCTTACTTCTCCACTGCCGTAGCCGTTGCCCCGAACGTAACGGCCACCACCCCAGCCGCACTCACACTCACTCACTCTCGCTCTCTCCCTCAGCTACACTGATATACACGCCCTCACCGAGACCGCGCAGGCGCAGCTTCCGCTTTACCCTCTGGGAATTAGAGTCTTCCGGTCTCCCTATTGCCCATTAGGTATAGTGAAGTTTTCTGCCGAAAAGAACTACAAATACCATAATGCCAAGCGGTTCGGCGCCCGTGGAAAGGAGGAAGAGGAAGGCGATCGGCTGGGAGGACGAAAGGAAGATGGTGATTCGTGTGGCCTGCTGGGAATTGTAGTTTTAATTAGCCTTCCTTTGTCGTCTTAGCCACACTCTATGGCTCACGCGGAAGAGCCCAAGAGACCACATTTCCCAGAATGCCACGCGTCCCGTCCAGGAGTGCTCTCCCTCCCCTTCCCCCCCTGGGCTAAGGGGAGGATGAGGGGACGCTTGGTGAAAACAGAATTAAAGGCCGTAGGTGTTGAGGGTCTGAAGTTCACGACTACTAGAAGGGGAGGGGAGTGGAAAGGCTCTCAATGAAGGAGGTACCGTAAATAAACGTCCAGGGATATGGCGGGCCGGGAAAATGGATGGAATGGTCTACTCCAGGCCATAATATAGGTCATAATGTAGGGGGAGAGGGGATAGTCGGTTGGTTCTTGGGCTATCTCTTAAGGGTTTTTGTTTTGTTTTTTGCTTTTCTTCACTTCCTTATTCTCCTTCCGGTCAAGGTTCTTGGGCCACCTTTTCTGCCTTTTTCTCCTGCCTTAATGGTAATCGTCGAAGCGCCTTTTGGTTTCTAGTTCCATGTTTTTACAGTTTACAGTACAAAGAATATCTTGTATGTCCATAGAATTTAATACACAGACAGATTTTTTAAACTGTAAATTTCTTACAACCTTCCTACAGTCTGTAAGCTAGACTCTAATAAAGCGTTATCACTGCCAATTTGTACCTAATAATTGTATACAATGGTCTCCAAAAATGTGTTTGAAAGAGTAATCCTTCAAGTGTTATTTTCTCGCCAGTTTTCCCTCACCTATGCAAAAGTAATGCTAATATATCTTAATTATAGGATAGGTAATATTACTACTTTGAAGGTTTTTTTTTAAGTAAAGTTTTCTTCAAATAATTCAGGCAGGAAAACTTGTTTATTTTTACAATGACCTCTGACAGACGTTTGTAACTACATAGATTGGTCTTAGAACTGATTTTTAATTGGATTGCAAGTTAAGAAATTGAACATAATCTTTCTGACACCTGTGGTTGAGAAGGCCTAACTTGTAATGAAACTTTCAAGAAATTGAACATGGTCTCTCCCCCAACCCAAGGATGAAAAGATATACCTATAATGAAACTCTTATTTTTGTCAACAGACTGTAAGAATTGACTTTTTAAAGCATTGGAACAAATGAAACGACAGCAGTTGAAGTTCTAAAATTGTTATGCACTTTTATGTTATACAAATCTATATTCTCCTTATTGATGGTACATATTAAGATATACTTTTTTTTGTTGTTTTTGGGCATGGGCTTGAACTCTGGACCTCGGCACTGTCCCTTTGCTCTTCAGCTCAAGGGTAGTGCTCTACCACTGAGCCACAGCGCTACTTCCTGATGGTACATATTAAGAGTGAAGTAGGTTTTTAAAAATTGTACCTGTATGCCTCATTCCAAAATGTGCCTTCAAAAATGGCCACTTTCCACCCCACTGAAGAAAAGAGAAGCCTTTCTCTCGTTTGAAACATTAAATATACTTGACTGACTCACTTTTCAATTCTTCATGTGGAACCTTGATTTGTTGGAAGTTATTCTTTCCTAAAATCCCCATACTTCCTCTTCCAAATTTTATGCTTGCTTAAAATTAATTATACATAATTAACCTTTTTCCCCCCCTGTACCAGTACTGGCATTGAATTCAGGTCTTTGAACTCTCACTTGGCTTTTTCAATCAAAGCTGGCACTCTATAGCTTGAGCCATGTCTCCAGATAGAAAAAAAGAAATTACAAATACTATGGAAATTTATTGAGGGCTTACTCTATAGGGCAGGTGGGCTTTGGTATATTAATATTTCAAGCTTTCCTGTAAGATAGGTAGACAGTCTTTATTTTACAAATTACATTTACCTCCAAATGGTTAACATTAATGTCCTTTTCATTACCACCCAGCAAGTAAGTAGCAGCACTGGGCTTCAAAGCAAGGTTTTCTTTGTTTGGCACTCACTCTTGCCACTGTATCACAGCAGCTTAGTAACTCCAGCCAAGAAGTGAGTATAAATTGGTAGCTAATGGCTAACCATGGCTTTGATGTGTTTTTGTTAGGCCACCAGCAATTTTACTTTGTTTTTATTTTAATGTAGATGTTTTGGTCAGTAGCCAGCACTTCACACTTGAAGGTGTTAGATTAGTCCATTTTGAGATAGGTTAACTGCCTGGCCCCAGAAACTCATTTCCATACCAGGCAATAACTGGTTTTTTCTATTATTTTTCTTTTTTTTGTTTTTTTTCTTTGGTCGGTTGTGGGGCCTGAACTCTGGGCCTGGGCACTATCCCTCAGCATTTCAGCTCAAGGCTAGTGCTCTACCACTTGAGCCACAGCGTCACTTTCGGCTTTTTCTGCTTCTGTGGTGCTGAGGAATTGAACCCAGGGCCTCATGCATGCAAGGCAAGCACTCTACCACTGAGCCACCTTCCCAGTCCGATTTTTTTTTTCCTTTTTGATGGTACTCACAGTCTCACATTTACTAAGAGGCTTTTTCTGCCCCTAGAGCACCATCCTCTTAAAAGGCTCATGGGAAGTGTAGCTAAAGTGGTAGCCAACCTCTGCAAAGAAAACCAACCAAGACACCAAGGCCCTGAGTTTAACCCCAGTACTGGCAAGGAGAAAAAAAGGCTCATGGATTACGCAGAAGGTTGATGTAGGAGTATTTCAAGTTTGAGACAAATCTAAGCTACAGTGTAAGTTGGAGGCCAACCTTGCCTACAGTGCAAGACTATCTCAAAAGGAGAAGAAAAGGAAGGGAGGGAGGGAGGGAAGGAAAAAATACCCAAGTGTGGAAGAAGGACTTTAATGAACAAGAATTGTATTTAGGGAGAAATACTGGTAGTATTTATCTTTGTATAAAGATGAGAGGTGTATATACAGAGCTGATGCAGATTATTCCTTCACATAGAAGTTCTAAAACTTTAGCAAGCATGAGAATCACATGAAAGGCATGCAAAATCATAGATTGCTGTATGGCACACCCAGATGAGTATGTCTCATTACAATTTACATTTCTATCAGGTTCCTGGTTGCTGCTACTAGTCCAAAGATCACACTTTGAGACTTGCTTAACAAATTGTCAGCACTTCAAGGAAAGATCTTGTTAATGTGTTTCTCTTGTTTTAAACACAGAAAGAATTGATTGTCTTAGACTGTTTAGAAAACAAGTTTTAAAAAAAACCTAAAATACCTGTTATCAATTAAGGTTACAATTACTAATGTTTTTGCTAATACACTCAGGCTCTTTAAGTAAATGAATACATAGTACGATCAGAATTGCAGCTGAAAACTGGTGGCTCATGCCTATAATCCTAGCTACTCAGGAGTCTGAGATCTGAGGATTGCAATGCAAAGCTTGCCAAGGCAGTGAGACTTTTATATCTAATTAGCCATCAAAAATGCTGAAAGTGGAACTATGGTTCATGTGGTAGAACTCTAGCCTTGAGCACAAAGCACAAAGTGTACAAGCCCTGCGTTCAAGCTGCAGGACCAACACAAAAAAGAAGGAAGGAAGGAAAAAGAAAGGAGAAAGGAAGGAAAGGGAAGGGAAAGGAAGGGGGAGGGAGGGAAAAAGAAAAGAAAGAGAAAGGAAGGAAGAAAAAAGAAAAAGAAAGGAAGGAGGGGCTGGGAAGGTAGCTCAGCGATAGAGCGCTTGCCTTGCATGCATGAGGCCCTGAGTTCGATTCCTCAGCACCACATAAGCAAAAAGCCAGAAGTGGCGCTGTGGCTCAATTGAGTGGTAGAGCGCTAGCCTTGAGCTGAAGAGCTGAGGGACAGCGCCCAGGCCCAGAGTTCAGGCCCCATGACCGGACCCCCCTCCCCCCCCCAAAAAAAAAGAAAGGAAGGAAGGAAGGAAGGTAAAGAAAGCAAGCTCAGGGACAGCACCCAGGCCCTGATTCAAGCCCCAACACTGACACCCCCCCAAAAAAAAAGAGAAAAAGAAAGAAAGAAAGAAAGAAAGAAAGAAAGAAAGAAAGAAAGAAAGAAAGAAAGAAAGAAAGAAAGAAACAGAAAAAGAAAGGGGAAAAAAATTGTAAGAAAATTTAAGGCCCAGAGAAATGTTAATGTCCAACCATTTAATGACACTTTTTTGTTTTGTTTTGCATTTTTAATATTAAGCATTTCCTAAGCTACAAAAAAATCAGTGTTTTCTAAACTAAAAAAAAAAAAAAGAAGGGGCTGGGAAGGTGGCTCAGTGGTAGAGCGCTTGCCTTGCATGCCTGAGGCCCTGGGTTTGATTCCTCAGCACCACATAAGCAAAAAGAAAAAAAAAGCCGGAAGTGGCGCTGTGGCTCAAGTGGTAGAGCGCTAGCCTTGAGCTGAAGAGCTGAGGGACAGCGCCCAGGCCCAGAGTTCAGGCCCCACAACTGGACCCCCCCCCCAAGGTCTTTTTATGTATTTTCTTAATCTAATATAATACCCTTATGAGTGAGCTGCTGGTAATATCATTCCTGTTTGGAAGGTGAAGAAGCTGAGGGACATAGAGCCTAGTAACCTGTTTGGGGTCTCACTGCTCATAAGTACCATCAATAGGATCTACAAGGCAATCTCTTTGGAGCCTGTGCACCTAACCATGGTACTGTACTGGCTCTTTGACTGTACATAATGTTTTTAATCTGTATTGCTTCATCACATCATGAACAGAATTGCTATTATTGTCTTGTTCAACTGTAAATTAAAGCCTATCTTCTTTTCAAATAGTTCAAACATTTAGGCTGGAGGCATAGCGTAAGTGGTACAACACATGTTTAACAAGCCTGAGTCTCTGAGTTCAAAATCCCATGTCACTTTGCCCCAATAAAGAAAACAAAACAACAATAGGACTGGCTGTGAGCATAGCTGAAGAAGTAGAGAGCCTGCTTAAATAGGGATACAGGTTGACCCATTGTAACAGTGAGATGTACAAGATGCTATGTAGTTGTAGTTGTGGAGGTAGGAGGGAAGAGAGAGTAGGGGAGAAACAAAGGAGGAGATAACAATGCTTAATAGGAAATGTACTCATTACTTTGCTCATGTAGCTGTAACCCCTCTGTACAGTATTTTTACAATAAAAAAAGTATTTTAAAAAAATAAAAAATAATTTTTTTAAAAAAGCCAGCCCAGACAGGAAAGTCTGTGAGACTCTAATCTCCTTTAAACCACCAGAAAACTGGAAGTGACACTGTGGCTCAAGTGGTAGAGCACTTGCCTTGAGCTGAAGAGGGACAGCACCCAGGCCCAGAGTCAAGACCCGTGACTGACCAAAAGAAAAAAAAAAGGGGGAGGAAAAAGAACTGTCTTCAGTGATATGAGGAAAATGTCATGATTGTATGGTCCGAAATGGAGGCCGTAGCCACATGTGGCTGGTACAACTGGGGTTTGTTGATTTTAACTAATTTTAATTAAATGTAGCCATATATAACTAGCACAGATTCAGGTCCTTAAAGGTCACATTAAAAACATCCTAGAGTCGGGTGCAGGTGGCTCACCCCTGTAATCCTAGGTACTCAGGCGGCTGAGATCTGAGGATCATGGCTTATGGTCATGATCATGAATCATGAATCATGGCTCAAGGCCAGCCCAGGCAAAGTAATCCATGAAACTCATAAAAGCCAAAAGTGGAGTTGTGGCTCAAGTGGTAGAGTGCTAGCCTTGAGGGGGAAAAAAAAAGTTCTGGGACAGTGCCCAGGCTCAAAAATGAACTAAGTAAAAATAACTAGATAAATACATTGAGTTCCTGAACTAGGAATTTCACCTATCTCTCTTTAAAGTATACCCACTGCTGTTTTCTAAGATAGTAATCACTATAACATGCATGACCTATATGATCCAGCAGCTCCTCACTGCTAGTATTTCCCTATAACATCCAAGTGCATTTCTGTCTCAGGGCCTTTGCACTGCTCTTCTGCCTAGAAAACTTTTCCCAGAAGAATTCATGTATGTATCTGTTCCAGACTGAGTTCCAGGGAGCTGTCTTGTCTAAGCAGCTTCTAAAACAGCAGTTTTATCCTTTTCTCCCTCATCCCACTCATTTTCTGAACATCTGTGATCATTATCTGAAGTTATATAATTACTTGTCTGTTGTCCTCCTTCCCCACTAAGACTGTAACTAAAGCTGTTCATAAGGGCAGACAGTTAATTGTTGGATTCCTGTGCCAGGTACATAATACACTCAATAAATATTGTTGAATGAATGGTTGTCATCTATGGCATCTATGGTGTGTCTCAATCCAAGATCCAAATGTTAAGTTCCTTCAAGAAGCCATAATTCTCTGCTAGAACTTCTTTAATATTGTGTTATATTCCTTCTTTCTTTCTTCCTTTCTTTCTTTCTTTTTCTTTCTTTCTCTTTCTTTCATTCTTTCATTCTTTCTTTCATTCTTTCTCTCTCTCTTCCTTTCTTTCTTTCTCTCTCTCTCTTCCTTTCTTTCTTTCTCTCTCTTCCTTTCTTCCTTTCTTCCTTTCTTTCTTTCTTTCTTTCTTTCTTTCTTTCTTTCTTTCTTTCTTTCTTTCTTTCTTTGTTTCTTTCTTTCTTTCTTTCTTTCATCAGTTGTGGGGCTTGAATTCTGGGCCTGGGTGCTGTCTCTGAGCTCTTCAGCTCAAGGTGAGCACTCTACCACTTGAGCCACAGCAACACTTCCAGTTTTCTGGTGGTTAATTGGAGATAGGAGGCTCACAGACTTTCCTTCCCCGGGCTGGCTTTGAACCATGATCCTCAGATCTCAGCCTCCTGAGTAGCTAGGATTACAGGCATAAGCCACTGGCACCTGGCTTTATATTCTGTCTTGATTACTTAGTTTTTGTATTATATTTAATGCTAGTCTAAAGCATTTATGATTGTCTGGATGAGCACTCTAAAGCATATAGTTTTGAGTGCTTGAGTTCACATTGCGCTTAGGATTTTGGATCAGTTGGTAGAAAACTGCATAAAGGTTTCATAGTCATTGTAATAAAGGCGTTTGGAGAATAAAAGCCTTACATGTTTGATAGCTGGATGTGGCAAATTCAGCCAGCAGTGTAACTATCAGTGCCTTTTTCCCTTATTAAAAAGGAAATTGCAGGGCTGGGAAGGTGGATCAGTGGTAGAGCGCTTGCCTTGCATGCATGAGGCCCTGGGTTCGATTCCTCAGCACCACATAAGCAAAAAGAAAAAAGCCGGAAGTGGCACTGTGGCTCAAGTGGTAGAGCACTAGCCTTGAGCTGAAGAGCTGAGGGACAGTGCCCAGGCCCAGAGTTCAGGCCCCACGACTGGACCCCCCCAAAAAAATAAATAAATAAAAAGGAAATTGCACAGAGCATGCATTCATACATATACCTATATTCATAACAACCTTGTTGTTGCAAATGAAGAGGTAATAAAAGAGAAAGTATTTGTTGATTCTCAACAATTACCTTATTCAGATTTCAAATACCCCAAAATACTTTGCACATGTGTGTGTGTGTGTGTGTGTGTGTGAGCATGAATAGGTGTGTTTGTGTGTGTGTGTGTGTGTGTGTGTGTGTGTGTGTGTGTGTGTGTGTGTGTGTGTGTGTGTGTGTGTGTGTGTGTGTGTGTGTGTGTGTGTGTGTGTGTGTGTGTGTGTGTGTGTGTTGGCCCTGGACCTTGAACTGGAACTCAGGGTTTGGGCCCTGGTCCTGAGCTTTTTTGCTTAATGCTAGTGTTCTACTAGTTGATGGTTAATTGGAAGTCAGATTTTAACAGATGCTCCAGCCCATTCTGGCTTTGAACCATCATCTTTAGATCTCAGCCTCCTGAGTAGCTAGGATTACAAGTGTGAACTACCGGTGCTCTACAAAAATACTTTATTTTAAAGTAAGACTGCTTTACAGAATCATCAGGTGACATTTAAATAAAATTGACATTCCAGGATTTTATAGTGGCAGGATTCTTAGTAGAATACAACATGTACTGAGTATAGTGCCTCAGTTTTATAATCTTAGCTATTTGGAAGGCAAAAAATTGGTGAATACCTTTTGAGGTCGGGCAGACACAAAAGTTTATGAGAGTCCATCTCAAGAAATGGCTGGGTACAGTGGTGCACACCTGTCATCCCAGCTGCAGTAGAAGCACAGTGGCTGGCCATGCCTATCATTCCCAGTAACAGGGGCATGCCCACGTTGGAGGATGGCAGCCCAGTCCTGTCCTGGCATAACTCAAAAACAACCAATGTAAAAAAAGGCTAGAAGCATGGTTCAAGCAAGTAGCTGAAATTTTGGTACCACTAAATAAATAAATAATAAGTGATATGCTTTTGAACTAGCAATAAAAGACCTAGAAGTTACTAATACAACACATTTGTACAAATGTGTGTTATTTACACTGGTATTTTTAAGCATACAGACATATAGCCAGGCACCAGAGGCTCATGCCTGTAATCCTGGCTACTCAGGAGGCTGAAATCTGAGCTTCACAGTTCAAAGCTAGGCAGGGTAAGAAAGTTCATGAGACTCTTACCTTCAATTAACCACCAAAAAGCCAGAAGTGGAGCTGTAGCTCAAGTGGTAGAGTGCTAGCCTTGAGATAAAAAGTTCAGGGACAGCACCCAGGCCCTGAGTTCAAGCCCCAGGACCAGCACACAAAATAAAACCAAAAACATACATTTAATAATAAAATAGGAAGTTGAGGTTTATTTTATTTTTTAAACAGGGTCTTGCTGTGTAGGCCATGTTATCCTTAATTTGATCCTCCTGCCTTCACCTCCTAAGTGTGCCACCACAACCGAAACAAAGTTGAATCCTAATAAACCTAATCTTATAATTAAATTAACACTAATTTCAAATTGCAAGTCCAAATAATGTCATGGAGTAGGAGAATGCTTATCATAATTATATTACCATTGCCTCTTCCTTCCTTTTTTTCTTAGAACCTAAAGGGTACTTTTACAATGAGAAAAAGTAACATTTAAGTGTCTAGTCAAGCACTTAAGCACCTGTATTTTTCCAGTAACAGTTCTGAGTGTTTATATGGAAGATTTCCCTCTCGTTCTAAGCCAGTTAGCTCTGTTCCTTAAAACGCAGTCTAATTCTTTTTGTTAGTATAACATAAAAATCAGAAAAACCCTGACACCCTGTTTTGTTTTTCTTCCCACCACACTTTTTGTTTCTTTTCATAGGTGTGAGGCTTATTCTGAACTACCCATTTCCTCTTTTATTTTTTTAACTTTTGTGGTGTTGAGGGTCAGACCAAGGACCTTACACATGCTAGGCACATGTTCCACCACTTAGCTACATCCCAGCCCTTTTTTGTATCTATAGTTGCATGAGTCATATTTTAATAAGAAAAGAGCAAAACTACAAGCCTTCATGCTTTTTTCTTTTTGGTCAGTTGTGGGGCTTGAACTCTGAGCCTGGGCACTGTCCCTGAGCTCTTCAGCTCAAGGCAAGTGCTCTACCACTTGAGCCACAGCACCACTTCCAGTTTTCTGGTGGTTTATTGGAGATAAGAATCTCACTTTCCTGCCCCGTTGGCTTTGAACCAAGATCCTAGTATTACAGGTGTGAGCCACCAGTGCCTGCCCCTTCATACACTTTTTTACCTGCAGATCATCCTCATAAATCCTTTCGTATTATTGTAAGATATAAGTGCATCGTAGTAATGATGTGTGAGAATCTGAATTCAAGGCCATCACAAATAGTTTTTATTTTGATGGGCAGTTGTTTATTGGGGGAAGCTGTGTGTATACTAAATTACACCATCAGCACTAGGTGTCAATAAGTCACATCAGAGAATGCTTCAGAAGTTAAGCAGGGATAAATGCATGGTACATCCTTCACAGAGGCACCTCTCACACAGCATTTTCCTATTCATATACTAACCTCCACGTGGTCTGGCACTTGGATTTGGCAGTGTATACAACATGAATTCTATGGGTATTAATAGACATCAGATTGAAGGAAAGGTTTGGGTTTTTTTCTTTTTTGTTGATTGTGGGGCTTGAACTCATTGCCTGGGTGCTGTTCCTGAGCTTTTTTTGTTCAAGGCTAGCACTATCACACTTTGAGCCACAGCACCTTTTTCCAGTTTTCTGGTGGTTTATTGGAGATAGGAGTCTCACAGAGTCTCCTGCCCTGGCTGGCTTTGAACCACTATTCTTAGATCTCAGCCTCCTGAGTAGCTAGGATGACAGACTTGAGCCATTAGTGCCCAGTGAAGGAATTTTTTTTTCAAATGTAAGCTAGTTTTATTTTTTTTCCACTGGAGGAGTTCTGACCATTTTTTGTGCTTGATGACATTTTGACTTCACAAAGAACAACAGGGATGACTCCAGGATGTCTAATGACAGGAGTCTGTCCGGAGTCTGCTTTGAGCATAAAACGTTTTAGAAGTTATAATAGCTTGGTTTACATGTTTTATTTGGACTGTGTATTTAGTAGTGATCTGAGGGTGCTGAGAGATAGAGATAATAGAGGTTATTAATGCTCTAAGCCATCTCATGTCACTAGTACTTGTAAGTAGCATTTCCATATTTCTCTGAATAACTTTGAGTCTTTATCTTACTGAGATGAAATATCTGAGGCTAGGTAACTTTATAGAGCTGGAATCTTAAGGACTTTTCTGAGAGGGCTTGCCTCATGTCAATCTAGATCTTGGCCTCTCGGGTTGCTAATATTACAGGCATGGACCACCAGCACTTAACTGAATATGTATCGTTAATAAAATATAGAGAACTGCCAGGCACCACTGACAGTATATGAATATACGTATGTGTTTACATATATGAGGATAGCTATATGTGTATGTGTATGAGGAAGAGAGAGGAGAGAGAACATTTAATGTGGTATACTATACATTAAGAAACATTGTTTAAAATATAATTTAATGAAAAATTTATAGTGCTTTTTTATTATAGTGTTTACTCCTAAAGAAACAAGAAATATGTGGAAAGATTTTTCTATTGTTTATACTGATAATATTGAAAATGATGAGGGTCTGCTTAAATTAATCATGATATTTCTATGAGATACCTCTCAGTAATTAAAATGATGTTGCAGAGAGAAAAATGTTGAGTACTTTTAATAACTCACTATATTAATAAGCATCTTAATTAATTGTACTAAGGCAAATAGTATTCCAGTATGATGGATATCATTATTCCCATTTATAGTCAAGAAAACATTCAAGGTGAATAAAATTTTGATAGCTACTAAAGTGAGGTTGTTAGAATTCAATCCCTGCTTTAATTCTTCAGTTACAACCATTGATATGGAAAATACCATTTCTGATAATGAATTGTTTTTAAGCATTCTAACATCAAAATAAAAAAAATGCAGTCCTTCATTCCCTAAACGACTATGGTTCGTATTTTTTTTCTAAAAGAAATCTACATTTGTAAATGCTTTCATTGATTTTTGAGTTTGACTAGAAAGACAAACTGGGTAGAGCACAGGTATTCATGGTTGGCCTTCAACACCAGACAATTGATTCTGTATGTGATGACTGAAACACTAGTAAAGAGGCCAATTGTCTACTTGAGTCCCAGCTGTGTTCTTTACCAGTTGTTTGAACTTGAGCAACTTGTCCCTATTCTGTGTTTTCATCTATAAAATGAAGGTGATCATTGTATCTATCTAAAGTTGTGTTGAGGATTAAAATGCTTAGGTGCCTCAAGCGGTAAAGGCTCAATGGTGAGCACTACCTGTTACTATGATTAGATATATGTGCAGAGTTGTGGAATTAAAGAGAAAAGAGGCTGGGCGCCGTTGGCTCACGCCTGTAATCCTAGCTACTCAGGAGGCTGAGATCTGAGGATTGTGGTTCAAAGCCAGCCCGGGCAGGAAAGTCCATGAGACTCATCTCCAATAAACCACCAGAAAACTGGAAGTGGAGCTGTAGCTCACGTGGTAGAGCGCTAGCCTTGAGCTGAAGAGCTGAGGGACAGCGCTCAGGCCCAGAGTTCAAACCCCACAACCAACAAAAAAAATAAAATAAAGAGAAAAGAACACTCACTATGTGTCCCAGTTTCTCCATGAGTTAGGTTTTTTGTTTGTTTGTTTTGGGTGATTGGGGGGGGGGGGGGAATTGTTTTGTTTTGCAGTACAGATTTTTAATTTAGAGTTTCACAAACTTGCTAGGCAAATATTCTATCATAGAGCCATTCCTCCAGCCCTTTTTAGCACTGGTTATCTTTGAGAGAGGATCTTGTTTCCTGCCTAGGTATAAGCCTGGACTGTGATCTGCCCATTTTAGGCTCACATCTTAGCTGGAAAGACAGGTGCACACCATTACACTTGGCTTCTTCTGCTGAAATGGGTTTCTATTCAGTATGGTTTAGACCTATAATTTTCTCAATCTCAGCCTCTCAAGTGGCTAAGATGACAGGTGTGCCACTGGGTTCAGCTATTAGTTAAGAAAGGGTTTCTCATGTGTGCCTGGGCTGGCCTTGAATGGTGATCCTCCCAATCTCAGTCTCTACATAAGACTGCAGTCCTGATCTACTGAAACCCAGACTATTGATTATTTGTAGTCTTTTTTATATGAATGACACCAAAACTAGGATGGTTATATTTGGAATCATAAAAACAAGATGGCACTGAAAGTTTCCTGAAGAGGTAGCAAAATGCTAAGTGGAAAACAAAAAGAGAGATAGAAAAAAAGAGAAGGGCCCTAGTAGCTCACACTGGTAATCCTAGCTACTCAGGAAGCTGAAATCCAGAGAATTGCCATTTGAGGCTAGCCCAGGCAGAAAAGTATGAGACTCCCATCTCCAAATAACCAGAAAAAACCAGGAGGGCTGGAGGTGTAGTTCAAGTGATAGAGAGCAAACTGAACAAGGAAAAAAAAAACCTGAATTAAAACCACACAACCAGCAAAAACCCAATAACATCAAAGGAACAATGTTTTAAGATACAGGACAGAACTGATGCTCTACATGGGGATCAAAATGCAGTTTTGAAAAACTAACTTTTAAATGCTATTTTGTCTTAATATTTCTTGCTGGAACTTTCAGAGAGAACATGTCCATTAGAGTCTAGATGTGCTGGGCCAAATCCCAGAAGCCCAAGAGGGAAAGTAACTCCCCAGAGGATTCTGGAGTCTTCTCTGCTCTACCCCTGGAAGGCTATGAACAGTGCTTCCTTGAGGATGGCCTTTCACTTACTCATCTGAGCATCATGACTCATTCCTGAGGATATTGAGTAAGTGCAGTTTTGGGTGTTTGTATTTTGTGACTTATACACTAATGTGGAAGGACCCTGGACTTTGGAGTCAGACAGACTGAGGTAAATCCTTGGTTTTGTCACTTAGCAGCTGTATACTTTAGGGGCTACCTGTCTCAGTTTAATCATAGGATTTCTTCTGAGAGAAGAATGGCCACCTCATCTCTTCTGACAATGGGATGCTTTTAGAGACAATTTACTGCCATTGCTTTACTTACTTTTTTTCCTTTGGTCCATCTTGTGGCCTGAACTCTGGGCCTGGGCGCTGTCCCTCTGCTTTTCAGCTCAAAGCTGGTGCTCTACCACTTGAGCCACAGTGCCACTTCTGGCTTTTTTTCTGCTTATGTGATGCTGAGGAATCGAACCCAGGGCCTCATGCATGCAAGGCAAGTGCTCTACCACTGAGACACCTTCCCAACCCCTGCTTTACTTTTTTTAAGTTATGAAATACTTAAAATATAAAGAGGCTGTGAACTGATGGCTCACAGAAGGCTCAGATCTGAGGATCACAGTTTGAAACCAGCCCATGTAGAAAAGTCCTCCTGAACCTCTTATCCCCAGTTAATGAACACATATGCATGTATTCTGAACCATTATATATGTTTCTTCTTCCTCCTCTTCTTCTCTTTATTCCTTTCTCTCTCTTTTTCTCCTTCCTTTTTTTTTCTTTGCTTTCTTCCTTCTTTGCTTCCTTCTTTCTTTCCTTCCTTCTTTTCTTCATTTTTTCTTTCTCTCTTTCCTTTTTTCCTCCTTCCTTCCTTCCTTCCTTTCTTTATTCATTTTTGGTGTCAGTACTGGGCTTCAAATCAGGCCTCTAACTCTTACTCAGCTGTTTCACTCACAATTGGTGCTTTACTGCTTACGCTATATATACCTGCCTGCCCAGGTAGCTAGGATTATATGTGTGACCCATCAACACCTTTAAGATCATATCCTTTAATATACAGTGCTTTGTTTTCTAAACAAGGATATTCTCTTATATAACCATAAAGATATCAAAATCTAGGAAACTGACATTGATAAAATACTCTAATCTACAAACCACTTAGATTACATCATTTGTCCTAATAATGTGCTGCCATAGGGAAAGAAAATCCAGAATAACAATTGCATTCTGTTGAAGGTCCTTAGTCTCCTTTACAGTGAGCAGTTAGTTTCTTATTCTATAATGATGTTGACTTCTTTTTTGTCAGTGGTGGGGCTTGAACTCGGGGCCTGGGTGCTGTCCCTGAACTCTTTTTGTTCAAAGCTCTACCACTTTGCATCACAGCTCCTCTTCCCATTTTTGAGTGGTTAATTGAATTTAAGAGTCTGACAGGGACTTTGCCTCTGGGCTGGCTTTGAACCTCAATCTCCGATCTCAGTCTCCTCAGTAGCTACAGTTATAGGTATGAGCCACCAGCACCCGTCTTTTTTTTTTTTTTTTTTTTGAGACAGGTTCTCACTATGTTGCCCAAGCTGACTTTGAACTTAGTATCCTTCTGCTTCAGCACCCTAGGTGTTAGGATTGCAAGTATATTCCATTATGACCAGTGTAACAGTGGTATTGTCTTTTATTATAAAAATATGAACCAGTGGTTTTAGTAAAATGTCCCTCAATTTGGACCTCTCTCCCTCTTCTTTTCTCTCTCTCCCCCTCTTTCCTTCTCTCCCTCTCTCCCTCTCCTGTCTCCTCTCCTTCCTGCCTCTCATTTATTTCCCTTATTTGTATCACCCCCCAATGCCATCCTGCCTCTCCTTTCCCTTGTCAAGGAACTTGCTGCCTTAAATGTTTTTGTCCTTTACTTAATATGATTCGATCTATAGGTGTTAAGTTTTTTATATTTGTGAGATTTTCTTTGTGGCCCAGTAAATGGCACTTCCTAAATGTTCCATAAAACCTCAGAAAAAATGTGCACTCTTTAATTCTTTAAATAATTTAAAAAGCTTATGCACCCAGGCCTTGTACATCACAAACTCCATGTAGTGTTAAATTTAAAAAATACTAACTTTGTAATCCTAGCTATTAAGGAGGCTGAGATCTGAGGATCACAGTTCAAAGCCAGTCCAGTCAGGAAAGTCCATGAGACTCTTTCTTTTTTTTTGTCGGTCCTGGGGCCTCAACTCTGGGCCTGGATGCTGTCCCTCAGCTCTTCAGCTCAAGGCTGGCACTTTACCACTTAAGCCACAACACCACTTCCGGCTTTTTGCGCTTATGTGGTGCTGAGGAATCGAACCCAGGGCCTCATGCATGCAAGGCAAGCACTCCACCACTGAGCCACCTTCCCAGCCCTCCATGAGAATCTTATCTCTAATAAACCACCAGAAAACTAGAAGTGGTCCTGTGGCTCAAGTGGTAGAGCACTAGCCTTGAACTGAAGAGCTGAGGGACAGCGCCCAGGCTCAGAGTTCAAACCCTACAACTGACTAAAAAAAAAAAAATACTAACTTAAAATATGAATATTAATTTAAAATACTAATTTATCCAGTAATTTGTTAACTGTCCTATTCAAATTTTGAATGCTTGACCTCTCATTGTTCTCATGTTATAAAGTCTTCCCACGATTGTAGGCTTATTTATGTTTGTATGTCTCCTACCTGTGCTGGCCCTGGGGTATGGTAGTGAGGGATCTTTCCATGTGGTTTGTGTCCTGTCCTCTGACCCACTCTGCTAGTAAGGGCCATGCTTCCCTGCCCTGTAGAGAAGTGAAGTTCAGGTCAGGACATTGCCTAAGCAACTGGGGCATCACAGGAACATGGGAATTAGGGAATTCAGACACACTGAGATGGAAGTAGCACTATGGCTCAAAGTGGTAGAGTGCTAGCCTTGAGTGGAAAAGGCTCAGGGTTAGTGCCCAGGCCCTTAGTTCAAGCCCCACGACCGACAAAAAAAACAAACAAAAAAGACACACTGAGAATCTTACTGAAGGTGCTATCTCCCTTTTTGTAAAATTTTGCTTGGCAACACAATTGTCACTTGCTGCCTTTTGATATTTCTCTCAAATGCTAACTTTTTGGATAACACCAGTTTTTACCTTGTAATATTTTAAAACTGAATTTCAATATTCCTGTGATACTTAAAGGATTAGAAGCTTTGAAAAAGGAAATCTTTCCTATGATTCACTATTGAATATTATTGGTTGTACTTTGGTAAACAAAATACACATGGAGATTTCAGAAGTGGGAAAAACAGACATGAGACTAATATCTATCTATCTATCTATCTACCTATCTACCCATATACATATATATGCTTTTTCGTGGTACTGAGGATTGAACCAAGGCTTTGTGCTGGCTAGGTAAACACACTATCACTTAAGCTAATTGAAAAATAAATTTAATCAAGCAAGTAAATAAGTAAACAACTTGAGCTATTTATTTTCTTTTTTGTCAATTGTGGGCTTGAACTCTGGACCTGGGCGCTGTCCCTCAGCTCTTCAGCTCAAGGATAGCACTCTACCACTTGAGCCACAGCTCCACTTCTGACTTTTTCTGCTTATGTGGTGCTGAGGAATCAAACCAGGGCCTCATGCATGGGAGGCAAGCACTCCACCACTGAGCGACCTTCCCAGCCCTTATTTTGTTTTTGAGAAAAGGTTTTGCTAACTTTGCCCAGGCTGTCCTCAAACTCATGATCCAATTGTCTCTGCCACCCAAGTAGCTGGAATTGTAGGCATGTGTCACCTCACTCAGCTAAGAGATGGATTCTTAAGGAGAAAACAGGGTTGATGAATGTTTCAAGAACATGCTGACCAGCTCTAGGAAGGTCATGAGCCAGGATAAACTTTGGCCACTGAAGATCTAAAAGAAACTAGCAAAGCTGGACAAAGTACAGGAGGTGGCCAAGAGACTGGCTCACATATGAGAGCTTTTGGTTGTATTCTAGAAATTAGGACCCATTGGAGGTTTTTAAGCAGAGAGTGAGATGACTAGGTTTGTCTTTGTAAATACTACTGTAGCAAGGTGAAGAATGACTAGAGAAGATCAGGGGTAAAAGCAAGAATTCAATTCAGGGCAACTAGGAAGTTGAGTAGTTTGGTATCTTCAGAGTAGCTTTTCCCCCTTGTCAGGAAGTTTAAACCTATCCCAGGTGTAGAGGTGCATGCATGTAATCCTAACACTCCACAGGCTGAGTATTGCAAGTGTGAGGCCAGCCTGAGCTATATAGTGAAACTCTGTCTTAACAAAACAAACACAAACACAAACAACAACAAAAGAGAGTTTTAACTTTGTAAAGAATTGTTTCAGTAATTCTTGATGGAAGTCATAGACTCCTCATAAGTCTAGAAGGTCTACTGTTAAACCATAACACCCCTCGACATTATTTAAATTTCATGGACATTTTTTTTGGGGGGGGGGTTCTGGTCGTGGGGCCTGAACTCTGGGCCTGGGCGCTGTCCCTCAGCTCTTCAGCTCAAGGCTAGCACTGTACCATTTGAGCCACAGTGCCACTTCCGGCTTTTTTTTTTTCTGCTTATGTGGTGCTGAGGAATCGAATCCAGGGCCTCATGCATGCAAGGCAAGCGCTCTACCACTGAGCCACCTTCCTAGCCCTTCATGGACATTTTGTTAAAACTAAAACTTGGAAAATATCAAACTTAAGTAACAGAAATAGTATATTGCCTTAGTTAATGATGATTAAATATGCTTATGTTTACTTCATCTTTTGTTTTACTTCATCTTTAGGTTTTTCTTTGACAAAATACTTAAAATCAATTCTTAAATATCATAATTTTGTCCTTACATTTTAAGTGCATTTCCTTACATAACACACAGCCATATTCACAAAATTAACAGCTTATTAGTAATATTTAATACCAATTCCATAACCAAATATCCTTGATTATCTCTTTTTAAAATGTTAGCTGGACCAAATTGGGATCAAAACCAGGACCATGCAATACATTTGGTTATTAGACCCTTTATTTTTCTTTTAATCCAGGGCACTACTTTCTTCTTCTTTTTTTGTTGTGCAAAATGTATTAATACTTTATAATAAAGTTTTTAATTAAAAAATACAAAAATAAAAGGAATATGACAAAATATGAAATTTGAGGCTTAGCTTGAAACTTGTAGCAAGTCAGATGCTGTCTTTGGAATGTTCCGTAAGTGTCTGGCTTACAACACAGTCCAGTGAGCCGTAAAAATGACCAGACTTGGCATACATATAAAATCTGTTAAATAGGAATGTGCTTAATATTTTAATTTTATCACCCATTCTTCTCAAGTTCTTGACCTGCTTGCTTACTAATTTGTCAAGTTACTGAATTAGCAATCTGAAAATAGCACACAGTGTCTCAAACATTTTTTATTTTTTTTTTGGCGGTTGTGGGGCTTGAACTCTGGGCCTGGGCACTGTCCCTCAGCTCTTCAGCTCAAGGCGAGCGCTCTACCACTTGAGCCTACAGCGCCACTTCCTATCTCAAACATTTTTAAAAACAATTAAGGTGATGTTAAAGCTTGCTGACCTCACTTCAGAGATTAGAAAATTAAACATAGTTGAACTGCCAGGTGCCAATGGTTCATGCTTGTAATCCTAGCTACTCAAGAGGCTAAGAGCTGAGGATCAAAGTTCAAAGTCTGCTTGGGCAGAAAAGTTTGTTGGATTTATTCCCACCAAAAAGCCAGAAGTGGAGCTGTGATTCAAGTGGTAGAGTGCTAGCTTTGAGCACAAATGCTCAGGACAGCACCCAGGCCCAGAGTTTAAGCCCCAGAATTGGCACCAAAAAATTAAACAAGTAATTTTTTTTCTTTTAGTTTCTTTTCTTTTAGTTACTCGTAATGTTTTGTTTCTGTGTTTTTTTGTTGGTCATGGGGCTTGAACTCAGCATGAGCGCTGTCCCTGAGCTCTTCAGCTCAAGACTAGCCCTCTACCTACCACTTGAGCCACAGCACCACTTCCTAAACAAGTAATTTTTTAAAAGCTGTTAAGCTAAGATGGGCAACAGGGGCTCACTCCTATAATCCTGGCTACTTAGAGGACTGAGATCTGAGGATCACAGTTTGAAGCCAACCCAAGCAGGAAAGGTCTCTAAGACTCTTATCTCCAATAAATTACTACAAAATAGGCTGGAAGTGGCACTGTGGCTCAAGTGGTAGAGTGCTAGTCAAACACAAAGAGGCTCAAGGATAGCTCCCAGGTCCTGAGTTCTAGCCCCAGAACCAGAAAAAAAAATTGTTGAACTGAAACACCAATAAAAAAATAAGCATTGATTTAAAAAACTACATTTGTTTTCAACTTAAGAATGTGCAGAAGCAGTAACCAAACATTGCACATGTGCCTGACCTCATGCTACATCTTCCCTAAAAAGAAAGACTTGATTACTGAACCATCTTTAGTTTCTGTTGCTGCAGAATTAGATATAGATCAGATTTAGACCAGAATTATATCACCTGCATTTTTGGCTTTATTGGCTCACCATGATAAGCAATGCAAAATTTTAAAAAGTAAAACATTAATTTAATGTTAATTACTTTGATTTTTTTAGCAGTTTGATAATTCAAAGCAAAGATATAATTGTAAATCAAACAAAAACTACACAAAACTGAGTATCTGCTATTCACTTGTGTTCCCACAGTCTTGTATGACACTAGAAAAATCATTTAAATATTTTAAGCCATGGTGTTTGTTTTTGTCTTCAAATAAATGAAAGAAAAAGACAAGCCTTTCCTTTTCTTCTTTATTTGAATCATTTTTAGCTTATATCTGCTATTTTTACTTTATTTTATTGTAAAGGTGAGGTACAGAAAGGTCATAGTTACATAAGTAAGCTATGAGTAATGTTACCCCATACCACTTCCCCTCCAACTCTCCTCCCCCTAAGTTGTAAAGTTCATTTCAACATAGTGTCTAGTGAATATCACTATTGCATTGATTCACCCTTTGTATCACTGTTTAAATAAGCATAACACAGATTTTACTAGCTTAACCAAATTTCAGTATACAGTTCAGCAGCAAGTACATGTCCAATCTCCAAAACTTTCCATCTTGCAAAGCTGAAACTCCATAATCACTGGACAATAACCCATTCTCCACTCCTTCCTAGTCCCTGGTGAATATCCTTCTGTTTTCTGTGTCCATGAATTTAACTATTCTAGGACCTTATGTAAACAGAAGCACGCAGTATTTGTCTTTTTGTGACTTGTTTATCGCACTTCACTCAGAGTTCTCAATGTTCAATCATGTTGTACCATGTGTTAGAAGAAATCTTTCTTAGTATAAGCATGAGAATACATCAATCTCAAGTAAAAAAACATTTCACAAAAGACCAACAAGGAAGGCCAAGAATCTGTCACAGGTTGAAGGAAATGGAAGAGTCATGATGACAAATGCAACTTGACACATTGGAATGGATCTTGGAAAAGAGAAAAGCTGGTGAAATTGAAATTGTTTGTGGTTTGGTCAATAGTGTATGTCAACATTAATTTCTTAGTTTTGACAATTCTTATGATTATATAAAATGCTCCTATTTGGGGAATGTGGACAAAGGGTAAATGGAAACTACTATTTTACAACTCTTTTTTCTATATAAAGCTATTTCAAAGTAAAGCTTTTTTTTCTCTGCTGAGGTTGAATCCAAGCCATATACATATGAAGAAATACTCATCACTTAGTTACATCCTCAGACCCAAAGTAAAATATTTTTAAAATTGTGTTTTTAAATAAAATTATTCTTCATAGTAATTATTTAAAGTAATGTAATCATTGTTTTTCCATTCATGCTATCATTGTTTAAATTCTTTTTGAAGCTCCTCCATTGGAATTGTCTTCAATTACCTAAAAATCCATGCTTGTAAAATCAAAAGACTCAGAATAAAAAGAGAACACAGTCTAAAAAGTTACTCTGCTCTTTTAACCACATTCCAGGAAATTCTATGATGTACCATAACTTAGTTTTCTCACTTTTCAAATGATTAGCATTTGAATTGTTCTCCAAGATGCTTCCTTTACAAAGTTTATGTGAATTCCTTTTGGTACATACATATTTGGGCTTGTTCAGGTATATCTTGATACTCTTATCTTTCCAAAAGAGGAATTATTAGTCAAAGGAAATAGCAACATTAAAATGTTGAGTCAGTCCTTCCAATCTGCCATCCATCAAAGCTTTGCATTTCCACCAACATGGAGGATGCTTTCAATCTTTTGCATTTTTGCCATTCTGTTAGACAAAGCCTATCATAATGGAATAAATGGGAGCAGCCTGGCCCAGTAAGGAAGTTTTCAGCGCTGACATAGTTTAGAATTGCTGAAGCTTAATGTTAATTTACTTTTTCTTTTTAGTCATCTACAGAAGCTGCACTTTTTAATTGTTCTCCCGACCATTACTCATTCTGCTCATCCACTTCTGGGGATAGGTAAAAGAAGCTGTCACACTCAGTTTTTGAGAGGACAAATATATGTAGGGAGGTTGAACATATGCTTATTTGTATTTCTTTCTTGGTGAATTGCCTAGTTGTGTTTGACTATTTTTGTTTTGGGTTTTTTTAAAATTTCTTTTTATCATTTGAGACATTTTTTGGTATTACCGGTGTTTAAATTCAGGGCCTTAAGATTGCTCAGCAGATACTCTACACTTGAGCCAGGCCCCAGCCCTCTTTTTATTTGTTTTAAAGGAACTCTTATTGTAAGTATTAATCCTTTCTCCACACAGATATTGTTTTTGTCATTTATCTTTTGTGTTCTCTTTTGCAATATGAATATTATATAGATGTTTGAGGAGGGTTCAGATAATTTTTTACTTCATTTAATCCACATTAAAAATCATTTTAAAATTAAAATACTAGGACCTAAGAACCATGCTTCAAAAAGTTACATATTAGAGCTCTAAGTGCTAAATATCCATGCTTTTTAGAGCATGGATAAAGGCCCAGGATCAAAGCAAAGCAAAACATAAAACTTCCTGGAGTCCCCTGCAGGATTCTCTTTCTTTGCCTTCCCACTCCCATTTCCTACCAGCTGCTATACCCTGTTAACTTCCAGGATAAAGCAAGACCCAACGGAGTTCTGTGTTAAACTATATAATTTAATCAACTGTCACTTTCATTATGGTGTTCTGTGTTTTATGTCAGGCCAAAAAAAGTTCTTCCAACTCAAAGTTTTTTAAAATAAATAGTTATATGATCATAGTTTTTTCTTTGTTTTAGTTTTTATTTTGTTTTTAGTTTGTACAGCACTGGGGACATTTAGATTTTTAAACCAACAGTAATTTATGGGTAGCTAATGATCCTTGTGCTGGTTATTGAGTGACCTAGTCTTCCCCCACTAATTTAAAGTGTCACTTCCATGAAATGTTACATGCAAGAGTGGGTTATTTTCTAGGTTCCGTTGCACTTCATTCATTAGTATTATTCTATTCTGCATGGTGTCATAGTTCTTTTATGTATGCCAGTATATCATAGGCCAAGTCTTTCACTGTATTTCAAAACTTTCTAGGCAATTCAACTTTGTGTGTGTGTGTGTGTGTGTGTGTGTGTGTGTGTGTGTGTGTGTGTGTGTGTGTGTGTGTGTGTGTGTGTATCACTGGAGTTTTCTGAGCCACATTTTAAGGCCTTATTTGCACTCATTATTTTGAGATAGGGTCTCATTTTTTGCCCAGGCCTGTGTCTGAACTGATGTGTCCTATTTTATGCTTCCAACACAGCAGGGATAACAGACATGTACCATCACACCCAGATGGAGCCTTGCAAACTTTTTTTTTTTTTTAACCTGGGCAGCCCTTCTACTTTCAGTCCCCTGAGATTATAGGCATAAACCACTGCACTCAGCTACATTTTCTTAGTGTATATTAACTGGAAAAATCAATGGGCTTTTGCTATTTTCCTGTTTGTATGTTTTGGAACATGGTCTCAGTCTCACTATTGTCTTGCCTCAGCCTCTCAACTAGTGGGATTATAGACATATGCCATCACATTTAGCTCATTGTTATTATCGTACATGTATAGAAAGTACCCTCCTATTAGGTAAAATTAGGCTTCTTCTTTCGATTTTTTTCTTTATTTTTCTTTAAAAATTTATTTTTAAATAGTTGTATATAGATTTGCCATTTAACATAGCAGTTTATAAATACAGTGGATCTTGCTCAATGTTACCCCTTTTGACATTCCCCTACCTACTCCTTCCCTCACTCTTCTCAGTCTTACAGGATATGCATTGAATTCTTGAATACATTCCTCCCTTCTGCTCTTCATTCATCTACTTCTCTCCCCTTGACCCTACCATACTCACTCCTTTCAAGTACCCATTTCCTGGTGTTTATTTTGTTGAGCTTTGACTTTGCCTTTTTAAGAAATTTGGCTATATGTAGTCTCCCTTGATGTCACCATTTTTCAGTTGCTATATTTGTATATACTTGCATGCCACCTAATTTATTTATTATTTATTCATTCATTCATTCATTTAATTAATTTTTTGTTGGTTGTAGGGCTTGAACTTTGGGCCTGGGTGCTGTCCCTAGCTCTTCAGGGAAGCACCCTTATCACTTGAGGCACAGCACCACTTCTGGTGGTTAATTGGAGATAAGACTCTCACAGATGTTCCTGCCTGGGCTGGCTGTGAGCCACGATCCTCAGATCTCAGCCTCCTGAGTAGCTAGACTTACAAGCGTGAGCCACCAGTGCCCAGCCCACCTAATTTATTTAATTATACATTTATAAGCTAATTCTAGCTTCTACATATGAGGGAAACATGAAATCTTTGTCTCTCTGGGCCTGGCTTACTTCACTTAACATACATTGTATGCACTTGTATGCACCTAGCATATTTGCTTGCATGTTTATAAACTAAGTCTAGCTTCCACATTTTTTAGATTTTTTTTGTTATTGGTCCCTTTCTTCTTTCCTAATAGTTCCCCTTCTAATGTCTTCTATTTTCCCCCTAGATGTAATATTTACCTTTCTAAGTCTGACTTATTTTACTTAACATGATGATCTCCAGTTCTATCCATTTTTCTACAGACAACATCATCTCATTCTTCTTTATGAACAAATAGTACTGTTATTTTATGTGTGATATTTTTTCTTTTTTATTCACCCATTGATAGGCATCTAGGCTGATTCCATTCTAGGCTGATTCCATTATTTGGCTATTGTGACTCGTACCATGATAACCTGGGTATACAGGTATATTGCCAAGAGTAGTATAGCTGCATTTCTAGTTTTGGGTTTTGTTTTTGTTTTTGGCAGTACTTGGGCTTGAACTCAGTGCCTTACACTTGTTGGACAGTTGCTGTACCACTTGAGTACTACTTTATTTCTCCATTTTTTTGTTATTTTGAGATAACCTCCATCCTGATTTTCATAGTAGTTGCACTAATTTACACTTCTACCAACAGCGTATAAGGTTTTCTTCCCCCATAACATATATTGTCTTCTCTTTTCTTTCTTTTCCCCCTCCTTCCTTCCTTCCTTCCTTTCTTTTTTTGTCCTTTCTTTCCTTCTTTCCTTCTTTCTTTCTTTCTTTCCTTCCTTCCTTCCTTCCTTCCTTCCTTCCTTCCTTCCTTCCTTCCTTCTTTCTTTCTTTCTTTCTTTCTTTCTTTCTTTCTTTCTTTCTTTCTTTCTTTCTTTCTTTCTTTCTTTCTTTCTTTCTTTCTTCCTTCCTTCCTTCCTTCCTTTTTGTCGGTCCTTGGACTTGAATTCTGGGCCTGGATGCTGTCCCTGAGCTCTTCAGCTCAAGGCTAGTGCTATACCATGTGAGCCACAGTGCCACTTCCGACTTGTTCTGTTTATGTGGTGCTGAGGAATCGAACCCAGGGTCTCACGCAAGGCAAGTACTCTACCACTAAGCCACCTTCTCAGCCCTCTTTTACTTTCTTAATGGTAGTCATTCTGATTCTACCACAAGCTAACCTTCATAATGAGTCTATAAGATGCTGTTACTGTCTTACTGCATAGAAAATGAAGCAGGCTTAGAGAGGAAAGGGCACCTACTCCCCTCACAGCAGAGGAGAGATAGTCAGGTGTGTTGCATTCCAAGGCCAATCCCATCTTATGTCTAGTAATTTTTCATTACATTTTGAAACTTAACAGGGTACCTGAGCCCTGAAACTTGTTTTAGTTTTCATTTCTTAACTAAGAAGTAGCCATCTGATAACAATACTTGTTAAACTGCCCTCTCCCCCCTATCAGTGTTAAGAATCAAACCAAGAGCCTCAGGAATGCTAGGCAAACACACTACTACTCTAAGACTGATTTGGGTTTTTTTGTTGTTTTTTTTTTGTTGTTGTGTTTTTAAAAAAAAATCTTTTGACCACTTACCTCATAGACTGGTGTATTTGTAAGTGTATTTATAAGAATGATTTCTGAATATTGCAAGAAAGTTTTAAAGATTCTATTTTTCCCCATTATCTTCATAAATATTCTTGGGTTTTCATGTCCACTAATTGTTCCTTTGCTGTACTTATTATAATTTTGTAACTTCTCTGAAAATTCTATTACCAGCATGTGTAATGGTATATAAGTATTTGTGAACACCATTATCTCAGTTTTATAGTTGTTATATTAGAAAATAACTCTCTTTTCCCATTTTTTGGAAGTTCATTTTTTTCTATTTTAATTTTGTCAAGGAGATGTACAGAGGGGTTATAGTTACATAAGTAAGGTAGTGAGTACGTTTCTTGTCAATCTTGTTACCAACTTCCTCCTTTTTCTCCCTTTTTTCCTCCCCTTTCCCCCCTCACATTGCACAAATAATTTCCAATGTAGTGTTTTGTGAGTATCACTGTTGTATAGGTTCCCCACTTTGTCTCACCATTTTTTTGTTTCCCTTCCCTTCCCTAGTTCAGATAAGTGTATATACAATACCCACGGTACCAAAATCAAATACAGTGACAACAGGGGATAAAACATAGGGGGAAAACACAAAATGCAAGTTCATTTTGATAAATATATGATCAGAGGTACATAGGTACCTCTTTATAGTTCAATGAAATGGTCAGGATGGTGGTATACACTGTGATTTCAGCCACCCTGGAGGCTAAAACAGGAGAATGGTGAGTTTAAGGTCAGCCTGAGATACACAGTAAGTAAGACCCTCTCTCAAAATCATCATCATCATCATCACCACCATCATAGATGGTCTCTCTCTCATCCCTCTCCTCTTCATGCCTAGGGCCTTATGCCTGCTAAACAAATGCTATCCCACTGAGCTACATTCTAGTTTTTAGTTTTATGAGACAAGGTTCACACTGCAGCTCAAGTTGTTTTCTAACTCAAGAACCTCTTGCCTCCCACCTCCTTATTGAGTGCTGGGATTACAGGAATGTACTATCATCTTTGACTAAACTGATTCTCTAGGGAATTTTTTTTACCATGGTAAGAAAGAAAATCTCCAAACATATGAATACCATTTTTTTCATTTGTTTATTTTACTTAGGCTATACTCCCAGCCTTTTTGTCTATAGTTTGTTTTTGAGATATATGTTTTCATTTTGAGATGCCTTCAAGCTTTCAAAGAGTGATCCTGAACTTGCCATCCTTCTGTCTCTGCTTCCTAAGTAGCTGGATTACAGGTGTTGCCACCACACCCAGCTCAATTTTTGTTCATTTGATTAGACATAATTTGAATATTTTTATGAGGCACATTTGATAATTCATTACATACATACAATGCATAATTATCAAATCAATGTATTTCTATATTTTCAATTACTAGCATGACAATTTATTAAAGGCTTTTAATTTTAAGATAATTTTCTTTTGGTTTTGTTAAATATTTATATGAAACTTTTCTACCCCAAGTTTTTCCAGCTTCTAGAGGTCTCTGAACATTGCAACTGTGGCCTCCAGGGGGCACTGTTTCTCCTTTAATAGTGAGGTGAGAATTGGACTCAATTCCTTGGAGTACAGATGAGACCAGGAAAAATATTTTGAAACTTTACAAAATGGTTTAGACAAATCAGATGACATATGAATACTGGGAGTAATAAACAACTAGACAACTTCGTTCACTGAAGCAGTGTGGGCATTTCAGCCTTTGATGCTAGCAAAGGATTCCTCCCTTCCTTGTTTCCTACTCATGCACAACACAGAACCCATTTTTCCTACTCTGCCCTCAAGCAAACTAAATTCTTCAAAATTTAGTCCCAAGTTTGTTAAACCCCAAATTTCAGGCAAGGGCCTCTTCTAATTCTAGGTTCCACTCTCATTATCTGCTATTTTCTTAGATGATGGACACAAAGTATACCAGCCTTCTTCTGAAAAGCAAGCTGCTACAGTAGAATTTCTCCAAGAACAGTTCATGTGTTAATGGGCTGGGAAGGTGGCTCAGTGGTAGAGTGCTTGCCTCACATGCATGAGGCCCTGGGTTTGATTCCTCAGCACCACATACGCAGAAAAAGCTGGAAGTGGTGCTGTGGCTCAAGTGGTAGAGCTCTAAATCCTTGAGCTGAAGAGCTGAGGGACAGCGCCTACGCCCAGAGTTCAGGCCCTATGACCAGCAAAAAAAAAAAAAAAAGTGAATGTGGGAAGCTTGGTCACCAAAGGGTAGGGCTGAGGTGTAGAACCTTTAAGAGGTGAGGGTGATTAGATCATGTGGGCGCCAGCTTTGCATAGTGGTTTGAGTCTTCTGGGACTGCCTCTTCTTTTTTTTAAATTTTATTTTTTATTTTTTGTTGGTCATGAGGCCTGAACTCTGGGCCTGGCCGCTGTCCCTCAGCTCTTCAGCTCAAGGCTAGCTCTCTACCACTTGAGCCACAGCGCCACTTCTGGCTTTTTCTGCTTATGTGGTGCTGAGGGATCAGACCCAGGGCCTCATGCATGCAAAGCAAGAAATCTACCACTGAGCCACCTTCTCAGCCCTGCCCTTTCTTTTTTAAAAAATATTTTTATTATTATAAAGATGATATATAGAGTGGCTACAGTTACATAGTCAAAAGAGTACATTTCTTTTTGGGCAATGTCATCCCTTCCCTTACTCTCTCCCAATTTTCATCTCCCATTGTACTCTTTTCTGAGAGAAATTGTTAAGAACAAAAAGCAAAAAACAAAAACCCTACATGTTCCATTCTCTCTTACTTCTTACCCATGTGAGCTCTGTTTAGCCCTGCCAACAGTCACTAAAATTTTGAGGTCATACAGCTAGGAAATGTTAATCTTCCACCATCTTTTTTTTTTTTTTTTTTTTGAGTCCAGTCGTGGGGCCTGAAATCTGGGCCTGGGCGCTGTCCCTCAGCTCTTCAATTCAAGGCTAGCGCTCTACCACTTGAGCCACAGCGCCACTTCCAGCTTTTTTCTTTTTGCTTATGTGGTACTGAGGAATTGAACCCAGGGCTTCAGGCATACAAGGCAAGCGTTCTACCACTGAGCCACCTTCCCAGCCCCTCTTCCACCATCTTTGATGGACATAATATAATATCTCTAACATGTGAGTTATGATGGTAATAGTTACCTTAATTGCTTTTAGACACTTGAAGCTCACTTTACCTGGGGTTGGGTAAGTGTCTGATAGTTGACCTTTTGGTGAGGAGGCTGAAAACTCCACCTTCAGATCTTGGTACCTCTGCCATTTACTGAACATGAACCATATGAAAGGGCATGAAATTTGATAAGGCATGTGGAGACCACTATTATTTGACTATCCATCACCTTTCCTCCTGCCTTAAATAATCCTGTTTCTTTATTCCATAGATATCTCCAAACCCTAGCCTCAGGGAGGTGGAATTGAGACTTAGTCTCCCCTTCCATGTTCAGCTGGTCCAAGAATCAGCTTTCTCTTTTGTATTATCTCAGCAGTTGGCATAGTGTGAAATGGGCAAGAGATCTGGTTCAGTGACAATGTCTTCTATCATCCGTGAAATAGCAATGGGATAATTTGCTGGCTTGTTTGCTTGTATGGGTAAAATCAAATCAAAAGCCCTGGCAGCTTGGCTAAACAAGACAACCACATTTGAATTACATGCAGCCCTCTGAGAGAAGCACACCCACTAGAAATCCACATATTATCCATTTTAATAAGCATTTATGTACCAGTTATTTTTCTAAGAGTTTATGGATATGCACTCATTTAACCACAATGTATGTACGAATAAAGATTTCCATGTTAAGAGTGCCTGCCTAGTAACTGTGAGGCGCTGATATCAACCCCCAGTACTGAAAAATAAGATTCCTATTTTAAGACATGGAAAAAGAGGCACAAAGGAGTTACACTTTTCAGGAAAGTAACTTATCCCAAGTCATACTGTTCTTGTTAGAGGTCTGTTATTCAAACAAACACCAGCAACCTGGTCACAATTTCTTTTATTTTTTTATTTTTTGGGTCCGATCATGGGGCCTGAACTCTGTACCTGGGCGCTGTCCCTCAGCTCTTCAGCTCAAGGCTAGCGCTCTACCACTTGAGCCACAGCGCCACTTCCAGCTTTTTTCTTTTTGTTTATGTGGTGCTGAGGAATCGAACCCAGGGCCTCAGGCATGCAAGGCAAGCGCTCTACCACTGAGCCACCTTCCCAGCCCCAATTTCTTTTATTTTTAAATACATTTTTATGGTAAAAAATGATATACAGAGGGGTTACAGTTACACAAGCAAGGTAATGAATACATTTCCGATCAAGCATTGTTACTTCCTCCTTTGTTTTCCACCTACCAGCCCTTCTTCCCACCTCCATAACTGTACTCCTCCCTCCCCCTCCCGCTAAATTGTAAAGTTTGTTGTTTTCAACATAGTATCTTGTACATCTCATTTTTACAATGGGTCAACCTGTATCCCTATTTAAGCATTTTGTTTTTTTCCTTCCCTGCCCCCCAAGCTAGAGAAGTGTATATACAAGATTCAGGGCACCAACATCAAATACAGTGAAAACAGGGGTTATACCCTGGGGGAGGAATATACAAAGAAACAAAAAAATCACATGGTACATTATGAATACGTTAGAAACAATAGCAAGAAAGAAAAAACCAATTGTGTCCCTATCTTGGGGTTCATTTCGCTTAACATCATCTTATCTGGTCACATGTACATAGCTTTTGACCTTTTCTGCTTGTCCCAGACATATACTAGTTATTGCAAATAAGGAAAACAATGGGACCTATGTTTCTTTGGGCCTGGCTTACTTCACTTAATATAATTTTTTCCAAGCCTTTCTACTTCTATCAAATAGGGCCATGTCATTCTTTCTGATGGAGGCATAGAATTCCATTATATATATATATATATATATATATATATATATATATATATATATATATATATATATATCCATTCATCTACTGAGGGGCTTCCTTAGCTATGTAAATAATGTTGCAACAAACATAGTTGTGCTGATAGCTTTAGTGAGGTCTTGTTTGTGAACATTTGGGTAAATGCCCCAAAGTGGGATTGCTGGGTCATAGGGGAGCTCTATGTGGAGTCTTTTGAGGAAACTCCATACTGCTTTCCAAAGTGGTTGAACACGTTTACACTCCCACCAACAATACAGTAGGGTTCCTTTCTTTGGCCACAGTTTCTTGACTCACCACATCATAGTAACTGTTGAAGTCAGGAGTTGGCTGGACAGTGAGAAGATGGGGGGGAGATGATGAAATAGTTAATTTCTCAAAATACTTGTTGAGATCACCAATTTTTAACTTTTAATTCTTAATATAATAATCATAATGTGGAAGTTTCTCTCTCTCTCTCTCTCTCTCTCTCTCTCTCTCTCTCTCTCTCTCTCTCCCAATAGGGTCTCATTATATAGCTCAGGCTATTCTCAGTATTCTCCTGCCTCAGTCTACTGAATGCTGTGATTACAAGTGTACACCACCATACCCAGCTTCATTCTCTGTTCAGAGGATAAACTCTTCTCATATTGAAAAATGTTTTGATCTTTTATGTTCTATTGGTAAAGCTTGTTAAGATTTGACTGAAAAAATTGACATATATGTGTGTGTATATATAAATGCTTTGTCCACACAAAAACCTGAACAAGAGCATTTATAGAACTGCTATTCATAACTGCTAAAATTTGGAAACTACCAGAATGTTGGAAGCATTCACAATGTGATTGATAAATAAAATGTGGTACTACCCAGATAGTGGAGTATTTTTCAGCACTAAAATGAGCCAGATGTGGTGATTTGTGCTTGTAATCCTAGCACTCAGGAGGTTGAAGCAGGAAGATCATAAGTTCAAGGTCTTTTTAGGTCACTATCAATACCTGATCTTTAAATACATACAGAATACACATATACATACATACATAGAAATGAACTCTCAAGTTATAAAAAAAAAAGAGGACCCTTAAGTGTATTTTACTGAGTGAATGAAAGCAAATCTGAAAAGGCCAAATACTGTATGGCTCCAACTACATAATATTCTAGGAAAAGAAAATCTATAGAGATGGTAATACACACACACACACACACACACACACACACACACACACACACACACACACACACACACACACACTAAAGCTTGAGCAGAGGAAGGGATATGAGTAGGTAGAGCACAAAGAATTTTAAAGGCAGTGAAACTAATCTGTATCACATAATAACTGTGAGTACATGCTTGTTCAAACCCATAGGATGCACCATGGCAAGAGTGTTAACACAGTGTTAACTGCAGACAGCGTGTTACAGTTTAGGCTCGTCATTTGTAATAAATTTCCCACTCACTTGCAGATGCTGATATTGGGATTGCCTGTGCATGTGGTATTGGAGCAAAAGTGCATGTGAAGTCTTACCAATGTTGCTGTGACCTAAAACTACTCAAAAATTTTTAAAAATAATTTAACATTGTAGTGCAGTTTAGAATGTACAATATCATCATGTATATAATAAAGTTTTAGCCATATCTGTACTTTTAGGCATTTCTGTACTTTCTGCCTCATGTACATTTACAAGTGTAAATGACATGCTTTCCTCCTTTACTCTGTCCTGCACTTGAAAATTCCCAAACTAGTTGGTGATGGTGGTAGCGATAGTGGTACCTCCTTTGCTTCCTTCCCCTCCCCCCTCTTTCACTTTTCTCTCTCCTACTCCCCCCGCTTCTTTTTTCTAGTATTAGGGTTTAAGCCAGAATTTAAAATTGGTAACTAACCCCACACCACACAGTTCAAGTTGCTTATGCTTGCTCTACCATTTGAACTATGCCTCTAGCCCCTTTTTGTGTTGGTTAGTTTTGAATTGGGATCTTGCTTTGTGTCAAGGCCAGCTTGGACTGCATTCCTCCTATTTGTGCTTTCCTTTCTTGCTGGAATGATAGGGGAACACACCATCATGCCCAGACATTGGTTGAAATGGATTTAGGAACTTTTATGCCTGGGATGGTCCTGAACCATGGTCCCCAATCTCCACCTCACTCATAGCTGGGATTACAGGCTTGAGCCACTGCACATGAATTCTTTTTTTTTTAAATTGAGCTGGGGATCATACCTTGCATGTGCTAAGAAAGTGCTCTACTATGGAGCTACACCCACAGCCCTCTTGTGGATTTAAAAATATTTCTATTTTTCAAAATCAGAGATTCCTACTTTATATATGTTTTGTTTTAGGGATATAGATTTGGGTTTTTTTATTTTTTATTTTTGTCCATCCAGGTAACCCCAGCTGTCTTAAGCACAATATGCTTCCTCACACTCCTGAGTAGTGGGATTCAAGGGTTGTACCACCACACTCAGAATCAAATATGTGTAAGCTTGTTTTTGATTTTGTTTTTGTTTTGTTTTTAGTCAGTTGGGGGCTTAAACCCTGGGCCTGGGTGCTGTCAGCTCTTCTGCTCAAGGCTAGCGCTCTACCACTTGAGCCATAGCTCCACTTCCAGCTCTTTCTGTGTGTGTGGTGCTGAGGAATCGAACTCAAGGCTTCATGCACTCTACCACTCTACCACTGAGCCACCTTCCCAGCGCTATGAGTAAGTTTTAACTGTACTTTTCTCTTTTTGATATAGAATCATTTTGAATGAATATTTTCCACGTCTTATTCGATTTCTTCTATAATGTTACTGTATCTGTACATATACATATTAGGTTTTTTATTATTTGCTGTGGTAACATTATACATTCAGAAGTTTCTATGGCTCTATAATTTGAAATCTGACATGGGTGGTCTTAGATTAAAATCAAAGTGTTGGCTGAGCTGCATTCCTATTTTAGAAGCTCTACTAGTGAAGTTATTTCCTTGACTTTCCTAGCTTTTAAGGCCTTTTCACTTTTCTTCACTTTTGACCCCATTCTCTACCTTGAAAGGCATCAATTCTGGCCATTCTCCCATAGTCCTCTCTCTCTCTCTCTCTGTCTCTCTCACTGTCTCTTTCTGTCTCTCTGTCTCTGTCTTTTTCTGTTTCTCTCTCTCAGTCTCTCTCTGTCTCTGTCTCCCTCCCTTCCTCCCTCTCTCTCTGTCTCTCTCTCTCCTTTCTCTCTCTTTCTCTGGCTCACTTGCTCATTCATTCGCTCTCCTCATTTCATTTCTTTTTTGTAGTGCTCAGGATCAAACCAGGGCTTCCTGCATGCTACAACTCATCGATAAACAATTACTCTCCTACCCCAATCCTCAACTGTCCCCCTGCACACACACACACACACACACACACACACACACACACACACTCCTTTTTTTTCACATCCCTCTTCCAATTTCAAAGTGAAAGAGGAATACAACATTTTTCTTAAGAGAAAAAAGTCAGCTGTTTAACAAAACTAATTTCATTGCAACTTTAATTCTTTGCCATGTAATTAAATACATTCAGAAGTGCTCTGTCCCTTAGATTTTTTTCACTCAAGGACAGTGTACTGCCACTTTTGAGCCACAGCTGACTTTTTGCTAGTTTTTGGAGATAAGAGTCTCATGGACTTTCTTGGCCAGGCTGGATTCAAATTGCAGTCCTCAGATCTCAGTCTCCTGAGTAGCCAGGATTACAGGCATGAGCCACTGGCACTGAGCCACAATAAATTCCTGAAATTTTAGCATTGTTTGATTTTAAAAATTAAACTAAGCTGGGTGCTGGTGGCTCACTCCTGTAATCCTAGCTACTCAGGAGGTGGATATCTGAGGATCTCGGTTGAAAGCCAGCCGGAACAGGAATGTCCCTAAGACTTCTCTCTTCAATTAAAATTGGAAAACCAGAAGTGGAGCTGTGGCTCAAGGTGGTAGGCTATCCTTGAGCACAAAAGCTCAGGGACAGCACCCAGCCCCTGAGTTAAAGCCCCAAGATCAGCAGGGCAAAAAAAATATTAAACTAGGTCAGCTACTGGTGGTTCATGCTTGTGGTCTTAGGTTCTTGGGAAGATGAGAATAGGAGGATCACAGTTGGAAGTCAGCCTTGACAGAGAAATTTATTGAGACCACCTTCTCAATCCAATCCATAGCTGGGTGCAGTGATATGTTCTTGTCATCCCAAACTGAGTAGGAGGTTGAGATTGGGAAGACTGATGTTCTAGGTCAATCCAGTCAGAAAAGTCTGTAAGACATCATCTCCACAGGGGGAAGCTGGATGGGGTGGGGGGCAGGGAGAGGGACTTCAAACCTGCAGTCCCAGTGATGACAGGAAGCCTTCAGGTAGGCAGGTCATGGCTCCAGTGCACACCTGGATGGGAAGCAAGACCACATTCTAAAAATAATCAGTGAAAAACAGGGATGCAGGCATGGCTCAGTAATATCACGCTAGCCTAGCAATCTCAAGGCCCTGACTTCAGATCCCTATAATATATCCTAAAAAATAAAATAAGTGAAGCAGGCTAGACATGGTAGTGCATGCCTGCAATCGTAGCACTAGGAAGGCTGAGGTAAGAACTTGGAGAATATGAGAACAGCTTGAGCTACAGACTGTTTCCAAAGAGGAAGCAAAGACTTAAAAAAAGGAAAATGAAAAGAAAAAGTTAATCTATAAGTTCTCCTATGGCCGTGAGCTTTGACTTTGCTTATTTGCAGAGTTCAAAAGTAAACAAGACACTAGGAAGTCATGTGTTCTGATTTCTTGTTTTGAATACCTCTCAAACCACTACTTTTTCATTACTGTTTATGAAGTATGAGATCCACTTTAGTGAACAAGGCCCTTTATTCAATCCCCAGCACTGAAACAACAACAGAACTCCTCCAAGAATTCCACTCCAAGAATTCTCACTGCTGTGATCTTAGTTGCCAGTAGTATTTTTCAGATGGTTGTTCTCCAGAGTAAAACAATAAAATGTAACTTATGTCAGTCACAGATGGAAATCAAATCTGAAAGAAGTGGCTGCTGTCAAATAAAATGCTTGTAAAACTTTCAAGTAGTACAGTGCCAGGCTGGGGAAGCAATCTACAGAGTATGTAGGTGCTTTCCTCATTTTTCATTTTCTCACATTACATCAAGGACATAAAAACCTCACAAGCACAGAGCATCTTCATCTTTGAACCTTGGCAGGGTGCCTTGCAAAGGAAATGTTGATTGAGTCAATAATGTTTATATACATTTGGTTATCATAAAAGCACCTTGCAGATATCCAGGAGAGAAAATAAATCATAATGATTCATTTGAACTAGATAAAAATGAAGTGGGTGTTTCAAATTCAAATCCACATCTACCATGGATGGTTAGCTATTTAAAGGTCTGTAAGGAGAGTTGGAGGAAAGAGGCAGAGAAACACCTTAGTTGTGAGAATAGTTCCTTATTATATGTTTCATAAATGGTATTAAGTACAGTTTTAATTTCTACCTCTTTGAAACTAGTACAGTACCTGGCACAACTAGATTCTCAGCAGTTATTAAAAGAAGAGAATAAAAAGCATTGCATTGTTGGATGCCATGAAACTAAGGAATGAGGATGTGGAAGATAACTAAGAACATGCTTTGTGAACATGCACTCTATCTTTTAAAAATGTTTTAGGGTACATTATAAGTACATTAAAAACATTTTGTTTCTTTTGTATGTTCTTCCCCCATGGTATAACCCCTGTTTTCACTGTATTTGATTCTGGTGCCCTGAATCTTGTATATACAGTTTTCTAATTTTTTGGAGGGGAAGGGAAATAACAAAATGCTGAAATAAGGTTACAGGATGACTCATTGTAACAACAAGATGTCTAAGACACTATGTTGAAAACGAACTTTACAACTTCGAGGGGTGTGAAGGGAGAAGTTGGGGAGGTGGGGAGAGAAGGGATGGTAGGAGAAAAACAAAGGAGGAGGTAACAATGCTTGATAGGAAATGTACTCATTACCTTACTCATGTAACTGTAACCCCTCTGTACAGTATTTTTACAATAAAAGATATATACAAAAAATGTTTCAGGGGCTGGGAAGGTGGCTTAGTGGTAGAATGCTTGTCTTGCATGCATGAGGCCCTGGGTTTGATTTCTCAGCACCACATAAGCAGAAAAAGCCAGAAGTGGCACTGTGGCTCAAGCGGTAGAGCACTAGCCTTGAGCTGAAGGACAGCACCCAGGCCCACAGTTCAGGCCCCATGACCAACCAAAAAAAAAAAAAAAAGTTTCAGGTTGGGCACTGGTGGCTCATACCTGTAATCCTAGCTACTCAGGAATCTGAGATCTGAGGATCCTGATTCAAAGCCAGCCTGGGCAGGAAAGTCCATGATACTCTTATCTACAAGTAAGCACCAATAAAAACTGGAAGTGGAGCTGTGGTTCAAGTGGTAGAGTACTAGTGTTGAACAATAAAGCTCAGAGACAATTCAGGGCCTTAGTGCAAATTCTAGGACTGGCACCAAAGAGGGCAAAAAGTTTCTGAAAGCTGCGAATGGTAGTTCATGCCTTTAGTCTCAACTATTCCAGTGGCCCAAGTGGGGTTGGGGGAGAGTCTCTTGACTCAGAAGATCCAAGCACAACACATATAAATTACAGGTTGGGGGCTGGGAAGGTAGCTCAGTGGTAGAGTGCTTGCCTTGCATGCACGAGGCCCTGAGTTCAATTCCTCAGCACCACATAAGCAGAAAAAGCCGGAAGTGGTGCTGTGGCTCAAGTGGTAGAGTGCTAGCCTTGAGCTGAAGAGCTGAGGGACAGCGCCTAGGCCCAGAGTTTAGTCCCCATGACCGACAAAAAATAAAATAAAAATAAATAAATTACAGGTTGGTGACTTGAGTTACTATTTGTACACAATGTAAAGTGTAAGTTTCAATCATTCACATGTAAAACTATCAATATATTTAAAATAATGTAATAGCATTTTATTAATAGTATAAAAGTCTTTTGCCAAACAATATCAAATACTATAACATGAAATTTTTACTTGATGTTTTATTACTTTGTATTACATTACTGTTTAAAGTTTTAACACGGTGATATAGTCAACTGATGGTCTACGTCTAAGTTTAGTTATTCTAATTATTCATTTTAATAGTTGAAGATATGAAAAAGATATTTCAAAAAGACATTTAGATTTAAATGGAGGAAATGTATTGTCTTCATTTTTGTTTTCTGTCTTGTTAGGCAGTTGTAGAACATGGTATAAAAATGGCAATTTTCCTTGTTATCCTGTAAAGGAAAAGCATAGCATTTCATCTTTCAACAGACACATTTTAAGACCCACTGAAATTCATTATCTGGAAAATATTTGAATAAATAGAAAAGTATATTTCAAAATTTTTAGTGTATACAGAGTTCAATATGGCTTTTGTTCTCATTTATACATACATATTTCTGTTTTTCAATAAAAATCACACATTTGAAAATATTTCCAAATACTTTAGAATGCTCTCCAAAGCACGTCTCCCAGAATGAACACATACACAATTACAGAGGTGAAGGGAAGTAAGTTCCTTATGCACAGATAAAACTTTAAAGAAAATATGTATGTATGTATGTATGTGTACATGTGTGAACATATGTGGGCATGTCTATTATGTAGCACATTGCCCATAGACAGTAGTACAGAAAATTTGGACTGCTTGGACTTTTTTTTTGTCAGACAAACATTTATAATGGCATCTAGTGCTTATGTAATGCTTATTTCCATGGTAGATGCTATACAAAGAGATTTATTTATACCGTTGTCTCTTGGTATCCATGGAGGACTGGTACCAGGACCCTGTGTGTACTAAGATTTACAGATGCTCAAATCTCTTACATAAGATGGCATTCAAAACTGGCATCGCCTTTGCATATACTTTAAATCATCTTTAAGTTACTTATAATATCTAAAACTGTAACTGATATGTAAATAGTTGTTATTTTGTTTAGGGAATAATGACAAGAGATAAGTGTACACATTCAGTATAGACAGAGTCTTCTTATATTTTTCAAATATTTTCAATACACAATTAGTCAAATCCACAGATATGGGACCTGCATTCACAGAGGGCCAGCTGTATGCATTAACTCACTTCATCATCAGAACTGAAATCAGTAGATACTATTATTATCTCTACAGATGAGGAAACTGAACCCAGAAATGTTAAGTACCTTTTTTTTCACAGGGTTGGTGATGGCAACACTATGGCCACACCCCAGGCAGTGTGTATCAGGATTTATGATTGTGTATGTTTATATGTGTGTATGCATGTGTGTGTGTGTGTGTGCTGGAACTGGAATTCAGGACTTTGGGCTCTTACTAGGCTTTTCAGTCACATTAGGTGCTCTAGCCCTGTTTGTGTGTACTGGTACTAGGGCGTGAGCTCAGGACCTTGGCACTGTCCCTTAATTTTTCACCCAAGGCTAGCACTCTATTACTTGAGCCACAGCTCCACTTTCAGCTTTTTAGTAGGTGATTGGAAGAGTCTCATGAACTTTTCTCCCTGGACTGGCTTTGAACCACAATTCTCAGATCTCAGCTTTCTAAGTACCTAGGATTTTTTTTTTTTTTTTTGATATGGACTTCTCTTTGTAGCTCAGGCTGTCCTCAAACTTCTATCCTCCTATCTCTTCCTCCCAAGTGCTTTCAAATTACAGGTGTGTACCACCATACCCAGCTAGAATCTATGTTATCAACCTTAAGTATCTTCAATACTTTGCTGGATAAAAAAGAGTTTTTACAACCAATCCCCATCTCTGTATATATCAGTCTATCGAAAGGATTTCCTTTTATAAAATCTGACCTTAGATGAAGGCATCCTCAACCCTTTCAATTTGTAGAAGGCCCATCTTTCTCAGGTTACCTTAGTCAATACCTTCATGTAACTGACAAGTGTTGTGTCATGTGTCATTATGTTTGTTAATAATGAAGTTACATTTTTCTTACTTTATAAAGAAGTAGTCATTGAAAATTTCCTTTCTGAACTATAGATTGTCTTGAGTATCTCTATAATATGCATCCTCTACTTTTTTTTTTTTTTTTGTCGGTCGTGGGGCTTGAACTCTGGGCCTGGGCGCTGTCCCTCAGCTCTTCAGCTCAAGGCGAGCGCTCTACCACTTGAGCTATAGCGCCACTTCCGGTTTTCTGGTGGTTTATTGGAGATAGGAGTCTCACCGTCTCTCCTGCCCGGGCTGGCTTTGAACCGCGATCCTCAGATCTCAGCCTCCTGAGTAGCTAGGATTACAGGCGTGAGCCACCAGTGCCCGGCGCATCCTCTACTTTTGAAGTGATTTGCCTCAGCAAACATGTTTTGTACTCATAGGTGCAAAACAATTCGATAGGGTAATCAGGACAACTCCTTAAATATAATTTAAGAAATGAAAGGAGTTTGTGTGATAATGATGAAGTGTAATATCAAGTGCATGAACAATACAGGGTTGTATTCAGAAGTGTGAACTGAATTGCTGGAGTGAATGTTCTCACTATATTAAGGAGTCATTCAGTCTTTCATACAGTTCCATGTCTTATTCTGGGAAAAATAGGAATGTGAAGAATTTGGAAAAAGAAAAGATGAGAGTTATAAAACATAAAAAAGTATAAGAAAAGCTAAAAGAACTAGGGTTGTTTATTTTAGAAAACCTAAAAGAATTTGAGCCTTTCAATATGTGAAGAGTTATAATCCCTTAAAGTCCACTTAAATCTTTGACACATGCAGTTGAGCAAGACAGAGATTCTTTAGAGAATTAGCTGAGGAAATAACAGCAGCACACCTCTTGAGGCCACAGGCTATTAAGCCCTTGCTTTTGAAATGGGTTCAGTCATTAATTGCACATAATTGACAGTAAACAACTGAGTCATCAAATGAACTGTATTTAAGAAAAGCTATTATTTCCTACTGATAAGCAACTTAAATAATAGTTATCTTCAAAGTTCACTTAGCAGGTTTGAGTTTACTGCCTAATATGATCCTCTGAACATAGAAACTGCTGACAGGCTTATATAAGGAAGTTATTCTCAACTATTGACAGATATAGTTTATAGATAAGACTATTCAAATAAGATTAGGAGTAATGAGAGAGAAGGGGGGGCTTTTGTTTTATTCTTGATACTCAGAATAGATGGGGGTGGGGTGGGATGTGATTTCCCTAACAGGAAAGCTTATTACTTTAGTAAATTTACTTTAAATAATCAGTCTTAGCAAAATTTAAAATAAATTTCTAACTACTATTTATTTTTTGAAAAGGAATGGGTGGTGATGGGATAGATGGGAGAGAATGGTGGAAAAGGTGACACTGATTAAGATGTATTGTACTCATAAATTGACTTAAAATCTCTTTGTGCAACTATTTATAGATAACTTTTAAAAGTTTTAAAGTTAATCCTAGCAGTTTAAGGGAGTCCAGTATTTTAATACTTCCCCTTTGATTTTTCTCATAAAAACCCAATATAGAAAGTGAGAAAGTCCTGTGATCTGAGAAGCCTTAGATTTGACCCTAATGTGGACTTGCTTTAAAATGCAGTTTTATTTGTATTATAAAACACACTTGAACTTTAGGCTTTTTGGATCAGGTTTTGAGTTTGACCTTTACTAATTTGACTCAAGAAATGATGTTGAACTTCAGGCTTCCACATGCTTCTCCCAACATCCCAGACAAGCATTCACTGAACCATTTTCTAGACCAAAGAAACAAGTTAATTCTGCTCTATGCTAAGGGGGCATTAACCATTCTGGATTTCCATTCCCTGGAGTATCTACGTTTTTTTGTCGGTCGTGGGGCTTGAACTCAGGGTTTGGGCGCTGTCTCTCAGCTCTTCAGCTCAAGGCTAGTGCTCTACCGCTTGAGCCTCAGCACCACTTCTGGCTTTTTCTATTTATGTGGTGCTGAGGAATCAAACCCAGGGCCTCATGCATACAAGGCAAGCACTCTACCACTGAGCCACCTTCCCAGCCCCAACGTTTTTCTAACTGTATCTTGGATTCTTTAGTGTTTCATGAAATTGTTTTGCTCAGAAAAAAATCAATATACCTAGTCATAAACTAGTTTTCCCATATTTGTACTCATTTTTATAGTAGTTTTCTTTTAAATTATATTTTGGAGATAATTCACGGTAAGAAGTAAGTCTTAAACTAACTTCCTCATAAAAATGGTTCTCTTTTATTTGAGGTTGTGGTATATACACTGTGATTGGTCTATTAACTGAGAAACAAAGCAGAAACTAGAGGAACAACCTGTGCTGTCTGACCCATTTAAGTAGGTGAGTCTGTAATAGCATGAAGGTAAAGTTGCAAATAATAGGATTCAAACATTCAAAAACATATTTGCTTTGTTACCAGATGATTGGTAATTATTACCTAGACTAGATACTCATCTTCCATAAAACAAATTCTCTAATAAATACTGGTCTCACTTTCTGAACAAGTTACCAAGAGAAGTCATTCAGGTCCTATAACTGCCATTTAATCAAATTTCTCCCTGTCAGAAGTGATCTCTCTTAGGTTGGTATGCCAGTAACCACTTCTAAGGTTTTAATAAAAGAACTACTAATAAAACAGGATGTATTATAGTATAAAAAAATAAGCAGCCAGGCACTGCTAGCTCACACTTGTAAACCTTGCTACTTAGGAGGCTGTGATCTGAGGATGGTTGTGTGAAACCAGCCTGGGCAAGAAAGTTCATGAGACATCTCCAGTTAACCACCAAAAAATCTGAAGTGAAGCTGTGCCTTAACTGGTAAAGTGCTAACCTTGAGCAAAGGAAGCTCAGGGAAAGCAACAAAGCCTTGAGTTCCAGCCCCAAAATCAGCACCAAAAATAAAAAAATAAAAAATTACCCAGGCCTGATATGCTTCTATAATCCTAGCACTCCAGAGGCAGTAGAGTTATGAGTTCAAGGCAAGCCTGGAATACATAGAAACCCTGTCTCAAAAAATAATAAAGCTTCCTTCTCAGGCACCATTTTAGAGAAAAGATTTTCCATTTTGAATAGTAGAGGATAAAAACTGAATACTAATTTCATTGACATGTATTATTAATGTTACTGGGCTGGGAATGTGGCTTAGTAGTAGAACGCTTGCCTTGCATGCATAAAGCCTTGGGTTCAATTCCTTAGTATCACATACACAGAAAGAGCCTGAAGTAGTGCTGTGGTTCAAGTGGTAGAGTGCTAGCCTTGAGCAAAAAAAGAAGTTCAGGGATAATGCCCAGGCCCAGAGTTCAGGCCCCAGGACTGGCAAATGTTACACACACACACACACACACACACACACACACACGAGCTGTACACTGGTGGCACACACACACACGAGCTGTACACTAGTCACACACACACACACACACACACACACACACACACACACACACACACGAGCTGTGCACTGGTGGCTCATGCCTGTAATCCTAGCTACCTAGGAAGCTGAAATCTGAAGATTGAGGTTTGAAACCAGCCCAGGCAGAAAAGTACCAGAGACTCTTATCGCTAAACACCAAAAATATGGAAGTAGAATGCAAGTTATGAGCAAAAAAGCTCAAGGACAGTGCCCAAGCTGTGAGTTCAAACCCCAGGACTGCTGCGCACTGTGCATGAGCACACACAACACACTCATATGTTATAATATATGTGCACATATATGTATATATGCATATATGTATATATGCTCATATACATATAAAATCTGGTTAAATCATAAGTTTTTTGGTCAAGAGTTATATGGGCAGTCTAATTTTACAAATTTTGAATATGTCAGTATTTTTCCTGATTTAGCATATATATAGATATAGATATAAATACCTATATACCATTGTCTATTTTCTGCTGCGATAACAGATTACCACTATGTATTTATAATTGAAAAGAAATTTGTGTGGCTCATGTTTCTGCAGGCTGGCCGGTCCAAGAGCACAGCATCAACATAGGGTGAGGACATTCATATTGTGTCATCCCATAGCAGAAGATGTGAGAGTGCCAAACTCACTTTTGTAACAAATCCACTTTCTCAATAACTAACTCTCTCCTTTGATGAGGACATTAATCTAAGCATTCATCCATTGATAAGGACACAGCCCTCATGATTTAATTACCTCACATCTCAACACTGTTGAGCTGAGGATTGTTTCCAAGGCAATTGATCATATTCCATATGGTTTATTAAATTCATTTACTTTTCACAAAAATTTCATGATATAAGGAAGAAAAAGCACTTATCATTGTCATGCCACTGATGAAACCAAAGCTCAGAGAGGTGAAATGATTTATCTGAAGTAGAAAGTGAGAAAGCCAGGAGTTAAACCAATGCCCATTTCCAAGTCTTGTTACCATAATTTCTACTCTATAGATAGAACACACAAATAAAATATTTATCCTATCTGGATTAATAGACATATTTCCAAACAAACTTTGTATCCCCCAATTTTGAGACAAAAACATGTCCTATTTTAAAAAGTATATACATGAAACCCTTTATAAAGGCATCATTTAGACATTTAGCTAGATAGTTGACAATTTTTATGGTTTAAATATAAATTGGAAACACAATGGAAAATTGGGTATGATCTATATCTACATAGTGAATGTGATTAAAGTAATTAGCTTCAGCATATGTCCTTAAAGTTAATTTTGGGGTCTAGAAATGTAGTTCAGTGAAAGAGTGTTGCCTAGCATTCATAAATTCTTGGGTTCAATCTCTAGCACCAAAAAAAAAAAAAAAAAAGAAAGAAAAGAAAAGAGTAACTTTAAAAACTTGAAAAATCCCTTGCTTATGAATATATATTTATCTCCTCTAATTTTTACGAACTCAAGCTATTAAAACTGTAACTCTTAGATTATACTAGCAAAATGCCTAACCTTTTTTCAATTGAATATAGTTTATCCCTTTTTTCTTTTTTTATGTGCTGGTATTGGGGCTTGTCTCTCTAACCATGTTAGCTATACTTTGACTTCTGGCTTTTTACAGGGTAATTGGAAATAAAAATCTCAGATTTGTCTGCATGGGCTGACTTTGAACCTGGATTCTCAGCTTTCAATCTCTCAAGTGGCTAGGATTTTAGGTGTCTCCTGCCTATTAAAATCTTCATGGGGGCTAAGAAGGCGGTGCAGTGGTAGAGTTCTTGCTTTGCATGCATGAGGCCTGGGTTCTATTCCTCAGTACCACGTAAGCAGAAAAGGCCAAAGTGGTGCTATGGCTCAAGTGGTAGAGCCTTGAGCTGAAGAGCTGAGGGACAGTGCCCAGGCCTAGAGTTCAGGCCCCACAAAATGAAATAAAATCTTTGTGAGTGTGTGTGTGTGTGTGTGTGAGTGTGTGTGTGTGTGTGTGTGTGTGTGTGTGTTCACAACAAAGGGACAAACATCCTGGCCCCACAAAATGAAATAAAATCTTTGTGAGGGTGTGTGTGTGTGTATATGTGTGTGTGTGTGTGTGTGTGTGTGTGTGTGTGTGTGTGTGTGTGTGTTCACAATAAAGGGACAAACATCCTGGAAATGCAGTGCTTCCCAGATGTTTGGGGCTTTTTGTTTTTTGTTTTTATTTAGAATGTGGTGATAGGCATTTGTCTTTATAGAAGGGATGATGTCATCCAAATTGGTGCTTATTGACACAAAACTCCCTTTTGTCTGAGAAAATTTTCAGCATGATGGATTTTGTTGCAAAGAAGGAACTGCCTGTGCATTACTTTTCCTGTGGACAAACATGAAGGACCATTGCCAATATGTCAGATTATCTGCTATATCCATTTTCCAGTGCCACTGAAAACCATCATTTAGAAAGTTTTGTAGGACTGCTATGTTTTTAAAAATATAAAAATGTACTTGGCTTTTCAAGCCTTTTTTCTTGGAGAAGGAAAAGGCCATACTGTGGTTATAAACAGAAAAAATATGAATATTTGTACCTTTACTCTTTAAAATATAAGGAAATAGTCTTTGAATTTAGGAAGTCAAGGTTATATCTCAGTTCCTCTGTCTTTGGCAGTTTGTAGATCTGTAGCAAATTTTCTGGAATGGTATGATCTGAGTATAGATCATTGCTTCAAAACCCAAAGCCTGCCACGCACGTGGGCATGATAGATAGTTGTGGGGTCTATCTCAAGGCCAGTGAGTGAAACGGAGAGTGGTGTGTGTGGGACACACGCATTCCACCCCCAAACCATACCCACTGTGCTACACACGGAATCATGGAATAACTCTGAGCTCTTCACTGACGGAATAGGGCTGAAAACCCAGCTCCTACAGTCCAAGAAGACGGAAGAGTGAGAAGCTGTGAGGAGTGCCCTCTGGACCTGGACGGAGATTAACGGCATAGAAGATGGGGAGGGAGTCTGATATGAAATGATACAAAGGAAATGTCTCTGCCAAACTTGTGACCGCTTCCCTCCCTCCCCTCCCCCCTCATACAAACGCCAGGGTCAAAACCCTGCTGGTGAACACTGCCCCCCCTCCACCCCCCCTCCACCCCCAGTGCTGCCGAACGCAGCCTTCGACGTGCTTCAGTGATCAGGGCCCACATTCAGGTCTCTGGAGTTTCTAGTATACTCTGTCCACCATGGCTCCGGGCCCATCTGGGACGGCTCTCAGCCACTCTCGCGGTCAAGCAGTCCGGCTCACCCCACACAAACCAAGGTCAACTCCGGCCGCCCGCCGGACGCCACGGCGCACGCGGCCTGGGGACGCGGGGACCCGGGGACCGTGGCGGGGGTGGGGGCAGCGCTCACGGTCGGCCGCGGTCGCCAAGACGCCCGGCACGGAACCCACCCTTGTCCTCTTGAACTTTGCACACCGCGTGACGGGGGCCGACGGCGCACGGTCCTCGGAGACCAGAGGAGCTTGGCCTGAGCCCCCGCGCGGCGTCCCGGTGGTCTGCGCCCCAGGACTCCGGAGCGGGCCGCCCGGTCCCCTCGGCCGCCCCGCGCGCTGCGCTCCGCGGGAGGAGCCGCCGTGACGCGTCAGGGGAGGAAACGCTGGCGGCCCTGCCGGGGAAGAAGGAAGCGCGAGTGCGCTCGGCCCGCCGCCCGCCGCGCGGCCAGGCAGCCACGCGAAGCCGGGTAGGTGCGGGGCGGGCCGGCGGGAGGGTCGGCGCGCGGCCCCGGCCGCTGGTGGAGCCCCCGGGCGCCCGCCGAGAAGACGGGGCGGGTCGGGGGAGCTGCCGGGGCCTGGACCGGCGCTCCCCGCGCGACCGTCCCGGGTTGCCCGGCAGGAGAACACCCGTGCCCGCGCCCGGCCCGCGACTCCGGAGCTGGGTGTGTGTGTGTGTGTGGTGGGGGGGTTGTGGTGTCTTTTGTTTCCTCGAGGTGAATTCAAATGGGGCTTTGGGGAGTCCTCCGCGTCCGGGAGATGTCGGTAGAAGGACGACGTTTACCCGTGCGCTGCCCCCGAGCCTGGGGAGCCGGGCACTGGCCGGGCGGGGGACGGGGAGGGGGTCCCACCAGAGCTGGAAGTGAGTGCGGGTTACCTGCGCGCCCCGGGGAGGGGCCGGACGGGCGGCCGCGGCGGGAGGGAGAGGAGAATGCTTTACCCGCGGTCGCCAGACCTGTCACGGCGAGACTTCAGTGAGTCCTTCGAGTTCTCTGCGATTTGAACTCCCCCCCCCCCTCCCTTTACGCGTGCTGGCTCTCTCAGCTTAAGCGCTGGTGTCTCTCTGCCTTCTAGATAGATCGATGGTTATTTGCACAGATAGGAAAGCGAACGGATTCGTCTCTGGAAACTTCCAAACCAAACCAAACCTCTTTCCCCGAATTTTGCACAATGACTGTTTGGTTCTGCCCAGGGGACTGCAGGGTCCACTGGGGACTCCAGAATGAATGCAGAGCCGCGTTTTCAAAAAGCTCTGTCCAGGGGGAATAGACAGTGTGCTTCTTGATTCTTTTTCCTTCTCACTCGGTCGCGTATTCATTCACCCATCTGAGCTGGGAAGTGACTTCTGTATTTACTAAGCACTTGGCTCTTAACCTTGTACTGGGCTCTTTCTAAGTGCTTTCTAAATATTAACTCGCATTCTTAACATAGTAAATTGATAGCGGTTCTCAACATGAAGACCCTGTGCGTACTTTAGTTCTCTGAATGTAACAGAAAGAGCTGGGAGCATTAGAGGAAGTTCTTCGGACATATTTGAGGACCCGGTGTGCTTCCTGGCCCCCTTGGCTGCAACTCCCTGAAGACCAGCCATCACCCCATTCCCCGTGGGAAGAGTAGGGAGTTCCGGGAAGACACACTAGTTGAAATTAGGGCTCCATCCAGAGCCCAAGCAGCTTCCATAAGGTGGGCTCTGTTTCCTCTAGCCCTAGTCAGCCAACTCTGCACAGACTTTTAACTTCCCTCTTTCTTCAACCTCCACTGCACGGAAACTAATGTTGTTTTTAAAAGGAGCTTTGTTCCTAATCGGCTAACAGTTCATAAGACAGCTCAGATGTGAGCAGTGTCAGATTGAATTTGGAATGTACTATAAAAGAGAACGGTTTTGTTTGTATATGTTAATGTAAATAGTGTTTTATGATTTTGCTGCTGTTGCTGTTGGCAACATTGACTTGGAGGGTTATCCTCAGGAGGTGTCCATTTTGTGATATGCTGATGATATATGAAGAGGTACTTTTCCAAAATAAAATGCCTTTTTAAATGGTCATGTAAGCCTGATGGCCGATTGGTAAAGACCCAGAATAGGTAAGATTGACACCATTTGTGTCATTTTGGTGGTTATAAATGTAATATCAAATTCTTCATGTCCTACTCTTTTTCTACGTTCCCCCAACTTTTTTCTTTCTGATATATTTTAATTTCCTGCAAAGAGATCCAATAAGATGATAAGCCTTATTTAATCATTGTATAAAGTGTTTCTTGGGCAAGAAGGCTCTCACTTTCCTCTGATATAATTTATGAAATCATGGACATTCGTGACATTCATGACATTCACGAAGTCATTTCAGCCAAAAGACACCACCAAATACTTTCATGGTTTACAAAGTACCTCCAGGCACACTCATTTGTTTTCAGAGACCTGTGAGGTCGGTAGCCATTTTTAAATTACCATTTATACCAGTCATGAAACTGAGGCAGATAAATGTTGCTGTGCATGGCTGGTGAGAGGCAGAGCGTGGATACAATAGGCAGGTAGGCAGGGCACGTGCAGGCCTGTAATAAACATTTGTGGAATGAATGACTCCAGATGACTTTAGATATCTTGATCTTTCAAAACATGCCTCTCAAAATACCATCGTAATTGAATTGTGTTGGGGAGATTTCCAGGTCTAATCCAGGGGATCTCGTTTCAAATAGTATGATACAATTACTTTTCTGCAAAACTGACAGGAATGCCTTTTTGACTCATTTCTTAGGATTGGACATCTCTGGTATTTGAAAAGGAAATAGTATATGCTTTTAACCCTCCTCCCCTCAAACATCATACCATTTTCCTCTGATTTTGAGGGATTGGACCCACCCTGATGTTAGTATTTGTGTTGATAGCTTTTTTACTCCTATCTCTAAACTTCTTAGGTTTATGAGGAAGTTCAAACCAGTGATCATAGGTATTCTAGTTTCTTTCTGAAGTGTCTAACATTACTATGTTTTTGTAAATGCTGTTATTACTTGAGTATAAAGCATGTTTTTTTTAAAAAAGCAGGAAAAATCCTCAACTATTTATATCCTTCAAGTATAACCCTCTATAGGCTAAATTATGTGATCCTCATATAGTAACCTTCAATTAGAGAGGAGAATATGTCCATTACCTGGTTGGAGAAATTGAGAAGGGCTATCAGGGAGAAAAGGAAGCTGGGATGGCCTTTCTTATGAGAGATATTGGCAAGAAATCCTTAAGGATTAAGGATTTTTAAGAAATTTAAGGATTTTTAAGAAATCCTTAATGAAGCCATACTGAGTCATCTGCCTGTCAACCTTCAGTGTGGGGGTGGCATAAAATACTCTTGAAACTTGCCTTGTTTCAGAAGCCACATTACCTTTTCCAGTCTTCATGTTTTCTCTCACTTTAAAAAAAATTACCAACTAAACTGCTGATTCATGAAACTCAAATTATATAACACGTTATTTCTGACAAAGAGTTTCCACATTATGCTAAGCAACTCCCTTACCTATTCGATTCCTTATGGTGGAACCCTCGTACTCATTTCAGTCCCAATCCTATTTCATGGAGAAGAGTGATGAATCTAAGTGGTACCAATCCTGCATCTTATATTCTGCATTAACATAATTTGAACTGAATACGAGCTTTGAGTTAATTGCTGTTGCCAAGGAAGCTGATGTGAAATCAGACACTGAAGTCCAACTCAGAGCATCAACCATTAAAATAGAATCACCTGTTCAAAGGTTTTCAGAGGCAGTGTGCAATATCTTTGTCTTTGTCTAGTGTCTCTTTCCTTTTGCTATAGCTCCTGAAACATCTCTTCGAATTTATCTCTGAGTACCCACCATTCTACTGAGACCCAACCTTAGCATGGCATCACAACCCTGTGATTCCAGCACTCAGGAATCTGAGGCAGAAGGATCTAAGTTCCAGGTTAGCCTGGACTATTTAGAGAGACTCTATCTCAGCAACCAACCAACCAACTAGATTATCAAATTGTTTTTCTGGAGCAAAATGAGTAAAAGAGGTAATGAAAGATGAATTGGTAGAGGCTGAAGGACTAGTAAGATGGAAAATAGATGGTGTGTAAGTGAACTAAGATACTAGGTCTCCTGGTGAATAATTTGTGTTAGTACAGCTGTTTCTACTTTGGGGCCATACATACAGGAAGAACTATATGGGATTGAAGTCTGGGAAGGACTAGGAATTTCTATTGGCATGGTAAGATGTTGGTGGAAAGAGTTCCTTCATATTCCAAGTGCAAAATTATTCTTATGAGAAATGCTTTCTTTGGGGAGGGAAAGGGATGGTAGGGGAAGAACAGAGGAGGAGGTAACAATGTTCGATAGGAAATGTACTCATTACCTTACTCATGTAACTGTAACCTCTCTGTACAGTATCTTTACAATAAAATATATATACTAAAAAAAAAATAAATGTTTTCTTTAGAAGTGTAGCTGTGGCTCAAAGTGGTAGAGAGCACATAAACTCAGGGACAGGCCTAGGCCTTGAGTTCAAGCCCCAGGACTGGCACAGAAAAAAAAGAAAAAAGAAAATGAAACCCTTTCTTTAGGTAACAAAGTGATTTTATTCAGATAATTATAAATTTAGAAAGCAAATATAGTGGCTTAAGAGTAAGGGTGATTTGACAGATTTTTGGTTAAATAGTGACCTAGATTTTGTATCTTTTTAAACACCTTTACTTTTGAGATAATGTCAATTCTTTTCATTTTGTTCAGTGATTTTGAAGAAACAACTTTACTTATGTGCAAGCAATAATGAGCATGGTTCAGACTATTTCGAGTTTCCTGATAATTTGCTACTAGTCAATACAAAACATTTTGTTCTCTTCAGATAAAATGGATTTTATATAAAATGTGTTTATTTACAAAAATGGGACTTGCTGAAGGATTAATCCACAGACTGCTGGGTGAAATTTCTTCAAGTACAACAGTACATTACTAGGACTTAACTGATTTGCTTGCTTGAGCTTGCAAGTGAGAAGAAACTTTATTACTCTATTTGTTTTAAGAAAAGGGTTTTACTATGTTACAGGTTAGCCTTGAACTCAAGCAATACTCCTGCCTTAGTTCTATGGAGTAACTGGGACTGCAGGCACATGCTTTATTTACCTTCCTGTATTTTAAATAATTAATGAAGTCAACTTAAAATTATCTAGTTTCCAACTCAGTATCTACACGTGTAAGCAAACATATTTATGGGATATAATATATGTATCTACATGTATGTATATATATATGTATGTATATATAAACTACATAAGCTAACATACATTGTAATATACACAACCAGGTAAAAGGGAATTTGGGGATCATATCCTTAAGTACTCCCAAGAAAGTAGTATGTGCACAACATTTTCTTCCTATTTTTTACATTAGTTTTATTCCATATTTTGAATATTGTTTTTGAATTTATATTTTTAAGGAGTTGTACAAGGGGTTATAATTTTATGTCAGATTATGAGTACAATGCTTCTTGGGCAGTGTTACCCCTTCTTTTGTTTTCCTCTCTTCCTTGCCTACCCACAAGTTACATAGTACAGTTTCTACATTGTGTATTTTGAATACCATGACTACATTTGCTCACCCTTCTTCCCTCCATTCCTGTGCCCTTCTTTGCCCCCCCCCCCATGTTAAAACAAAGGAAAACAAAGAAAGACATGTTTCCATTTCTTGGAATTCATTTGGTAAATAGCACTTTAGTTGTTCAGAGAGTTATGCCATTGGATTCTTCCCCTATGTGTACATTCTTTTAGTCTGTTTTTGTACAAATGCATAGAGCCCCATCTAAATTGTCATGTTTAGTTGTGTTTGAGATCTAGCTTTTACCTATGAGAGAAAACATGTACCATTTGTCTTTCTGAGCTTGTAATTTTTCATTTCATATACTTTAAGATTCAAGCAATTGAGAAGCACATACAATAAAAAATAAGACATTTCTAGCTTTAGGCATGGCTAAAGTGGTAGAATGCCTGGAAAGCTTGAGGCCCTGAGTTTAAATCTCAGTAACACACACACAAAAGATAACTAATACAAAGATTTTATATTCTTCTAGACTTTCTTCTTTGCTTATGCAAACTTGTGTATCTGTATTTGTATAGAATATTTTTTTTTTTTTTTTTTTTTTTTTTGTCGGTCGTGGGGCTTGAACTCTGGGCCTGGGCGCTGTCCCTCAGCTCTTCAGCTCAAAGCGAGCGCTCTACCACTTGAGCTACAGCGCCACTTCCGGTTTTCTGGTGGTTTTATTGGAGATAGGAGTCTCACGGTCTCTCCTGCCCGGGCTGGCTTTGAACCGCGATCATCAGATCTCAGCCTCCTGAGGAGCTAGGATTACAGGCGTAAGCCACCAGCGCCCGGCTGTATAGAATTTTTTTTTTTTCCAGTCGTGGGGCCTGAACTCTGGGCCTGGGCGCTGTCCCTCAGCTCTTCAGCTCAAGGCTAGCGCTCTACCACTTGAGCCACAGCGCCACTTCCGGCTTTTTTCTTTTTGCTTATATGGTGCTGAGGAATCGAACCCAGGGCCTTAGGCTTGCAAGGCAAGCGCTCTACCACTGAGCCACCTTCCCAGCCCTGTATAGAATATTTTTAAGGCAAGAATTATTCTACACAATTTGTCTTTTTGTTTCTCATTTAACATTTTAGCATAGACATCTATTTTTCCACATACTTTTTATTTCTACAAAAGGGAAAATAAGAAATACTGTGCTAGGTATAATGATGTATCTGTTGTCTCAGCTACTGGAGAGTTTGATTGTATGAGTCCAGGAATTTGAGCCAGCCTGGGCAACACAGTGAGATTCACATCCCTTAAAACAAAAACACACACACGAAAAGTCAAGTTTCAGTGCCTCACACCTGTAATCCTGGCTACTATGAAGACTGAGATCAAAGGATCTCAGTTCTAGGCCAGCCTAGACTCACGTGTGGGAGTGTGTGCGCACATGCATGTATGTGTACACACACTCGTGCGCACGCGCGCGCGCACACACACACACACCAATCCTGAGGCTTGAACTCAGGGCTTGGGTGCTGTCCCTGAGCTTTTATGCTCAAGGTTAGGGCTATGCTACTTGAGCTACATCTCCATTTCTGGCTTATTGGTAGTTAATTGGAGATAAGAGTCTCATGGATTTTCCTGCCTGGGCTGGCATTGAACCTTGATCCTCAAATTTCAGCCTCCTAAATAGCTGAGATTTCAGGCATGAGCATCAGTGTCTGGCAAAGACTCATCTCCAATTAACAACAAAAAGCTAGAAGTGGTACAGTGACTCAAGTGGTAAAGCATGGTCTTGAGAAAAAGGCTAAGGAACAGTGCTTAAACACTGACTTCAATCCCCAGTACTGTTAAAAAAAAAAAAAAGTAAGCTAGATACTGGTGGCTCATGCCTTAGCTATTTAGGAGGCTGAGATCTGAGGGTCACAGTTTTTTTTGTTGTTGTTGTTTGTTTTTTTTTTTTTTTTTTTTTTTTTTTTTTTTTTGGGTCCGGTCGTGGGGCCTGAACTCTGGGCCTGGGCGCTGTCCCTCAGCTCTTCAGCTCAAGGCTAGCGCTCTACCACTTGAGCCACAGCGCCACTTCCAGCTTTTTTCTTTTTGCTTATGTGGTGCTGAGGAATCGAACCCAGGGCCTTGAGCATGCAAGGCAAGCGCTCTACCACTGAGCCACCTTCCCAGCCCCTGAGGGTCACAGTTTGAAGCCAGCCCAGGCAGAAAAATCTGTGAGACTCTTCAATAAAAACAAAAACAAAACAAACTCAGAAAAACCCAGAAGTAGGGCTACAGCTCAAGTGGTAGAGTGTTAGCCTTGAGCACAAAGAGGATCAGGGGCAGCACACAGGCCCTGAGTTCAAGCCCCAGGACCAGCAAAAAAGAAAAAAAAAGCAAATGTATCGCTTCTTAACAATTCTTATTAGCACTTTAAAGTATACCCTATACTTTTGAATTCATATACATATTTTTCAATAAATTTAAAAATATTTCCCTTATACAGACTTGCTTTGTTAGTTAGAAAACTGTGCTTTTTGTAGCCAACCAACGTCATAGATTCCATGTGCCTTTGAACCAGCTATTTTACTGTGTTTCCTGGCTACCTGCCATCCCCCAAACCTGGATAATACTCTTGGAAATTTATACTACTGCTCATAAAAGAGATGAGGTAAGGGTGTAGACATACTAGCCAATCCATCCACATAAACAAAATATAGTCTGTTAATGAAGGTCAGTCAATAGTTATATTGTCTGCACTTCTAAAATACAAGATACTTAAGAAATGATAGAGTATTCACACATAGTTGATTATAATCAATAAAGGACAAGCACAAATAATGAATTTGAACCAAGGGAAAAGGGCCTGTTCTAATGTTCAGTTAGAAATTAGAACAGCTGCTGAGTGCTGGTGGGTTATGCCTGTAATCCTCGCTACTCAGGAGGTTGAGATCTGAGGATTCCTGCCAGACAAGCCAGGAAACTCCATGAGACTCTTACCTCCAATTAACCACAAAAAAAAAAAGGAAAAAGAAAAAAAAAAGCCAAAAGTGAAGCTGTGGCTGAAGTTGTAGAGCTGTAGCCTTGAGCAAAAGAACTCAGTCTCTGAGTTCCAGGTCGAGTTCAAGCCCCAGGACTGGTAAAAAAAAAAAAAAAAAAAAAAAAAAAAAAATCAGGACAGCTGAACCTAAGATGTTTTGGAATATTTTCCTAATGATAAGTACATTGTTTGAAGTAATTGGTTCAGCAAAGCTGCTGCCAGTGGTGGCAATAGGTAACACTGATGTTTCTTATCATCCTGTTTAGCCTGGGGAGTTAGTACTGTACAAACTCCTTCTTTATATACTAACACAGCCAACTTTTCCAAGTGGCATCTGCCTGTGCTAACTGCTACATTCTCTTTTCTTCTCAAGCATTCTCATACATGTACAGCCATCACCTACTTGGCCTTCTTTGTGGACCTCCTCCCACCCCCAAAAGAACTGTCTGTGTTTCTTTTTCCTCTTCTAGCTCTTGCATTAAGAAAGTATAGAATACTTCTCCATCTCACTCTCTTTATTTTGGTCTTGAGCAAAAAAAGATACTAATCATGGTGGTATATTTAAGGAAAAAAGAAAGCTTTTAGTTTGGAAGGGAAGGTAGGCATTATAATGAGGGAGTGGTTTCACCCTTCAAAGCCTTTGAGAATACCCAGTAATTCCTTTCAAAATATCCACAATAATCTCCATCTACCTCCTCTTCTCTAAATAAGCTGTTTTTTTCCATTTAAACTTGGCATAAGCTAAAAATTTTGAAACTATAGTTTTTCTTGTTCATGTCATCACACCAGCATTTGGATTAGTGCTATTTCCCCCTATTAAAGATGTCAGCCACTTAATGGGTTGTATAGCATATTCAGTGTGGAAAGATTATACTCAGATATGACTGCTGTTTTCTTTAGACAATGCATCCAAAGTCCAAAGTTTCTGGCTTTAAAAACAACTCCTTTTTTTTTTTTCAGGTAAGCTGAATTCTAGAAAGGCTATTCTAGACCAAAGGTTAGCAAGCTCTGAGAAGTGGTATGTCAAGATTCCAAACCTTTTCCCTCCAGATTTTCATCAGTAGAAATATGCATAGGTGAGATCTGGGAGCTGCTTGAATCCTTGGAAGTTGGAGAACAAACAGTGCTGGTTGAACAGGGTCAGGTTTCTGCTGGAGACTTCCACAAGTTTGAGGTATAGGTTTAAGTCCAGGTAGCTGATTGCATACCAATTTTAACACACCTGTAAAAGGTACTTGGGCTAGGTGTTTTGAAAACACTTTGCCCCCCAGACAATAGCTACTTAAGCTGCAGTGAGAGTAAAGGTTTGTTTTCCATAAATATTTACAAAGACATTTTTGAAAAGATGTTTTTATTCAGCTTTCCAACAACATGGCACTGAAATTGAAATCTGAAAGTAATGTATGAGTTGCTTATTTGAATTAGGGCCATTGTTAACAAAGTTTTAGAAGACTTAGAAAACAATACTTATTTTTGTACTTGTCAATGTATGTGGTCATGCATAGTAGATAGTTTAGTTTACTGGGAAATAAATATCTTCTTAAATAATTGATCTCTTTTTGCTCCAGTATTTTCCTACCAAGGTCTACTTATTTTTTTGTCTATAAGGGATGTTTTTCTTAATAAAAGATAAAATATTCCAGTGTCTTAACAAAGAACACTTTTTAAGGATTTCTAGTCCTCTTTCCTCTTTGAATTTTATCACATATATTTCTTCTATTTCTGGCCACTGCTAATATTGACCTCTGATATTAACATTATTTATTTCTGTTGGTAAAAAACCCCACAAACTTTCTTTTCTTTCTTTTCTATACTCGTGTGTGTGTGTGTGTGTGTGTGTGTGTGTGTGTGTGTGTGTGTGTGTGTGTGTGTGTGTGTGTGTGTGTGTGTGTGTGTGTGTGTGTGTGTGTGTGTGTGTGTGTGTGTGTGTGTGTGTGTGTGTGTGTGTGTGGTGTTTTGAGACAGAGTTATGCTATGTAATCCAGGTTGGCTGGTGACTTGTGATCTTCCTGCCACCAGCCTTCTGAATGCTGGAATGACACCAGCATGCCTGGCCTTATTTCTTAATCTTCTCTTTAAAAACTCATCTCAAAGCTGGATGCCAAGCCGGGTGCCAATGGCTTATGCCCATAATCCTACTCAGGAGGATCTGAGGATTGCAGTTCAAAGCCAGCCTGGGCAGAAAAGTCCATGAGACTCTTATCTCCAATGAAAGCACCTGAAAACCAAAAGTGGCACTATGACTCAAAGTGGCAGCCAGCTTGGGCAAAAGTTTGTGAAATCCTCTTTTCAACCAAAAACTCCATCAAAGTGGTGGCACTTGCCTGTCTTCCCAGTTACGTGGGAGGCTGAGATCAGGTAGATCTTAGTTCTAGGCCAGCTTAGGCAAAATGTTCCTGAGACTCCATCGCAGTTGAAGAAGCTGGGTGTAGTGGCCTAGGCCTGTCATATCAGCTACAGTGGGAAGCATAAAATAAGAGGATCTATGTTCTATCTCAAAATAACCAGCAGAAAAAGGACTCAAGGTATGGCTCAGTAGTATCTACTTAAGAAGTTCCAGGCTCTGAGTTCAAACCTTAATACTCATAAACAAATGTTCATTGTGAACAAAAGTCCTTTTCTCATTGAAATTATTTATTAGTTTATTTAGCATAATAGGATTAAAAAGTGCCTGTGAGGAGCAGAGTTATCTATAAAATTTTGACTTTGTGTAGAAAGACAAGTTAAAAGTGAGAAGATAACAGCTTTATTTGCCTATGTATAGAGACTGGGAGGATGCATAGGAAATTAATAATGCAAAGGAAATTTGTAGCTTTGGGGCTTGGAGGATAAAACCTGGCTGGATAGCTATAAATGGGAAGCAGACTTTTGCCAGTGTCCCCTTTTTACATTTCTTTTTGCCTTTCTGAACTATGACAATATATAACTCACTGTTAAACCAACTTTAAAAAGCATACCCCTGGGGCTGGGAAGGTGGCTCAGTGGAAGAGCGCTTGCCTTGCATGCCTGAGGCCCTGGGTTCGATTCCTCAGCACCACATAAAGCAAAAAGAAAAAAGCCGGAAGTGGCGCTGTGGCTCAAGTGGTAGAGCACTAGCCTTGAGCTGAAGAGCTGAGGGACAGTGCCCAGGTCCAGAGTTCAGGCCCCACGACTGGACCAAAAAAAAAAAAATTTAAAAAAAAAAAAAAAAAAAAGCATACCCCTGAGCCAGGTATGTTGACCCATGCCTGTAATCCAAAAAACTCAGGAGGCTGAGGCAGAAGGATCTCAAGTTAAAGGCTAGCCTGGGCTACATTAAAAACTCTATCTCAAACCCAGAATAAATAGCAGGGCGTTGTTGGCTCACACCTGTAATCCTAGCTACTTGGGAGTCTGAGATCTGAGGATCACGATTCAAAGCCAGCCATGGAGGCCCAGCCAGCCTTGAACTTTTGCTCCTTCTGTCTCTGCATTCTGAGTGTTTGGGATTACAGTCACATAGTACCACACACGAGTAAGTTTTAAGTTTTGATATATATTTTTTCTTTTGTGATAGTGCTTTTCGTGTCATATTATCTAAGAAATTATTGTTTAGCCCATGGTCACAGAGATTTGTGCTTTCTTCTAGGAGCTTCATGGTTGTAGGTCTTAGTTTTAGGTTTATGGTTTTGTTAATTTTGTTCATGATATGAGTTGAGCTCCTACTTCATTCTTTTTAAAATTTAATTGTTATTATGAAGGTGATGTACGGAGGGATTACAGTTACATAAGTCAGGTAAAGAGTACGTTTCTTTTTGGACACTATTATCCCTTCCCTCGCTCCCTACTTCATTCTGTTGCATGTGAATATCCAATTGTCCCAGCCCCACTTGTTGACTATTCTTTTCTTTACTAAAGTATCTTGGTATTCATGTCAAAAAGCCATTGATTACAAAAGTATTTATTTCTGTGTTTTCAATTCAATTCCATCAGTACCACACTCTTCATTGACTATGCAGCTTTGTAGTAAACTTTGAAATCAGGAAATGTGAATTCTCTAACTCTGTTCTTTTTTTCATGTTAATATTAGAGCTTGAACTCACAGCCTCACACACTCACTCATTCTACCACTCAAGCTATGCCTTCAGTCTAGCATTTTGCTGGTTATTCAGAAATGGAGTCTTAAAACTTTTCTGCCCAGGCTGGCTTCAAATCTCCATCCTCCAGGTCTCAGCTTCTAGAATAGCTAAGATTATAAACATGAGCCACCTGCACCCAGCTTAGTTATGTTTTATTTTCTCCCAAGCTTATTTTGACTATTTTAAGCATGTTTCAATATGAATTTTAGGGTGAGCTCATCAATTTCTTAAAAAAGAACTCATTTTGTTAGTGATTACATTGATTTTTGAAGATTTTTAGAGAATATTATTACTATCATAACAATATTAATTCTTTTGATTGTCTTTCTGTTTACCAAGGTCTTTAATTTCATCAATACTTGGTAATTTCCAATGTACTAGTCCTGCACTTTCATTAAAGTATAGTGGCTCACATATATAATCCTAGCCACTCAGAAGGCCGAGACCTGGAAGACTACAGTTCAAAGCCAACTTACCTAGAAAAGTCTGCAAGACTCAAGATCCAATTTTACATAAAGCAAGAGTAGAGGTATGGTTTAAGTGGTAGAGTGCCAGCCTTTAGCAAGTAAGCTGAACAAGAACATGAAGCCCTGATTTCAAGCTTTGGCATTCAAACACACACTAAGAAACATTCTAAGCATTTTATTTTTTCTTGATACCATTTTAAATAGAATTGTTGTCTTAAGTCATTTAATATATTTTTTGCTATTGTATGAAATACAATAGATTTTTGAACATTGATCTAGTATTCTTCAATACTATTGAGCTCGTAATTATTGATTGACTTTTTGGAATATACCTTAGAATTTCCTGTAAGTTCATATCACTGCACATAAATGTGATGCCTTCACCTTTTTTGTTGTTGCATTATTGCTGTGTCCAAACTTCCTCTACAATATTGAATAGAAGTGAAGAGAATTGATATACTTACCTTAAAAGCATTCAGATATTCTTCACTGGTGTAAGCTGTGAATTGTTCCTATGTGGTCTTTATTAGCTTCAGGGAAACAATTCCCTTTTACTCTTGGTTTGTAGAGTATTTTTTATCTGTAAAGGATGTTGAATCTTATCAGATGTCTTATCTCAGTGTAGTGAAATTAGTCCTAAGGTTTTATTCTTAAAATATTACAATGATTGATTGTCAGGTATGAAACCAATCTTGCATTCCCGGCATAAACCATGCTAGATCAGAGTGTAAATGTTGTTGTACATTGCTGAATTTCCTTTTTAGATATCTTGCTGAAGACATTTGCATCTGTATCTGTGATATTTATATCTGTATTTCTTGTGACATCATCATCTCGTTTTGGTATCATAGCAGTAACCAGTGAGTGAGTTGGAAAATGTTTACTCACTTTGGGGGAGTTAGAGGGTGAGATTTTATGAAGGGTTGATATGAATTTTTTTAAACATTTGATAGAATTTACCAGTGAAGCCAGTTGTACCTAGACTTTGCTTTGTGGAAAGCTTTTCTGAATTAATTCAATAATTCAATATTGTAAATGTGTGGAAATATCACAATGAAATATCTCCCTGTATAATTAATGTAAACTAATTTAGAAAAAAAATGCTACTGGGTGCTAGTATCCCATGCCAATCATGCTAGCTACTCAGAACTGAGATCTGTGCTTCAAAGCCAGACCAGGCAGCAGTCTGTGAAACTCCATCTCCAAAATAACCAGCAAAAGGCCAGGCTGGAGGGGTGTCTCAAGTGGTAGTGCACCAGCTTAGCAAGCAAGCAAAACTGAATTTAAACCCCAGTACCAGCAAAAATAAAGACACTTGATAAATCTTGGTTACCTGTCTGGTGTTCCTAATGTTTTAATAGCCTTGGTTAGAGAATTTAGAAGACCTGTAGTATTACAACAACTACTAAGTTAAGTAATGCTTCATGTAAATTTATTTTCTTTGGATGTTAGTAACTAAAAGTTCCTTCTACCTTGTAAATGTTATGGTCTTATTAAATTTATAATGAAAAAAATCTTTAAGTAAAGATTATTTTTTTCAATCGAGGTGGAAGTTTTTGTTGTTGTTTTCAGCTTTTACCAATTTTAACTAGGGTGTGCTGCATGAATAAGATTCTTTATAGCATTATCTAAAGCCGAGAGCTGGTTTATTTGAAAACAAAGGGTTTCTTTGCTATGTCATCTATCTTGGCATGGTCATGAATCCAAGAATTATTCTACACAAATCAGAGAACAGTAATGCAGTTGTGCTTAAATCTAGAGTTCCACACAGCTATTCACCAGAGATGAATTGAGGTGAACAAGTACTTCTAACTTAATTTGCAAAAGTTCTAAAGTGCACTGGTGGAATTCATTGCAGGAAGCATAGTAAAAAAGAGATTGGAAATGTGACTCAGATAGTCCAAAGCTGTTGGAGGAACTATTGCTGGGTTTTTGTGTGTGTGTGTGGGTGTTTGTATTTGTTTTCAGGAGCTGTAAAAATTCTAGTAAAAGCTAGTAATAATGTAAGTTTTATGAACATTTTTACAATTTTTAAATAATTCATGATATGATCAGAATGGTAGATTGCCTTTGCTTTTAAAAGGAGCTGGGGTCTGTGAAGTGACTTAGTGGTAGTTGCTTAGCATACATCAAGCCCTGGGTTTGATTCCTCTATACCATATAAACAGAAAAAGGCGGAAGTGGTGTTGTGGCTCAAAGTGGTAAAGTGCTATCCTTGAGCAAAGAAGCTCAGGGGCAGTACCCAGGCATGAGTTCAAACCCCAGGACTGGCAAAAAAAAAGGAGCTATTATATGCTTCAACTAATAGTATCTAGAGTATTATTCATGTAGCAAACTTTATTTAAAACTTATCAAAGTTGTGAGAACTACAACTTTGTCAGTACTGGTAACTGAACTCTCGCCTAAATGCCTGCTACCATTTAAGGCATGCCTCCAGCCCTTTATGCATTGGTTATGTTTTAGGTAGCGTCTTGTTTATTTCCTAGGAAAACCTGGATCACGATCCTCCTATTTTTTTTACCTCCTGGTAGCCGTGGGGATGACAGATGTTTGCTAGTCTGCCCATTGTGTTTTTCCTTTAGGGGAAGATGAAGTCTCCAGAACTTTTATGTCCAGGATGGCTTTGAACCTTGGTCCCCAGATCTTTGTCTTTTTGTTTGCTTGATTGTTTTTTGGTGCCAGCCCTAGGCTTGAACTCAGTGCCTTGGTATTGTCTCTGTTGTTGTCTAAGGCTAGCACTCTTGCACATAGCTCCACTTCTGGCTTTTTTGATGCTTAATTAGAGATAAGAGTCTCACAAAGTTTCTTGCCAGGGTTGGATTCAGTCATCACATTTCAGCCTTCTGAGCAGTTAGAATAACAGGCATGAACCACTGGTGTGACATAGATCTGGCTGGATCTCTGTCTTAAGTAGCTGGGGTTACAAGCTTGAGCCACCACACCTGAACCCACAAGTTTTCTCTTTTAAAAGAATACACTTAAGGTTACACATAGGTGGAGCATGCCATAATTCCAGCACTTGAGAAGCTGAGACAGGAGGTTTGTGAATTTGAGGCTAGCCAAGCTAGATAGAAAGACTTTGTTTCAAAAAAAAAACCAAGAATATACTTATCAATGTTTTATATGAAACAGATACATATCTGTTTGAGGTTCCCTGGGAAAACGAGAAGGCAGATCTCTAAAGATATACAAACTCTGGTTATTAATGTTTATTTATAATAATTCCATGTATTATTTTAGGCACAGAGTTCAGTTTTAAAAGGGGAGAAAATGAGCTTTGAAACACAGACTTAAGAAATAACTAGTTGTCGTGAGTCATTGTTTGTTGTATAAAGTATATATAGAAGTAGAAGGTTCTATCAGGCCTATTACTCTCTGCAAATTGATAGATTTCCAAATTTTTTTTGGGGGGGTCCGGTCTTGGGGCCTGAACTCTGGGCTTGGGCGCTGTCCCTCAGCTCTTCAGCTCAAGGCTAGTGCTCTACCACTTGAGCCACAGCGCCACTTCCGGCTTTTTTCTTTTTGCTTATGTGGTGCTGAGGAATTGAACCCAGGGCCTCATGCATGCAAGGCAAGCGCTCTACCACTGAGCCACCTTCCCAGCCCTAGATTTCCAAATTTTTAATGAAAAGGATGGGGTATATGGTTTTTCCTGGGTACCAAGAAGGATTGTTTCTAGGATCCTTTATAGCAACCAAAATTAAAAGAGCTCAAGTTTATTATATAAAATGACATAGAATATGTATAAATCTACACACAGCCTTTATATCATTTATTTTTTTATAATACCTAATTCAATGTGAATGTAATGTAAATAGTTGTCATACCACATTATTTAGAAGACAATGCTAGGACAAAGTCTGTACATGATGCAACCATCGTAGGCTGAGTTATTACAGAAACAAATGATATATGAGGCAAGGAATGCTTGAGCAGAGAGGGTTGGGGGTCTGTGTAATGGTGAGAGACTGGCAGGCATGCTTACACATCTCTTTGTTTCAGTGAACTCATCATAGTGCTTGAAGGTAGCATATTCAAGTTTTATTTTGTATAACTTTAGGAAATTTTTTTTCTTTTTAGGCTGGAGATGGAAACTAGGCTTCACACATGCTAAGCATGTACTCTGCTACTGAGTTATACTTCCAGCCTTCAGATTCAGTTTTCACATTCCTCTTGATGACTAAAAAATGAGTCCTTGGTTTGTAACACTTGATAGAACCTTTACCCAAACATTGGTGTATTCACCAATAAAAATACATGCCCTTTAAAATATATATGTTATAACATGGTCACAAGTTGAATGAATGTTATTGGCAGGCATTGCTATGTATACAAATAGTAGTTTGACTCTGGTAACTCATAATCTATTTTCAGCACCTGATAGATTATCTATAACAGTGGTTAGTAATGGAAGCTCTAACTTTATCCAGACCTTAATTAAAATGATGGTTTATCCATCACATGTATATAAGTTTCTTCACCCATAGAATAGTCACAGTCATATGACATATACATAAGATAAATAGTACTTGTAATGCACTTAACATAGTACTTATGACATGGTAACTGCTCAGTCAATTGATAGTATTTTTCTTGTGTGCTAGGGATCAAATTAAGGACCTTGCTCATGCTAGGAGAATTCTCTTCCACTATGAGGTCACACCCATCACACCCTAACCCCTTATAATGTTCTTAATAGATTTTATGTTTTTGACTTTGTTCCTTATTGTTAATTATTTAAAAGGAAGTACATGTTTTTCCTTCAACAAATCCTTTGCGTGTAAGTTTTGGATTATAGAAAAGGATTCTTTAGAGATGAATCCCAACCCATGCATGAAGATGGCAAGCCCAGCCCTCTCCATGTTAAACTCTCAGGTGTTTAACCAGCAGCCTATTGTCTCTTCTTTGGGCTGCACAGGTCTTATGCATAATGAAAATTACTCTTTTTTTGGGGGGGGTCCAGTCGTGGGGCCTGAACTCTGGGCCTGGGCACTGTCCCTCAGCTCTTCAGCTCAAGGCTAGTGCTCTACCATTTGAGCCACAGCGCTACTTCCAGCTTTTTTCTTTTTTGCTTATGTGGTGCTCAGGAATCAAACTCAGGGCCTCAGGCATGCAAGGCAAGCGCTCTACCACTGAGCCACCTTCTCAGCCCTACTCTTTCTTTTTTTAAAAACTACTCTTTAAGTAAAGTTTTACCTGTGTCTTGTGCTCATGACTCCCAAATCCATGGCTTCTGGCCTGGCCTCTGCTTTTTGCCCAGTTATCTTTACTAGATACCTAGGTTCATAGTGTTCCCCCATGGTGTCACAGACCATATGTCTGCTCTCTTTTTGCTCTATCTAGATAGAACTGAGTGGATAGGTAGGAAGAAGCCCCTCCAGTTAACCTGGGCCATTGGCAGGTTTTATGTACAGTGGCATCATAGGAGAGTGGTTAGAACTATCCCGAGTTCAGGTGGAGGCCTTTGGTAGCTCAGGCAGTTCAAGCACTTGTAGCCTCTGGATTGGAAGCCTGAATTTTATCAGCCAGAAGCAGGGCTGTGTTGCAGCTTTCTCATGGGATCAACTATAGAGCATTTGTCAGCTTTTTTAAAACTGCTGCAAGTCTGATGGGTCTCTGTTAGTCCCGAGGCTTCCGTTGAGTTCTGCTATTGCAAGAATCACTTCCAGCCTGACTGGTATTCTTGCTGCTGTTACTTCTGCTGCTGCTTTTCCTCTCTCAGTTACCAGTTCAACTACCCTTGTAATTATACGAATCAAAAGTAGGCAGAGACTGCCAGAGAGAAGTGGTGAGGACATAGTAGGATGTCACTCAGCAGTTCAAAAAGTGAGCCACGGTGATTACTTATGTAGCCAGAAGGGGTATGTGTGCCAAGGGTATACCAGTCAGGGCAGTACCTTCATGCAAATGACAACAGTACCCTCACCAATCGTGGCACAGCCCTTGTTCACCAGAAAAAGGAAATGCTTCACATCTTTCCTGCGTAGAAGTGGTTGCTGTGGGGGCAAAAGTCTGGGGCAAGCTGCCTGCTGCGGAAGTGCCTTCTGTAGCCAGGGTTGGGCTTTGGGTTCAAGGTAAGTGGTAGTATTGTTATGAATGATCCTTTCTTAGAAGTAGCTAGCCCCATGGAAGGGTCTAGCAGTTGCCAATTAGGGAGTTAAGTTCCCCCAGCACCCAACACCTCAGAACATTTAAAGGAAAAATAAACTTGTACTCATTACCTTGCTCATGTAATTGTAACCCCTCTGTACAGTATGTTCACAATAAAAAACTTATTTTTAAAAAAGGGTGCTTTAGCAGGGTACCAATGACATATCTATAATCCTAGCTTCTGAAGAGTTTGGGATCTGAGAATGGAGGTTCAAAGCCAGTCTGGGCAAGAAAGTCTTATCCCCAATTAACCACTAAAAAGACAGAAATGGAGGTGTTGCTCAAGTAGTTAAGTGCCATCCTTGAGTGAAAAAGCTTAAGGGACTAAGTACAAGTCTCAGTAGTGGTACAAAAAATGCATTGAACTAATAAATGGACATGTTGAATTGAAACGCTCTTTGTACAATTATTTAAAGATAACATATAAAAAAGTGTGTAAAAGAGTTTGCCCATCATGAAGGCTTATCATTAACTGCTTTGACAGCATGTCCTGGGTAGAAGTGGGTCCTCATCATCTGTTTGCCATGCAGCTCAATCCCAATAAGTATAAAACAAACACATTTTCTTTACCCACTTCATAATGTGCCACCACTCCCATGTTTCACCAATTTCATTTTTATTTTACTTTTCTTATTCAATTTATGGTTTCATTGTCCAACTAGGAAGCTGAGAGGCATTCCCAACTTGTTGGTATCTTTGATTGCCTACATCCTATTATTTACAAAGACCTTTTGATTCTGGGTTAGCAGGTGGTAGAACAGATATCTACCATTCTTGTGACCTTGGATTCAATTCCTAACACTAGAAACAAAACAAAACCTCTCTTACATCTTAAATATTTCTCAAGTCTACTATGGCCTCTTGAGGCTCTTGTCATCTGCAGTGACTCTCTCATAAGTCTTTTTCTATATCCAATCTTGACAAACTCCATGCATTTTTCCATATTGATATCAAGGTAACATAAAGTACAGATCTTACCATTGTCAATATTTCCCTCCTTTCCTGCAAGGTCAAGTCGAAATTTGTTGCAGGGGTAGGGGAGAGGTACCAGAGGGATAGTGGAGGGTGAATGGAGGGAGTAAATGTGGGTAAATATGATTGATGCACTCTGCATGCATAGGTAAAAATGGAACAATAAAGCGTGAAAAAGTAAGATCAAGTCTAATGTCCTTAACATGGTTTGTCAGGTTTATTATGATCATCTGATTTCTACTTATCTGGGTGCTCCCAGGCTTATTCTTGTATTGGTGGTACTAGAGTTTGAATTCATGACTTTGAGCTTGCTAGACTAGTGAAATACCACTTAGCTGTATCAGCTCTCAGGCTTATTATTTTTATCCCCAACTACAGTGATTACTCTCACATACACTATGCTAATAAATGTGTGTGTGCTTAGAATAGGGTCTCACTGTTGTTCACTTGTTTATACTAAGCCCAAGAACCACCTGCCTCAGGACATCTTTCCTAATTTTCTTTTCTTCCCTGTACTGTCTCCTCAAACTGGAATACTTGCCTTTCTCCACTGTTTCCATGGGTGCTTCTTGATGCTTCTGTTATAACTCACTATTTTAAATGGAATTACATATTTCAGATGTGTTTATCTACTTTTGCACCCTAAGAGGAAGTCTCAGGCTGAGGAAAAAATCATCAGGCTTCAGTTCATCTTCAGAAGTGGAAGTTGTAATTGTCATTGAAATTATTTATTGATACCAAAGCACTAATAAAGAACAAGAAAATGTGATTTGGTTCTATGAGAATAATAAGGATGGCCTTAGGCATGTTAAGCAGACATTCTACCTTGGACCTATAGCCCCAACTCCTAGATTCTTTTTTTTTTTTTTTGTCGGTCGTGGGGCTTGAACTCTGGGCCTGGGCGCTGTCCTTCAGCTCTTCAGCTCAAGGCGAGCGCTCTACCACTTGAGCTACAGCGCCACTTCCGGTTTTCTGGTGGTTTATTGGAGATAGGAGTCTCACAGTCTCTCCTGCCTGGGCTGGCTTTGAACCGCGATCCTCAGATCTCAGCCTCCTGAGTAGCTAGGATTACAGGCGTGAGCCACCGGCGCCCGGCTCCTAGATTCTTTTGATTATAATAGAACCATGTGGGCTGGGAGTGTAGCTCCAGTGGCAGCACTTTTGCTTCATTTCTAAGGCCCTGGGTTCAACCCCCAGCAGTGAAAAAAAAAACAACAACAAGAAAATAAACAAAAACCAAAGAACATAATGTAGCACAATGCATAGAATGTAGCAGATCCTCAAAAAGCGTTTGAGATGGGTTTGGGCAAGATGAGGGGAGGATAATGAAAGGGTGACACTGATCATGATGCATTGTACTAATGAACTAACATTGAATTGTAACTCCTTTGCATGAAGTACTGAAAGATAATTTTTAAAGTATTTGAGTTAATTAATGTTAAATTCATCCAAGTAAACTTAGCTTCTGTGTAGATTGTTCATGTTAGTATGGTCATCTGCTCATATCTTAAAATACAGAGTAAAAAAAAAAAAAAAGGAAGAAAAAAAGTCCCCATCATACTGTGAATTCCAGAGGAGACTAATCTTCTTAAAGCCCTATTTTAATTGCATGCTTACCTTTCTTACCCACAATAGCTCTTTATTAGTTCAAGTTCAAACTACTCACCCTGCCTTACCTATTTAACCTATTCTGGTCCTACAGAATCAGCCTGTACAGTTAAGTCAGTTTACTTAATAGGCAGTGTAGGCAGAGGGTATGACTTTTCAAATCTAGATTTTCATATCAGAGTATTATAGACTTTAATATTATATTTTGGTGCAATAAACAATAGCTTTATATTTATAAAATATTGAGTGCTCACTATTTTGGACTAAGCACCTTTCTAGTGAATGAGGCTTTGGTTCTAGTGAAAATCAACCTAACTTCTGCCCTCATGGAGGTTTTGGTCTAATTTTAAAGGCAAATAATAACTGTAATCCCAAGCTATGGGATCAGGTGTCTTCTCAGGCTCAGTGACATCTATCCTGACATGCATTGTCAGGAAGTGCAGCACCAGTGGAAGGAAGAGCAAATTCAAAAGCCTGGTATACTTGGGCAAGTGAGAGAAGTTTCTTAGGAATAGATCTCAGGTACTAGGGAGATATCTGGATTACTATAACTGATCATGAAAGGAAATAAAGGAAATTTCCATCTAGGACATGCACGTTCTTTTCCTCAGGATATGAAATGTTCAAATTAGTTTACTCTTCTTTCATTGGAAGATTTAGAAGGGGGAAAATACCAAATGAAGAAAATGAATTTCTGTTGGTTCACTGATCACTCACCTTCATTTCTTGCTACCTGTTGTCTAAAACAAAGTCTCACTATGTAGTACAAGCTATCCTGGAATTCCTGGAACTCTAGATCCTCTTGCTTCTGCCTCCTGAGTGAAAGATTGTAGGCATGTGCCATCGTACCTGGTTATCAGCAGTATTTTCTCTTTCTTCCAGTGTTAGGGATTGAACCCAGGACCTACACATACTAGGCACAGATTCTATTACTGAGCTAATCCCCAACCCTGAATGCTGGTTATTACATGTCAGAGTGAAAGTGAGTGAAACCATTCCCACAGGCCTTTTATAGTGGCACCAATCCATTCATGACACCAGCACCCTTATTGTCTAAATTCTTCCCAATACTATTGTATTGGGGATTCAGTTTCAACGTGAGATTTGGAGGAGACACCAGTATTCATTAAAGGTGAGTCATCTTTTTTGATGGGACCATCACAGACTGTAGCTGCAGAAGCAGTCATTTGACCCATCACCAATTAGTAATTCCACAGAAGCAACCTTCTACCCACCCTACCCCCTTTGCCTATAATACCAAATCTTGGGCCTTTCCTCTGATCATACAGGTTAGGTCAGGTTATTCCCGTCTATGTCACCTCTGCAGGCCTTGGGCTTTGCCTCTGCCATCTGCTCTTTCTCATTCTCTATTGGCTTTCTGTCTTGAATTTTGTATTTTCTGTTTTGTTTTCCCTGCTGTTTTAGGGGTGGAGGAATTCTGAGAGAAAAGTTGAAACATCTTTGTAACATGTTAAAACAAGAAGTCTTTCTCTCAGCCTTTGAATAGGCAAGTTTCTCCCTAGACAGCACTAAAAATGGAGGGGCTGTGTTAATGTTTCTCCTACACAGGGATGCTGAGACCTGTAGTCAGACTTCTCTGTCACTATAACGTACATTTGAGAGAAAAAACAAGACTTTGGCTCACAGATTCAGGTTTCTTTTTCTTTTTAAATTTAAATTGCTTTATCTGTTTATTGAAATCTGTTTTTTTTGTTTTAACTTTTTAAATTTTTTTATTGTAAAGACACTTTACAGAGGGGTTACAGTTACATGAGTAAGGTACTGAGTACATTTCCTATTGAGCATTGTTATCCCCTCCTTTGTTTTTCCCCTGCCTTGCCCCCCTCACCCTCCTCCCACAAAGTTGTAAAGTTTGCTTTCAACACCATGTCTTGTACATCTCATTGTTACAATGGGTCAACCTGTATCCTTGTTTCAGCATTTGGTTATTTCCCTTCCCCTCTCCAAATTATAAAAATGTATATGCAAAATGCAGGGCACTGGGTGATTCAGGTTTCTATCCATGGTCAGTTAGCACCATTATTTCTGGGCATGGTGAGGCAGAACATTGTGGCCAAAAGTCATTAGATGGAGCAAAGCTGCCTCCATGGCAGCCAGGAAGCAAAGATGAGTGTCACACAAAGCTGGGCTTCTCCCACCTTCCACAATCTGCCAATCTCTCAATAGTCTATTTGACTTTGAATTCATGATCCAGTCACTTCTCTGAAGTTCCACTTCTGAGTCTTGCTTGCACTGGGGACTGAGTTAACTACTTGAGCTTTTTGAGGGGACATGAAATATTCAAACCATAATAGGACCCAATAAACCAATGTTCATGCACTTATGAAGATATATTCTTTATGGGAGTATTTACTGGTATGCAGTTTTCCAGAGGACATAGAAAGGATGCCACATAGGGCTGGGAAGGTGGCTCAGTGGTAGAGCGCTTGCCTTGCATGCATGAGGCCTTCAGCACCACATAAGCAAAAAGAAAAAAAGCCGGAAGTGGCACTGTGGCTCAAGTGGTAGAGCGCTAGCCTTAAGCTGAAGAGCTGAGGGACAGCGCCCAGGCCCAGAGTTCAGGCCCCACGACCGGACCCAAAAAAAATAAAAATAGAAAGGATAGACTTTTAAATTACCTTTAAGGCTTTCACATATCAAAATAGCCAAGTTTGACAGAAAACCTGTGGCTTATGCCTGTAATCCTAGCTACTCAGGAAGCTGAGATTTAAAAGATCACAGTTCAAAGCCAATGTGGGCAGAAAATTTTTACAGACCCCATTCTGAGAAAAATAACCAGGAAAAAAGAAAGACTAGGCTGGAAGCATAGCTCAAGTGTTCGAACAAGCGCAAGGCCCCAAATTCAAATCCCAGTACTGACAAAGAAAAAAAAGGAAAGTTTGCTTTTATGCCTGTAATTTTAGATTTCGAAAGGCACCCCCCCCCCATGGCCAATTCAAATATTCAGAGTTAAAATTACCAGGAGACAATTCCTAATATCAAGCATCCTGAATGTGGCTTTGTGAATATTGTTAGTTTTCATGCTACTAAGGTGTGAAGTTTATTTTAAAAATAGGCAGTTTAATTTTATAACCTCATTTTAATGTGTGTGTGCATGCGCATGTATTTTTTAGCATATGACTATGTTTTTTCCACTTCAGTAATTTTTGCAAATCTTCTTACAGTGTAACTCCCTATAAATGAAAGACTATTTTAACATGGTTTAAACAGCCACAGGTTTTGGAAAATACACAAAGTGCCTGTTTTAGAGGCCCAGAGTAGACTCAGGAGAGTTGGATTAGACTTGGGAGAGCTGGAGCAAATGAGCTTGGATATAGTGCTACAGTAGGAAGAGTGTAACGTATGATTTTTTTTAAATGTTCAGATGTCTGTCATTTTGCTAAGAAATCTCCTTACATTTTTAGACTTTTATTGCAAAACTGTCTTTTAAGGCTGTATAAGTCTTGTGCTTTACTGCACAGCACAGCAGATGTATCTGAACACCAATAGTGTTGAATAAGCCTCAGTTTGGATTGCAGCACAGGATTTCATGGACAAATGAGGAAGTGAATTTGAGCAAGTTACTTAATGTTTCACTTTGTGCATCTGACAAACAGTGCATAAAGTTCTCCTGGTAGAACTACCATGAGGTAAAGTTCTCAGAACTGTGCATGGCTCTTTTTATTGAGGTATGTCAAACACCTAACACAGCTTTTCCTCCTAGAATCGGAACTACTAGGGAAAAGTTATGTAATCTAAAACCCATTTTTTCTGATTCTCAGAATATGGAATTTGGAAATAGCTTGTAAATTTCAGAACTTCTGCAGGTGAAGGAGTATTTGTTGTTGGGAGGGAACTCCAAATATTTGAAATAATTTGTTTGCTAAGCTGCTGGGACTTAGGGTGTTACCGAGGGAATTTTTTTTTTTTTTTTTTTTTTTTGTTGGTCGTGGGGCTTGAACTCTGGGCCTGGACGCTGTCCCTCAGCTCTTCAGCTCAAGGCGAGCGCTCTACCACTTGAGCTACAGCGCCACTTCCGGTTTTCTGGTGGTTTATTGGAGATAGGAGTCTCACAGTCTCTCCTGCCCGGGCTGGCTTTGAACCATGATCCTCAGATCTCAGCCTCCTGAGTAGCTAGGATTACAGGCGTGAGCCACCGGCGCCCGGCAACCGAGGGAATTTTTAAGTATGTCAGGGCATGATAGCTTCTTTCTTCATATGCTAATGCACTGTGACTGTGCATTAGCCTGTGTACCATGTTTTTCCTGCCATTATTGTGGCACCAGCATCATGGTCCTCTGGGACCTGACTTAGTGCTCACTGGCAGGCAGGCACAAGACCTGCAGGACCCAGTCTAGCAGTGCTCTGACTCACATTTCCCTCAAACACGGTTGATGTTGAGATCAATAAGCTCTGACAAGCAGAAGTAGCAGGCTCATCAATTTTAATTTTGAAAACTGTCTATTTTTTATTGTCATCAGTTAGTCTAAATTACTTTTATAAAGATAATAGACTCATCAATTTGAAACCTATCATGTCAGATGGCCATTAGAGACCTCTGAGTTCTCAATTATTTCCTGTGAAACTCTTACTAGATATTCTAATTGTGTGGATGCTTATATAAGAAGATGGTGAAGAAAATGTAAAGGGCTTGTTTCAAATACTTTTATAATCCACTACCTCTGGTTTAGTATATGGTAAAGTGAGCAACATTTGATTTATTTCATCATAAAAACTTATTATATTACGAATTTGAGGTTCTTGCATATGAAATACCAACTCTAAATTCTTATTGTAAATTTCTTTTTCCAATCTTCTGGTTTGAACTCAGCCTGATGCCATCCCTGAGCTTTTGTAGAGCTAGCTCTCTACCACTTGAGCACAGCTCTACTTCTGGCTTTTTGGTGGTTAACTAGAGATAAGAGTCTCATGGACTTCCTGCCCTGGCTGGAGCCACATCCCCAGCACTAAGGATCATTTTATGAGATAGTGAAGGATAGTAAATTTCAACAGATTTGACTATGAGAAAAGCACTGTGTCAGCAGTTGGTAAGGTCAGGGGTAAAAGTTGAGGACATTGGTTAAAGAGTGAGTAGCGGAGTTGGACTCTTTGGTGAATAAAAATTAATGGGCTGTAGTATGCTGACCAGCCCCTTGGGAGCTATAGAAGTTTTTCTGGGACATAGGTCTTTGAATGTTAAAACGAGCTAGTCATGAGCAAACCAGAGTATTAGTCAGACAGTGACTGACACTGTGTGCTAGGCTAGGCTCTAAAGGTGTAAAGGAAGTAGATATTAGACATGTAAAGAGAACATGTGAGATGAAAATGTAGGGTAGAAGTAAACATCAGGCCACAGACACCCCTAGTTGTAGATGATGGTCAAAGAGTAGACATGGAGGGAAGGTAACAGAGTTGAAATGAATTCAGAGAAAAGAGTAGGCTGACAAAAACTTACTTGAAAGAACAGAAAGAGATGTAGAGAAAGGTGACCTGGAGAAGAGAGCCCCAGTGCTTATACCATATAATTGGAACATTTGGGAGATGTTGAGGACATTGAGCTTGCTGGCCTCTATGTGTTCAGGGAGAATGGGTTGGGGGAAGAGGTAAAAAGAAGCTGGGGACTTGGGGGAGTGAAAGGAAATCACAGTTTCTGAGGTGACCACATTACATCATGTTAGTGGGGAAAAACGTGGAAAATTACAAAGCATTAAAAGAAATAGCTGGCACTTATTGGATGCTTTCTTTGGTTCAGGTGCTAAGTATATAACCTACATTACCACAACCACAAAGATAGCTACTACTGTTATTTTCGCTTTATAGACAGGAAACCAAGCTCTTTTTTGTATCTGTGTCTTCTCCTCTTCCATCCCCTAAAGACATTTTTCTTTGGATTTAGGGTTTACTTGGATGATCTGGGATCATCCTAAAATCCTTTTGGGGACCACCATTCAGACTACTAAGTCACTTCCATTTTGAATGGATTTGGATGCATTTGTGGCTTTATAATTTCATGCATTAATCATTTAGAAAATATTGATTTTCTGGTTTATGCATTTCTTCCAAATGTTGCTACATTTCATAGCATGATTTATAGAAGCACATTAATAAACATCACCAAGTGTATGAGTAAAATCTTTTCAGTGGAGAGGAACAGACCAGCTTATGATGGCAGAAACAGATTTTCTAAAATACAAACTTCTGCTTGAAATCTGAAATGTTATCTTTGCCAACAAGCACATTGAATTGTTTGCCTTAATGTGGCAGGCTTATTTTGTTCAACTTCAGGAAAAATGTCTGCCAAGTACCCAAGTTTGGCAAATATAGCATCATTTGTCAGTCATCCTTCAAGTAAAAATGGAGTTCTATGTAAAAACACAGAGTTCAGCTTGGGACTCAAATAATCACACAAGGGCTCTTCCTCCAATCTCTGGACTTTGGTTTATAGCAGAAGTACTCTACATGTATGTCCTATTTTCACACAGAATACTAGTACATTCCTCAGTAAACTTGGCTTAAGCCTTTTTTTTTTTTTTGGTGGTGCTGGAGATTGAAACCAGGGTTTCATGTACTCTAGGTAAGTCCTCCCTTTTATCAGCTAAAGGCAAAGTAATAGTGAAAGATACAGTAACTACTCATACAGTAGCTTCACTGCCTTGATTCATGCCAGGGCACCAGTACTGTTTGACACAGTTGCTTTTCGCTATCAGTGCCCATGTTAACACATTGAAAAAGGCAAGTAATATGTTAGTGTAATCATGCAAATAATTTTACTTCTCAGACCTCCCAAAAGAGTCTTAGGGCCTTCCAAGGGACTGGGACTAGACTTTGAAAATTACTAGTATATGCCATTTGGTTTATAACTAAAATATAGACTAATTTTAGAGGTATGTGTATTTCGTATAAAATCAATTAGACTGCTTCCTTAGAAATAAAATATCTAAATTTATATAAAATACAAGAAAAAGCCATGCATTGGTAGCTTAAGCCTATAATCCTAGCTACTGAGGAGGTTGAGATCTGAGGATTATGGTTCAAAGCTAGCTGAGACAGGAAAGTCCAGAGACTCTTATCTCCAATAAACCACTTAGAAAAAGCTGAAAGTGGTGCTGTGGCTCTAGTGGTAGAGCACTAGACTTGAGCAAAAGAAGCTCAGGGACAGTATCTAGGACCTGAGTTCAAGTCTCAGGACCAGGAAAATATAATATATTTTATAATAAATGAATAAATAAGTTAATTTATTAATAATAAAGAAAAACCTAATGCAGGTGGGTTTAAAATGAAAATAAAGCCTTAGCATTCTAAAGCAAACACTGTTTTAAGGGGAAAAAACCTTTCTGTTACAGAAAATTTCAAACATACACAAAATAGGTGTGCAGATTATAACCAGCCTCCATAAACTCATTGTCTAGCTATCTAATTATGGCTCTATCTTGTTTCAACTAATATATCCCTCCCTCATCTCCCAGCCACTAGGTTGTTTTGTATCCATAAATATTTCAGTACTATCTTTGTAAAACAGACTCTTATAAAGAAACATAACAATAGCATTAGCACACTTACAAAAGTTAGTGTGTGTGTGTGTGTGTGTGTGTGTGTGTGTGTGTGTGTGTGTGTGTGTGTGTGTGTGTGTGTGTGTGTGTGTGTGTGTGTGTGTGTGTGTGTGTGTGTGTGTGTGTGTGCTTGAAATCAGGGCCTGGACACTGTTCCTGAGCTTTTGTACGCAGGGCCAGCACTCTACCACTTGAGAGACAGCTCCACTGTGGCTTTTTTTGGTGGTTAATCAGAGATGAGAGTCTCAGATTTTCCTGTCCAAGCTAGCTTCAAACCACAGTCCTCATATCTTAGTCTTCTGAGTAGCTAGGATTACAGGTGTGAGTCACTGGCACCCAGCTTTAAAAAAAAAGCTTTCTTAATGGCAGCAGTTATCTAGTTGAGTACAATTTTCCCCAATTGCCTCTTATTCTTTTCAGTAGTTTTTTTGGTCTAAGCAAGATCCAAATAAGATAAACGCCAATGTATATTATTAATACATTTTAATATGTGTATTTTCTACTTTTTCCCCTTACAATTTACATAATGAAGAAACTAGGACATTCGGTCCAGAGTAGTTTACACTAAATTCTGCTGATTGCATTTCTATGATGTCATTTAACATGTGCTTATGCCTATGACACCAGTTATTTCCTATAAATTGGAAGTCAGAGCTATACTCAATGATATTTGGGTTCAAATATTTTAGTAAGAATAACTTCATAAATGGTGATGTGCTTTATCATCAGGAGGCATAAAATTGTTTGGTCTTAACGCTATATAGACATTGGTGATCATAGTCTACAAGCATTTATTTATTAATTCATTGCAAAGGGATTGTATTATACCCTTCCTTCTCTTGTTCCTCTTCTTCCTTTTCATCTTATTACCTCTCCTCTTTCTTTTTCTCCTCTCCCTTTTTCTCTTTTTATTTTCATTTGAGACCTAGGGATTGAACACAGGGCCTCATACATACTAATAAACATATGCTTTACCACTGAACTTTACTCCCAAACTCCCAACCCTTTTGTCTCTTCTTTATTCATTAACCACAATTTTTCTATAAGGAAAATTTCCCCTCACTGACTACTTGGTTGTCCTGGGGTACAGTTCATATTGTTAAGGCAAAATAAAGTCTTCATTCTTACCCTTTAACTAGTTTGCAAATCAATGGCTAAGTTCCTCAGCATCATCTTATAGAATTCTTTTCTATTTTTTTAGAACATGTATATACTCCTTGATTTTATATACTCCTGAATTCAATGTATTTCAACTCACAATAGTCATTTTTTTTTACTGTGGGGCATGAACTCAGGGCCTATGTCTGTCCCTGAGCTTTTTTTTTTTTAATTTAATTTTATTTTATTTGTGAACATACTGTATAGAGGAGTTACAATTACATGGGCAGGATAATGCGTACATTTCTTACCAAGCATTGCACCCTCCTCCTGTGTTTACCCTTCACATCCCTTCCCAGCCTCCCCCCTCCCCCCCAATCCCAATCCTTCTCCTTCCCCCCCCTTCCCCTCCCCCCCGCACCGACGTTGTAAAGCTCGTTTTGGACATGACAACTTGTTCAAGAAAATGTGGTATATATACAAAATGGAATTCTATGCCTCCAGCAGAAAGAATGACATTGCCCCATTTGTTCGGAAATGGAAAAACTTGGAAAAAATTATATTAAGTGAAGTAAGCCAGGCCCAAAGAAACATAGGTCCCATGGTTTCCCTTATTTGTAATATCTAGTATATGTATGAGTCAAGCGGAAAAGGTCAGATAATGTGATGTCAGGAAAATGAACCCTTAGATATGTATTTTAAGATTTTTTTCTTTCATGCATGTGTTTCTAACGCATTTATAAGATTATCTCTTTGTTGCTTTGTATGTCCCTCCCCCACAGTATAACCCCTGCTTTCACTATATTTGATGTCAGTATAACTTGTGGAGGAGATGGGGAAAAACCAGTTGTTTAAGGATACAGGTGGACCTGTTGCAACAATGAGAAGTACAAGTTGTCATGTCCCTGAGCTTTTTTGCTCAAGGCTAGAGGGTTAGCACTCTACCACTTTGGGCCACAGCACCATTTGGAGATAAGGGTCTCATGGACTTTCCTATACAAACTGGTTTTGAACCACGATCCTCAGATCTCAGCCTCCTGAGTATCTAGGGTTATAGGCATGAGACATGAGTGCCCTGTGTTCCATTTTCTTGTCCTTGGCTCTCTTTGAGTTGGCTTATTGGGCCTCTGAAATAATTTGGTAGTCACTAATACCATACAAGTAAAAGCAAAAGACATTCCAGGTTCATCTGTAATACAGATCTCTAGTTAGCCAATACTACAGGAAGGAAAATACTTACAGGTCATAATCTTGGCACTAAGGGGACTCACTCAGCGGGTTTCTCATTAATTTTAATCTTTATACTCTAGAGTTAGGAAATATATACATATGAATGTTTTAAATATAAAACACAATAACTATTATGATATATTCAATAATATAGTTTCTTATATTTCCTTTCTTTCCCATCAAAATTACTCATTATCAAAGACTAAGGTAATTACTTGTTTTCTTTCTTTCTTTCTTTTTTTTTTGGATCCAGTCGTGGGGCCTGAACTCTGGACCTGGGCGCTGTCCCTCAGCTCTTCAGCTCAAGGCTAGCGCTCTACCACTTGAGCCACAGCGCCACTTCTGGCTTTTTTTTTCTTTTTGCTTATGTGATGCTGAGGAATCGAACCCAGGGCCTCAGGCATGCAAGGCAAGCGCTCTACCACTGAGCCACCTTCCCAGCCCCATTACTTGTTTTCTTACCCAATAATACAAACATGAACTCAGAATAATATTAACAGTAATAATAACATGATTACAGGAAAATATTTTTTAATTGTTATTATACTGGTGATAAACAGATGGGTTACCGTTTCATAAGTCAGGTAATGAGTACATATCTTTAAAAAAATTTAATATATATATTTTATTGTAAAGATACTATACAGAGGGGTTACAGTTACATGAGCAAGGAATGAGTCCATTTTCTATGGAGCATTGTTACCTCCTCCTTTGTTTTTCCCCTTCCATCCCTTTTCTCCCCATCTCCTTGACTCTTCCCTCCCCTCCCCTTCCCTCACCCCCCCCAATGCAAGGTTGAAGTTTGTTTCAACATACTGCCTTGTACATCCCATTGTTACAATAGGTCATCCTGTATCCTTATTTCAGCATTTTGTTATTTCTCTTCCCCTCCCCAAATTAGAAAAAATGTATATATAATATGCAGGACACTGGAATCAAATACAGTGACAACAGGGTTTATACCATGGGGGAAGAACATAAAAAGAAACAAAAAAAAATTACATAGTACATTATAAGTACATCAACAAGAACAGCAAGAAAGATAAAATCTCTTGTGTTCCTATCTTGGGGTTCATTTTGCTTAGCATCAGTTTATATGCTCATATGTACATAGCTTTTGACCTCTTCTGCTTGTTCTAGACATATACTAGTTATTTCAGATAATGGAACCCATGGGATCTATTTTTTTGGGGTCTGGCTTACTTCACTTAATATAATTTTTTCCAAGTCTTTCCATTTCCTAACAAATTCATTCTGATGAAGGCATAGAATTCCTCTGTGTGTGTGTGTGTGTGTGTGTGTGTGTGTGTGTGTGTGTATGTGTACGTGTGTGTGTGTGTGTGTGTGTGTGTGTATATATATATATATATATATATATATATATATATATATATATATATATACATACATACCACATTACAAAATTTTTTTTACCATGAGTACATTTCTTTTTTTGGACAATGTCACCCTTTTCTTTATTTTCTCCCAGTTTTTCTCTCCTATTCCAATTTTTTTTCAGTACTGGAGTTTGAACTCAGGTCTTCTCATTTGCTCAATATGTGTGGTTGACAAGTGCTCTAACTGTGACATGAGTCACAGTTAGAATCTTATGGACTTTTCTGCCTGGATTCACTTCCAACAAACTCTTTTGGATTGCAGCTTGCTGAGTTGCTAGGATTACAGGCATGAGCCACCAGTGTCTGGCTTGAATGGACTTTTGTGTATGTGTTTCCCAGTCTGGGATTTGAACACTTGATCAGATGCTTTTACTCATTGGCTGTTGCTCTGTTACCTGAGCCACATCTCCAACCTCATAAATAGAATTTTTAAGTTTTTTTGTCCTTAGGATTTATTGCACTTTTTATTTTCAAGTCACTTGAAATAATTCCTGTAGGGGCTGGGAAAGTAGCTCAGTGGTAGAGCGCTTGCCTTGCATGTCTGAGGCCCTGGGTTCGATTCCTCAGCACCACATAAGCAAAAAGAAAAAAAAGCCGGAAGTGGTGCTGTGGCTCAAGTGGTAGAGCGCTAGCCTTGAGCTGAAGAGCTGAGGGACAGCGTCCAGGCCAAGAGTTCAGGCCCCACGACTGGACCCCCCTCCCAAAAAAAAGAAATAATTCCTGTAATCAATTCCATTTACTTAACTTTGAGATGGAACCATGTTTAATCATTTCTGCTTTTAGCTTGTGTTAGAGTCTTCTCAAAACATCTAAATATAATAAACCTTTTGTTTCTTTCAAGTTTTGAGATAGGTCTAAAGTTTCAACCTGGAGTTTCATGCTTGCTAGAGTAGCACTGTACCACTTGAGCCATGCCCCCGGACCTGTTTTTTGCTTTAGTTATTTTCAGATAGGGTCTTTTGTCGCCGCAAACTAGCCCCAGCCTGGCCTCAGACTGGTCTCCTACCAATGCTTCCCACATAGTGGGGATTATAAGCAGACCCAGCTTATTTGTTTACATGGAGAAGGTTGTTTCAGTAACTTTTTGCCCAGGCTGCTTTGAACCATGACCCTCCTGACCTCTACCTCCCAAATCGCTGGAATTATAGGTGCATACTACCCTACCTAGCCTAAGGTTATACACATCTTTAAACATACAATTGTAATAGAGGAAGCTTGAGCTCACTTACCATATTCTTCCTTCTCTCCCACCAATAGAAAAATCACCATTTTGGTAACTCCATTGACTACTTCATAATTTTCTATATTTAATAACCTTTATTTATTATATCCACAATAGAAGGTAGCTTGAAAGATTTTACATTATACACCTAATGTTTGATGCATGGGGCCTTGTACAGAGCTATGAACATGTTTAATAATTATCTCCCTTAATTATATTGAATTTTGGGGGCTGAGAATGTGGCTTAGCAGTAGAGTGCTTGCCTAGCGTGCATGAAGCCCTGGGTTTGATTCCTCAGTACCACATACACAGGAAAAGCTGGATCGCTGTGGCTCAAGTGATGAAGTGCTAGCCTTGAGCAAAAGAAGCTCAGGAACAGTGCCCAAGACCCAGGACTGGCCAAAAATAAATAAATAAATAAATAAATGGAATTTTTATTATCCTTTTAGCCAAATAAAGTATTTGTTGTCAATTAATAGAAGCATTAACTGGCAAGTTAGAAATCATATCAGATATCTATTAAGGAAATTTGAATTATGCAGCATTTTAAAAGAAATAAGAGTAATTGACCATGGATTTCAAACTACTGACCATATTATATAAATCATTTTGGATAAATTTCAACCCAAAGGCCTATCCCAAATTCTGGTGTCAAGTCAAATTACTCAGCACATCATTAATAATATTGGTTTTCAGATTTAAAAGTTTTTATTTCTAAGATAAACAACCTCTAATTGTTTATTAAACTTTATTTCCTCTGGACCTCTGCTAAATGAAGCATGAATGTAATTATATAATAGGTAAATATTTCTTTTTGTAAAACTGAGTCCCTTTCATTGATTAAGATGAATTGTATTCATAAACTACAATTATGTAATAGGTAAATAATTCTTTTTGTAAAACTCAGTCCCTTTCATTAAGATGAATTGTATTCATAAACTGCTTTGTTAAATGATAACTCCTTTGTACACTACTTAAAGATGATAAAAAGTCCTTTTACCATATGCTAAAATTTATGTAAATTAATATGTATTTAAATACGAGTATATAAGCACTGTTTTATATAAAAACTATATTGGAGGGCTGGGAAGGTGGCTCAGTGGAAGAGCACTTGCCTTGCATGCATGAGGCCCTGAGTTTCGATTCCTCAGCACCACATAAGCAAAAAGAAAAAAGCCAGAAGTGGCGCTGTGGCTCAAGTGGTAGAGCGCTAGCCTTGAGCTGAAGAGCTGAGGGACAGTGCTCAGGCCCAGAGTTCAGGCCCCACAACCGGACCAAAAAAAAAAAAAAATAACTAGTACAAACCCAGGTGCTGGTTAGTGGTCATATAATCCACCAGCTGAGGAGGATGAGGAGGCTGAGATCTGAGGATCATGGTTCAAGGCCAGCCCAGGCAGAAAGTCCTTGAGAGACTCTTATCTCCAATTGACTTCTCAAAAACTGGAAGTAGAGCTGTGGCTCAAAGTGATAGAGCATTAGTGGTTAGCCTTGAGCACAAGAGTTCAGGGACAGAGCCCAGGCCTTGAGTTCAAGCCCCATGACTAACAAAAACAACCAGAACTGGAAGAGTGGCTCAGCAGTAGAGTGCCTGCCTATGAAGCACAAGACCACAATTTTAAACATCAACATTACCACACACACACACACACACATACACACACACACACACGCACGCACACACACACACACTCACACACGTGCACACACACGCACACACGCACACGCGCACACAGAGTCTGCTTTACAAAACTTTCTGGTTCTTTTGTGTATATTTCAATAAGGGCACAGTTGCATTGCTCTATTTAAACTTTTAATGTGCTCCTCTATTACTAGTTAATTTTTAGTTTTTTCCCCCATTTTTTGGCAGCACTGGGAACTGGACTTCATGCTATCTATGCAGTGACTGTACCACTGATGTCATGCCTCCAGCCCTTTTTTGTGTTGGTTGTTGGTTGTGTGTCTAGACTCTGATCTGTCTATTTTGGGCTTCCTGTTGTAGCTGAGATGACTGGTGCATTCTGTTATGCCCAATTTCTGCATTGAAAGAGAATCCTTTAGACTTTTTTTTTTTTTTTTTGCCAGTGCTGGCCTGGGATTATGATCCTCCTGCTGTTAGCCTCCTCTGCGTCTAGGATGACAGACACATGCTACTGCATGCAGTAGTGTTTGAGAAGAGGCATCTAGAAAACTTTTCTGCCTGTGCAATCCTCCCTTTCCAACTTTCAGCCTTCCAAGTAGCTAGGACTTCCAGTTCCCAGCTTAATTTTTATTATCTTTCTAATTGCATGTTCCAATTTGAGATTTGTTTTAGAATGGTCATTAGTATATTTGTTTATTAATATACTTTCTTCAGTACAATTAAAATTCTTTTTTTTCCTTTTAAAAAATATTTTATGGTATTTAGGAAAGAACCAAGGTACTCATTAGGCAAATGTTCTACCACTGAGCTACTTCCCCCAGTAAACAAAAATCAGGTTTATTTCAAGTTAGCAACCATCTTGGAATTCTAGAACACAAGTCTGAGAGCAGTGAAAATCTGCAATTAACCTGCTTTAGAATATTAGCACATAAACTCCCTATCCATTCAAAATCATTTTGTTAAGTGGTTATTATACAGAGGTAATCTAGCATCATGGTGAGATCTGAGCATCAAATCTGAGCCAGAGTGCCTAGGTTTCCAATCCCAACCCACTCACTGGTGTGACCTTTGGGAAAGCTGCTGAAAAGTTTCTTTCCCTGTGGATTGGGGTTGATCACCAGACCTAGCTCAAAGTGTTATTGTGAAGATCAAGTAAATTAATATCTGTAAAGTACTTGAAGAGCCAGGCACATAAGTGTTACAAAAATGTTAGCTATTGTTTTTGTGACCTTTTCTGTGAAGACTAGCATGGTATCTTGACTATATTATCAAGAATACAAATAGTTCTAATTAACTTATCCTGTTGTTCAGAAATGTTTTACTATTTTGTAAGGACAACTTCTGCAAACACTTGGAGTATACTTTCACTTTAGAGATCATTTGTTTTCATTCCTAGCAATTTTTTAGAAATAGCTTCTTTATCTCTACCTAACTTTTTGAGTATATTACTACTACAGTAACTATTTCTCTGTTCTAGTTCTAACATCATTGTCAGTCAGTTGTAGTCAGTTTCAGTGATTGATTTTTCCTTCTTAGGAGTCATAATTTTCTGTTCCTTTGCATGTTTTGTAATATTGAATTCTCACCAAATAATGTTGGCTACTGAATGTCAGATATTGTGAATTTGGTGCTGGATTTGTTGTTTTTTCCAATAAATGTGCTTGAGATTTAATTTGAGATGGGGTTAAAACACTTGGAAATAAGTTTGTGGTGGTGGTAGGGGGTTATTTTTGGCTTTTTTTCTTTTCTGGTGTATGGATAAGTGGTGGGATACAGAAAATGAAGGAGGGAGGGAGGGTGAACAAATGTAATTATGCTATTTAGTACACACTGTGTGGAAAATGGCCTATGTAACTTGTGGGCATGGACAGAAGGGGGAAACAGGGAAAGTAAAGGCAGGGGTGACAATGTTCAAAAAAGAAATGTACTCATTACCTGATTTATGAGATGGTAGCCCAACTGTATAGCACAATAAATTAAAAAAAAATACTTGGAAGTAATGTGATCCTTTTAGGCTTTCTGTGATGAAGATGATGATGACGATGACGACGACGACGACGATGATGATGATGATGATGATGATGATGATTTTTTGAGGGAGAAGGACCTAAATATCATTGAGTCTAGGAATAATTTCTCAATACTAAGGCAAGACCTTTCTATGTTCTCTACGTCATTGAACTGGGAGGCTTTCTAGTAGGCCTAGTGAGAACAGCTAGTTTCTCAGTTCTCTGAATGTGTTATTCTGTCTGATGCTGTCAGATGATAGTTTCTTCACCTGCTGATCAGTACTGTCAAATTCTCAAGGAAGACCTGCAAATCTCTGGGGTTAGCTCTGTGCAGTTAACTCTCTTGTCCTCTGTCTTGTGAACAGTCACCATCTTGATCTCCTTGGATTTATAGCTCCTCAGCTCAAGAAGTCTGTTTGGTCTCCTCCTTCCAGTATGACCTGTGAACTTTCTGAACATAGTCTGGGGTAAACACCAATTGCATTCCATCTCAGGGAAATCACTTTCTTACCCTGTCTGATATTCAGTATCCTTGAGGCTGTTGTTGTATACATTTTTTTTTTGGGGGGGGGGGTCTGGTCGTGGGGCCTGAACTCTGGGCTTGGGTGCTGTCCCTCAGCTCTTCAGCTCAAGGCTAGTGCTCTACCACTTGAGCCACAGCGCCACTTCTGGCTTTTTTCTTTTTGTTTATGTGGTGCTGAGGAATCAAACCCAGGGCCTCAGGCATGCAAGGCAAGCACTCTACCACTGAGCCACCTTCCCAGCCCCTGTTGCATACATTTTGACTGGTGTTTTTGATTTAGATGTGTTGGTCAATCTGATCCAAATCTCTCTTGGCTCAATTTTGATATTTCTCAAGGGGAATCAATAGGGAGTGAGAAAGAGAATAATGGACTATCAAAATATGCTGTGTTCTTGTATGAAAATGGCATAAGAAAACTCACTGAATGCTGCTGAATAATGGGGAGAAAGGGAAGGACAAAAGGGAAAGAGAGGGGCTGGGAAGGTGGCTCAGTGGTAGAGTGCTTGCCTTGCATGCCTGAGGCCCTGGGTTCGATTCCTCAGTACCACATAAGCAAAAAGAAAAAAGCCAGAAGTGGCACTGTGGCTCAAGTGGTAGAGTGCTAGCCTTGAGCTGAAGAGCTGAGGGACAGCGCCCAGGCCCAGAGTTCAGGCCCTATGATCAGACCCCCCCCCCAAAAAGGGAAAGAGAACAAGTAATCCAATGGGTTAATCTGATTAAAATAGACTGTGTATATATCGTCAGCTGTCACTGTGAACCACTTCATGCAATTAATATATGCTTAAAAAGAAAGGTAGGAATATAAACAGGTACTGGTGGGGGATGAGTATTCTTAGGATGGGGCATCAGAGAGGATGAATATGGTCCAGCTCTACACGTTTGAAAAATAGAACAATGAACCTTGCTAAAATTGTTTTAAGAAGGGCATAGAGGGCTGGGAAGGTGGCTCAGTGGTAGAGCGCTTGCCTTGCATGCCTGAGGCCCTGGGTTCGATTCCTCAGCATCACATAAGCAAAAAGAAAAAAGCTGGAAGTGGCACTGTGGCTCAAGTGGTAGAGCACTAGCCTTGAGCTGAAGAGCTGAGGGACAGCGCCCAGGCCCAGAGTTCAGGCCCCACAACCAGGCCGCCCCCCAATAAAAGAAGGGGGTAGAAGGGATGAAGGAGATTGATAGAAGGAGTAAATTCAATCAGGGCACATTGGATGTATGGAAATATTACAATGAACCTCCTTGTACAACTAATATACACTAATAAAAGATACAAAGAAAAGAAAAACATAAAAAAAAGAAGTCCTCCAAAGCCCAACAATTATTACCTCATATGTTGAGGAACAGAGAGCAGTTCCAAGACTCTGGAACCAATAGCCTCTGGTGCTAACTCTTTGTAAATAAAGTGTGTCTGTTGTTTAGGCTGCCTATTTAATATTTTTTAAATCTCTAGGAAGGCTTGCTGTGAGTAGTGGTTTATAGATTATTTGGGCTAGACTTCAGAACTCTGTGCCAGTGACATTTTCTAAATACAAGAGGCCATTGATAGATTGCAAATCAGTTTTCACTCTTACTTGGTAGTTCTTTTGCAAACTTGGTTCTGCAAACTTGTGCCATCTGGTAAGGTTGTTTCTTAAGGAAATTTACTCTCCAAGTCTTCATAGTATGGAGCTCCCTAACATGGGAAATTTACTGTGGGTCCAGGTTCATTTCTGGAATGTCCAAAGCAGAGAAGTGTATGTGATTCTTTTTTTTTTTTTACCTTATTCTTGAGAAATTCTTTAGAAGAAGAAGCTCTTACTATTTTATTTACATGAAAAAGGACCAGTGTTTTGGTTAATGGTAGAGGGAGGGGGGGGGGAGGAAGAGGAGGAGAAGGAGGAAGGGAGGGAGGGAATGCACTAGAGCTAGTGCTTAAACACTTAAGTTGAAAATAGTTACAGACTGATTATATATATCTATATATGTACATATATATATATATATTAAAGGAGATTGAACCCAGAACCTTGTATATACTAAGTAAATGCTCTACTACTGAGCTATATCCCCAGATCCTCTCTTTTATTTATTTATTTATTTATTTATTTATTGTGCCAGTACTGGGGCTTGAACTCACAGCCTCGGTGCTGCTGGCCCTTAGATTTTTGCTCAAGGCTAAAACTCTTCCACTTGAGCCACAGTTATACTTACAGGGTTTTGTGTTTTGTTTTGTTTTTGCTGGTCCTGTGGCTTGAAGCAGGTTTGGGCCTGGCCACTGTCCCTGAGCCACAGTGCTACTTCCAGCTTTTTTGAGTAGTTCATTAGAGATAAGAGTCTCAGGGAGTTTTCCTGCCTGGGCTGGCTTCAAACCGTGATCCTCAAATCATAGCCTCCTGAGTAGCGAGGATTACAGGCCTGAGCTATGTGGGCACAACTACTTCCAGTTTTTTGATGGTCATTTGTAGACAAGAGTCTTAGACTCTTCCCTGGACTAGCTTTGATTTCAGATCTCAGCCTCTTGAGCTAGGATTACAGGAGCCAGACACTTTTTAATCTTTAATTTTACTTTTTAAAATCTTTATGAATCTCACAGATTTTGCCTTCCGAACAAGTCTCATTTGTTAGTAATTTGTCAACCAAGAATGCTATTGTATGCTCATAATCTCACACTCAGGAGGCTGAGGCAGAATTATAGGTTCTAGGCTAGCCTGGGCTACACATTGAGATCCTGTCTTGGAAAACTAAGTAAAACAAAAATTATTCTCCCATTTTAAAAAATGAATTGGCATGTATGAAGTAGCTCTCTTGTTCCTTTGATATCATAATATTGCAGACAAAATTTAATAAGTAAAATATTTTCAAGTAGTTTGTTTTTCTTTGTCCATACACCTAGTCATAAACTTTGAAGAAGTACACTATAGATATTCATACTTTCAACAACCCTTCCCCCGAAAAAAAAGTTACAGCAATTTTGTTAAAAATCTTAGTTGGCTTTGTTCTTGGGCTGAACAGAGGAGACTGGTTTTATCCACAGAGAATGGCTGAACAAATAGAGATCAAAGAAAAAGCAGATTGCTTATTTGTGAAGTCTGGGAAGTTGCTTTCCTTGTAAGATAGGGATAGGGAAACAGAACAATAGAAGAAAAAAATACAGTTAACAGTAGATTACTTCAGGTTACTTTTTTAAAGGATTAGAGGATGTCAGGATTAAAGCTGAGGGAACTTCACCTCCGATGAGCTGTTTAGGAACTTGGTCTGGTAAATTAGGATGGAAATAAGGAACTTTAGCTTGGGTTTGAGTTTGAGTTTTAGTCTAGATCGTCAGGGCCTAGTGCAGGATCCTCGTTCACTACAATGGGCCTACGGTTTTTATTTAACCATACCAAACCCACCGTGACTGTCTATAAGGGATCTGCCCTGCCCTCTGGACGGGTGATGAGCCTGAACTGTTTGAAGGGAGATTAACGTTAATTTAACACCTAGGATGAGGATTCTTAACCAGGAACTAGTGTCCACAGTTTTTTAAAAGGAAGCAGGAGGAGGTGTGGAAGTCGGTGAAGGAATTGCTTGTTTTCTTTTTCCCTCTGAATACCGTTCCCAAAGACTATCTATACCTGGAAAAGCGAGTTCTGTGTGACTCCTGCTGGGCCAGAGAAGAGTGGAATTAGGCCCGTGCCCCAAATGAGTCAACTTCATCCTCTTAAGATCTCACCGGATCCTCCAACACTTATCTGGAACCTGGGCAGTGTGCTTTCTCCGTCTCGTCTAAGCCTGCCCCCCCCCCCCCCCCGGACTCTCTCCTTTTCTCTCATCAGTCTGCTGGGGTTGAGTGACCTTCCTCCTAGGAGTTCACCTGCCGACGCCCAGCCCCAGCCGCTGTCAATTACTCAGAGCCTCAAAGGCAGCAGGCTACAGACTGCCCGCACCTCTTTTGGCTTCTGACCTCAAAGAGCGCCTAGGTCTGGGCTGAACGAGCTGAAGCCCCGCCCCCTCGCCGAGGCGGCAGCGCCCGTGATTGGCCAGGGGCGTGACCAATCACGGGGGCGTGGCAGGGGCGAGGGAGGGTGGGGCCCGCGCTGGGAGCCGGGCGGGGAGCGGGGCCGGCGCCGCTGGGGGCGTTTGGCGCGGCGTGGAGCCGGGCGAGTGTGGCGCAGTTGTGGTGTTGCTTCCCGCTCGCCATGCTCCGGGGTGGATCCTCCCAGGTAAGCGAGACGCCAGATCCCCCAAGAAAGCGAGAGGCCCGCCCCGCCCGGGAAGCCAGGTGGAGAGGGAGGTCGGACAGGTGTGTTTGGGGTCCGGACCCGGGCGGGGCGGGGCGGGGCAGCCCCGTGGCGGGACCCCGGGCCGCGGGGGCTGCGGCTCGGGCCGAGCTCGCTCGCGGGGCCCGCTCCGGACCGCGGAGGTTTGCCTTGTTCCACCCGGACCCTCCTCCTCCAAACTCCAGGACACCCCATGTACCCTGAAGTTGGTCGGGGGTTGTTTTTAAGTCTCGCTCGTGGTTCCCGATCAGTGGAGGAGATCTCTGTCCGTGAGCTTGTCAGATGGCTTTAGTTGATGTTGTCTTGTTCGGCTTGCAAGAAGAGGTCTTACTAGCAGTGGGACTGTTACTTAAGGGACGCCGAGGTTTTCGTAGCGAGTGCATCCCCGAGACGAAGCTTGGCAGCCCGGATGCCTGGCCTCCGCTGTGCTCATCCACAGTAAAATCCGGGGCAGTTTGCTCCGTTCCTTAGTTCTCCCATGTGTAAAATGGGCACAATAGTAGTTCCAACTTTATAGGATGGTAGTGCTTAACAACGAAGTACGTTGGCTATTTTCTTTATTATGCTTTTTTTCTGTGAGCATTTATCCCCAAAGTTGTGACCACAGGAAAACCTATGCCTTTTCCCCCCTTATACTGATGCTAGAAATGCTTGGGGTTCATTTAGAACAAAGTTTTCTTGTTTTTTGAAACTAGGCTTTAAACTAACCCAGGCTGTTCTCAAACTTTCCACCCTCTTGCCGCATCCTCCTGAGTGCTGTGATTACAGGCATATGCTACCACACCTGGCTTAGAACAGGGTTTTTGTAAACTGACTCCTGAAGGTCCTCATTGTCAAGTGTTTTTAAAGAGGTATCAATTGGTGTTATCACCCAATTTGGATTAATTCATCCATTCCAAATCAAATTCCTTTTCAAATGCTACAAATCACTTGATCCTTTTTTTCCTCTTTTGACCCAGGTCCTTCCACATTTTGGACAAGCAGTCTCCCCACTGAGCTACACCTTCAAGCCTCATACTAAAAGGCTGTTCAAAGAGGGGTGAAAAAAGGCACCTTTAGGGTGGGCATAGCCTCATTTTAACCAGTTTAAAACAGTTTAAAAGTAGATCCTGTCAATTTATGTGAAACTTAAAATTATCCTATTTGAACTATTACTTCAAGAGTACATAAACCAGAGGACCCAAAATAGGTAAACAAGATCTCACCTATAGTTCATTAAATGAACCATAGCTTTCCACATAGAATCTCAGATTTGAAAGAGATCTTAAAAATCAGTAAAGTTGGTCTTCACAAATAAGCATGAGACCAAAGACCCATAATCAATGAACAGCAGCACTTAGAATGGAATTCAGCTCTGTTGATCAACAAATATAAAATCAATGGGGCTGGGAAGGTGGCTCAGTGGTAGAGTGCTTGCCTTGGAGGCCCTGGGTTCGATTCCTCAGCACCACATAAGCAGAAAAGAAAAACAAAAAACAAATGTAAAATCAAAGTAAGATAGTGCTTCTAGTTTTGATGATACTTTTTTTTTTTTTTTTTGCCAGTCCTGGGGCTGGAACTCAGGGCCCAGGCACACTGTCCCTGAGTTTTTTGTGCTCAAGGCTAGTACTCTACCACTTGAGCCACAGCACCACTTCTGGCTTTTTCTGTTTATGTGGTACTGAGGAATTGAACTCAAGTCTTCATGCATGCTAGGCAAGCACTCTACCACTAAACCACATTCCCAGCCCGAAAGTTACTATTTTTATTTTTGACAGTTTTATGGTGCTATGAATGGTTTTCCTCTCACTGGCATCCTGCTTGGTAGCTTAATTGCTTGATTCATAATCATTCTTCAGTACCTTTGATTTAAATCACTAGTCTGAAAGTTGCTACATCAATTATTGCTTTAAGAACAAGATGATGGTCTTCTTAAGCTTTGTTCAAACATGTTCTAACATTGCTTTGGTTTTATTGTTTAAAATACAGCCCTTTTCCTCTCATGTTCAGAAGGTAAATAGACACAATAAACAAATGGGCAGTTAGCTCTCCCTGTGTATTGATGAAGTTTTTGGATTGGATAGAATACAGTCAGGAAGTTGAAGCCAGAAAGCCAACCCAAGGAAATAGGACTGGGTTCCAGAGGAGTCTGTTGCAACATTGCTTCAAACATACTTCAAAAGCATTGTGGAGTAAAATTATTTTGTGGTACTATTGTGTTAGTTGCTGACTACCCTAGTTCTTTGCATAGCTCACTCCCTCACCTCTGGGTATTTGTTCAGATGTTAACTTCCTATTTAAACTTGGACACAATCTCACACTTCCTATAATATATATCTACTTGTTTATATATATGTAGATATATAATTACTATCTGTTGTCTGTCACTAGAGGTAAGTTCCAAGAGGTTAATGATGTTTTCCTGTTGTGTTCCCTGCTATATGCTGAGGGCCTGAAAACAAAACCTGCACACAGAAGATATCAAATGTGTGGATCTGATATTTCCAGCAAGACTAGTAATTACTTAAGCTAATTCACTACATGTGAGTGTGTCCGTGTGTGTGTGTATGTGTGTGTGTCCGTGTGTGTGTGTGTGTGTGTGTGTGTGTGTGTCCGTGTCCGTCCCTGTCCTGTAGCTTGAACTCAAAGCCCAAGCACTGTCCCTGAGCTAGTTTCTACAATTAGGCCACAGCTCCATTTCCAGCTTTTTGCTGGTTAACTGGAGATAAGAGTCTCATGGACTTTCCTGTCCAGTCTGGCTTTGAACTGTGATCCTCAGATCTCAGCCTCCCAAGAAGCTAGCACAGGTGTGAGCCACTGGCACCCAGCCTCACTATCCTTTTGCGGTTCTCCCCGTCTCAACTTTTAGTTTTTTCTCTTAGTTACCAGGAATAAGACCTTGAGGCAATGTTAATTGTTCCTCCTACCTTGCACTCCACATGCAAATAGCTACCAACTTATTTCACCTGTCAGTGTGCCTTCATTTCATTATATCTTCTACACCTACGGCCCTGCAGTTCTCTTTCCAAATGCCTTTGCATCCATTTCTGCAGAATGAGATCCTAAGTGAGAAGAAGCACAATGTGATCTTGGCTTCCAGTTTTGCAAAATGTCTCCTATAGATCAAAACAGTGATTTTTTTCAACCTAGGCTTGTAAATAGGCAAATAAGTTTTAATGGCAATGCCTTATAAAATCCCATGGTGAGTATTGCTTCATGACAGTTTGTTTTTATTAATAACTTGGTCATTTTCTTCTCTTTCTTTTTTTTTGGGGGGGGGGGGTCTGGTCATGGAGCCTGAACTCTGGGCCTGGGCGCTGTCCCTCAGCTCTTCAGCTCAAGGCTAGCGCTCTACCACTTGAGCCACAGCACCATTTCCGGCTTTTTTCTTTTTGCTTATGTGGTGCTGAGGAATTGAACCCAGGGCCTCAGGCATGCAAGGCAAGCGCTCTACCACTGAGCCACCTTCCCAGCCGAGTTGGTCATTTTCTTCAATGTAGCTGGACATTCAAACTGATTTAATAGCCTTTTCTGTCTAACCTGCAGTGTTTCCTCATTTGCCATCCCCATCCCCATCTAGTATTTGTAGATGTTTTGTTGGACGTGGTTTTTCCTCTGAGTTCTGGTTGTTTTCTTAGTGACTTTATATCATAGTCCATTTTATGTTGTAATTCTTTAAGCAGTTTTCTTTCTGCTGTATATAAGCAGAAGGACAAGAAACACATACAGAGAAATTTCAGTTACTATTTTTTTCCTCTCTAATTTTTTTTTCTTTCCCATTACCTGGGAAGGAACCATAAGACCAACTTAGAAGCTTTATAAATAAAAGTGAATTTATTGTTCCATCTAATAGGACTTTAAGTCATTGCAGATGGAGCTTCACCAGTTATTTCAACAGAAGAAACTTACAGGGAACACGGCAGGGAAAAATCCAGTCCTAAATAAAATATGCAAATGAAGACACTGAAGTGTCTTAAGAAAGAGAGTATAGGAAGAGCAACATACCAGCACTCACATAGACAGATATGTAGAAAAGGACGCACAGCGTCACGAAGCAAGCAGGACAGAATTCATGGAACAATAGCTTTGTATTTTCTAGGGAAACATTCCTAAACTATAGTTTGTTTTTTATATCTTAGGCACAGATAATGCTGTTTTTCTGCTTTATTTTCTAAGTTGGATAGGACTTTTTCTCTTTTTTTCTTGTCTTGCATAAAGTAATTTACTTCCCTTTATTAATCTGAAGAAATAAAAGAAAAAATCCTTTCTTAATGTATTTTTATGGACATACAGATGTAAGATACTTAAGTTTATTGGTAAAGCTTATGGTTTTTAAATTTGCTACCAGTAAAATAAATGATTTAAGCTTGATGAAAGTAAAAATAAACAAAAGGAACATATGTTCCATATTTAAGTTTTATCTTATTTTTTCTTGTTGCTACCCAAACTTCAGCTGGACTTTTCCATGCTAGGGCAGGGATTTTCCTGACTATGTTTTGATTTTGAGTGTTTTTAGATATAGGTGTAAATTTATTTTGCCATTCTTAGAGTGAATGCAGTTTATGCTGATAGAAAAGTTAGTAGGGAATAAGAAATGTACTCATTATCTTGCCCATGTAATTGTAACCCCTCTGTACAGTATTTTCACAATAAAAAATAAATAAAAAAAAGAAAAGTTAGTAAGGAAAATACATATAAAGTTACTAAGTTTTGGAATAGTAAAATTTTAAACCTACATACCGTTTTTACTAATAACATAGCTAATAGGTCAGGCCCTGAAATGTTCTACAATTTCAGTAAGTATTATAATTTACATAAGTAATTGGTTATACTTTGTATGCTTGAGGAGATAGCTTCTAATGACTAACCAATGAAGTTTATTCTCTGAAGAATGTGAAAACAAAAGCTTTATCATACTACATAAGCACCTGTGTTTATTGAGTTCTCCTTGTTTCTAGAACACCTTTAAAAATAATAAACACCAGGCTGGGAAGGTGGCTCAGTGGTAGAATGCTTGCCTTCCATGCCTGAAGCCCGAGGTTTGATTCCTCAGCACCACATAAGCAAAAAGAAAAAAGCCAGAAGTGGTGCTGTGGCTCAAGTGGTAGAGTGCTTGTCTTGAGCTGAAGAGCTGAGGGACAGCGCCCAGGCCCAGAGTTCAGGCCCCACGACCGGACCCCCAAAAATAAAGAAAAAAAAAATAAACACCTTTTTACATTGGGACACATGGGAAAGATCCATCCTTGTACCCTACAAGCACTATGTAAGTAAATCTAGGTTTTCAGTAAAGATTTTATGCAGATACCATAGCATAGTAGTATGTATAATGATGGGAATGATGCAGTAAAGAGAGAAAGTGATGATTCAGGTTACTACTTTGAAGATCTCATCAGCACTCCTCTGCATATTGGAATTTCCAGTGTCTCTACATGTTGAATGAATAAGCAAAAACAGTGGATTGGTGTGTGTGTGTGTGTGTGTGTGTGTGTGTGTGTGTGTGTGTGTGTGTGTGTGTGTGTGTGTGTGTGTGTGTGTGTGTGTGTGTGTGTGTGTGTGTGTGTGTGTGTGTGTGTGTGTGTGTGTGTGTGTGTGTGTCTGTCTGCATTGGTGTATGTGTATGTGTGTGTGTGTCTGTCTGTCTGTCTGTGTGCATTTTTGCATGGTCCTGGGGCTTGAACGAGCTCAAGTGCTGGGCACTGTCCATGAGCCTTTTCACTCAAAACTAGTGCTCTACCACTTGAGACACAGCTCCACTTCTGGTTTTTTGGTATTTATTGGAGATAAGAGTCTCATCCTTAGATCTCAGCTTTGTGAGTTGTTAAGATTATCGGAGTAAGCCACTAGCACTGGGCAAATCCAGTATCCTATTAGGGACTGCTAGGTGCACAGCACCTAGTAGTGAATAAGTCAGTTTTTAACCCTAGTTGGGAAGCTGTCAGTAATCAAGTAAAATGCAATCCTAAATGTAATCCTTAAATGCTAAAATGAAAATGAACAGGTGATGATTGAGGATTAGTGGGAGCAAGTGCTTTAGTTAGTGTATTCTAGAAAGAAATGACATTTAAATAAAAGCTTCCACATGACAAGAAGCCACAGTACAAGAGACAGCATGTAGATGTGGCAAGGTTTGGTATGTGTTACCTAGGAAGATGGTGCTGATGGAGTCCAGTGAATGGAGTGGGAGAGACCTGGTGGGTAGAGCTTGAGAAATAGGAAGCTGGACGAGGTGGGGTGAGGGGACTGTCAACAACAATTTAGTTTGGATTTTGTTCTAAGAGTTGTGAGAAGTCATGGGAAGGATGTAAGCAGAGAGCAAGAAGAACAGATTTATAATGTTTCAGTTTTAGGCTACTGTGTGCAGAATGGATTGGAAGGGGGGTAGAAACAGAGATGGCAGATTGGAAATGCTCTGAGGAATTCTGAGCTGATGGTCCTTGTTGACTTTCTGTTACTGGTTTTGTGCCTTCTCACTCCTACCCTCTGCAGTCACTAGGAATTGTCCTTGGAGTGTTCTGTGTTCACATCTGCCTGTGAGATGTACTGGGAATGTGGCTCTTAATGGGAAAGCTTGGGAAGTGGGGAATGGTGCCACCATTGTTGTGAGTGAACCCAAGACTGTGACCTTGGGGGGCCAAGAATAGGTTGAACTTGGTGGTCACTGCTACCATTCTTCTTGTTAGTTCTGGACCAAGTGATAGAATGGGTTACCAATGGAGGAAGTTTAGGGCCTTCTGTCATACCCTGACAATTTATGGAAGACAAAAGACTGCCATAGTTACTTTTACCTCTTTAGTTCCCACCCCTAAATATCTATATTAATATAGTGTTTATTTCAAGGAATCAGCACACTTGTGGTTTTTGTTGAGATTCTTGGACCCTCCTTTCAAATTGCTGGTTACACTGTTTCTCTTTGTTATGTTAGTCCCAACTATCACTTTTCTTTATCAAGAATCAAAAGGTAACTTAAATAAGAGATATGATAAGCATAGGAAAACTGGAACTGCTTTGTGATTACAGAATAAAAGAAAAATCAAAGGGAGGTGGGAGTAGGAATTAAAGGAAGGATATGTTAGTAAGGAAGGAAAACAGGAAAAGTTGTAACTGATTTATCATGTGATATGTATGCCAGGAAGAAGGTTACTATGTATCTTTCACTGGTAGATCCTGTTAGATTTTTTTATTATTATCTGTTCTGCAGTGAACCTAATTTACAGATGTGACAAAGATGTGCTTTGTTTTTGTTGAAACATTTTGGCTGTGTTTGGAGCTAGTATCCTGAGAGCAGAAAATGAACAGATACAAGCTATTACTATTACAGTAGACTTTCAGTTCCAATAGTGGTTAGTTTGGGATTAGAATTTCCTGAGAATGTGCTTTGAGTGTAATTTAAAATAGAAACCATTCACTTATTCTGTTCCTTTCTCGGGACTAATGCCTGTCCCCATCAACCAAGCCCTTTTGTTAATTCCTGGGCCTGTCTCCAGTTCCCAAACTAGTTCTTCACTAATCTCCATGCCATGATTTCAAACATTATTTATTTTAAAAGTAATGTAGAGCAGATTTAGCTTCATAGTTAAGAGGAAGGTACAGAGATTTCCTATGTATGCCTATTCTTCCCAGGTACTGTTGACCTCCATTATCAATGTCTATCCATCAGAGTGGTTCATTTGTTGCATTTGTTGAACCCACCTTATCATATTTTAATCAACGAAAGCCCATAGTTTATATTGAGATTATCTTTTGGGTTACATACATTATGTGAGTATGGACAAACGTATATGTTATGAACCTACCATTAACATGCACATAGGTGAATAGTAATATATATATATATATATATATTATTTAGTTTATTTAGTTAGTGCTGGTCCTGGGGCTTGAACTCGGGGCTTGGATGTTGTCTCTGAGCCTTTTTTCTCAAGGCTAGTGCTCTACAACTTGAGCCACAGCTCTACTTTTGGAATTTGGGTAGGTTATTGGAGATAAGAGTCTCATAGACTTTCCTGCCTGGGCTGGCTTTGAACTGAGATTCTGAGACATGAGCTACTGGAACCTGACTGACTGGTATCAATCTTTTTTTTGCTCGGTGTGGGGCTTGAACTCTGGGCCTGGGCCCTGTCCCTCAGCTCTTCAGCTCAAGGCTAGCTCTCTACCACTTGAGCCACAGCCCACTTCTGGCTTTTTCTGTTTATGTGGTGTTGAGGAATCGAAACCAGGACTTAATGCATGTGAGGCAAGCACTTACTACTGAGCCACCTTCCCAGCCCCTGGTATCCATTTGGACCTGTCTCCAGTTTCTCACTAATCTCCATGCCATGCTCAGAATATGTGTATATTTCAAACATTATTTATATATTTTTTTTTTTGGTCGGTCGTGGGGCTTGAACTCTGGGCCTGGGTGCTGTCCCTCAGCTCTTCAGCTCAAGGCGAGCGCTCTACCACTTGAGCTACAGCGCCACTTCCAGTTTTCTGGTGGTTTATTGGAGATAGGAGTCTCACGGTCTCTCCTGCCCGGGCTGGCTTTCAGATCCCAGCCTCCTGAGTAGCTAGGATTACAGGCGTGAGCCACCAGCGCCCGGCTTCAAACATTATTTAAAAAATAATGTAGAGCAGATTTAGCTTCATAGTCAAGAGGAAGTATCTTTTGCATATATTTTCTGACAGACTCTGGCTTGTCTTGTCAATTTCTTGGTATTCTTTGATGTTTCATGCTTTGGTGTTATATCTAGAAAAGCATGTTATATCTAATGTCCATCTAGGTTTTCTCTTCTTTTATGTCTTTTATGTGCATGAATTTTCTTTCGTATTTTCTAACTTCCATCTTTAGGTACTGTTCTCAATACACCAGTGCCTTGTCTATCCCCACTGAAGAAAATTAGCTCTTCCAGACCTATGGGGTTGAGATAGCTTGTTTTTTTTTCCCTTTGCTACTGGCTGGTTTAAATGACCAACCCTCTATCTGCTGTATTAATTAAGAGTGGATATTAATACCTGTATCTACCTTAGTCTGGGTAGGACACACTAGAACTGTAAACTCTTTACAGTATGTGAATGAATAGGGGTCTGAAATTTCTTAGAGATAAAGGCAGAAGAATCTTTTGACCTTTCCATTAAAGAAAATTTTATCTTACCTCAAACAAAATGGGAAAGAGCCAAGATTAATTGGCATATAAATAGACAAGAAGAAAATTATTTCTAAGTCTTAACTAATTTCCACTTATTTTAAGAAGTGTTTGGATCAATAAAACTTTGACCTAAAAATTTGGGTGGTTTTCTACCATGTTCATCCATGTTGCTATTTTTTTTTCTTTTCTTAAAAAATGGTTATTATAAATGTGATGTACAGTTTCACCCCCTCCTTCGCTCTTTCCTAGTTTTACCTCCCATCCCCACCCACAAGTTATCTAGTTCATTTTCAATATTGTGTCTGCCCTGTACACACCTGGATTTTTTTTCATTCTTTCTTCCTCCATTTGTGTCACCCTTACCTCTTTCCCCAAAAACAGATAATCAAACAAGACCAAAAAACTCTTATTTCCATTTCCTGGAATTCATTTCAATAGATATTATTTTATATGATCGGAGGCATTATACCTTGGGATTCCTCCCCTAAGAGTATCCTCTTTTGGTTTCTGTGTGAATGTCAAAAGTCCTATATAATTTTCCATTGTATTTTAGATATAGCTTCTGCATATGAGAGAAAACATGTGCCATTGGTCTCTTTGACCTTGGCCTACATCACATGATTTGTTCTAGGGCCATCCATTTCCCTATAAATAACATAATATTATTCTTTCTAATGGTTGTGTAAAATACCACATTTTTTTTCTTTACTTGTCTATTGTTGAGCTCTGGGCTGTTTCCATACCTTGGCTATAATAGTGCAGCAATGAACATGGATGTGCAAGTGTCTTTATGTTATACTGGCTTGTGATGTCCTGGGTGGTCGCCGAGGAGTGGTATTGCTAGGTCAGAGGGAAGATCTATGTTTAGACCACTGTCCAGAGTGGTGTACTAGTTTACATTCCTACCAACAATACATCCCTGCCAGCATTTGTTGTTTAAAATCAACGATGTCGGTCAATCTAACCTCAGTTTTGATTTGCATTTCCTTTATGACAAGGGATGTTGAGTATTTCCTCATATGTTTCTTTGCCATTTTTAACTCTTCCTATAAGAAGTCTCTCCTTAGCTCCTTTGCCCATTTAGTGATTGGTTTATTAGTGTTGGGAGGGGTTAATTTCTTGAACTCTGTATATTTTGGATATTAGGCCTTTGTTGGATGTATTTGCTGGTAATGAACTTTCCCCAGTCTATTGGCTGTCTTTTTAGTTTAGTAACTGTCTTTTGCTGTGCAGAACTTTTTATTTTGATGTAATTCCATTTGTTAAGTCTTCTATCTTTTCTTCCTTGAATTTTTTTAAAAAAAATTTTGTTGGTCGTGGGGCCTAAACTCTGGGTCTGGGCGCTGTCCCTCAGCTCACGCTGGCTTTTTTTTTTTTTTTTTTTTGTCGGTCGTGGGGCTTGAACTCTGGGCCTGAGCGCTGTCCCTCAGCTCTTCAGCTCAAGGCGAGCGCTCTACCACTTGAGCTACAGCGCCACTTCCGGTTTTCTGGTGGTTTATTGGAGATAGGAGTCTCACGGTCTCTCCTGCCCGGGCTGGCTTTGAACCGCGATCCTCAGATCTCAGCCTCCTGAGTAGCTAGGATTACAGGCGTGAGCCACCAGCGCCCGGCTCACGCTGGCTTTTTATTGCATGTGTAGTGCTGAGGAATCGAACCCAAGGCCTCATGCATGCAAAGTAAGCACTCTACCACTGAGCCACCTTCCCAGCCCTGAAAATTTTTTTCAAAGAAAGGTAAAACCCTTTCTTTTCTAAAAATATAACTTTGGCAATATCCTTTTATCTGTCCTTTTTGTTTTATAATTTAGCCCATGTTTGTCCATGTGATAAGGGAAGTATTCAGAGACTGTTCTTTACAGTTCTTGGTGAGATGTATGTAATATAATGTGATATATTGAGGAGAAAGCAAGGGCAGCAAGCTTCCCAGCCCTGACTCCTCTTGGTGGCAGAATAGAAATCTGCCTTCCCATATGGTTTGATTTCTGTTAATCCAATTGCCTTCTGAATACCCAGTGTTCTCTTCATTTCCAAAGAAGAGATTCTAGAAAAGGTGATTTAGAAAAGAATGCATGTCAAAGTAGCATAACAAATTGACAGATGTGGAGTATGATCTGGGCTTTGGGGTCAGGGTGTGATCATATGAAAGTACTCCTCATAACCCGAATTTCTTTCCTTTTCCTCTCCTCTTCCTCCTCCTCTCCTCTTCCTCTACCTAATCTCCCTTCTAATCTCCCTTCCCTTTCCCCCTCCCCTCCTTTCTCTTGTCTTTCTTGGGGCTTGAACTCAGGGCCTGGATGCTGTTCCTGAGCTTCTTTTGCTCAAGACTTGTGCTCCACCACTGGAGCCACAGCTCTGCTTTTGGCTTTTTTGTTCATTTATTGAAGTTAAGAGTCTTACAGACTTTCCTGCCAGGCTGGCTGATCTGAGATCTGATGTGATCCTCCGATCCCAGCCTCCTAAGTACCTAGGATTACAGGTGTAAGCCACCAGTGCCCAGCTATCCTAGGTTTATCTGTAAAATGAGCATAATGATAAATATGTCAGGAGTTGATTGGAGGATCGGATGAGCTGTTAGGTGTGAATTCTTAAAATATTATATCCTGGATCCAAAGGAGACTCCAAGACACCCAGTTAAAGGAGCTAGGGACTTTATTACAGCCACACAGGGTCTGCTTCCTACTACCAGGAAAGTAGGAGAAAGGCCTTGAGCTCAGTGTAAGGTAGGTTGAGTTACATAGACAAGCCATGCGAGGCAGGTTTGACACATTCTCATTGGTTATGTTTATATGACCCTTAAATTCATTTGTTCTTTATGGTAAATATCATACATAGTAATTTGCAATAGGCTGCCCATAGTGGGACCACTTGGTGGTTGTCTGCAATTGGAGGACAGAGGTGATGTCACCTGTGGGCTAAGGCCTTGCTACTGAGGCAAGCAAGCAAAGTTACAGAAGCAGAAGCATAGCCTTGCGTCACAAGAGCATAAGCAAAACATAATCTTGATTGGTCAGCATGACCAGCTATTGACACTATTACAGAAATGATTTTTATTATACTCTTCTGACTAATACAACAACTCAGTGCAGCTGGTGATAAGCCTCAAGGTTGTCAGTAGTCTTCTGAAAAGCTGCCAGCTTGGTAAACTTGAGTGAGGGAGAGATGCTTTTTAGCAAGGATGGGAAAGAGGCAGAGGCTGACTACTGGTCAGCCTTTGTCTGGGGTTTTTCTTTACCAAGAGCTTTTTGCCCTTTATCAATAATTGTTTTTTTCTGTCAGTCGTGGGGCTTGAACTCTGGTCCTGGGCGCTGTCCCTGTGCTCTTCAGCTCAAGGCGAGTGCTCTACCATTCTACAACTTCAGCCACAGCTCCACTTTTGGCTTTTTTTTCTCTTGTGGTTAATTGGAGGTAAGAGTCTCGTGGAGTTTCCTGCCTTGTCTGGCAGGAATCCTCAGATCTCAGCCTCCTGAGTAGCTAGGACTACAGGCGTGAGCCACCAGCTCCCGGCTTATCAATAATTTTGTTCAGTTTTCTGATTTCACATTTTTGTTCTCATGGATACCCTTCTTTTCCGAGGGAAAGGGGGTTCAGGGAGAGAATAAATTTCCAATAGCAGGAGGGACTGAGACCAGACAATAGGAGAAACTTTCTGCCAGTGAATATCAACTCAGAAATTACAAAAAATGGTCAGGCACTGGTGGCTCATGCCTGTAATCCTAGCTACTCAGGAGGCTGAGATCTGAGGATCGAGGTTCAAAGCCAGCCTGGGCAGGAAAGGCCATGACACTCTTTATCTCCAATAAACCACTAGAAAAACCAGAAGTGGTGCTGTGGCTTAAGCGGTAGAGCGCTCACCTTGAGCTGAAGAGTGCAAGGACAGCACCCAAGCCCATAGTTCAAGCCCCACGACCAACAAAAAAAAGTATATATATACAAAAACAGCACTGGTATTAGCATCAATTAAGTTAGGTTCTTGACGTCAGCACTTTTGATAATATTGGTCCAGATAATGTTTTGTTGTTAATTCATTGTTCATGGTTACCATCATTCCTGATCTTTCTATACTGAGACAATGAAGTGTCTCTAGATGTTACCAGATATCCTCTTGGGCAAAATTATAGTCTGGTCTCCTATCTCTCAGATAGGATTCAATAACTTCTGGAAGGATTTTGTGTATTTCCCTTTCTGCAGTCACCCTGGGGAATTGCTGTATATTGCAGTTGGAAAAGTCCTGAAGAAAGATCAACAGAATATGCTGTGGCCTTGTATTGAGTCACAATAATCTCATGTTTGATCTTCTTTGATCTTCCCATACATGCTTCCCAGACTCTTGTTGATAAACATTGTTGAGATTGTTCAGATTTTATGGTAGAGAAGCAATGTTCTCTTCAGAGTAGTCCTGGAACTCATTTTTGTAACCTTTTGAATTAGGACACAATGGAGGGTAGAAGAAATAGGTAGTAAGGAGAATTTTGGTAACCCTTGGAAAGCAACTCCTTTGGGAGAGGAGTATTGAGAGTATTGGTTCCTTTGAGGGGTTCAGGTAGCAGGAAGTTCATGGTTCAGGATCATTCTGCATTCTGGCCAGTGCCCTTATGTTAGCATTCAAGACTTTTGCAAGACTGCTCTGTGATATACAAAACTCTTGAGAGGTAAAAGACGCTCTAAATAGTCACAGGTTTTCCACCTACTTGAGAATTTATAGAATTTGACTTATCTTGCAATTCTCAGAGATAACCAGAAGTAACCTCAGCCCATATTACAATCTCTGAAGTCTGTACTTTCATCAGCCATTTGAATTTCTAGTGGCCTTCCTTCTACCAGTACTCCATCTTGTGACTCCCTATGCAGGATGTAATTTGAGGGATCATGAGAGTACTCTGCTACTCGCCCTCTATCCGAAGCTTATCAGAGTACTGCTCAAATATACATCCTATTTTTGAGTGGCCATTTTCCTGAGCTGCTGCTGCTGCTGTTCCTCCTCCTCCTCCTCCTTTTTTTTTTTTTTTTTGGCAGCACTGAATTTTGAATTCTGGGCCTCATACTTCCAAAGTAGTCACTCTACCTGTGCCACAGCCTTTTTGACTTATATCTTCAATATATATGTTTGGGGTTTTTTTTGGTGTGGGCTTCCTCTGTAGCTGGAGTAGCAGATATGCCCAGGTTTTTGTTGGTTGGGATGGGGTTTTACAAACCATTGCCTTCAGAAAGGGTTTGGGATGGATAATTTACCTTAATATTTAATCTAAGGTACAATAAGACTTAGGAAAACAAGTAAATTCTTGCCAGAAGAAACACAAAATAGAACCTATATACAAGGAATGACAAATCACAGTAGCATTTTAAAATTGTTTGCTAATCCTTTGTTTTTTTTGTTGGTTAAGGTTGCATGATGGAATTTGAACATTACCTCAAGAGGTTTCATATTTTGGATTAGTTAATTGTGCTCATCCTCTGCTGATCATTTCTTTGGACACATTTCTTGGTGTCTTTTGATTTATTAATGCAAAGAGATTATACCATGGACCACAAGGAAAGCTGCCCAAGTGTAAGCATTCCCAGCTCTGATGAACACAGAGAGAAAAAGAAGAGGTTTACTGTAAGTATGTAACGTGAAGCATTTGGGAAAATTGATTCTAGAGAATATTTCCATTTCCAGTTTTTTTGTTCTTGTCTCACCTAGAATGTCCTTCCTTTCTTCATTTACTTCTGTTAATCTATCTTCCACGAAGCCTTTCCTGGCTTTAAAGTGAACAAACTGTCCTTTTTACTATTGATTTATTTTTGCCACTTTTATTCCCTTGGAGAACATTAAGAAATTATCTCATAAACTCTTTTAGCCAAATGTGCCTGTAGATACATGCTGATATAGACACTAGTAGTTTTGTGTGCACTGTCAGTGGGTGTAGACTTCTGATATTACCTATTTCTTGCTATCTTGAAACATCTATTCATATCTTTTCTTATGACATTCATTACTTTGTTTTTTGTAATCTTAAAGGTGAAGACTATTTCTAATTTTGTGTTATTTATTCTGGTGGTATTAGGGTTTGAACTCAGGATAGGACTTTATAAGGAGTACGCACAATGGGAGATTAACTCAAAATATAGTTTCCTTATGGGTTCAATTTCCAGTACTGGAAGAGGTGGGGAAAGAAAGAGTAAGCACAATGAATATTTGCCGAATCAGTGTTATTGGTGACCATTATTGGAAAATGCTCTTTTAGTCCAATTAGTATATGTGGAGATCTCCTGCCATCCTTTCTCCTGGAAAAAAGAGTACTTATCTTGTTTACAATTGACTTGGTCTCCCTTGTAAATACATGACCTCTAAAGAGCAAGACGATCCATCAAGGCATGGTTAAAGATAACACATTTATTGACACTATTTACACCAGAAAGGGGGCCTGCAACTGCCTCGTCCTGGGTTAGATATCCAGCATCAAGAGCAGCCTTTTTTTTTTTTTTGGTCGGTCGTGGGGCTTGAACTCTGGGCCTGGGCACTGTCCCTCAGCTCTTCAGCTCAAGGCCAGGCTTCGCAGCTTGAGCCACAGCCACTTCCTGCTTTCTGAGTGGTTTATTGGAGATGAGAGTCTCACGGACTTTCCTGCCCAGGCTGGCTTTGAACCGCGATCCTCAGAGCTCAGCCTCCTGAGTAGCTAGGATGACAGGCGGCCAGCCCCCAACCTTTATTAGTGGTCTGCAAACCTCCAGCCCCAGACCTCCAAAGCGCCAGACCCCGAAGGGGAAGGCTTTTCCTTTTCTTCCCTCCCTCCTCCTCCGCAGGCCTCGCCACTCTCCACAGGCCTGCCCTGCTCTTCTGCCGAGGCTTTCCCCTCCTGCTGTCTCTCTCCACTCCATGTCTCCCTTCTCTGTCGCTCTAGTTCTTCGTTGCTCTCTCCCCCCTACTCTCTTCAGGACTCCCGATTTTCCCCCCTCAGTTTTCCTGCTAACGGTTTCCAACTGCCATTCATGCTCCTCCCCCAAGCTGCCCACTGTCCAATCACTTCTTGACAGCTCGCCATGTGGGGCTTAAGGCCCCACCCACTCCAGTAGCATGCTCCGCCCCTTTTGTGGCATGGCAGGCCTCGGAGGCCCGCCCTATGGTGATGTCAGCCTCTTGATGCCCCGCCCCCTCCAGCGAGCTGTCCACCAGCCACGCTGATTATGCCCCTCCCCCTTATTACACTATCATCCCCTACTCCTGTCTATGTATTGACTAGTATAAAGAAATTCATGTAACTTAATTCTGTTTAGCACTTAGTTTGATCTAGGTAAAAATTTCCTGTCTGTATTAATTATGCTATCATGGTCTTACTTGAGCTCTTACTCTTCCCAAAGGTTGGCAAGTTGGTTTATTTGAGGAGAGGTGTCCCCTTTCGTAGTGAATGTTGAGTAGATAACAGTTCTTAAGATAACCTAGTGAAGGTATTGTATTCTTGTCATCGCGCTAGATCTTTATGGATCCCATTGTAGAGTGCCTGGTCTGGCATATATCCAGCTATGGTTCACATGGTCAAGCCATGTGGCACTTTACCAGCATCTGTTATGGCAGCAGCATTAGATGGACTGACTGGGAAATCTCTTCTTTGTTGGCCTATATAAAGTTTCAAGGTGTTTTCCATAGCTAAGGAGCACCCTGAACCTGTGGCATATCCTTTCTTGTTCTTTTGGCTTAGTGGTCCACCCTAATGAGTGGTCCCCTCTAATGAAGGAGGTCACCTGACCTTCGCTAGTTTAGCTGCATGACAACTGGCATAGAATCTTTGTCATATGGGAGTTGGGGGAAAGCTTAAGAGTTAAACCCTTTGACCAGTCCACTCTGCTTTCTTAACTGTGGAGGTGGGAGCTAGGTCTCCCCCAAATGATGGCTTCCTCCCAAAGTCCCAACAGGGATTTGCCAATATAGCCCTGTGGCTCTCTGCTCTGTCTTCCTAAACAAACACAGTGCTCATATCTTTCACTAAAACCTAGAGCTGAGAGATTGGAGTGTGTCACTGTTATTTACTTCTCCAGCCTCTGGGTTGCGAAGATATTTTAGACAGTATGTGTCTGTTACACATTTGTACAAATCTATTTTTAGTAATATCACATTGGGAAAAAAGTTGTTATACCTTGGATAAAATAGTTCAGACTAAGTTTTCCTTCCTCCTCTCATCTTTTTTTTCCCCCACTTTTGGGCCATTCTGTCTTTAGGGAATGACTTCACATGTTGCCCTGTTTGACAGAAGTTTATACATTGCAAATGTAGACAGATTATCTCAGGTGTTCTTTACTTTTTCAAGGTAGAGGTATTTCCATATCTTCTGTGAAAGGGCCAGAGCTGCCTTTAGCAACACTCTTGCCCAGCTGTTCTCAACTGGACCCTTAGTTCTCAAAAACACTGTCTTAAGTCACATTGTTCATTTACTTCCTTCAGATATTCCCAAGTGTTTTCTCATGTAAGAAACTTTTTCTGACACTAACAATGTAAATTATCGCCTTCACACCTTCTTGACCTCTTTCACTCTGTCTTGCTTGTCCTACTAAATTTAATAGTGATTATTACCACCTGACATAGTTTGTGTTTATTTGTGTATACATTGTCTGCTAGAATGCAGAATCCTATTCTCAGGCCATTCATATAGTTTTCATAGATTCATGCATTGTATTCCAGCATGTCTTACCATAAACCAAGTCTATATTTTGATTTATCCATGTGATTAAATTGTCAGTAAGTTTCTATATTATTCCAGATACTATTCTAGGCCCTTTGGGAGATTCAGCGAGTAGCAAAAGTGACACAGCCCCAGCTCTTAAAAAATTTAAATTCTTGGGGCTGGGAAGGTGGTTCAGTGGTAAAGCGTTTGCCTTGCATGCATGAGGCCCTGGGTTCGATGCCTCAGCACCACATAAGCAAAAAAAAAAAAAGCTGGAAGTGGCACTGTGGCTCAAGTGGTAGAGCGCTAGCCTTGAGCTGAAGAGCTGAGGGACAGCGCCCAGGCTGAGTTCAGGCCTCACAACCAGACCCCCCCTCCCCAAAAAAGAAAATTTTAGATTCGTGTGGAGCAAGGCAGACACTGAAGTAATACTCAGAAAAAGAGAGGATTTCATGTTGTAATAACAAGCATATTGCTTTCTGAGATATCCTACTTATCTTGCTGAATATTTAAAAAATTTGAAGTTGTTTTATACCTAGTAATGTTTTCTTGAATGTATTTAATAAGCACCTATTTATAATCACACTGTTAATAACTTTGCAAAGCTTGTTACTGTAAATAAATTTGTTACAGAGTCTGTCCATCCTGAAACTTAAAACTTGGTTTTAGTCTTGGCCATCTAACCCTACAAGGGTCCATTCTCCACTCCAGAAAGTCAACACAAAGAACTTAAAAAGCTCATAATCATATAAACCTAAGGTTTTTTTTTTGTCCTTTTATAGCAGTGCTGATTCCAAGGCTGTTTCAATGGGTCTATAATCTCTTAGTTTAGTTCACTGGCACCTTAAGTAGATCTACTTTTCCTTCTGTATTCCATATGTTTGAGGGATGCTTATCTTAAAATCAGTTCTGACACTTTACATGTAATAGCTCTCTCCCTCTTAAGTTAGCTTGATTCCTAGATTCATGCTGTGTCCAATCTATTTATTCATCTCCGTCTGAGTGAAACATCCATTGTCCATGTGACTACTGCCAGTGACTGCCTCATCATCAGTGCAGCTTTAAACAATATTACAGAAGTCATACAATGTAACCACACATAATATCAAAGCTGTATTTTCCTTATAGTATCCAATATGATGTTGTGAATGGAAATTATCTTTCATGGGAAAGGGTAATTGATACACATAGGTGGGTCTGTCTTAAACCAGATTTTCTCTTTTAAGTTGTCTGGTTGTGAACAATTAAATAGAAACCCATATCTCTCCTTAGTCATCATTGTAAAACATGAGATAACCCAAACTCTACATCAGCCAGCCTTTCTTCATATACCTGGATCTTGTTACTTTATACCCTTTAGAAATTATACAAAATCTTTGGGGCCTCAAATTCTTCCTCATATTTATATGTGTTAAATTATATTCTGAGAGTACCTGTGCAATGAATAATGAGAGTCCTCTAACAATTTGATACTAGTTCTGGTACACAGAGGATAAAAGATTTTAATTTTATTCTTGGTTATATCTTTTTTAAGCTATAAACTTAACTCTTGGTTATCATTCCTGTCTATTGGGGTTTGTAATATTTATTTTGCTTCATAGAGTTGTTGTTTATGATTATGTGAGATTACATATAAGAAAACATTAGCCATATGTAAGAGGGTATTAGAAATCTAACAAAATTTTTGTTTGGGAAAAATACTGTGTAAAACATGACTTGGAAGGAGCCAAGTAATGGTGGCTCATGCCTGTAATCCTAGCTCATGAGTCTGAAATCAAAGGTTCCAGGTTCAAAGCTAGCCTAGGCTGACAAATCCAACAGATTCTCACCTCCAGTTAACCAACAAAAAGCCAGAACTAACACTGGCTTAAGTGCTGGAGGGCAACGAGCAAAAAAGTCAAATGAGAGTGTGAGGCCATGAATTCAAATCTCAGTACTGGCATTGGGGGTGAAAAAATGACCCAGAAGATGATAGCTAGTAGTTGAGTGATTACGTTGTGCCAGACTAAACAGCAGTAATACTGGGTCAGAAAAGAAGAATATGACAGCAATTGAATCTAAGCTGTTTTATTGTTGGGAAAATATCTGAAACAAAAAAAACGGTAAAATGTTAGAATTCAGTAGATCTAAATAATGAGCCCATACATGTTTGTTGTGTTATTCTCTGAAGATTAGAGAGGAATATCATAGCACTTAAAAATACCAGCTTTTGGTAGGATGAAAGTTTCAGTTTATTAAATTCTGCTTTTATTTCCACAGGTTTATAAAGTTTTGGTCTCTGTAGGCAGGAGTGAATGGTTTGTCTTCAGGAGATATGCGGAGTTTGACAAACTTTACAATACCGTAAGTCATACTCTACAAGATTTCTTTCAAAACAGACAAATCCCAAACCAAGATTGTTAGAGAGAGAGAGAGAGAGAGAGAGAGAGAGAGAGAGAGAGAGAGAGAGAGAGAGAGAGATTGTGTGTGTGAGTGTGTGAAAGAGAGAGACAGACAGACAGACACACATGGAAAAGGGGAAAGATTCTTCAAAAATATTCTAACTATAAATAGGGTTACAGGTGGACCCATTACAACAATGAGATATACAAGACATTATTGTCAAAAAATGAACTTTACAACTTTGGTGGGGTAGGGGTGGGGAGGGTGGGGAGGGGAAGGGATGGGAAGGGGAAACAGAGGAGGAGGCAACAATGCTTGATAAGAAATATACTCACTATCTTGCCCAAGTAACCCCTCTGTATGGTATTTTCACACTAATAATAAAAAATAACTATAGGCTGGAACTGTTGAGCAGTTCCAAATACTACTGGAAATAGAACTTGGATGAACACTTCAAAATAGATTTTTTTTTTCTGGTGTTGGGGTTTGAACACAGGGTCTTGATGCTCACTCGGCTTACCTGCTTGACTAATGCTCTACCAATTGAGCAATGCCTCCAGCCTGTCTTTTGGCTGGTTATTTCTGAGCTGTAATCTCACAAACTTTTCTGTCCAGACTAACTTCAAACCATAAATCCTCCAGATCTTACCCTCCTGAGTAGCTAGGATTATAGACATGAGCCACTGTTGCCTGGCTTGCAAATTACTTCTTAAACTAGAATGAATCAAATAGTATCTAGCTGTAGCACTTGCTGTCCCTTGTTAGACTTCTAACTTCTTTTTTTTTTTTTTTTTTGTCGGTTTGGGGCTTGAACTCCGGGCCTGGGCGCTGTCCCTCAGCTCTTCAGCTCAAGGGGAGCGCTCTAGCACTTGAGCTACAGTGCCACTCCCGGTTTTCTGGTGGTTTATAGGAGTCTCACGGTCTCTCCTGCCCGGGCTGGCTTTGAACCGCGATCCTCAGATCTCAGCCTCCTGAGTAGCTAGGATTACAGGCGTGAGCCACCAGCACCCGGCTAGACTTCTAACTTCTTATCTAGCATTTTACTGTAGCTTTATTTGTTGCAAGTAATATTGAAATGACTTGCAAGTTTTAATTGAGTTTTGAAAAATATTGTAATTTTAAAGTAACATTTATTTGTCCTTATGTAAAATTAGTACAGAGCTTAGAAAATCTGGATAACAGGTACTGGTGGCTCATGCCTGTAATCCTAGTCACTCAAGAGGCTGAGATTTGAGTATTGCTGTTAAAAGCCAGCCCAGGCAGGAAAGTCCATGAGACTCTTATCTCCGGTTAACCACCAATGATCACCTACATGAAACACTCCATCTTTAATTGTTTTCAGGAGAAAAAAAATCCTTAAATGTAATTCAGTTGTTATCATCCATCTTCCAAATTGCTCTCATGTTAATTTTTAAAGTCTTGTTCTTATTTTATCATTTTCTGAATTTGTCTTTTTATATAAATGCCTTTTAAAATATGGAAATCATATTACATGTGGCCCAGCCTTCCCTGAATTCAAAACACAAATTTTTTCCCTGTACTACTTTTAACATTTCAAATCTGAAAACATTTTAGTTCAGCTTCAACTTGTATTTTGTGACAGTTTTCAAATTTTAACTCTTCATAGTAGAAATTGTCAAACACATATAAAGTAGACAAACCAATTCAAATAATACAATGGTATCATCTCGCTTCAGTTACTGATACAAGCCTATTTGTCCTTATCCTTAGCCAGCCCATTATAATTTGATACAAATCTTAGATGTCATGTCTTCTGTAAATACTTTGGTAAACATTTTTAAAAGATAAACTATCTTTTAATCACTAAGATACCCCTCTGTTGTCTTTTCATTTACAATTATTTTTGTGTTAAAAATGCCCAAAGTCAATTAGTTTATATTTTTCAGGATGAATTTGCTAACAACTGCTGGTGGGGAACAGTGATTACTATATTTCTTTTTTGTTCTTCCTGCCAATTGTTAGTTTGATCTAAATTTTTTGTATGTGTTCATGAGTTTTTGACATCAAACTCAGAGTAAAAGTGTAGCCCATTTTTATGACCTCACTTCCATCAAATAGATTTTTTTTTTAGGAACATGTTTATCTCCGAATACAAGCAAATCTGGTGAACATAATAAGGGGAAGGCTAGAACAGGGTTTTTGGAAGCAAAATTCATCAGCTTTCTTAGAAAATTATTCATTTAGAATAGAATAATTTTCAACTAGAATAGCACATAACACACTTCAAACATGATGTGTAATATGTTCAGAACTTACATGACTAGGTGAGGCTAAGCTCTCCTTGAAGCAGTACAAGAAACTATGAGTGCTCAAGTCATTATCATTTTACAGAAAGGAAAATTGAGGCACAGAGATGTAACATATCTAAGGTCACACAGCTACTACTGAGTGTTTTGGTTTTTATGTTTTGGACAAAGTGGGATGGTTTGTAGTATAATTTAATATTGTGTTGGTATAAATGTATTGGTCCAATTGGTATAGTTATATGTGTAATTAATATTGTATTGATATAATTTAATAGTGTACAGTGAATAATCATGTTTAAAAGTATAAAGTATAAAGTTTAAAAATCAGATGGTTTTGGTTAATGTATAATTAGAAAACCTTTAACATTAATAATGTTAACATTGTAATGCTATTTAAAAAAAAATTCTAGCTAAAGAAACAATTTCCTGCTATGGCCTTGAAGATACCTGCCAAAAGAATATTTGGTGATAATTTCGATCCAGGTAAGCAATAACTTTATATACCAGCTATTAAATGAAAGCTGAAGTTTCAAGTAGTTAAAATTCTAGAATTTTTTTTTTTAGTAAAAATTCTAGAATTTTTTACAGTGTCTGTTTTTAAACTTGACTAGCCAGGACTTTTTTTGGGGAGGGGGGGGTCTGGTCGTGGGGCCTGAACTCTGGGCCTGGGCGCTGTTCCTCAGCTCTTCAGCTCAAGGCTAGCACAGCTCCACTTCCGGCTTTTTTTTTTCTGCTTATGTGGTGCTGAGGAATCGAACCCAGGGCCTCATGCATGCAAGGCAAGCGCTCTACCACTGAGCCACCTTCTCAGCTCCCTAGCCAGGACTTTTAAGGAAACAGAAGCACAGTTAGATTCATTCATCTGCCCAGGATTTACATACAGGAAATAAAAAAAATAAAAGCAAAAATATTGGAGGCATAGCTAAAGTGGTTAGGGGTGCTTGCCTAGCAGGCATGAAGCCTTGAGTTCAATCCTCAGTAATACCAACAAGAAAATAAAAAAAGAAGCCACGTGCAACAAGAACATTTTTTTTTAACATGACAACAAGACTCAAAGTCAATACGCTATACTTTCAGTCGTTGGCTAGCACTCTACCAACTGAGCCTTGCATCTAACCCCAAGAATTCCTTTCATGAAACAGTTATAATAATTTCTAAAATAAAGTAGACATACGGAGAAAGACAACCAGAGATACCTGAAATGTTAGGACTGAGTGACAGAGAATTACTATTTGAACTAGGATAAAGACATTAAGCAGAATAAAACTGCTGGGCACTGGTGGCTCTTGTCTGTAATCCTAGCTACTTAGGAAGCTGAGACCCAAAGGATTTGTAGTT